>NW_028270190.1:5369568-5969568 GCF_037043375.1 Chiloscyllium plagiosum | reverse complement strand
GATCACAATTCTGTGACTTTCACCTTGGTTATGGAGAGAGATAGGTGCGCACAACAAGGTAGATTTTATAATTGGGGGAAGGGAAATTACAATGCTGTAAGGCAGGATTTGAGGAGCATACGTTGGGAGCATCGGCTGTCAGGGAAAGATGTGGTGGAAATGTGGAACTTTTTCAAAGAGCAGATACGACGTGTCCATGATATGTATGTACCTATCAGGCAGGAAAGAAATGGTCGTGTGAGGGAGCCTTGGTTGACGAGAGAGGTTGAATGTCTGGTAAAGAGGAAGAAGGAGGCTTACATAAGGTTGAGGAAACAGGATTCAGACAGATCAGTGGAGGGATACAGGATAGCCAGAAGGGACCTGAAGAAAGGGATTAGGAGAGCTAAGAGAGGGCATGAAAAATCGTTGGCGGATAGCATCAAGGATAACCCCAAGGCATTTTATGCGTATGTGAGAAACCTGAGAATGACGAGAACGAGGGTAGGTCCGATCAAGGACAGTAGTGGGAGACTGTGTATTGAGTCGGAAGAGATAGGAGAGGTCTTGAACAAGTACTTCTCTTCAGTATTTACGAACGAGAGGGACCGTATTGTAGAAGAGGAGAGTGTGAAATGGACTGGTAAGCCAGAAGAGATACCTGTTAGGAAGGAAGATGTGTTGGACATTTTGAACAACTTGAGGATAGACAAGTCCCCCGGGCCTGACGGGATATATCCTAGGATTATGTGGGAAGCAAGAGAGGAAATTGCAGTACCGTTGGCAATGATCTTCTCGTCTTCACTGGCAACGGGGATGGTACCAGGGGACTGGAGAGTTGCGAATGTTGTGCCCCTGTTCAAAAAAGGGAATAGGGATAACCCCGGGAATTACAGGCCTGTTAGTCTTAATTCTGTGGTAGGCAAAGTAATGGAAAGGGTACTGAGGGATAGGATTTATGAGTATCTGGAAAGACACTGCTTGATTAGGGACAGCCAGCACGGATTTGTGAAGGGTAGGTCTTGCCTTACAAGTCTTATTGAATTCTTCGAGGAGGTGACCAAGCATGTGGATGAGGGTAGAGCAGTGGATGTAGTGTACATGGATTTTAGAAAGGCATTTGATAAGGTTCCCCATGGTAGGCTTATGCGGAAAGTCAGGAGGCATGGGATAGAGGGAAATTTGGCCAATTGGATAGAAAACTGGCTAACCGGTCGAAGGCAGAGAGTGGTGGTAGATGGTAAATGTTCAGCCTGGAGCCCAGTTACAAGTGGAGTTCCGCAGGGATCAGTTCTGGGTCCTCTGCTGTTTGTAATTTTTATTAATGACTTAGATGAGGGAGTCGAAGGGTGGGTCAGTAAATTTGCAGATGATACGAAGATAGGTGGAGTTGTGGACAGTGAGGAGGGCTGTTGTCGGCTGCAGAGGGACTTAGATATGATGCAGAGCTGGGCTGAGGAGTGGCAGATGGAGTTCAACCCTGCCAAGTGTGAGGTTGTCCATTTTGGAAGAACAAATAAGAATGCGGAATACAGGGTTAATGGTAGGGTTCTTCGTCATGTGGAGGAACAGAGGGATCTTGGGGTCTATGTACATAGATCTTTGAAGGTTGCCACTCAGGTGGATAGAGTTTGTAAGAAGGCCTATGGTGTATTATCGTTCATTAGCAGAGGGATTGAATTCAAGAGTCGTGAAGTGATGTTGCAGCTGTACAGGACTTTGGTTAGGCCACAGTTGGAGTACTGTGTGCAGTTCTGGTCGCCTCACTTTAGGAAAGATGTGGAAGCTTTGGAGAGGGTGCAGAGATGATTTACCAGGATGTTGCCTGGAATGGAGAGGAAGTCGTACGAGGATAGGTTGAGAGTTCTCGGCCTTTTCTCGTTGGAACGGCGAAGGATGAGGGGTGACTTGATAGAGGTTTATAAGATGATCAGAGGAATAGATAGAGTAGACAGTCAGAAACTTTTTCCCCGGGTACAACAGAGTGTTACAAGGGGACATAAATTTAAGGTGAAGGGTGGAAGGTATAGGGGAGATGTCAGGGGTGGGTTCTTTACCCAGAGAGTGGTGGGGGCATGGGATGCGCTGCCCGTGGGAGTGGTAGAGTCGGAATCATTGGCGACCTTTAAGCGGCATTTGGATAGGTACATGGATGGGTACTTAATCTAGGTTAGAAGTTCGGCACAACATCGTGGGCCGAAGGGCCTGTTCTGTGCTGTATTGTTCTATGTTCTATGTTCTAACACTGGCTGGCTTGGGCTCCCTCTATAGACGGCAGTCACACTATGGATACACCTCTATGTTGTTAAGTCTTCACAGATGCTGTCCATTATGACGTCTGGAAGCCGGAGTTGCATTCTGTACTGTGGAAGCTGCTCCCTTCGGCATCAATTTTCTTCTTGAGTCTGCTGGATCTCTGGCTCCGCCCTACCTGTCGCTGACTAAACATTATCTCACAGCAGTTAAACGAGTCTGCATTCCAATCAAATTGAATTACATGATACTTCTCTCTGTATTATTGCTCCTCAGGACAGTTGGTAATTTCACCAATTCTTGGCATCTCAAAAAAATGTGACTAATGACATCAACATTACACCAGCATTCCATGAATTGAAAATACATTAATCGAATTGAATTGGATTGAATTGAACTGAGCTGAACTGAACTGAACTGAACTGAACTGAAGTGAATTGAATTGAATCGAATTGAAATTAATGTGACATGTACTGAGGCAGAGTGAAAAGCTTTGTCTTGCGAACAATACAGGCAGATCACAGAGTTAAGTCGCATAGATAAGTAAATAATAGCGACAATGACTACGTCAGGCCTTGGTTCTGTTCTCACATTTCCCATCAAGAAAATCATCCTCTCACCATTTGCCCTGTCAATCCCCCACGAATCTTATTTGTTTCAGTATGATCAGCACTCATTCTCCTCAACTTTATTGTGGAGTGAGCCCAGTCTGTGAAAATGTTTCTCTTGTGATAACCCTCTTCTTCGTAGGAATAATTTTGATTAACCAGCTTCAAATTTCCTCCCAAATATTCCTCCGTAACGAGTGAAATCAATGCTCATCACAGTGCCTTCTGTGTTTGTCCAATGGCAACAAGACTTCCCCACTTTGATACTGTCTTTGCCCTGCATTAAAGACAAATATTTGTTTTGCCTCTTTAATAACTTGCTGGACCTATGTGCACACAAATGTTAATAAGTGAACAAAGAGACAAAACTTTTTTTTTACCACAGGAAAGCCGATATATTGTGTGCACTTGCAATTTTAAAAGACATTTCATGCAGTGCCACATCAGCTGTTGCTAAACAAAATAACAGCTTATGGTTTAGTGCGTAACATATTGGCATTGGTAGACGATTTGTTCGCTAAAAAAGAAACAGAGAATGGGATGGTAGAAAGTGAAGACAGAAATAATCCTATTTTTCTTCTGGGATGGAGGGGAACAACTGCACCAAATATTGTCCAGCGAGTAAAGACTAATCAGGTTGGGACTTTACTGAATGGGGTTTATAAGAATGACAGGTGATCCCTTTGAAATTTATATGTTCTTACTTGGTTTAAAAGGGTGAGTGCACAGATGATGTTGACGTGAATGAGAGAGGCTCGGAATTGACATCATCGAATCACAATAACAGCTTTTTGAAATCGAGGTGTGGAGGAAATCCTTCTCTCTGAGGCCTGAATGTCTTTGCAGGAAGATAGGAAAGTGAAGAAAGCGTTTTTTATGCTCCCCTGTATTTGTCATATTATTGAATACAGGTGTTGGGATGTCATGTTGCTGTTGTAGAGGACATTGGTTAGGCCACTGTTGGCATATTGCGTGCAAGTCTGGTCTCAATTCACTCGGAAAGATGTTGTGAAACTTGAAAGGGTTCAGAAAAGATTTATGAATATTTTGGCAGGACTGAGGAACTGAGCGATAGGAAGAGGCTGAACAAGTTGAGGTTGTGTTCTCTGCAGCGTAAGAGGGTAAGGAGTGATCTTATGCAGGTTTACAAAATTACGAGGTGCATGCATAGGATAATTCGACAAAGCATTTCTTTTCCCTGGGATCGGGAATCCAGAGCTAGAGGGCATAGGTTGAGGGTGAGAGGGAAATGACATAAAAGAGACCTAAGGGGCAACGTTTTCACACAGTGGGTAGTACATGGATGGATCAAGCTTCCTGACCATGTTGTGGAGGCTGGCACAATTGCAACATTTGAAGGGCATTTGCAATGGGTATATGAATAGGAAGGGTTTGGAGTGATACGGGTTGGGTGCTGGCAGATGTGACGAGATTGGGTTGGGATATCTGGTCAGCATGGACAGGTTGGACCGAAGGGTCTGTTTCCATACTGTACATCTCTATGACACTAGGCCTCTCTGTATACCTAATCTGAGAGAGATTCTTTAGCGGTAGGAGAATCAAGGGTTACAATGAAAATGAAGGAACGGGAACATGGACAATTTTGGGTCAATCAGAATGGAATGATGGAGCAGGGTGGAGGGGCCACCAGTCTACTCATGTTGCTATTTCCTATGTTCTTATGGGTGAGGAAACAATTGCGCAAACTGAGTAAGACAGCCTGTCAACAGCATTGAGAGGAGTCCTTAGGTAAGGATAAACACCCCAGTGGGTGGTGACAGCAATGAACATGCAGTGCAGGTGGAGAGCCTGGAAAATGGAATGGAATCTTTGCAGATAGCAGGGTGTGAGGAGACGTAGTTCAACGTAGCTGTGGGAGACAGTCGATGGTATAGCCCTTAAATGGAAACATTAAAATCAAGAAAGGAAAGGAAGATTTTCAGAGATTCCAAGAGAAGTTGGGACAAGGGTGGAAATTCGAAGTAAAATTGATTATTATTTCTAATTCTGGGTGAGAGTAGGAAGCAACAATCAATGGATCAGAGACAGAACTTTGACAGGGGTCAGAGTAGGACTGGAACAAGGCGTGCTCCATATAGCCTGCAAAAAGGCAGTCGCAACTCGGACTTTTGCATGTACCTAGGGCCCAGCTTATTACTCAGAGGATGGGACATATACAATCCCCTTTCAAACCGACATATACCCCTCCCTACCCATCAAAAAGAGATACAAGATGATTCAATACCAGTCTGCAATCTCAGTTTGATATGTAGACATCCACAGTTCCGGATGATAAGTTATGTGATGATGGATAGCATCAAATCTGGTCCTTTTCTAACCATTCCAATCCAGTATCTTCGTGAAAATGAACAATCTGAGTTTCGCATCTAAATCTAATGGTCCAAGGGCCATGAGGCCAACTCAAGGACAACGTGTTATCCGGAAATCAGGTCAGGCAATTGATGAAATTTGTAATCCTCCTGATTGGGAAGGTTTATCTCAAACACCAATAAACTCCACCAATCTGAGGAGACTTAACCTATCCTTCCATGATGAAATTGACCTGTCAGGTTTTAATGATCAGAGACGACTATCGAACTGATTCTTGCGAAATGAAACACATGTATAAAGCTCCTGCCATTTTGGTAATTGAACGATCGAACAGAGATATTTGAGCTGCTCGAGGTTTCTCACACAGCTTTATATTGGATTCGGACGAAATCGATGGCCACTTCTTTGCCTGCTGCTCATTTATTCAGTCAAAGATTAAACACGATTAACGAGTGCCCTCATTGCTTTCATCGCACTTCATGCTCATGTCAGCGAATATGTAGAATGTAGCTCTCTGACGTTATTGACATAATCACCACTAAAAGTCAATCATTTCACCAATGTGTTTGAATTTTCAGACCAATGAAGAGTTCAATAAGCTCATGAATGGATTTCTCCGAATCGAAGCTGTCAACATGACTGAAATTGAAACTGATGAAAGAGATGAAAGTCGTGAATCTGAAGAAAGTCACATTGAATTGAGAACTGCAACTGTTGACTGGCGTAGAGAAGGATTAGTTACTCCAGTGAAAAACCAGGTAAAAATCAGAAAAAGCACTCAAGATTATTAAGTGCAGACATTAATTTCTCAATAGGATTGGACATTATGATCAGCTTGTAGGAATTGTTAGGAAAGGCTCCGTTTCAGTAGATCATTTTTAACCTAAATTGCTTCTCCTGCTTTCTTGTTGCATTTGTTTCCTGGTGTTGGTTATGGTCAGGCAAGGGAGCATGGTATATGTATCAATGGTAATGTTCGTGCTTTTACTCATAATATCTATAGAAATTTTACTTCAAAAACAAATTCAATGGTGAGATTAAATTGTAAAATTGAAGTCTACCAGTACAATTCCGATATAATAAATAAAAGTTTAAATGTACATTGGCAAAACTCAACAATGGTAATGTTGCAAACTGCAATGCCAAGCTTCCTTGTGATAACATGGCCAGTCTCATTCAAAGGATATTCGATCATATGCTCGACACCCCAACTTTTAAAACCACGTTCACAGTTCACTTCTGTTGGGCTTTGTACCTCTCTCAATCATTCTCTCCAACCGGACAAGGCTGATCGACAGGAAGGCAGAGCCTGCTGGTAAGTATATGAAGTATTGTGTACAAATGGGAGTTGTAAAAGATCGGATTATACTGTAATTCTCTAAGTGTCAGTTGTATTGTATGTTTAGGAGGGATACCACCATGAGACTCAGTGAGATTTCTCACTATCGTTGTAAAAACCATCTCGTTAGCTACGTCAATGCAGCTATAACATCTCGCATATCCGATTCGAGCCTAATCTTCCCACACGTTATTCCCGGAACAATTCAATCGATTCCTGATTAGTGCCCGATATCCTGGGAGCTGAGCCATCACAAAAAAGCTGCTGTGCACCCACATGAGCACAAGCATGGCAACCTTGCCCTGCTCAGATAGGAATGCTTTCGAACATGCCAGAGAATGGTACAGGAAAACAACCAACAGTGCCGTAAGAATGCGATGTGTCAGAATCTCTGTGACCACCCACCTTCTCCCTCCGACTCACTCTATCCCAGCCCCAGCACCCCCTCCTACCCAGATTCATGCTGTCACTGAGGTCTTCCTCATCTTCCAAACCAACATCGCATCGGCATTTCAACTTCACTACCTTGGAATACCTCCCGCCATGTACCAACACCAAGAACCATGCAAAACTTAAATCTCTCACTCAATCCTTCCCTTTCTGTCATTCAAGGAGAAGAGGGAACACTGGAGGACAGAAACCTCTTGGATTGGTGGAGAGGTATCTAACACTTGATTCCTCAACCTGTGAGGAGTAACTCTTGTTTCTCACAAGAAAACATGATACACCCACATTCCACTAAGCGAGAAAATACCATTCTTCAATCCTTTGTTAGCACTCTGTCAGTCTCATTAATTCTTCAGTGTATCTTTGCATTGGTCCCAGAAACTTCTGTCTCTCGTGTTTTGCCGGTTCTGTCAGCATTTACTCTAGCTCCGCAGGGTAAGAAGACACCTCCTCGTTCTCTGAGCATGAAAGTATTGCGGCCTCAGATGAAATATCAGGAAGGCTGCGTCCAGCACACACCACCAGCTTCCTGGAAATGTGAGCTATTGAGGGTGTGGGAGCACAGTCTGGTAAGCACCTCACTGTGTCATTTGTCACAGAACTCAGAGGGCTGCCAGCGACCCGGGACGGGCAGAAGAGACCCTGTGGTGTCGGCAAATATCTACATGTACCAGGGAGCAGCAGATGCAGCAGACAGGGATATACACTTGAAAGACGACAGGGATGCAGATACACTATGGGGACCCAGATATCCCAATCAATGAATCATCTAATCTCCAAGAACAGTTTCGCAGTGGCCATGGAGAACCAGGCCCAGCAACCCCAGCCTCTGCTGGCCATGGGCACAAAGCTGTAACCCATCGACCACTGCTCCACGGGCCTGTAGTCGAGGTGCCACTTTGTAATAACAAGTAATAGGGACAGTGCCTTGCTGGAGGAGGAAGCACACACAGGTCACACCGAAGACCCAGACTCAAGATGTCATAGAAGTGGCTGAGCCTCCACCTCCAAACTGCTGCCCAGTTCTGCTCAGCATTGCCAGAGCTCCCTCACCCCCGCCAGACAGAAATGCTGCGAGGCTGACTGAACAAACCACTGCAGGGCTAACAGGCAGCAACAAGGAGTCCGATCCTTCCTGCCCACCCCAGTAACTGATATTCATTAAATCTGAAACAATGAAGGAAAGGGAGGTTTAGTGGCAAGCGTGACAAACCTCGTACGTTATTTGATCCTTTTCGATAAGTGGTATCAGCTTGACCTTCCACTTGGCTGTTTCTCTCTCGGTGGAGAGAAGGCTTAATATAACTGCAGCACCATGATGCCTAACGACATGGTCACATAGGATCAATGTGTGTACTGAGAGCCTGGTGTCATATGTGGAAGGAAGAGGAACAAGGTTTGCAGAGGTAAGGCTGTGCTGCAAATACCGTCATACCTCATCCAACAAATTTATGGAATCCCTTCCCATCCAAGATTCATTTTATTCACCATTGCATATTTTGTTATCACCCATCCTCGCGCACAACTGCAATCTCCCAGACCTCTTAACGCACAGCCCTCAGAGGTGAAGAATTGCAAACTCTTCTTCCTGTGACAAAAGTTCCCAATCCCCGAACTGGTCACTTTGTCAGCAAAGGACTGTTGAAACCAAGTCTCTGGATTGCAGACGCAAATACAACTCCCCACCTCACCCCACCCCCCCCCCCCCCCACTCCCCCCCGCCCCCGCACCAGACTATGGTCGATCCCTGGACTGGGGACCAGCAAATGCCAGATGCCAAAGTTCATGGGCAAGCCCATACAACAGGAGCCTGTGCATCTTGCCCTGAGATGCTATTTGGTCTGATCGAACACCATGGTCGTTTGTAACAAATTGGAAACAGCGTTCATCCTGTCCCTCTCTGAGAGCTATGCCATGTTCCCTAGATAGCCAATGCATTTTGTGAATTTGTCAAGAGGGGAAATTGAATAATGAGACAAGTTTTGCTAGTAAGGAGACTTTGCATCATCAAATAATCCTTGAACATGTCAATGCTTCAAGTTGTTAGTCACTGCTGTAGAAATCAGATCAGTCTTCCTGGGAATAACCCGAAGGACGCTGCTTGGCCCAAATACTGTCCCAACCAGGCACTCAGCTCCAGTGTGGACCAGCTAGCGGAAAATTCTCCGACATCTTCAAACTCTCTCTTCTACAAGCTGAAGTCCCAACCTTCTTCAAGAAGTCCACCATCATCTTCGTAAGTGAGGAAAAAAAAAAACTCATGCATTGTTCCTTAATGAGGACCGACCAGTGGCCTGAGCACAATCATCATGAAGTGCTTCGAGAAGCTGGTGAGGGTCCACATCAACTCCATTCTCCCAGCCTGCCTCGGTCACTTAAAATTTGCCTTTTAAAGTATCAGGTCCACAGTGGGTGAAATATCTCTCGCCCTGCACCCCTGCAACATCTGGACAAGGACACTTTTGTCAGACTCCTGCTCATTGACTACCCCTCTGCCTTCAACACTCTTATCCTCTCCACATTGAACTCAAAACCCTGTCAAATTGGTCATGATTCTACCCTCTGCAAGTTGATCCGCAGCTGCCTGACCCACAGATACCAATCATTGAAGATAGGCAACTGCACCTTCTCCCGAATAACCTTCACCACTTGCGTCCCCCAATAATGAGTGCTCAACCAGTTACTGTACTCCCTTTACACCCACGAATTCCGAAAGAACACCATCTATACATTCACTGACGACAGCACTGTAACAGGAGGGGAATTTGACAACGATGAATGAAAAGACAGAAGGGAGATAGAGGGATGATTGACGTGGTGCAATGAGAACAGCGTTTCTCTCTCTCAATTTCGGTAAAATTAAAGAACACATAATTGACTTCAGAAGGAAAGCAGAACAACACGCTTCCATCTCCATCAATGGGAATGAGGTTGAGAGAATGGAAAATGTCAAATTTCCTAGACTGACCAAAATGGACAAACTTTCCAGAAAATACCATGTGTTTGTGCCGTTGGAAAATATACAACAACACCTCTTTTTCCCCAGAGAGCTCAGGAATTTTGGCATGTGCACAAGGACCCTCACTAACTTCGACAGCTGCACCTTTGAGCGCATACTGTCTGGGTGCAGAAGGCCAGGTATGGCAACTGCGAAGCTCAGGATCATAATAAACTACTGAAGGTTATGTGCGAGTCCCAGACGATCATAGAATCGAATACTCTATCTATGAACTCCACTTACACATCTCGCTGCCACGAAACTGCAGGCAAAATCATCAAGGACCTACCTCACCCCGGTAATGTACTCCTTACATGCATTCCGTCAGGTAGAAGATACTGAAGCTTGAACACATCCACCAGCAGGTGCAGGAACAGCTTTTCCCCAGCTGTTATTAGACGGTTATGAGACTCTCTAGATCAAATCATACTGGTCTTGCTTACATTGAATTTGCCTTGTGCCCACTCTCTACAATGTACCATTTGTCCAAGTCTTTTTTGATCTTTTCATTCTCGCATACTATCATGTGCCTCTATTGCTCATAAACAAAGGGTTTCACTTTTGTTCGCGACACGTTACAATACATAAATCAAATCAAATCCGAACCCAGGCACACCGATATTCACAGATTTCGTGTAATTCTGAGAAACCTGAACAAACATTTAGACTAAGAGCATTAGTGTGAGACGGTGTTCCAAATGAATGCAGATGCAAACTGGCTATCGTTTTTCGATCAATATGATTTAATGTGGTTATATTTCTGTCAACACTAGGGTCAATGTCATTCTGACTGGGCTTTCAGTGCAACTGGTGCCATAGAAGGACAGTGGGCAAAAAGGCATGGAAATCTGGTTTCTCTCAGTGAACAGAATCTGATTGATTGTCAGGAACCAAGAAACGGATGCTCTACTGGAACGGCAATGAACGGCTTTGATCAAGTGATTGATTTTCAAGGCATCAACTCTGAGGAAACTTACCCTTACACAGGAAAGGTAAATCCCCAAGACTTCTAGTAAGATTGTGGTGGAGTCGGGGTTCATTCTCATTTCGTTTTATTTCATTTCTTCTGTCCTGTCTGCATTCACTTGCAAGTTTTCTTGGAGTTTATTTTAATTACCTCTTGGTGAAGAGCAGCGAAATCTGTGAGTGAGTCGAGCAGCACGGACTCACAACGGAGATAGCCGAGAGAGGTTGGGTTCCTCATGGCTCCTGCCCTGACGCCAATTCATGGCTGCTCAGGCGGTGATGAGTCTACGTCCGTGGCAGTGTCCATATCCAGTACAGTTTCGTGCAGGAGCAGATGAGCTCTGTTTTCGTTCATGGCAATGTCGGTATCTATCATAGATTCACAAAATTAGCTGTGCAGGTGAGTCTGGGATTTTGGCAGCATTTGCATCCAGCACAGATTCATGGAGGTAGCGTGCAAGTGGGTTAGTTTTCTGTCAGTGTCTGTATCCAGCAGACGTTCACGGAGGCAGAGCGAAGGTGAGATTTGTTTCCTGTCAGTATTTGTATCCAGCTCAGATTCATGAAGGCAGAAAAGGTGAGTTTGGTTTCCTGTTATTCCTGCATCCATCATAATTTCGTGAAGATTAGTTTGGGTTGTGTCAGTGTCGCTATCCAGCGCAGATTCATGGAGGGAGGGGAAAGGTGTTTTCGGGTTCCTGTCATGATCTGTATCCAGCACAGATTCTTGGAGATTGGGAGAAGGTGAGTTTGGTTACCTGTCAGTGCAAGTCGCCATCACAGATTCATGGAGCTTCGGCACAGTACAAGATCCGGCAGCAACTGCAGTGATTGCATTAGTAACCGATGTCTAAAGCAGCCTTGTGGTAACAACAGAATCGTGTTTGGACCAATGTCATGCCTAGCAGCATCAGTGAGGTCCATCAAGGCCTCCTTTTGACCAAGGCATCAGCGGAGTCAAGATGCTGCCAAAGATTGGGCGACTTTCATTCCGACGGTGATAGAGAAGGGGACACATGCCTGACCAGCATGTCCATGATGGAGTACTTAGCAAGTACTATGTAGTTGGACGTTTTCTTTATTTCTCCATTTCTTTCTCCTTTATATTGTTTGTTGTGATTTTAAATGTGTTTTGAGATGGTGCTGCAGCGTGGCAACACTATACAACACATTTCACTGTATGTGCAAAGAATATGCACGTGACAGTAAATAACTCAAATGAAAATCCTTAGGTGCTTTACAAAAGCACGGACTTTTTCCAACATCCATGGTAATAGACCGTGGAATGCAGCGCTTTTCAAATGGGAGCTGCCATGCTGGATCTCTGTCAATCCTTCCCTGAGAGTCTGCCCTCAGGTTTCTGAAAGTGTCACTGCACAAGTAGCATTAAGGAGGCTGAGAGAATATAATCTTTCAGCACTCCCAGTCATCTCAACCTTATCTTGGAATGCTCTCCTACATCTTGACACAACACCTCGTACCCTCAACCAATGTGTCTGAGGAGTTAAGAGTACTTCCATTTCTGTGAATTAATGCTCACCATTCCCACAGTCCAAAGATGTGGAGGTTAGGGGGATTGTCTATGTTAAGCTAACCATAGTGCGTAGGGAATTATAGGTTAGGTGTCTAAGCCATGGGAGACGCAGGGTTACAGGGATAAGGTAGGGCTGAATGGGCATTTTCTGCACTCTGGGGATACTATGATACTGTGAGTTAGGATGTGGATGTGACGTTCAGCTGAATCAACGGAACATTCAGCATATTCTGTCCTACAGATGGGTAAGTGCACCATCCACTATAACAGTTCACATCCTAACACCGCGATGGACAGATCTGAAGAGTCAGGAATAAAGATAACTATTTTTAGTCTGTCTGCTTCTCCCATATGCCCCATCGGGCTGGTCAGTCACTCTAATATAAGTTGCAATTTTACATGAAAAGGAACAACTTACGTTTGGAGTGTGAGCTATAAGAAGTTATAAACATTTTATGAGAAATCTTCGAATTATGTGCTCATGTCGTTGGTAGGTCTGTGTGTAAATATGGTCCTTTGTTAAGAGAGGTGTTTACTTTTTAGGAATGTCATTTACCGTGCAACTTGCTGGGTTGACATTTGGCAGATTGTGGTGTAATTAAGAAACTTGGCTTGAATCTATACTCAGGAGACTTTTTTGCGTAAGTTGCTTTACGGTTGATGTTGTTACTCCAGAAGCCGTTGTTGTCTTTCTACACGTCACAATTGCCCCGAGTATTGGATTTGATTGGGATCAGCCTCTTGCTTGCAAATCCCAGCTCTTTGTCTCAGTGCCACACAGTTTCACCTTGTTCTTCAGTTCATTCTTCAAGTCCTTACCCCAGCTCTTCCACACTCTCATGTCTGGACTCATTGTAGATGACTTGTGCGTTATTATCCAGGAAGCTGTTGCTTTTGTTTTGGGTTTGTGTCAACACTGCTTAATTGTTCCTGTGGCAATCTGAGGCCACAGGCAATGCAGACTTTAAGTTCATTGTTTGCCCATGTCCTCTGCTCTCCAAAATCCAGCGTTTCATTGGCCAAAGAAACAACTGAATGAAAGAAACACTCTCGTCATGTGACAGGCGTACATGATCTGGTGACTGGGCATCACTCTAAACTAAACCTATTATATGGCTATGTTTTATGGAGGTGATGGCCTCTCACTCACTGGCTGGCGAGTCAACATGAACAGAGTCCCCTCTTTTCATGAAGCCACAGTGTAGGTATCATCACTTGGGCACTGAGCTGGACAAGAGAAGGGCTTTGCACAAATGACAGCGCCAAGGAATGGTCATGACCAGCCAGAGGCCAGTGGCCCTGCTCAACAGGAAGGCAGTAACATTCAGTACAACAATCTGAGGGCTGGTATTGATCTTGGGTAACAGACCAACAGTAAGTGATTGAGTGAGAGGAGGGGAGGTGACGATCACAACACAGCTTTGTGTAGGGGTGTGTTTGGCTGGGGTGGGGTGTGGTGCAGTGAGGTCAGACAACAGCAGGTGTACCCTTCCTCAACTGGTACTTGATATTTTCCCGACCCCTAAATCTACAAGCAATGCTGAACACATTTGCATGTCGTTGTCCTCTCATGTTGAGCACCTCACTCACCCCTGACAGAATTATATTGGCATTGGGATCAGGACTGCTCAGTATTATAAATTACCAATTTGGCAGCCTCAGTTTGGACTCCAGCACGAATACTCGGCTTGTGATTCATTACACCTTTAGTCCCTATTTTACACTCCATAGTTGGGGAAACGACCTGACCTCAAGAGTTAAAGTGAGAATGACACCCCTTTCCATCAAGGCATGACGTAACATGAAGGAGCCCATGAAAATCTGGAGTGAATGGGAATTGGAAGAAAAAAATTCTTTTGGTTGTAATTATATCGAACACACTGAAAGGTGTTTGCAGTTATTTGATGTCTTTCTGCTCAGGACATTTCGATCGGAGTTCCTCAGTGTAGCCTTCTTGGTACAGCCATCTTCAGCTTCTTCGTCAGTGACCTTCTATCCAAAAGGTAAGCAGGGGGAATATCGACACGATTGTCAGCACCATTTGAATTTAGCTGAAAATGTGTTGCTGGAAAAGCGCAGCAGGTCAGGCAGCATCCAAGGAACAGGAGAATCGACGTTTCGGGCATAAGCCCTTCTTATCACATTTTGAAGAAATCTGTGTCCAATGCGGCAAGGTGTGGACAATATCTCCACTTGCGAAGATAAATGACAAATAACATTCTCACCAGACAAGTGGCAGGCTCTGACAAAATCCAACAAGAGAGATAATTTAACCATCACTGAATCGCACACTATCAACATCTCTGAAGCCTTTCCATCAACTAAACAAAAGGCAAGGATATGTTGGAATACTTCCACTTCCCTGGATGACTGCAGCTCCGACAACAAAGAAAGAAACAGATATTTTATTGGTTGTCTACTATAGACATTGGACAGATTGGAGAGTAGATCTCGGAAACGTGCAGATTTAACAGAATTGCTGATCAGGGTGATTTGAAATTCCCCAATATTAATAGGAACATCCGTGGTGCAGATTATCTGGATGGATATGATTTTGTTGGGTGTTTCCAGGAAGTATTCCTGATTCAATAAATAGATAGGCCAACTGGGGGAGGCCATATTGGATTTGCTGCGAGGCAATTCGCCAGGCCAGGTGTCAGACATCTCGGTGAGAGAGCATTTCGTTGACAGAGAGCATTAATGCCACAAATTTGCGGTCGCCATGGGGAGGAATAGAAACGGACTGTATGAGAGGGAAGCTGAAAATGTGTTGCTGGAAAAGCGCAGCAGGTCAGGCAGGAGAATCAACGTTTTGGGCATGGAAGAAGGGCTCATGCCTGAAACGTCGATTCTCCTGCTCCTTGGGTGCTGCCTGACCTGCTGCGCTTTTCCAGCAACACATATTCAGCTCTGATCTCCATCATCTGCAGTCCTCACTTTCTCCTGTATGAGAGGGAATTTCATCTGGAGACGGGCAGGTTTACTGCTCTTCTACAGGACCTGTGGACTGTAAATTAGGAATAATTGTTCTACAGAAATGCACAACAGAAATGTGGAGCTTTTTTTACTGTGTTGAATAACTTTGTCCCAATGAGACCGGTGCGGAATTGTAAAGGAAAGGAGTCCTGGATGACAAGAACAGAAGAGCGGGATCTAGCGCAAATTTTGAAGATTACAGGGTCGAAAGGAACGAACTCAAAAATCGACTGAGGAAAGCTGGTTGGGGGCATGAAGAAGCCTTGGCGGGAAGGATTTGGAAAAATCCAAATATTTTGCACACGTACATTAGGAATAAGAGAATGATCTGAGAGAGTCGAAGCTGGATCCAAGCCAATGGAGGGAAGTTAAGCATCGAGCGTGGCGAGATAGAGAAGGATCAAAATGAGTTTTTTTTTGCTACAGTATTCATGAGAGACAGGGAGCTTGATGATAGAGAAAATACTGGGGAAGAGCTTAATAGACTAGATCAGATTGATATTTAGAATGTGGATATGGTAGAAATTCTGGAAAGCGTGAGTATGATTCAATCTCGAGGGCGGGATCAGATCTATCCACGTTTCCGACGAGAAGTGAGAAGTGAGATTGCTTCACATCTGGAAATGATCTTTGAATCCAAACTCTTCACAAGAGTAGTTCTTTATGTTTGGAGGGAGGCATATATTGTAATTCTCTTCAAGGAATTAAACAGGTGAAAACAAACTGAACTCATTGTCTAGGTAGGTTTACGTCTGTGGTCAGTAAGGTACTGGAAAAAGTTCGCAGATATAGGATTTTGGATTGTTTGGACAATGATTTTTGATTAAGGAAAATCAATATGGCTTTTTGAGGAGCATGTCATGCATCGCAAGTCTTATTGCGTTCTTTGAGGATGTGTCGAGACAGGTTGATGAAGGTCGAGCAGTGGATAGAATGTATATGGATTTCAGTAAGGTATTTGATGGGTTCCCCACAGCAGGCTCATTTAGTAAGTTAGGAGGTTATCGGATCTATTGAAATTTCGCTGCCTGTATACGGAACTGGCTGGCTGATAGAAGACAGGAAATGGTCGTGGATGGGATGTCATTCATTTGAAGGTCGGAGACCAGTGATCTCCTGGACGGATCTGTTCTTGGGCCTTTGCTCTTCGTTGTTTTTTTTTTGTAAATGGCTTGGATAAAGAAGTGGAAGGTAACCAGAGACGTTTACCCAGGTAAAAGGCTGTCACGGGAGATCATACAGTTATGGTCACTGGAGAAAGTAAAGGGAAGATACCAGAGGTAGGTTGTTTCCGCAGAGTTTTTGATTCGTGGACTGCACTGCTAGCTTTGGTCGTAAAGTTAGAGACATTCAGAACATTTAAGCGACTGCTGGACAAGCACATGCATGACAGCAATTTGAGTGGTGTGTATTTAGGTTGATCTTAGATTAAGATAAATGTTTGACACAACATTGGGGTCCGAAGGGCATGCACTGTGCTGCACTGTTCAATGTTCTATGTTTTGACACGAAGTAGGTTTGACACCATCCAGGACATTCACTCCATTTGTCTGGCATCAAATCCACAAATATTAATTCCCTCCAATATTATCACAAAGTGAGAGCAGTATGTACAATCCACGAGCTACAGCTGTGAAGTTGACTGATGGACTGTAGACAGAATTTTCCAAACCGAAGGCCACTTCCCCCAAGGAGGGCAGCAGATACAGTTAACACCACTCCCTGCAACATCCCCTCAAGTCACTCACCATCCGGGCTCAGAAATTTATTGTCATTCCGTCACCGACTTTGGGTCAAAAGCCTTGAACTCCTTCTTGAACAGAATAGTTCCAATTAAAAATTCTGCAAATGTTCTGGAAGGCAGCTCATCACACCTTCTCCAAGCCAAGTTTGAATAGGGAATGAACGCGACACACTCTGCCACAACGACATTTTAAGCCAGCTTGGAATTAAATCTGGGTGAATGTGGCAATCCCTCCTGTTACACACAACCACCCATTTCAATATCGCTCCCAGTATCAATCTCACCCCAGAGTTGGCATCATATTCTGCCCTGTGTCCTAAAGCTGAAGTAACTGCAACATTGGTGAGAAGTAATTGAAAATTATTGACCAGAATCTTCACTCCATCAGACAGTAGCAACACTCTGCAAAGTCACCACATTTATAATTTTCCAATTTTCGTTTAAACACGGGTATCGAGGCCATACTTTAGACAATCAATATACTCCATCATTTCCAACATGCAAGAATTTACAGAAAGGCCGAGGGGTGTAGGTGTATAATTCCTTGGAAGTGGAGCCGAGGATAGATAGGATGGTGGAGGAGGCATTTGTCACAGTTACCTTTATTGTTCAAAACATTGATACAGGTATTGGGACGTCGTATTGCAGCTGTACAGGACATTGGTGAGGCCACTTTTGTAAAACTGTCCACATGTTTGGCTGCTCTGTTAAGGGGAGGATGTTGTTAACTTTCACAGGGTGCAGAAAATATTGACAAGGATGTTGCTGGGATTGGGTTTCAGTTATCGGGAGAGACTGAATAGGCTGGGGCTTTTCTGCAAGCGGAGGAACAGAGGCTGAGGGATGATATTATCAAGGTTTGTAAAATCATGAAATACATGAATCGGGTGAAGAGCAGAATGTTTTAGCCATGGGATCGGAGTCCAAACCGAGAGAGCGGAGCCTTAAGATGAAAGGGGAAATATTTGAATAGGTTCTGTGACTCATACTGATTAGTTGTAATCCAATGACTCTAATGATGTAATTATTGACGGTTCGGGAAACGGTTATCTGTATGTGAAGATTTTAATTCACTAATGTATGATCACAAGTTTCAGATAAGTCGACCGAAAACTGTGAAGAGGTTCAACTCGTTCTAATGTAGTTTCTGTATGAGCTAACTAGATGGTGAGCTTGATTGGGATATTGAGTTGTCAAGGCAAAGTACTTTTTTTTATTTTCTCACATTTCAAGTCATTTGTAATACCATTGCTTGGTCTAAGTGTAGAATGTTTCGAATACATTGAGCAGTAAATATTACGTATGACACAAGAAAACCCTAAAAATGATCTGAGTTGTAACTGTCTCGCGCCGTGGATCACGTATGTATGGAATGACCTGCCTGAAGAAGTGGCGAAGGCTGGTACAATTACAAAATTATAAAGTTACGGAGATGGGTATATGGATTGGAAGTGTTCAGGGACAAGTGGTCGAAAATGGGACGACAATATGTCAGGATATGTGACCGGTGTGGACGAGTTGGAACAAATGGTTTGTTTTGGTGCTAGGTCACGCAAAATGTGCCTTTTTCTAAACAAATAGTGAACAAATATCGCACAGGTTTGGGAAAATAAATTGGCTGACACAGTCGGAATGCAGAAAAGTGTCAAGCAAAGAAAAAAAGAGCTTTATTATGATCTTAATGAGTATTCCTTTTGAACATTTTATTTAAAATTTAGGATACAGACTACTGCAGATTTCAGCCAGATAAAATTGCTGCGAAAATCACTGACTACAAATGGGTTTGGGGAGGCGAGGCAGCATTGGAACAGGCTGTGAGAGAGATAGGACCGATGTCTGTTGTGATTAATGCAAGTCTGAAATCCTTTCAACATTATAAAGGAGGTAAGTCGCAGAGCACTGGATGATGTCTTTGAATCATAATATCGACTGTTCAAGATAATGTATTAGAAATCATACATCTACAGACACATTTACTGTCACTATTTTGGTATTAATATTACTGCAATGTTTACCATGGACCATGACCCTTACCATTGTTCCTGCCTGCACTCCCCCCGTGTTCCATGCCGTCCAGTGCTGTCAGATATCATCGAGTTAAAGTTAGATCATGCTACAAACTGAGCTCAGGAGTGGTAATGAGAAATGGACCTGCTCCCATTCGGAGTGATGCAAATAGCTCAAAACGTCGTGCTGTAGCTAAGAGAACTGATAGTGAGGTGTAACTGTCCTGATGTGCTGCTGAGTGACTGCACATGTCAACGTTTTTTTAATTGTAAACTGAAGACGCTTCACTCACTGTATCTGGATTAAGAGGAAAATCGAGTTTCGGGCAAAAGCCCTTCCTGATGAAGTCGATTTTCCTGCTCCTCAGATGCTGCCTGACTTGCTGTGCATTTCCAGATTAAGTCTAATCTGGACTCTGATCTCCAGCATCTGCAGTCCGTACTTTCGCCTGAGGCTGAAAAGACTGCAGCCTTGTTCGCTGGTACGACAGAGACTGAAGGGTGATCTTGTGGAGGTTCATAAACAATAATGGGTATGGGACGAATAAAGAGAAGGAGAGTCCAAAACGAGAGACCATATGTTTAAGGTGAGAAAGGAAAGATTTAAAAGTTATCTGAGGAGCAATGTGTGCACACAGAGCATGGTACGTGTCTGGAATGAAATACCAGAGGAAGTGGTGGAGAGCGATACAAATACAACAATAGAAAAGGCATATGGATGGGTACATGAACAGGAATGGTTTACAGGGATATTGGCCAAGTGCTGGAAAATAGGACTAGATTGGTTGAGGTTTTGTGCTCAGCATGGACGATTTCGATCGAAGGATCGAAGCATTTCTACGCTATAAAACTCAATGACTTTGAAGGCTGTGCCGAGAGGAAGTGAGAATGGCAGAGGCGATGTCATTGGGAAACATTGATTAAAGTCAACAGATGTAATGGTGCGGAGTGAGGACGATCAATTTGAAGACAGTTAGTAAAAACAGACACGTCAGTGTTCATTAATCAAAGCTAAATTAACACGAATTGAATATTTCACAGATAAACCATTTAATATGTGTCTCCTTACAGGAGTTTACTATGATGAAAATTGCAATGGATATGTAACCGATGAAGTGCTGGTGGTTGGTTTTGGAATTGAGGATGGAATGAACTATTGGCTGGTTAAAAACAGGTCCGTACTCTATGAAATAAAAAACACCTGATCACAGACGGAGAAGGGACCGTGACATGGAATTAATTTCCTGTCTCTGTGCTGCAAACTGTGTATCTGTTCAGCGAGCACGTAACACTGTGTTTATCTGGAACTGAATGCTTAATGGTTGTGCTGTCTGAGATGATATCTAAAAAAAGTCTGAGGCAGGTATCCCATCACCAAGTAACGCTGCACTTACAAGTGTATGGTTCTTGTGTGAAGGATTGCTTCATACAGAGGCAGGAATCAGAGTGTCATTATCCCTGAATCACAACAATTTTTTAAACTTACCAGTACAAATTACAAACATACGATTAAAATTAACAGCTATACACAACAGAAAAACAAGTTACTGGTGAAATGGGCGGCACAGTCAGATCCCAAACCCAACTGTACAACCTGTTCACAGGGATACAAGGACAAAGCTCTAACCACTTGTCACTAGGGCACTGATGGGATCAGATTAACAGCCCCAATTCTGGAACGTAGAACATAGACCTTTATAGCCCAGTACATGCCTTTTAACACTCGATGTTGCGCCGACCTGTGGAACCAATCTGAAGCCCATGTAACAAACACTATTCCATTCCCGTCCATATGCCTGACCAATGACCATTTAAATACTCTGAATTGTGGCAATACCTCTACTGTTGCAGGCAGAGTTCCAAGCCCCTACAACAATCTGAGGAAAGAAACTACCTCTGACATCTGTCCAATATCTATCACTGTTGATTTTAAAGCCCTCCTGCCAGCCATCGCCATTCAAGGAAAAAAGCCTCTCACTATCCAACCTATCAAATATTTTAATTAACTTATGTGTCTCAATTAATTCACCTGTCAAACTTTTTCCTAACGAAAACTGCCTTAACTCCCACAGCTTTTCCTTTTAATATCTCCCTCCATAACTGGCGATTTCCTAGTAAATCTCATCTGAACCCGTTCCAAAGCATGCACATTCTTCCTGTAATATGGTGACCAGAACTGTGCACATTACCCAGAATATAGTTGCAACAGAGTTTAGTCCGGCTTGAAGCATGATCTCCTATTTCCGAAATTGAATCCCCCTATCAATCAAAGCTAACACACCATATGCTATCTCAATAACCCTATCAACCCGGGAGGCAACATTCAAATATCGATGTACCTCGACACCGAGATCTCTGTGCTCATCTACACAAGCACGAATCTGACTCTTCGCACATTACATTGGATTCCTTCCAAACTGAATCACCTCACACTTTTCCACGTTAAACTGCATTCGCCACCTTTCGTCATAGCTCTTCAGCTTATCTCGCTATCTCCGCAATCCATACAACCTTAGTAACTCTAACGAACTTAATGTCATCCGCATATTAATACACCATCCTTCTGTGCTCTCGTTCAGTTCATTTATATAAAAATCGACTAAAAAAATAGGATCCAAAACTGATCCTTGTAGTACTTCATTAGTAACTGAACTCTAGAATGAATATTTTCCGTCAACTACCACCGTCTGTCTCCTTTCAGCGATTTATTCTATGAGGCGTCGCTGGCTGCCGTTATTACAATCATGGCAGTCAGGCTTGAAAGAAGCAGTCACGTCTTCAGGGCCAGATTAGATACAAAATGTTTGATGAAATAAGTCCTGTGGTTCGGGTGAATATACACACACAGAGACACACTCACACACACAGACACAGACACACACGCACACTGACACATACACACATTTCTACATGATTTCCCAGAGGAAAAAGTATGTTGGTGGCTTATAAACACATAGACATTGTTGTTTAATAAGGTAGATAGTATTACAGTGTAATGGGTGCTGGAACAGTTTGGTAAAGCTGGAAATGTGATTTGGGCAGGGTAACCGGATATGGAACAAATTTTAAGGCCGAGGTATCGTTGCAGTTCAGGAGACACTGGGTAACCTGTGCCCAAATCAACTCATACTCTGCACAGACTATATCCTGTAGCAGGCAATCTCAGAACGATGATGGTAAAAAAAACTCTGAGAAAATCTCCTCCTCCATACGGCAAGAAGAAAATCTCCAGGAGGCCATATATACTGCTCTCCTTCGTCCCTATTCACTTTCCCCTTCATATCTACTCCAGCTGCAGACCTATCCCTGATAAAGATCTCACCTCATGCCATTTTAAATGTTGTAGTGAGTCCATACGGACTGTACAGATCAGCAATTGATGTAAAAGAAAACAATTGACACTTTCCATCCCGATGCAACTTATTCTTTACAACTCATTATCTAGCTCAGTAATTCCAGAATTCAGTCCCTAAAATAATTCCAATTGTATACCAGAGTTAAAACAGATGCTTCTTCAAACATGTCTCTTTTATTAGCGTTTTGATTCCAACACCAATGGATTTTCTTATTTTCCAGCTGGGGAACAGACTGGGGTGAAGACGGGTACATCAAAATTGCTAAGGATAGAGGGAATCACTGTGAAATTGCCAGTTTTGTGCGGTACCCTGTCGTGTAACGAGCCAACTGATAAGACAGAGCTTCATCAATCCCAGCTGAATGAAAAACCGAACTCTTTCTGTTAATGCTGACTCATTCAAGGACATTGCTTATATTGTCTGCTGCAAATTTAAAAAAATGAAATACTAACGATTTTTGCACATTTCTATCGCTTCATATAAAACCAAAGGCATTGTCTGATTGATACATATAGCCACTGTAAATGATACAGTGAATACATTCTCCAGCTTGTGGAAGACAATAATCTGCATGTAATGCTGATGTCCAACAATATAATAAAGGCTGCCAGCAATCATTTTCAGAGCTTGTTTGTTCCAAAGGAACGTATTTGTCTTTGTGCCGAATGAATTCTCTTGTCTGCTATGAAATCTATTGTCAAACCACGTTGTAGACAAATGCACAGAAAATTTGAAGAGTCTGTGTTTTTTGACACCAGCACCGTTACTGAATAAATACAATGGGGTTGTTTAGGACAATAAGGCTTAATTGAACAGAGTCTAAGCAGAAACCATCCTGGAAACAGGTATAGCTGGCCAGACTGTAGACTGGGAGTGTCCCGATGAGATTCAGTTCAGACAAATGCGAATATGTAATTTCATCTATTGATTGGCACTGAACAGAAAAACTGGTAAACGAAGTATTTTATGTATGGCAAAGCAATACTGGTGGAGAAAGGTCAATGACAAAGAGAGGTCACACACAGATCTGTGAAATAGACAAATACTGGTTTATTTCTGACGATATCATGGGCAAGAGAAATTGATAGGAATGGGACAGCATGGACACACTGCACAAGTAATTCCAGGATTCTCTATCCCGTGTTGTAGATACAAGTAGTGTGCATAGTGTTACATCCGTGTTCCAGTCGTGCATTGTTAATTCCAAGACAATATGAATTCAATTATATTGAATGGAAAAAAGAATGTAATTGTAACAGGGGTGTCCGTTCCTCGTCTGGTGCAGGTGCTCATCTCCAGTATCCTCGTTTCAATGCTTATGCAGGGTGGTATGCAATCTTCCGTCGAATCAGGTGTCACTCAGTCTAGGTCGGCTTTGTGTGGTTCAGTACTTGAGGCGACTGGGGATGTTCTTGCATCACTTCGGTAGAGGTGATGCGATTGTGAGCTCGGAATACTGTTGTCAGATCATCCAAGGAGTGTATTCATTGAGTCTGGAAGCTGTTTAGAAAATGGCTTGTTTTGCTGTTTTGTTACTTAGCTGATCGTGGTCAATTTGAGGCATTTTACGTATGTTGTGTTTAGTTAATAACGGACATGGCTTCTGCAAACAAGTAGTGGGCAGGCAGAGTAGGTTTTTTTTTCTCTGACAATTCCTCCTTTTTTTGTTTTTGTCTGATAACTGGATTTGAGGTAAAGGGGGTGTGTCGCAAGAACCGGGGGTTATCTGACACGGTCGGGCCAGCATCAGTTGGGTAGTATTTGGAGTCCGAGTCCAAAGCTGCCTATTCCGTGTCAGTTGCAAAGTTATTGTTCGGGTGAGCCTTCATTGATGCATGGTAAGCATGACGGGGGTAGCACCTTGAAGCACAAACGCTGGCGATTTAAACACATTTTAATAGCCATGCAAGAAGTGCAATATCGACGATGATAGTAATGACGAATATGAATCCCTGTAGCAAGGCTGTACCCCAGGAAAACTGTCACAGTTCTTGCCCAGTTCCATAGGTCCCATTTCGGTTTTTGTTTGAGCAGTGCAGCGGTAGCGTATTGGAAATGCCAGGCTGGGTTACTGATGTCCTTACTGGGTTTGGGTATGTAAGTGCAGCAATCGGAAACGATGAGGGTGCATGCGCCCACTTTCTCGAACAACAAATAATCCTGGATCATCCAGTTTTGCAGGGTCACATTGGGGATGCCAACAGTTTTGGCATTCAGCTGGTCGTTGGCTTCCTCCTCCAAGGTGGGGGCCAGCTTATAAGTTTTTATTTTGAATCGAATGGTTGCATATTTGGGTGAAAGGACAGAGAGAACAAGGTCAAGATTGGTGAGGCTTTGCTTCCTGTGATATGGTGGCGTCGCAAAAGGGACAGACTGGAAATGATATGCAAATGGGACTGCACCGCATGTGCAACATAACAGCTCCTGGGACAGGATAATGAAAGGTAGGCTTTGTGGCCACAAATAGCATAAGGACAACTATAGATTCTCAAGTGGTCGGTCTGGAACTCTCTCTAGCTTTTGGTGAAGGGGTGTTTTGGCTGGTAACGTTGAAGATGTGAAGGATCAGTAAACTGTCTTCTGCTGTGGACTAAATTGCTGCAGGGATGAGGAGCAACGAGTTCATGCACTGGCGCCAGCCGGCATTCCATCTGATTGGATGGCTGTTTTTGAGGCTGATAGATTATAGAGGTTTGCACTTTCTGGTCGAGTCTGTGAGGGGTAGTGCCGGGGGATCGTTGGAAACATTGCATAAGCGGAGAACCATCCCAAAACTTTTTTAATGGGTACCCTGCGGGTTTCCAGTGGGCCACACATTTACACCCGTAACTTTCCATTCCCGGTGACAAGCTGAGAGAGGTTACTTCGGGGACTTCTCGCGTTCCAGCCGCCATTGATTTCTGATTCCTTGAAGGGGATGGGTTTCAGGGGAATTTACTCTTGGGAGTGCATGGAGGCATGCGCGTAAACACAACATCTCATCGGCTTGACCCAGAACTCGTGAACACATAAAATTTCTCACTACATGCCCCCGCTTCCAATCATCCCGTGGCAGGATGATCAGGGTGAGGAGAGAAATGATCAGTATAGCGGCGGTCAACTGGAAATTTCCTCAGGGAGCAGAGCTGACTTTTGCTGTGTTTCCTGTTTGTTGCGGGTTGCGGTGGAGCTCGCTTGCAGCAGGTCTCATGCTGGTTTTCTATTCAATTTGACAGTTGTCCGGGTTGTCAGAAACAGCAGTTATGGGTCTTTCCAATTCGATGAGAGTATCTTTTTCCAGTGAATTGATCATTATGTAGTGCCCAGGTTAGAACGTATGAAGTGACTCACGGTGGAGTGTTGGCACTGCTGCCTTTCCCAAATCATGGTTAAGGTTAATGGCCCTATTAAGGGCTTGAACGTAATCCAGCAGGGTCTCCTGGGTCAGGAGTAGGGCTGTACCTGTGGGGAGTTTTGTGAGCCTGGTCACTGTCGGCAGGGGTCTTCCCGTAAGAACCCCGAAAAGCGTGAGCCCCGTGCTCCAGTTTAACTTGCCACGTATTGTGTAAAGGGCTAAAGCAAGGCATCTGGGCAGGACAGACCTGATTCCTGGATAAAGTTAGTAGGATAGTTATAAGCATGCCATTCATCCGTTTCACCTGATAACTGGGGCTATATGGAGTGTGATGATTCCATGATATTCCCAGGTCCACTCGTCAATTTAAATGTTAGCCTGGACTCTGAAGATGGAAATAACACCTTTCATCCGAAATTTACACGCTGTCCTCGCGTCATCATTTTTCGTGTTGAATGCTTCCACATTCTTTTGTAACATACCAGTAATCACCAAAATATATTTAAAGCCTTGTTTAGGAGTTTATTCTTTAACAAATGTCTTCTTGGTGGGTGAAGGGTCCCTCAGGAATAGGTAGGTGGTCATAATTGGCTTTCGGCTAACCCGCAATGTTTTGGAGCCAAATCATACCGCGTGACAGTAGGGTTGGGGCCACGGCAGCAAATCCCATCGCATACCGAGATTACCTGTCCGCATGTATCATCCCCCGCTTCGCTGTGTGGTCAATGCTGTGGGCTTCCAGATCTAGTACATGGAGGTGGGTATTGGGTCAGATAAGACTGCCTTACGGGGTGCATCTGTAGTTGTAGAAATGGTGATTCCCAAGCCGCGCGGCGGATCCAACTGACCTTATCCACCGTTGGAGCAGCCTGTTTAGCGACTCGTACAGTGTCGGTGGCGTCAAAGTGATTCTGGAGCCTCCCGTATCCTGCGGGTCTGCAGTACGACTGTAGTGGAGTTGTAAATAGCTTCAGGAGCTGCTGTGTCAGCGGAGGTATCTCGGCGAGTGATGGAGTCACTGGCAGCGATGTTATCAGCACACTATATATCAGCCACGACAGAGGGTAGGAGGATTGCTTTCAGCAATTTACTGAGTGTGGTGAAATGGCTTCCCTACTGATGTAATAAATCCTCTGGCTTCCAAATATTGCCGAAGTCGTGGACGACTCCGAATGTATATCTGGAGTCCGAATAAATGTTGGCTGAGGTGTCTTCAAAAATAATAAGAGCGAACAGTTCCGCAGCTTGTGGAGATGTCTGATCCGGTAGCGCAGCAGACAGAAGAGTCTCACAGGGAATGCGGATGGCGTACTGTGCCAGTGTCTGATGGTATGAGGTTCTGACATCTGGGTCCGTTTGGGGAGACCTTAGTAATGGCTGTCACCTGCTCCTTAGACAGTGCTCTGATACTGTGTGAGAGTTCATATCCCAGGTATTGTATTTTCTTCTGACAGAGTTGCAGTTTGTCCATACAGACTCTGTGTCCATCCTGAGTCAGGCAATGAGAGAACAGAACAGTGTCCTGTCTGCATGAATCAGTGGAGGTAAAGACCACGAATAAATCATCAGCCCACAAAAGGAGCTTGCTTTGGCTTGGAAAGTGGAGAGTTGCACGCGTCTGTTGTATGCAGAGGCATACATAGTGGGGTATACCTTTGGGCAAGCCGCATGCATGTACACTGCCAGCGACGGTAAGTAAAGGAGAAAAATGTCCTCGCTCTCAGGGGATAATTTCATGGAGAAAAAGGCTGAAAAGAAGACGACAACAGAGAGGAAAGTGGCCGATGCAGGGATACTGTTGAGAATGACATTAGTTTCAGGGACCACCGGCGAGCAGGTAACAACGACAGAATTGGTTTCCCGTAGGTCATGAATGAAGTGCAATACCCCTGACCTCGTGGTTTTTGGTATAGGCAGCACAGGGATATTGCAGGCGCTGGTCGTCGGCACTAAGACGCCATATTTTAAGATGGAATCAATGACTGATTTGATTCCCACTGTTGCCGACGGTGATAGATTGTATTGCCGGACTGACGGGAGGACACTTCCCTGCTTGAGTGTTATGGTATGTGATGGGGAAGGTAGAACTCGGACTGCATAATTTGTGTTCTGTGTCCACACCGAGGCTGGAAAGTTGCTTAGCAGTATGGGTGCTTCTTAAAAGGGGCCAGTAGCTGGGCTCTGTTTGTTGAAGGTGGCCAGCAATGATATCAGAAGACAGCCCTCGCAGAAATCATTCTGCGCTAGTCAGGCAATCTGAACTGAGGGAGTACTGGCAGGGTCAATGGGGGCAAATTGCAGTGGTCGCTGTTGTAGCCGCGCTGTAAAAGATTACTAGTTCTTGGGCAGCGAGTGGCTCTTGACCATGGGAGGAACATGTTGAATCTAAGCCAGATCGTAGCAGAGCAGTGCAGTCTACTCTGCATTGAGCAGGACTTCTGCTGCAACCTCCTGTCGTCCCAAAAAATACAGTCCGATCAGGGCCAGCGGGATTGTCAGAGCGAGATGAAAGTACACAAGCACACTGCAATGTGATGACTGCTCTTGCGGGCCTGAGGCAGTGCAATTCAATTGGCAAAGGCAGCTCTGTCAATACAACTAAGCAGATGCAGGATGCTGTGGGGGATAGAAAGACTGTTGGCAAGAGGGAAAGGATGGGGTCAAGGAGGTCAAGTTCAGGTGAGTGCGAATATGATCAGGCACAGATGTATTCTGAAGGCGTACAGGACACTGGGCATTTGGAAGTGGCAGCCTGAAGCATGGAAAGATGTGTGTCGGGGATTCCGAGCGTGACACCTTGTGGAGAGCAATGAATGCTAGCTTTTCATTCACACAGTTTGCAGGCCCAGGAAGGCTACTGGGCATGATACACATATTGTCGATGTATCCGGGACTGTGACAGAATCTATGCAAAAGTTGACAAATCAGATAACGACTGTAAAATGTGCATTACAGAGATAGTCATGGTGGGACCAGTTTGCGAACTAGAGGAAAGTTCGACAGAGGAAGGTGCAGATCAGTGGATGGCCCCAGAGTTAAGCAAGACTGAAATGAGAATCCTCTCCCCTCAACTCCGCGTGCATCCTGTCTTTTTCTGACAGACACTAGGAGAGGCGTATGGAGGCAGCCTGATCGGCTCCTTTGCGAGGCAGCCCGAGGATTTCGGAGTCTGGGGAAATGGCTCAGCCAGAGTGTAGGCAGCCGTTTGAGGCTGCCACGATAGAGGAATCCGATTTTGCTGTGTGTGGGAGGGCTGGGAGAGAGTGGCCCCATTCGCGTGTTGCTGGCTTGAGGCTGCCCAATAGTCCTCTGCCCAGTGGCCTCACTGAAGCTGATCACTAAGTCGTGCTGCACCTGTCTGGAGATTTCAGGGCAGCAGTACCTCCCTTCGAGAGTCTAGTGGTATGAGCGGGTTTGGGTGGTAGTGTTAGATAAGGCTGCTCTGTGATTGCCATTCTCTCTATGCGGCTGTGAGGTAACAAGCAGACACCTCATTTATCAGTTAGTCCGATTATGGAGTCATCAGCGCGAATTTACAGGGAGACAGTGAGATCTGCAGATGCTGGCGATCAGAGTTGAGAGTGTGTTGCTGGAAAAGCACTTCAGGTCAGGAGCATCCGAGGAGCAGGTAAATCGAAGTTTCGGGCTGGAGCCTTTCATCTGGACGATATGGGAGAATTGGAAGGAGAGACTGTTGAGGGTGAGGACCAGTTCAGCGAAACGAATAAGATTGTCAATGGAAGGATATTGGTGTGGAAATCGGGAGAGGAAGAGACGGAGGGCTTGAAGGCCCTGGTCATGGCAGATGGAGGTGTAGCGGAACTGGTTGTCCATGGTGAAAATGAGGAGTTGGGGCCGAGGAAACCGAAGTTTTGGAGGAGGTCAAGGGGGTGGGTGGTGCCCCGAATGTATATAGGGAGTTCCTGGACCAGTGGGATAGGACACCATCGAGATAGGTGGAGCTTAGCTCGGTGGGGCAGGAAAAGGCTCAGATTACAAGTCAGCCGGGGTACTCAGACTTGTGAATCTAGGGTAGGAGGTTGAATCAGCCGGTGCGTGGATCCCGAGCTATGAGGTTAAAAGCTTTGGGTGGGAGATCCCGGGAGGTGATGAGCTTGTGTATGGTCTAGGAAATGATGGTTTGGTGATGGGGGTTGAGGTCAGGGGGACGGTAGGAGAATGTGTCTTCGATTTGTCGCCTGGCTTCAGCGGTATAGAGGTCAGTGTACAAAACTACCACTGCACCCCCTGTGTCCACTGGTTTGATGGTGAGGTTCGGGTTACAGCAGAGGGAGTGGAGGGCTGCGCATTGTGAGGGTGAGAGCTTAGATTTCCTGAGGCTGGTGGACGGGTTGAGGCAGTTGATGTCACGGTGGCAGTTTGAAATTAAGAGACCAAAGGCAGGTACAGGTCAGCACGGGGTGTCCAGGTGGAGAATTAGGTGTCTTGAGGTGGGAGAACGTGTCTAGGTTGTAAAAGTGGGCACGGAGGCGGAATAACTTCAAGGTCGCAGCGTGTTTTGAACTCATGAATCTGGACCATAGAGGGGTAAACGTGCAGCCTTTACTGAGGAACATAGAACATAGAACTTAGAAGAATACAGCGCAGTGCAGGCCCTTCGGCCCTCGATGTTGCAACGATCCAAACCCACCTAACCTACACTAGCCCACTATCCTCCATATGCCTATCCAATGCCCGCTTAAATGCCCATAATGAGGGAGAGTCCACCACTGCTACTGGCAGGGCATTCCATGAACTCACGACTCGCTGAGTAAAGAACCTACCCCTAACATCTGTCCTATACCTACCCCCCCGCCTTAATTTAAAGCTATGCCCCCTTGTAATAGCTGACTCCATACGTGGAAAAAGATTCTCACTGTCGACCCTATCTAAACCCCTAATCATCTTATACACCTCAATCAAGTCACCCCCCTGAACCTTCTTTTCTCCAATGAAAACAACCCCAAGTGCCTCAGCCTTTCCTCATACGATCTTTCTACCATACCAGGCAACATCCTGGTAAACCTCCTCTGCACCCGTTCCAGTGCCTCCACATCCTTCCTATAGTATGGCGACCAAAACTGCACACAATACTCCAGATGCGGCCGCACCAGAGTCTTATACAACTGCAACATGACCTCAGTACTCCGGAACTCAATTCCTCTACCAATAAAAGCCAGTACGCCATATGCCTTCTTCACCGCACTATTTACCTGGGTGGCAACTTTCAAAGATTTGTGTACATGGACACCAAGATCCCTCTGCTCATCCACACTACCAAGTATCCGACCGTTAGCCCAGTACCCCATCTTTTTATTACTCTTACCAAAGTGAATCACCTCACACTTAGCTACATTGAGCTCCATTTGCCACCTTTCTGCCCAGTTCTGGAGCTTATCTATATCCCGCTGTAACCTGCCACATCCTTCCTCACTGTCGACAACTCCTCCGACTTTCGTATCATCCGCAAACTTGCTCACCCAACCTTCTAACCCCTCCTCCAGGTCATTTATAAAAATGACAAACAGCAATGGTCCCAAAACAGATCCTTGCAGAACACCACTAGTGACGGCACTCCAAGATGAACCTTTTAACACCAACTACTACCCTCTGTCTTCTTCCAGCCAGCCAACTCCTAATCCAAACCTCAAACTCACCCTCAATGCCATACCTCCGTAGTTTTTGCAGTCGTCTACCATGGGGAACCTTATCAAACGCCTTACTAAAATCTATATACACCACATCTACTGCTTTCCCCTCGTCCACCTCCTTAGTTACCTTCTCAAAGAATTCAATAAGGTTTGTGAGGCACGACCTGCCCTTCACAAAACCATGCGGACTATCCTTGATCACATTATTCCTATCCAGATATTCATAAATCCTATCCCTTACTATTCTCTCTAAGACTTTGCCCACAACAGAAGTGAGACTCACCGGCCTATAGTTACTAGGGTCATCCCTACTCCCCTTCTTGAACAAGGGAACCACATTTGCTAGCCTCCAATCTTCTGGCACTACTCCTGTAGACAACGAGGACATAAAAATCAAGGCCAATGGCTCTGCAATCTCCTCCCTTGCTTCCCAGAGAATCCTAGGATAAATGCCATCAGGCCCAGGGGACTTATCTATTTTCACCCTTTCCTGAATTTCCAACACCTCTTCTCTACATACCTCAAAGTCATCCATTCTATTTAATTGTGACTCAGTACTCACATTGACAATGTCCTGTTCCTGATTGAATACTGACGAAAAGTATTCATTCAGTGTCTCCCCAATCTCTTCAGCCTCCACACGCAACTTCCCACTACTATCCTTGACTGGACCTATTCCTACCCGAGTCATTCTTTTATTCCTGACATACCGAGAGAAAGCCTTAGGGTTTTCCCTAATCCTACCAACTAAGGACCTTTCATGTCCCCTCCTTGCTGCTCTTAGCTCTCTCTTCAGGTCCTTCCTGGCTACCTTATAACTCTCAATCGTCCCAATTGAACCTTCACACCTCATCTTTACATAGGCCGCCCTCTTCCCTTTAACAAGGGATTCCAATTCCTTGTTAAACCACGGCTCCCTCACACGACCCTTTCCTCCCTGCCTGACGGGTACATACTTATCAAGGACACTCAATAGTTGCTCCTTGAACAAGCTCCACATATCAATTACACCCTTGCCTTGAAGCTTACTTTAACAGGCCACACATCCTAAGTCATGCCTCACAGCATCATAATTTCCCTGCCCCCAGCTATAACTCTTGCCCTGTAGTGCACACTTATCCCTCTCCATCACTAGAGTAAAAGTCACCGAATTGTGGTCACTGTTCCCAAAGTGCTCACCTACCTCTAATTCTAACGCCTGGCCTGGTTCATTACCCACAACCAAATCCAGTATGGCCTCACCTCTTGTTGGCCTATCTACATATTGTGTCAGGAAACCCTCCTGCACACATTGGACAAACACTGACCCATCTAACGAACTTGAGCTATAGCTTTCCCAATCAATATGAGGAAAGTTAAAGTACCCCATAACAACCACCCTACTACTTTCACTCTTCTCTTGAATCATCCTCGCAATCCTTTCTTCTACGTTTCTAGGACTATTAGGAGGCCTGTAAATAACTCCTAACAGGGTGAGCTCACCTTTCCTAATCCTAACCTCAGCCCAAACTACCTCAGATGGCGAGTCTTCATCCATCGTCCTTTCCACAGCTGTAATACTATCTTTGACAAGCAATGCCACACCTCCCCCTCTTTTACCCCCACTCTGACCCTACTAAAACATTTAAACCCTGGAACCTGCAACAGCCATTCATGTCCCTGTTCTACCCATGTCTCCTTAATGGCCACAACATCGAAGTCCCAGGTACGAACCCACGCTGCAAGTTCACCTACCTTATTCCGTATACTTCTTGCATTGAAGTATACACACTTCAAACCACTTTCCTGTTTACAGGCACCCTCCTTTGAAATTGATGCCATGTTCCTGACCTCCCTACACTCCAGGTCCTGCACCCTAAATCTACAGTCTGGGTTCCCATGCCCCTGCAGAGTTAGTTTAACCCCCCTCCCCCCCCCAGAGCACTAGCAAACCTCCCACCAAGGATACTGGTGCCCCTCAGGTTCAGATGCAGACCATCCTGTTTATAGAGGTCCCACCTTCCCCAGAAAGAACCCCAGTTATCCAAATACCGGAATCCCTCCCTCCTGCACCATCCCTGTAGCCACGCATTTAACTGTTCTCTCTCCCTATTCCTCGACTCTCTATCACGTGGCACGGGTAACACACCAGAGACAACAACTCTGTTCGTTCTAACTCTGAGCTTCCAACCTAGCTCCCTGAAAGCCTGCCTAACATCTTCAGCGCTCCTCCTTCCTATGTCATTGGTGCCAAACATTTATCCCCATTGGACTGAACATTTATCCGCAGTGAGGGTGAAGTCCGGGGGAAAAGTGAAGGTATGGCAGGGATGGGTGCTAGGATCAGGACTGGTCCTGGATTAGAGTTGGGACCAGAGCTTGGACTTGCATTGGGGCTGGATTTCAAGGGCTGTGGCACGAAATGTCGATCTTCCTACTCGTCCCTCGTATGCCTCCTGACCTGCTGTGCTTTTGCAGCAACACACTATTGTAACAAGAGGATCTCCTATTTGAATTGAAGTATACGTTTTACCTTGGCAGCTTTGTGACCTCCGTGAAAAAAATCAGTTGCTGTGGTCCATTCTCACTGAGGGAGAAAGGCAGAGCTGTGCCTGTGGGCTGTCTGCCCTCGCAGAGTCTGGGGTTCTGTGCACTCATAACCCCTTCAGTGACAGCATGCAAGGCAGGCTGCAGCACCGACAAAGCCAGATACAAACACGACAAACAATTAGGACCAAAGACACACCGGTAGGACTGATGGACAGTACAGAACACTCAACAAATAATGAAAAGAAGCAGGGCGCCCTCGTCAATTTACCACAATCTCAGGCCATCAAAGTCAAGAAATTCTAGCCAGCATTCTTTCCAACTGTCAGTCGTGCAAGGCACGTGCCTTCTCTGCAGACCAGCATTCCAGCTCAGGTCGGGAATACGCAAAATATTCGAAATGCGAGTGAAAGGTAGATTGACAGATGTTTTAGTAGGCGCCCATCTACCATTTTCCCTTGCCATCTGTCTCCACTGAGGGCGAGGCTCATGGTTCAGGTGAGGAATGCAGAGTCAATATTAGTGTGGTGCTGGTAAAGCACAGTAGGTCAGGTAGCATCTGAGGAGCAGGAAAATCGACGTTTCGGGCAAGAGTCCATCATAAGGTGAGGAAAGCAGTTGCGAGCGAAATACAAGACAATTTGTTATAATAAGAATCCTGGCCCCCTTCCGTCTCTACCTTCAGCCTGTTCTCCACACTTACCTTTCAGCCTGGTCTGCTGAGTGAGGTCGGAGCCCACCACCTCTGAATTGTTTAATTTTTTAAGGTCTAGTCCGTTAGATTAAGCGCCTGGATAGGCTGGCAAACCCAGAGTTTATGATTTAGGAAAATAAGCCTGGTGCAGCAAAATAGACCGGACGGAGAAACACAATTAGAATTCGAAAGGTTAGCCATGTCATCACTGCAAGGTTGGTGCGGAAGAGGTTTGACCGGATTTGACACAAAAGTGTGCAGAAAACATATTTGACAAAATGATATTTGCAGTAAAACGGCGACTGCTGACAAAGTGTTTATCGAGTCCAAACTGAGGACTATGTTTTGTTAACATAACCTTGCAGTGGAAAATGGCCCTTCCCCTCTGGCCCCTGCGACAAAAGTTATGCTTCATAATGATGTATTTTTCAATAATGATCCTTGTAGGTTGATGTTTCTGCCCAGCTAAAACTGCAGTTTTGCAGACATTAAGAAACTGTAGGAGTAGACAATGTATGTGGACCGTACGACTGCCCCGAAGATGCGTAGTTAATGAGCAGTGGGCTTTGTGATGTACTACATAACTTGTAACACTCTGTATTTCATTGGAATACAGTGGCCTTTTCTGAACAAAGATGCAATGCCGCATGGCCATGTTTAAACACTCGTTAATCGTTCCATGTCTTCTCTCCTGATTCGAAGTAAGATTTCCTTTTCCACAATAAGGTTTTCTTGAACCTGTTGCTGTTTTTCGAGGGCCTCGCCGAATTTGTTTGATTAAGCTTCCCCTTGTGTCCGCTTTTGAGGAATGCCCCTGAGTCTGCTTTGTGTTTGGTCGGCGCTGTCATAGTCATTTTTTTCTGTTTGTTTAAAAAAAAGGAGGGGAGCGACAGTGTTAAGATTTCGGCTGGCTGCGTGATCTGGGCCAGAGTTAACATCCTGATTCCTTTTTTACAGCAAAAACGCTATTAGATTAGATTACTTACAGTGTGGAAACAGGCCTTTCAGCCCAACAAGTCCACACGGCCCCGCCGAAGCGCAACCCACCCATACCCCTACATCTACCCCTTACCTAACACTATGGGCAATTTAGCATGACCAATTCACCTGACCTGCACATCTTTGGACTGTGGGAGGAAACCGGAGCACGCGGAGGAAACCCACACAAAGTCGGTTTCCACAAAGATTGCAATCATAGAGCTGTGGGGAGCATTAGTGACCCACCTGAGCTAACAGGCTGATCTACCGAAAGATGCTGTGGCAAGAAAGTATTGGTAAGAAAGAATAATTTCTAATTTCACATTACCTTGAGTTATTGACAGATGCACCCACGCGTTTTTGAATTTGTGTGGTTTTTGTTCATTTCCTTTGACATGATATGGACTCAAGCCATTGACCAGTCAGATTCTGATGGGATCAGTCAGTTGCAAACACCCGGCAGAAAGAGTGAACTCTGGTACATTTAAATCTTATCCCGCTGAGCAGAGGGACCAGCGTCCGTTTGTCGTCTCGAGGAAAACACAGAAGTGTCGTAGTAAATCAGTTTGAATCAAGAGTAAGGCAGGGGATCCTTCATACTGGCCGCTCACCGGCTGGTATTGTTCGCGAGATGATATATAGAGGGTGTTTTTGCTGCTTTTGTCGCATCCAAAAAAGAGAAGAGGAAAGCTGGCTAGTGACAAATATGCGACCAGAAATACTGATATAATTCTTGCTACTCAGCCACAAGACACAAATGTAAGTATTCAACGGGGTCCGAGATTCCGGACAGGTTGTGAAAGCATTTAACTTAAACAACATGAATGCTAACGAACTTGCTTGCCTCTGGATTATGACCGTTGAAAGACCATTTGGTAAGCCCTTGACACCTGTGAGGTCCAAGGCTTGCTTACCGATGCCCCCGATACTTTTAAGTGCCTAATATCAGTTTTAATTGGATCGAACAAATCTGCAATAATTATAGTTGCTGACTTCAGGATGCCATAACATTAATGAATTTGGCATACGGGCCGCAATGGGCTCCGTTGTATTTCCGCTGGATCGTGGACTGATGCAGAGGCACGAACATCTTGTCTTCAAAACGTTGTTTGAATTACAAATGGAACAGCTGAGCGGTATTTAGATTTTGCCCAGACTTTGGCTTTTCTTTCCCTATTTGGTTAATCAGCTATATGCCACAGCCATGATTTATGAGGCGAAACTCTCTAACTTTGACAGTTCTGGGACGTGATTGCCTCATTCCCCTTACCAGCAACGATTAAACTTGAATGCTGAAAAACTGAGATAGGAAGAAAGTTGAAAAACATTAATACGTTCGTTTGTGGGGTGGGGGTGGGGGGTGGGGGCGTGCTGGGGAAGTGATTCAATGTTGATTCACTGAAGCTTGCGGAAAGTTTAATTCTTTGTGATCTGGTTTGAATGCACATTTGCTTGTTGGTGCTTTGATGCGTTTTGTTCCTGGAGCTCGAGATCAGGGCCTGCTTTGAATTTGATTTGCATTTTGAGAATTTAGTTTATTTATTTGATGGTTAAGGAACCGTCAGTGAATACAAGTGAAATATTAATCCTCCCGTTTTTGTACAGCACATGACTACACGACTGTCAATTTCTAACTAATCACGTTTAATGCTGACATTAAAGACAATCTTATTTAAATTCAAATCAGTTTAATATGGAGGGAGACAAAAAGACATTTTTTTAAAAAAGTCTTCTCCTAAGATTTTGCACCATTTAATATCATTATAAACCTACTCTCAAATTCCCCATCATTTCATGTTCCTGCCAAAGATCAACCTCAACCCTCTCAGCTCCAGCTGATGAACCAATCAGTGCATTAACAAACAGAAGTAAAAGCAGTAACAATGTAAATCCTGACCTCAACAGGTCTCTACTCCTTTCTTAAAAATAAGCTAAACATAACGTTGAGGAAATTCACTCCAGATTGTCACATTTGCACATTAGGTTGAGACATTACAAGAACCTTGTAGAATTTGGGTAAAAATTGCAGAACAGAATACATCAAGTGTGATCCAAAACATAAATGTTGCTGGCTGTGAATCTTATCAAATCGAATGGATCTGTTGGAGAGACAGTTAGAAGCAATGGGTAATATTCAACAGCAACAGTATGTGATGGATGGCAGTTGTAGGAAGGTGGAAGGTCTTAGAGGCAGTTACACCGATGGGTTAACTTCAAGAAAGTAAGAGAGGTAGGCAGCTGGTGCAGGAGTCGTTTATTGATATAGTCATTTCAAACAGGAATGATGTTTTGGAAAACGTAGGCGGTAATGGAGTCTTAGTAGAACGTAGCACGAATAGCCACGTTTCTGGTATAGAGACTGGCTCTAATGCAATGTGGGATACGTCGGGTACCAAGAGATCAATTGTGTTACGGGAATTCTCTAGTTCGAGGTTTCTGTGGCCAGTAGTGACAAATCAGAATGGTGTGTTGCTTTCCTGGTGCCAGGATCAAGGATGTATCAGAGAGGGTACAGAATGTTCTTATGGGCGAGAGGGGCCAGCAAGAGATCATTGTACACATTAGAACCAACGACATAGGAAGGTAAAATTTTGAGATTCTGAAGGGAGATGACAGAGAGTTAGACAGGTATTTAAGAAGGACGTCCTCGAGCGAAGTAATATCTTGTTATTCCCGGTGCTAAGAGCGAGTGAGGGCAGGAATAGGAGAATAGAGCAGACGAATGCGTGGCTGAGGAGCTGGTGTATGAGGGAAGGAATCACATTTTTCGATCATTGGTTTATCTTTTGGGGTAGACGTGACCTGTACAGAAGGACGGATTGAACCTAAATTGGAAGGTGACTAATATATTGGCAGGGAGATTTGCTAGAACTGGTCGGGAGGGCTTAAGCTCGTAAAGTGGAGTGGGGAGGGGTGGGAACCAGGGAGATAGTCAGGAAAGATATCAATCTGAGAGTGGTACATTGAGAACAGAAGGGAGTCAAACAGTCAGGGCAGGCAGGAAATAACTGCATTTATTTCAATGCAAGGTGCCTAACAGGGAATGCAAATGAACTCAGGACATGGCTAGGAACATAGGACTGGAATCGCAAAGCAATTTCAGAAACACTGGCGGCAGATATTCGCACATAAAGGGACAGCTGGAAAATGGGAAACCTTCAGAATTTAGATAACAAGAATCCAGAGAAAGTATATTACTGTTAAGGTGAAACTAAAGGCTGGTAGGTATAGAGAATGTTCGATGATTAAAGAAATTGAGAGTTTGTTTATGAAATAGAAGGAAGCACATGTAAGATATGGATAGGATATATCGAGTGAACCTTTGGAAGAGAATAAAGGATGTAAGAGTATCCTTAAGAGGGAAATCAGGAGAACAACAATGGGACATGAGATAGAATTGGCAAATAGAATTAAGGATGATCCAAAGAATTTGTACAAATACATTAAAGAAAAAAGGGTAACTCGGGAGAGAATAGGGCCCCTATTCTCGCATTAGGGACAGTCAACATGGTTTTATGCGTGGGAAATCATGTCTCCAAACTTGATTGAGTTTTTTGAGGAAGGAACAAAGAGGTTTGATGAGGGCAGAGCGGTAGATGTGTTCGAGACGGACTTCAGTAAGGTGTTCGACAAGGTTCCCCATTGGCGAAAGATTAGCAAGGTTAGATCTCACGGTATACAGGGACAACTAGCCATTTGGATACAGAACTGGCTCAAAGGTAGAAGACAGAGTGTGGTGTTGACGGGTTTGTTTTCAAACTGGAGGCCCGTAACCAGTGGAATGCCACAAGGATCGCTGCTGTGTCCTTTATTTTTTGTCGTTTACTGAAATGATTTGGGTGCAATTATAAGAGGTACCGTTAGTAAGTTTGCAGATGACAGCAAATTTGGAGGTGTAGTGGACAGCGAAAAGGGTTAACTTAGATTACAACAGAATCTTGACCAGATGGGACAATGGGTTGAGAATTTGCAGATGGTGTTTGAGTCAGATAAATGCGAGGTGTTGCATTTTGGGAAAGCAAATCTTAGCAGGACTTATACACTTAACGGGAAGGTCCGAGGGAGTGTTACTGAATAAAGATACTTTGGAGTGCAGGTTCACAGCTCCTTGAAAGTGGAGTCGCAGGTACATAGGATAGGGCAGAAGGCGTTTGGTATGCTTACCTTTGTTAGTCAGAGTATTGAGTAAAGAAGTCGGGAGATCATGTTGCGGCTATACAGGACATTGGTTAGACGACTATTGTAATATTGCGTGCAATTTTAGTCTCCTTCCTATCGGAAAGATGCTGTGAACCTTGAAATGCTTCAGAAATAATTACAAGGATGTTGCCGGGGTTGCACTATTTGATCGAGAGGGTGATTAGGCTGGGGCTGTTTTCCCTGGAGCGTCGGAGGCTGAGTGGTGACCTTACAGAGGTTTACAAAATTATCAGGGGCATGGATAGGGTTAATAGGCAAAGTCTTTTACCTGGGTTCAGGGAGTCCAGAACTCGAGGGAAGAGGTTCAAGGTGAGGGAGGAAAGATATAAAAGCGACCTAAGGGGCAACTTTTTCACGCAGAGCGAGGATCGTTTATAGAATGATCTGCTGGAGGAAGTGGTGGAGGCTGGTACAATTGAAACACTTAAGAGGCATTAGGATGGATATATGAATAGGAGGCGTTTGGAAAGATATGGGCCGGGTGCTGACAGGTGGGACTAGATTGGGTTGGGATATCTGGTCGGCATGGACGGGTTGGACGGAAGGATCTGTTTCCATACTGTACATTTCTATGACTCTATGACTCTATATTCCCAACCAGCAATGATGTTTCCAGAAAGTAATAGCACCAGAAGTAATTTGTTTTTGCTTTTTTTCAGATTGGATTGGTTCCACTTCAGTTTCAGACTAATGCATTTCATTGGTGATTATGTACTGCCATTTCTATATCAATGTTCCTCCCTCACTGAGAAATGAAGGATCAGATCAACAATATGCTTAAAAACATTTCTTTTTCAAACCAATTGTATGAGCCCTGAATCACAAAGTCAAAATTAATTGCCAGGATTAATTTGTTTTATGCTTTTGTACATGATCTGTATCGTTGCCTTATGGTTAATTTGAAGCATGATTGCACCAATCATGAAGTAAAGAATGGAAAAAGAAAGGCGATAGTAAATGGAAAGATATCTGACTGGCCAGTTGGAGGAATTATGTATGCTAGAGTGGGATTGAAGCATGTATATCGGATGGAACACCCATTCCTAGTTGAAGGAAGCAATGGGAATTTTAACCAGATAATCCTCAGCACACACCCCTGATTATGAACCTTCCCTTAAACTGAAATGATGGGTCCAGTATCGTTGTCCAACTTCATTGTCGACATCATGGCATTGATAGTCCTGAGCCATGTGAACAAGATATCGTCTCAAGAATCAGATTAATGTTTATGAGGATAGCACCAGACCGCAAGGTAAACCGGCCCAATTTGTTTAATACGTCCAAAGAATGATACATGTGTAAAGGCCACGAACATCTGGGAGTGACACGAATAAGATTAGATTGTGACTGAAATAAGTGGCCAGCTGTCTGACGAAAGAGGAATACGGCCCGCAAATGAAAATGGTCATGAAGCTGATTCATCTTTGTTTAACACTATTGTTTTTCCATGCATTCCTTCTGGTATCGCCTACGTGATCTGGTCAAACAATATTAACTGGATCAGCAATTTCTAATCGCAGATGAGGTGATTGGTAGTCGTTTCCTGGGATGGCCAGAATGAGACCAAATTACGATCCAAGTTACAGGTTAAACAGAATAAGTCAAGCAACCTCAGATACATGTACGCTGTGGGTCAGCCCCAACGAGGTTGATTGTGACCAGCAGATCCACTGGGGGCGGAACCTACCTCAGACGCCCGCCGAGCGACCACTGTTCAGAAACCCTTTCTAGAGGGCACCCTAGAAGAGGGGACAGGCAGTGGAATTTAACTGTGGAAATATGGCCAATGGGAAGTGTTGTGTCCTTATTGTAATCTTGGGATTAACACAAGGCTCGACAGGCTTGCACTCCAGCAGCCAGAAAATCTCCTCATACACACGGACTCTCGATGATATTTTGTGTGGCCCACGATTTTGGAAACTTCTGGGAGCATACCGGATTTAGCCTGCACCAGAGAACCAAATGATGTTGCTGTTTATTGAACCAGTCTGGCAGTTGTCAAAATGTTTGAATCACGTGAATGCAACTGATACCGTCTCGAAAGGAATGAGAAAGATTTTGCAGAAAAGCAGGCAGCCGAACATCCCAAACTTCTGAACCGATTGGTTTCGCCGCAAGACCTGGTTAGAGACATTTTACGGATGGGAATTACAGACCTGCGTACGATTCATAAATATCAGGGAAGACCCTGCTGAAGAGCCACAGTTTATGGCCTCCAATGGGATGATTTGTCGATACCCAAAACAAAATTTGTGTGATCCCTGGTGGACAGGTTTGTATTCCTTCTTTGTTGCACTATTTTAGTTAATTATTTATAATCATAGAGTCTGAGAGATACAATGCATGGAAACAGACCAATCGGTCCAAATCGTCCATGCTTACCAAATATCCCAATTTAATCTTTCCCCTTTGCCAGCACCTGGCTCATATCATTGTAAACCCTTCGTTTTCACAGAACAATCCAGATGGTATTTAAATGATGCTAATGTCCGATCCTCCACCATTTCCTCTGCAGCTCATTCCATACACTCACCACTCTCTGACTGAAAAAGTTGTCCCTTAGGTCCCGTTTATATCTTTTCCATGTTAAATCTGTGCACTCTAGTTCTATATTCCTCCATTCCAGGGAAAATCCCTTGTCTATTTAGCTTATCCTTGTCGCTCAATATTTAATAAACTTCTAAAGGTCCACGCCTCCGCCTTCGATGCTCCATTGAAAACAGCCCGAGACTATTCAGCCTCTCTCTATAGCTCAAATCCGCCAATCCTGGCAACATGCTTGCAAAAGGATTCATAACTGTCTATGCATGGGCAAGGAAGGAATGGTTTATACACTATTACAAAGTTGGCAGAAGCCAGAATTTCAGAAAGAAGCTGAGCAATGAACTGAACAATGTTTGATATGTATTCAAAAAAGACGAATTCTGTAAAAGGGTTGCGCTGCGTTTATTGAACAACTCATTGGCATTTTACTTGTTGACACCTTGCTTTTATAGAATTGCCTCGTATACGTTGTTATGAACATTGTCTAATAATAGTTAATATATTTAGCAGATGAATCAAAAATAATGACTGATACTGCTGCCGCTATAGGGGTGGACAAGTGGGAAATGCTTACATCAGTTAACCAACACTCCTCAATGTTTACAGTCACAGGTACTTTAATCCTAAAAACTAGGAAAGGGTGCAAGTGAAAGGCCCGTTTATAGTTCACATGGTGACCCATTCAGAAGTCAACTTCGAAGGAGAACATGAATAGACACATGCGATGTAATTCAAATGAGTGCTAATCCCGGAGGAATACTGGAAGCCCCTGTCTAAGACATCCGTTCAGTCACTGTCCGCGAATGCCTCAGCGTAACCCTTCTGGCTCTCATTACACTGCGTCTCATCTTCCTATCGACGCAATGGATCGCCTGTTTACCTCTCGTAAATAGGAATGCCGACTAATGCTTTTCTCTTTGCATAGGTCAACCACTCTAGCTGCTGGGGATGTGCCAAGTACCCATCCGTCCAGAACTCTCACTAATCCGAGCCCTTATGGAATTTAAGTGACATGCAAGTTTCATTTCCCCTGCTTTTGGATCTGTTCAATGAGAAATCGAATTAACACTGCAGGCAATCCTATACTTGTTTCAGTTCACTGTTGTGGCCATCCTGTCTAGCCTAGATTTCCCCTTCCTGGTAAAATTCATAATGTTTATTCCTAGTCGCGGACCCTTCTACCCACGGAATATTTGTTGATCATCAGTAATTGACCTTTACTCTGAACATTCCCCAGGGAAGTATAGCCAATCACATTCTACTGGGTCTGTACTTACTTTTAATCTTGAACAGGTAATAATCTTAGCTGTCTTAAGCAAACGACATCACGAGAACAGATAAGTTGTTATACAAGACCCTGCTTCTTTTCTGGTTGCTATTCTGGTTTTCTATCATTTGAATTTAATTTCTGCCGTCATCTGTGGTTGAAGTTGAAACAGTGACTTCAGTGTAATAACGTGGGCCTCTGAATTATCGGCCCAGTGACGTTACTACTCTCAATAGTGTTCTTGTCGTGAAGTTACTTCAGAGAGAAGAACTAGTTCTTGATAGAAATACTTGTAATCCGAAGACTGGCCAGGAGAGAGCTGGAACCGTTCAGTGCGAATTTTATCAGGGCGTAGTTGATGGTTTATTCAGCAGAGGCGAGGACTTGGGAATATTATAGAGTTGCTAGTGGACAACACTGTTGGTGAAGATAACACAGAGACATAAATTCGTTCAGAGCAAAGTGGTCCTTTGAGGTTGTAAAACATCTTGTTCTAAGATGTTTGCGAGTGTGGGCGTCTGAAATTCAGTATTAATGAATGGAGTTCGTAAAAGAAACTTAAGACAAGAGTTTTTTGTCTTTTCCGAATATAAATCATGGAATAGAATTAAAGTTTAACCTGGTATATGGAATTAATAAATGTCTAGATCTCAAGAGACTTACCAGGAACACCAACAACAGTGAGCATGGTATATTAACCTGCCTGAATTAAGAGCAGTAGACCGTATTTCCGTTATGGTAATGCTTGCCAAGAAAGATAGGAAATACCCAAGAATAATCTCCTGTTGTCCATTGTTGAAACATTCCAGTCCATTGCTCTCAGACTCTGATCTCCCCTCCTCTTGTCTCCGCAGACAATACTCCTCCTGCAACAATGAGACAACACATCGAATGAAGCCCGGTACTAATAGGAGAGCGATAGCCTCCGTGATTTATTTAGAATCCATGGAGACTGAATTCAATCACAGTTGCTGAAAAAGAATTTCCAGTTAAACCCTTTCAGGACAGCATGTTCAGGTCATTGTAGTAACTGGACTGGATTGGATGTTGACATCGATGGCTATTGCTCTCATCTCCTGTTTTCAATTGCCCTAGCGAAGTCGGGGCGAGACAGAATGATGGATGTTTTCTTTTTGCAAGTTATATGATTATGCTGTCCTGTCAGTTTACAATGATATAACCACCTGACTCCCAACACCTCAAAAACACACAATCGAAACTGTTTCATTCCACTGAACTCTTCTCCACTGGGAAAAAAAAACATTTTTCTTTATAACAAGATAAGGTTGCCCTGACCATACACAGGATGTATGCATTTGTCAAGACTTTCCTCTCAATGGTCGAATAAGGCAATATTGTAACTTAAATACTCAATGCGCATCCATTTCGTTCTATGGACTGACAATCATTATATTGCAGTTTATATCCTTTAAAGCAGCAATATGTACATGCTTTGACTTCTGACCAAAGCCAAGCATGGCATTAAAATGAACTTCTTCATTAAAACCCTGGATTAATAAGTCAGTACCTGAATAAATATGACATTGGCGAAGAGACACAATGGAATGATCACAGTGGCTGTGGAGACTGCATGGGGAGTACGATGATATTCCCCAGTCATCATCACGCTTTCTGACATCTGGAATGAACAGTAATGCAAAGCAAAGAAACCGAGGGTATTTGGGTGATGGAATGCCAATCGACAATATGAGCAAAACAAGATAACTTTAAATACAGTAAATAATGTTGTATTTATACACTGTTTAAATTGCTGGGTGTACGGTTTGATAAGATTGGTTATATCTGCACAGGGAACTCAGAAATAAAAACTAAGACATGGTACCAAAATGCACAAGACGTCATGGTCATTCCAGGAGAACAACATCAGAAATGTAGTACAGTCCGAGCTCGTGCAGCTATTCTCAGCTGAGTGACCACTGCCTTTGCTGCAATTATTGCATGAAACTCCTAAGATAACAAAATAGGCCATTCAGCCCATCACACCTACCCAGAACTTCCAAAGAGCATTCCGCCTATATCAACCCTTATTCCTCATGGCTAAGAACTCTACAGATCCCTGGATAATATGGGCAATGTAGCATGGGCAATCCACTCAAACCTGTATATCTTCAGTCTGTGGAACACGGCAAGAGGATCCAGGCAGACACAGGAAGAATGTATGAGCTCCACACAGACAGGCAGCCCAAGTTGGAATTGATGCGTGGTTCTAGCGCGGTGAAGGAGCGGTGATAACAGCACTTCCCCCTCCAATAAACCACCATACAGCCACAATGATATGTATTAATCGTTTCTGGAGCTCGAGACCACGGGTTTGTTCAGTAAAGCGTTTAGAGTCATAATCATTTTCCTATTATTTTGTTTCGTAAAGTGCAACTGCCTCCAAAATGTGCTACCAAACAAAAATAGTATCCTGAGGTTTGAGCAAATACACATTATGGAATAAGCAAGCGTGACTGAGGGAAGGAATATTGGAGATGGTGGATTGATTACGTGTAATCATTCAATCTGTCTTGGCTATGGGAGTAATGGGAGTGTCAGAAAATAAACATACTTCTCTGTTCACAAATCGAAACTTAGATTCTGTTGCTAAAGATCAGTCATTACAATGTATGTAAAAGCATTGGAAGAATTTTTAAGTCCAGAAGCTGGGGGAGGGGTGTGGAGACTTGGTTCAGACAATGTGGGTTTAACAGACAAACAGCATGAATTTGTTCGACAAGATTTCAATCTGACAAACGCAATTCCGATGCTTATTCCAGGTTCAGACATGGCAAATGAGGGTCATTCTGTTGAGGCTATCGATATCAATGCACTGTGATGAAGTATCATTTACTGGACGTCAGCTAAAGTCTGATTATGACGTTGGAGAAGAAGGCAGAAAAAAGAGAGAACTGGTCACATGGCTATTTAGACTGGACCTAAGGACAATAAAATAACCCAGCCATCAGTATAGGATCGTTATTCTTGACAACTCATATAAAAGGGCTGAAAATGTGTTGGTGGAAAAGCGCAGCAGGTCAGGCAGCATCCAAGGAGCAGGAGAATCGGCGTTTCGGACATGAGCCCTTCTTCGGGAAAAGCCATGGCTGAAGAAGGGCTTGTGCCCGAAACGTCGATTCTCCTGCTCCTTGGATGTTGCCTGACCTGCTGCGCTTTTCCAGCAACACATTTTCAGCTCTGATCTCCAGCATCTGCAGTCCTCACGAACTCATATAAAGGGCAGATTCAAGAATACATCTACAATGAGGAATGATGAGAGACAATATTAATGAAATGCGTTTATTCAATAGGAAATTAAAAGACAAAATGTATTTCTGTACATTCCAAATTGCAGCAAGTACAATGAGGTCAAATTGTTAAAATCCACTAATAACATTGATCTGCATAAATTGAAATGTGGATTACAAATCTAAGGAAATGGTGGGTTAACTTTATCAATCATAGAGGGAAGCAGATGCCAGGTGTAGACAGGAGAGATCAAATGAAACCTTAGAAAAGTATAAAGGCAGGGAGCATATACATAATAAGGAAGTAAGGAGGGCAAAAACGGGACATGAGATAGCTTCGGCATGTATAGTTAAGGAGAATCCAAAGAAATTTTATAAAAGCAAGAAGGACGAAGATCAGCAAGGCAGCCTATGTGTGGTGCCGCAGGGGAAAGGGATATCCGAAACGAATATTTCCCATCAGTGCTTACGATGGAGAAGGACGGTGAAGATATCGAATATGGTAAATAGATAGTGGCAACTTAATAAATATCCATGTTACAGAGGAAGAGATGGTCGATGTCCAGAAAAGAATAAAAGTCGATAAATCTCCAGGACTTGATCAAGTGTACCCTCCAACTCTGTGGGAAACTAGGGCAGTGTGTGCTCGGCCCCTTGCAGAGATATTTGTATCATAGGTCGTCACAGGTTAGGTGCCGAAGATTACAGGTTGGCTCAAGTGGTGTCACTATTTTAGAAAAGTGATAAGGTAAAGTTAGGAAACTATAGACTGGTGAGACTGACATGGGCGGTGGATAGGTTTTTGGGGGAACAGGATTTACATGTACTTAGATAGGCATGGACTGTTTCGGAAAATTCGGCATGGGTTTGTGCGTGAGAAATCGTGTCTCATGAACTTGACTGATTATTTTGAAGAATTACCAAAAAGTCTTGAAGTTGGCAGAGTGGTAGATGTCATCTATGTGAACTTCAGTAAGGCGTTCGACAGGGTTCCTCATGGGAGACTATTTAGAAATGTTTAATCTCATGGGATACTGTGAGAACTGGCCAATTGCATACAGAACTCGCTCGAAGGTGGAAGACAGATGGTGGGTGTGGAGCGCTGTTTCAGACCTAATTTGGTGGCAAGTGCGATGCCAATAAGATCAGTGCAGAGTCCACTGCTTTTTTATCTTTTAAGTAAAGGATTTGGATGTGACCATATGAGGTTTAGTTAGTAAATTCGCAGATGACACCAAAATTGGAGGTGTCTTGGGCATTGAAGAAAGGCTACCTCAGAGTTTAATGGAATCTTGATCAGATGGGCTACTGAGCTGAAAGGTGGCAGATGCAGTTTAATTTAGATAAATGCGAGGAGCTCTACTTTGGCAAAGCAAATCAAAGTAGTACTTGTACACTTAACAGTAAAATCCTACTGAGTGTTGCTGAACACACAGACCTTGGAGTGAAGGTTCATAGTTCCTTGAAACTGGCGTTGCAGGTGGATAGGATAGTGAAGATGTCGTTCGGTATGCTTTCCTGCATTTGTCAGAGCATTGAGTACAGCAGTTGGGAGGTCATTTTGAGGGCGCACAGGATGTTGGTTCGGCCACTTTTGGAACATTGCACGCAATTCAGATCTCCTTCCTGTCGGAAGGTTGTTGTCGAACCTGAAAGGATTCAGAAAATATTTACAAGGAGGTTGCCAACGTTGGAGGATTTGACCTAAAGGGCCAGGCTGAATAATCTGGGGCTGTTTTCCCTGGAGCTTAGGAGGCTCATTGGTGAACTTATAGAAAATTGTAAAACTATGTGGGGCATGGACAGGATAAGTAGACAAGGCATTTTCCATGGGGTGGGAGAGTCCAGAAATAGAGAGCATTCTTTGAGAGTGAGAGTGGAAATGTGCAAAAGGGACATAAGGCAGAACTTTTTTAATGCAAAGGGTGGTGCATGTACGGAACGATCTGCATTTAAAAGGCATCCGGAATAGTATATGTTTAGAAAGTGCTTAGAGGATATGGGCCATGTGCTGGAAAATAGGATGATATTAGTTCAGGATATCCGGTCGGCGTGGACGAGTTGGACCGAAGAATATGTTTCTATCCTGTACATCACTGTTACTCTATGGCTCTAATCATTATTTTATCCACAACTGAGATGCTGATCTTCCCTATGTGAGTGATCTTCCTCACCGAGATTCTCTACCTCTGTCTTTCACACAGTGTGAGCGTTATCACTTAAACCTGTTGTTGGCCAAGTCTATTTAAATTAACCCACCTTCTTCCTGGAATATTGGCCCATTGTATTCTGTTTAACTATCAGCAACTTAACACTGTAATATTATCACAGATAAATGATCTGGGATGTCAACCAGTTTCAGCATATTGTTGAAAGGGTATGGCACCAGAAAAAATTCTTGCAGTCTATGGCAACTTCTGGATAAAATTTTCATCATCTTCCTGTTCATCTCGATCTGCCATCATCCTATCTTCTGATCTATCTTACTTCCCCTTCGTTGAAGACCTCTTCTTCCCTCACTCATTCTGTTGTTCCCCTTTCCCTCCTTTCTCAGTTTATCACCTCTCATTTTCTTTCTCTCTCTTTATCTTTTTCTCCCACTCATCCCCTCAATCTCCACACACTCCCTTCTGTCTTCAAGTTGTGCAGTTGAAGAACTCATGGACACTCGGTGGGCTGAATGTCCTCCATCTGTGCTCTAATAATCTTGAGGTTCTCTGAACCACAGTAAAAAGTTTTAGTGCCTGGACAGAAAAACTGTCACAGTGTATTATAATAAATCAGCTCTTCCTGTTCTTCTCTCATGTGCAGTTGCATCTACATGTCTGCTCAAACAAAACGGATTGAATGAAATTCAAGCAGTCGGGAGGACATTTCAATATATTCCAGAACAGTATAAGCATGGGGGAAAAAAACACGGCAGGATAAAAAATAGCAGCAGAGCACAATGCATGTTTCCATGTAGGTCTCGTGATATTGTTGGATTAGTATTCAGTTAGATCTGCAGATGCTCTGGACACCCACATCAGAATCAATAGAAAATAGATGCTGGAAATTGAACGCATCAATTAAAACGAGCTAGAGTAATGATTCTACTGATAACAATGAAACCATCGTCAATTGTCAGGAAAACCAAAAACGTTCACTTATCTCCTTCAGGGATGGAAATCTGCCATCCTCACCTGGTCTGGCCTACATATCATTCCAGATAGACAACAATGTGTTTGACTCTAAGTCACCCTTTGAAAATGCCCAGCGAGTTATTCAATTGTGCCAATCACAACAAAGCCTCCAAGACATGAAACTGGACGGATCACCTGGAATCGACCGGGACACCGGAGAATGTCAACGTCTGAAACATCCCTGCCATCCTGCAAACTCCTGCTGACAAAGCAGAACTAGTACCAATATTGGGAGAGCTGTATTACAGACGAGTCAAACACAGCCTGGCATAGTCATGCTCACAGAATCATAACTTTCAGACACTCTACACACTTCTCCTCTTTTCTTCACTCTCTCTCCCACATCCCACTCTCTGTTCCCCACCAATCTATTTCTTTCCCTCCTCTCTAACTGCACCTCTCTCCCCCTGTCTCTCTCAACATCCTTCTCTCTCCCCCCACCCCTTCTATCCGCATTCTCTCCTTTCCCCATTTTCCAACTCTTCCCCGACTCTCATTCTCCCTCAGTCTCTCTTTCCGCTATGTTCCCCACCTCCGTTTCTCAGTCACCCGCAATCTCTGTGCTCCATTTTCTCTCCCCCCCCTCCCCTCTCACTCCCCTTCTTCTCTTCACCTATCTCCCATCTTTCCTCCTTCCTCCCGACCCACCTATCTCTCACTCTATTTGTGTAGTCTCTCTGTCTCCCTCTCCCTCCTCTATCCCCGCTCCCCCTCTCTGCACCACTCTCGGACCTCTACCTAACTCCCTCCTATCCCCGTCTCTTCGCCACTCTCTCTTCTGCTATATCTCAAACCGCTGTCTCCCTCTTTCCTCCCTTTATTCTTTCTCTCCCCGTCACTCCCCACTTTCTCTTCCTCCCTCTCTTCCCAACCGCTATCTCTCTTCGCCCCATTTTCGCTGTCTTGTCTCTTCTCTCTCCCCAAATCTCCCTCGCACCCTCTCTCCCATCCGACCCCTTTCTCTCTCAATTTCTCTCTCTTCCCCTCTCCCCTCTTCCTATTTCACCCCAATTCTCTCTCTCCATTCCACTCTCTCTCATCTCCTCCTTCTAAAACTTTCTCCCCTCTCTCGACAATCTCTCTGCCTCATACCCCATGTCTGTCTTCTCTGCATTCCCTAATCTCCCCCACCCACTTTCGTCCCCTCTCTCTTTCTCCCTCTCCCCATCTCTCTCCCCTCACTCTATTTAAGGCTGCCTCTCAATCCATTGTCCCTCTCTGCAACTCCCTCTCTTATTGCCCCTATCCAACCAATCTCTCCCTCTCTATGTCCAAGGCCCACCCGCTCCATCACCTCTCTCTCTCCATGCTCTCTCCCTCTGCATTCTCTCTCACTCACCTCGGTATCTTTCACTCCCCTCTATCTCTCTCACTCACACTCTCCCCCATTCTCTGTCTTCCCATCCGTCTCTCTCTCTCTCTTTACCCTCACTCTCTCCCCCACTCTCCCCATGATTTCAGTCTCTCATCCTCAAAAAACCTCTTCCCATTCTGTCCCCTCTCCCCCCTCTCTCATCCCACACGCTCTGTCTTTCATTCCTATCTGCCTCTCTCCGCCCTCTATGCTCTCTCACTCTCTCCACACACCACTCTCTCCCCACCTCATCTCTCTCCTCCCGCACTCTCTCACTTCCACCCAAGCTATCTTGCCCCTCTCCCTCTCCCTCCCGCTCTCTCTGCACTCCCTCTCTCACCACCCGACTCTCTCTCTCACCCACACACTCTCTCTGACCACGCCCTCTCCGCCCCACACGCACTCGCCCCTTGGTCTCTCTATCCTCCGCTGTCTTTATGTCTTCACCAGCCCCATCTCTACCCCATTCCTCTTCTCTACTCTTTAACGGTCAAACTCTTTGTCTCCACACTCTCTATCTGTTTGTCTCTCCCCATCTCTATCCATATTCCTCTCTCTCCCGTACCCTTCTCCCACTCTCTCTTTCTCTCTCTCTCTTGCTTTCACTCTTTCGCCAACTATTCTCGCTTCTCTCTCTTCGCCTGAACCTCTCTCCCCAATCTTTCCATCTCTCAAACTCTTTCTCGTTCCCAACTCTCTCCACACCCACTCTGTCTCCCCTCCACAGTCTCAATACTACTCCTGACATCTCTTGTATGGTCTCACTCCCTGTCCCACTCTCTACCACTCTCCCTCTCCCACACTCCCAAATCTCTCTCTCCACGCAATGTCTCTCCCCTGCTCCGTTTTTGTCTCCCCACTCCCATTTTCTCTCTTCCTCCAACTCTCATTCCACCCAACTCTCTCTATCCAATCCCGACCTCTCTGTTCCTCTCCCCAGAATCTAGCTATCTCCCTCTCTCCTTCTCTCAATCTCCCTTTTCCTCACCCTCCCACTGTCTCTCCGACCAAGACTCACTTCCTCTCTCCTCCCCTTCCGCTCTCTTCCTATGCACCCCACTCACTCTCTCCCCCGGTCCCACGCTCTAATCCCTCTCCGCCAGTCTCTGTCCACCTGGTATCGCGCCCTTTCATTCTCAGCACTACCTTCTAGACCCTCGCACTCTGTGCTCCTCACTCTTCCCACCTTCCATCTCTTTCACTCCCAACTCTATCCACCTTCCTCTCGCTCCCCTAAAGTCTGTCTCTCTCTTTCATTATTTCTCTCCCCTCACTCTCTGTCCCCTCCTTCCTCTCTCTCACGCCACTCTCCTCTCTCTCTCTCTTTCTCTCCACTCCCTTTAACCCCACTCCCTCTCGCCCTTCCAATCTCTTCATTCTCGCCTATTCTCTCCCACTTCCTCTGTTTCTGCCTCTCTCTCTCCAAACACTCTTACTTTCTGTACCTTTGCCCCTCCTCCTTTCCCACGCCCAGGCTCACCTCCGCAGTCTTCCTCTCTGTCTGATTCCCTCTCTCCCTCCCTCATCCGCTCTGTGACTGTCTTTCTGTCTCCCTCACGCTGCCCTAATTTTCACATTGTCTGAGGCACCCTCTCCCCTTCCTCCCTTTGCCTCTGACTGAATTTCGCTCCCTCCCTCCCTAGATATCTGACTCAACCTCTCTCGCTCGTCATTCCCTGTCTCTCTGTTGCAGAGTTGGGAGGTATGTGGAAAGTCTGGGGGAGTGGAGAGGACATGCAGATGTGGGAGTTTCGAGGAGGGAGAAATGAGGGATAGATAGAAAGGCGAGACTGAGGCACCAGGAGAGTGAGAGAGAAGGTGAGGGAGGGAGAGAAGGAAGGAGACGCCTGGAGCGACCTGTGTGTGTGTGTGTGAGTGTGTGTGAGAGAGAGAGAGACGGGGGAAGAGAAAGTGACCGGGAGAGGGGAGACAAAGTGAATGTCTGTGGAGAGATCGAGAGAGATAAAAATGATAAGGAAGCGAGGGGGGAGAAGAAGTTGGGAGAGAGTGCGAGAGAGAGGGGTGGGGTGGTAGGAGGGCGATCGAGCGATGGAGAGAGAGAGCGACAGAGAGATTGATAAGGTTGACTGGTGATGGGTGGTGGGCAATGGGGTAGAGAGATGAATGCTGCCGAATACCAGGTCGGAGTAGGGGTCCCTGAGGAAAAAGCTAGGACAAAGTGACTTAAAACTATCTCTTGTGCACAGGCTCCGGTCACCTCCCGGGGACCAGGACTTGAAGCTGAGTCTCTCTCTGTCCAGATCAACCTCTTCAACACAAAGACAAACAACAACATCATTCACTCCGTGCTCGACAGTTTTCAAAGCATATCTTCATTGTTTACAAATTGAAGTTGTCGACACGTCAATCGGATGGTGCCTCTTCTCACTGGCCACTGAGTTGATAGTAACCTTGAAATGTGGCCCTGAAACCCCCTTATGGCATAAAGCTCGACAAACCAACGCTACCCTAATTCTCAGGTGGCTTCAGGTGGCTTCATTGCGAAGATGCTGAAATGAAATGAGAAAATCCAGGATGGATTGATTAATAAGTGAATTTGAATGATTGATGCATTTGGGCAAAGGCATATTTAAGCACATTCTTCAGCTGCTGCTTGAACTTGGACTGGGTCACGGCATAAATCACAGTGTTGTTCAGCAACTAGGGAGCTGCAGCATGATGCCCAAATTCTTCACAAAGGGATGGTGATAAAAAGAGATATCCACAACTAAAGACATCCGGTACTCTATTGAATTCCACCATTAACGTTGACCAGAACAGGATGAACTAGTGCGAGATCACTAACGGTAAAATGATACTTTTTTAAAATTTCTCATTTATGTGTCCCATTAGTGTGAGCTCGGAGAAGACTCGGGCTCTAAAATGTGTCAAGAGAAATGGGAGAGTCGGGGTTACAAATTCGTGAAGGAATACGATTGTGACTCAGATAGGAAAGAATCAAGCATCTATTGTGATCTCACAGAACCAGGGGGTGTCCTCCAGCCGATAACACGTCATTTGCATAAAATGCGAGAAAATGTTCTTTGAACAGCTGAGCACAGTCACTGCTCCCGTAACCACAGCCGCCATTTTCTCACTGCAATATATTTTTCAGCTTCTTGCAACAAATCTCCACCAATCAATCAAAGGTGAGAGTGACAGTGAACGAGACAGTACAATCAGTGGTTACATAAAACAGGACGGTGCGGATAATACACAGATAGAGCTCAGGAAATAAAACTGTTCCCAATAAGCAATGGAAACTTTTCTCTTTAATTGCAGTGTGCCAATGCACAGTACATCATGTTGGTGATTACACATTGTCCTGGCAACAGCCATAGTCCTTTCATTCAGAAGCAGTCAACGATTCCCATTGTCTTCGGGTGTCCACGGAGAAAGGCCACTTGGATAATGACAGTCCCCGATACATGACTCACAAGTCCCTCCACCTCACCTCTCCCTACAACCAACCACCCACATCAAAATAGTGCAAATACATAATATAGGACATCACAGCCCTGTACAGGCTCTTCAACTCACGATGTAGTGTCAATCTGTGAACCCAATCTCTCGTCCCTCGAACCTACACAATTCCATTTTCATCCATTTGTCAATCCAGTGACATTGAAATGTCTTTCAAGTGAGCTAGTCGACTACTGTTGCTGGCAGGTTGTTCCACATCCCTACTACTCTCTGAGTGAACAAACTAAACCTGTTACCTGTCCTATATCTATCACCATTCAATTTAAAGCTATATCCCCTCGTGCGATTCATCACCATTCTAGGAAACGTCTCTCACTGTTTACCATATGTAACACTCTGTTTTTTTAAACCCCTCAATAAAGTCATCTCTAAACCTTAATTCAAACCAAAACAGTCTCATGACCCTTAGCCTTTTCTCATAATACCTGGCAACAACGGAGTAAATCTCCTCGAAACCCAAAGCTTCCACATCCTTCCTATAATGTCCTGACCATAACTGTATGCACCAGAATTTTGTACAGCTACTGCATGAAATCGGGGCTGGGAAACTCATTCCCTCTACTAATGAAAGCTAGCCCACCTTCTGTCTTCTAAACAGCCATATCAACCTGGATGGAAACTTATCGGGATCTGTGTACATGGATACCCTGGACCTCTCTGTTCATCTTCATTAGCATGAATTTTGCCATCATCCCAGCAATCCTGCATTCTTGTTACTCCTTCCACGGTGAATCACCTCACAAGTTCCACATTAAACTCCATTTGCCACATCTGAAGCCAGATCTTCAGTTTATCTATGCCTCTCTGTAACCTTCGGCAATAAACAACACTCCACCAAACGTAGTGTCATCCACAAATTTACTAACCCATCATTCAATGCATTCATCCAGCTTATTGATAAAGATGTCAAATAGCAATGACCCCAAAGCAGATTCTTGCCGTACACCACTCGTTACTGCACTCCTGGATGATGATTTCCAGTGAACCACCATCCTCTGTCTTCTATCATCTCGACAATGTCTGATCCAAAACATTATATCATCCACAATCCCATGCCTTCCTGTTTTGTGCAATGGCCTATCGTGGGGAAACTATTCAAACGCCTTACTGAAATATCTATACACCACATCAACCCCTTTACCCTCATCCACTTGTTTGTTCACCTTCTCAAATAAGTCAACAATGTTCCCTGCTCAAAACTGGGTTGACTAACCTCATCAATTTATTCCTTTCCAGATGATTACACATCCGAACAGGTTTGTGTCTACATCCTTCTTGAACGAGGATAATCATTCGCTATCCTCCAACCTTCTGGCATGGTGCCTGCAGGAAATGACGACATAAAGGATCAAAGACAAAGTGTCTGCAATCTCCTCCCTGGCTTCGATGAGAATCATTGGAAAAATGCCATCCGACCTCGGGGATTTACCTATTTCTAAACTTTCCAGAATTCCAAACCCCTGCTCTTTGTGAACCTCAACCCATCTAGTCTACTCGTCTATACCTCTCGGCAACATTGACGCTTTTCAGTGTGAACATTAACGAAAAAACATTCATTTCGCGCTTCCCCAACTCCTCTGACTCCATGCACAACGTCTGGCGACTATAATTGATTGGTGTTAATCTCAAACCACTCGTTCTACTATTCCTGATATAACTATAGAAAGCCTTAAACACTTTGCTGATCGTTTCGACCAACAACATCTCTTCTCCCCACCTCATGGTTATTCTTAGCTCTCTTATTAGCCCTTCCCTGTTGAACTTGAATCTCGGAAGAGCCCTAACGGAGCCATGGTGTCTCATCCTAACATAAGCCTTCTTCTTCCTCTTGACAAAAGCTTCAACTTCCTTATTAAATAACTGCTCCCTTGCTTGACAACTTGCTATCTACCTGACAGTTAAATACTTAGCTAGGAGACTCAGTAGCTGTTCATTGAATAAGCGCCAAATTTCAATCGTGCCCATTCCCTCCAGTTTCCTTACTCATCTCTGTATCCTAAATATTCCTTTATTCCATCATAATTGTCTTTCACCCAGTTATAACTCTTGCCCTGCGATATATACCTAAACCTTTCCGTCGCTAAAGTACACTTAACCGAATTGTAGTCACTATCACCAGAGTGCACACCTATTACAAATCTACTAACTGGCCGGGTTAATTACACATCACAAAATCGAACGTCTCTTCTCTGCTTGGTGGCCTGTCTCTATACCATCCTGCACACGTTTCACAAAAACTGACCCATCTAAAGTACTCGAACTCTAGTATTTCCAGACAACATTTGTAAAGTTAAAGGTCCGCAACAACTATCCTGCTATTTACGCTCCTGCCCAGAATTATCTTTGCTATCCTTTACTTTATGACTCTGGACCTTTTAGGAGGCCTATAGAAATCTCCCAACAGGGTGACCTCTCATTTCCTCTTTCTAACCTCTACCGCACTATCTCAGTAGATGAGTCCTCAAACGTCCTTTCTGCCAGCGTAACACTGTAATTGATTGGAATGCCACACACCGCCTCCTTTTTACCTTCTTCGACTTAATCATCTAAATCCCCGAATCTGCAACAACCATTCCTGTCCCTGCTCTACCATGTCTTCGAAATTGTCACAATATCGAAATCCCAGGTACAAACCCATGCTGCAAGTTCACACACCTTATTTCAGATGCTACTAGCGTTCAACTGGATACACTGAAAACTAACTGCTAGCCTGCCAGATCACTCTTACGACCTTGAATCCGTATTTTCTACCTACCTACTTTCAAACTCCTGTAGACTGCTACTAAACTAACCCATATGTACTGAGAACAATGGAGCCATTGGGAACATCAGGGAACAGACCATCAGGGCGATGGAGCAACACTTCTGATGTCTGAACAGGTCAGAATGAATCCTCCAGTACACACGGCATCATTAATTCCTGCAATCCATCTCCAATTATGGAATATGCAGCCTTTTATTCTTCCTGAAAAATTCACCATTTTACAGTTACTGGCGTTATATTCCATCTGCCAAATTGATGTTCATTGCTTTACCAATAAGAGATTATTTCCCTCCACTTTATAACTTCAGTTCCTGCTTATCTGAGTTAGAATGAATTTGGTCCATTTGAGGAAGCCGTTGGTCTAGTTTGCAAATAGTGGAGACCCCAGCACTGTCCACAGTGTCACTGCGTCACTCTATTATGGACGATGCCAGACACTCAAAATACTCTTAAGCAGGCAGCCAAGACCATAACTTTGCAATTTGTTTGGGTAATTTTGGTGTAAAACTTACCCGGAGTAAGATAGTTACTTTGACGACTTGATATTAAAATAGACAAATACTTATTCACAAAACTGCACAGTGAAACACAAAGAACAGAATGAATAACCCCGGCAGAACTCCGTCCATTCAAACTGGACTAAATTATGCTGTTGGGAATGTACGCAACAATTCCAATACACAAAATCCCTTCACGAACGGAAAAATGGAACGCGCACTTGCAGGTTGAAATTGAAGGGCAGGAAGGGAGAGAGTGTCCACACAGCTCACTGTTGAACTCCTCACCAGTTCAAGACCGAAATAAATTGCTGAGCTAGAGAGTTGACCGCTTCCTTCTCAATATGCTGGTCACGTCGAAGTCATGACACATTTGTCTGAAGTCTCATCTGTTCACGTATAAACAAAATGCCTGTGAATATCATTTTACTCCCTGTTCCAATCCAAACTGATTGGAGTCCTTCTGGTTTATTACTCGTCTGAAAATAAAAATAAAAATGGACGGCAAGGAATCCTTGAGCCAAGGAACAGTTTTTTGAGAAGAAATGGATTTCCTTTGTGAAAACAGCAAGGAACAATTTGTGTTAAACTGGTAAAGAGTGTATCATATAGAATTTATCCCAGCTTTCCGGCTCAGTAACCAGCCCTCCCCATAATCCTTTGCAGCATCTTTAAAAGGCTGAATGTTCCCTTTCATTTCCTTTATAACAGACACGAAAAATTAAAAGGTCTGCTCCAATTGCTGAGCAACAGGCTAGAATGGCTGAATGGCCTAATTCTGTTCTTATTTAAAACTCATGATGGGCTGCATTGCCTGCGTCCGTAGGGCTGTACTTGTGAATGGTGGTAAACATTCTGGAAGCATCAGTAAAGACCACAATTCTGACTTTATGACGAAGGGAAGGCCACCGATGCTACAGCTGCTGATAGCCCACGGTGTCTCATGGATTCCCAGTTTCCATTTCCTACATCCTTTAGAATTCGCAAGTGGTCATGCCACATAACAGATTGGGTGGCATCTTCAGTATGAGGGTGAGACCTTCCCTCCACGAGAGTGTGCTGGCTGTTCCTACAGGTACTGTAAAGGATAGATCCATCTGTGACAAGTAGATGGTGAGAATGTTTCCCTCTTACCATCATTTCGTACAGTCTGGCCATTTGAGGTCTCTGCCTGCTTAGTCAGTACTGTGCCCGATGAGACTCTCATGGTGTTGGACTTTGAACTCACACCCCCAGAATAGTTTCTGTGACTTCCCCCGATTTGTTTTCAACGTCAAGGGGAACTGAGTTATGACCGATGGCTGGTGTAGAGGACAGGAAATATGCATCATCAAGAGATGTTCCTAACCATCTCCGACCTGTTAGCATGAGATTTCCTGGTTTCTCTAATCAATGTTGGGACATTCCAGTGTTACTCCTGTCCTGAATGTATCACACGGTGTTCCTACGACTGGAGGTCTGTTCTGCCTTTGGGACAGACTATATCCAGGGATAGTGATGGAGCTTCTTGGAACATTACCCGTCAGGTCTGTTTCTGTGAGAATGATGATGACAGACTGCTTTCTGACTGGATGATATGAGGAAAGTAAATGACTATGGAGCAGAGAATAAGGGGTTAAAAAGCTGAATGAAAGGTGCCCTATCAAACGGTGTGTTGTATTCTCAAAACATACACAATAATTCAGTTGCCTACACTGAGGGAAATGAATATGAGTTAATGACTTTAGGGAGTCGTGACTACAGGGTGACCGATATTGTGAACAGAATATCCAAAGCAATTTACAGCTTGTATATAATACAGAATTGAAAAGTAGGTGGGCGAAATACCAGAATAAGGGATGACATTTGTACTTTCATTAAAGAGGATCTTACATCATATCTTTGAGCAACAATCTTTATCTAATACATTTTGTGTACAAATAGACAGTTGAATTGAGTTTTTGGAAAGATTCTCACCTAGAATCTTTGTGGGCAGAGGAGCCTTTGCGTTTTCATCTTTACGACATTATCCCATTCTGTACTTGACATTCCCTGGAATATTTTGTAACCAACATTCACCCGAACATTTTATAACGAACATTCCCTGGAACATTCTATATCCGATGTTCCCTGGAACATTCTCTAACTGGAATTCTCCAGATCATTCTATGACTGATAATCCCTGGAATATTCAATAATCGGTTTTCCCTGGAAAATTCTTGAACCGACATTCCCCGGATCATTCTACAACTGATAATCCCAACAACATTCTATATCCGACAATCCCTGCAGAATTATATCCATGACATTATTTGTGAAAGTCCGGACGTCAGTGAATTAAGCAAAGCATAAACCCCGAGGGAAGAGATCCCGTTCCATGGAGAAGGAGTCACTGCACCGACTTTCCCTTAGAAATTGAAAGCAATGAATACGTTTTCCCCGAATTTCTCTTCATGACAGAGGATCGACCACAATTTAGATTCAAAGACAGAAATTCGCAACATCCGTTTGTCTTCCAGGAATTGCGAGAGACTCCTCTCGGCGCAGTAACGTTTTCAACCCTGATATAGCAGCAGGAAAGAAGTGACCTGTGTCTCCTCTCGAGTGATCGAGTATGTGCGATTTTTTGGAAGCCATCTGTTCTTAATGATGCGTGTCCGTGTGTTTGGGGCAGGAGTATTTATTATGTTTTATGACATATTTTGAATACAGTGACGCATTTGAAAATCTCACTCTGTCCAAAATCAAACTGACACCAAAATCAAACTGATGCCTATACATGAAGGCTGATGTACAGTTTGTTTGTTTTCCTTCCTCACAGTTAACGTAGTGACGATCTACATCCTGTTGTATAAAGATTGTGGATTGTCTCCATCAGTCAGATGTTTCCTCGGGCTATGGCAGAGGCAGATCTACTGGTCATTATCCACGTTGGATCTGTTTCCGTGAAATATGACTCAGATCAGACAGTGTGTGACCTGAGCCGGGAAACACAACTCAGTATATTTCAACATTTTTGTCTCATCTGATAGAGTCATAGAGATATATACATGAAAAATGACTGCTCGGTTCAACTTTTCCTTCTTCATCATCATATCTAGCTGTGACTTCACTTTCAAGGAACTATGAAACTGCACTCCGAGGCCTCTTTGTTCAGCAACACTCCCCACGAACGTACCATTAGGTGTAATTAATTCTTAATTAATACCTCTTAATTCTTTTACTGTCCATAAGGTTATTTATCTTCCGTTTAAGACATTCAGTGAGGAAGCCTCAACCATTTAATTGGGCAAGGAATTCGAAAGATTCACTACCCTCTGAATGAAGAAGTTCCATCTCAATTCATAGAACATAGACCAATACTGCAAAGAACAAGCCCTTCGGCCCACGATGTTGGGCTGAACATTTGTCCCAGCTTAAGCACCTATCCATGTACCTATCCAATTGCCGCTTAAAGGTCACCAATGATTCTGACTCTGCCACTCCCACAGGCAGCGAATTCCATGCCCCCACCACTCTCTGGATAAAGAACCTACCCCTGACATCCTCTCTATACCTTCCAGCCTTCACCTTAAATTTATGTCCCCTTTTAATACTCTGTTGTACCCGGGGAAAAAAGTCTCTGACTGTCTACTCTATCTATTCCCCTGATCATCTTATAAACCTCTGTCAAGTCACCCCTCATCCTTCGCCGTTCCAATGAGAAAAGGCCGAGTACTCTCAACCTATCGTACGACCTATTCTCCATTCCAGGCAACATTCTGGTAAATCTCCTCTGCACCTTTTCCAAAGCTTCCACATCTTTCCTAAAGTGAGGCGACCAGAACTGCACACAGTACTCCAAATGTGGCCTGACCAAGGTCCTGTACAGCTGCAACATCACTCTCGATTCTTGAATTCAATCCCTCTGCTAATGAATTCTATTACACCATCGGCCTTCTTACAAGCTCTATCCACTTGAGTGGCAACTTTCCAAGAGCTATGAACATAGACCCCAAGATCCCTCTGCTCCTCCACCTTACTAAGAAGGCTACCATTCACCCTGTATTCCGAATTCTTAGTTGTCCTTCCAAAATGGACAACCTCACACTTGACAGTGTTGAACTCCATCTGCCACTCCTCAGCCCAGCTCTGCATCATATCTACGTCCATTTGCAGCCGACAACAGCCCTCCTCACTATCCACAACTCCACCAAGCTTCGTATGATCTGCAAATGTACTGACCCACCATTTGACTCCCTCTTCCAAGTCATTAATAAAAATTACAAACGGCAGAGGACCCAGAACTGATCCTGCGGAACTCCACTTGTAACTGGGCTCCAGGCTGAATATTTACCATCTACCACCACTCTCTGACTTCGACCAGTTAGCCAGTTTCCTATCCAACTGGCCAAATTTCCCTCTATCCCATACCTCCTGACTTTCCACATAAGTCTACCATGGGGAACCTCATCAAATGCCTGACTAAAATCCATGTACACTACATCCACTGCTCTACCCTCATCCACTTGCTTGGTCATCTCCTCAAAGAATTCAATAAGACTTGTAAGGCAAGACCTACCCCTCACAAATCCGTGCTGGCTGTCCCTAATCAAGCAGTGTCTTTCCAGATACTCAAATAATATCCCTCAGTACCCTTTCCATTACTTTGCCTGCTACCGAAGTAAGACTAAATGACCTGTAATTCCCGGGGTTATCCCTATTCCCTTTTTCTGAACAGGGACACAACATTCGCTACCTCCAATCCCCTGGTACCACCCCCGTTGACAGTGAAGACGAAAAGGTCATTGCCAACGGCTCTGCAATTTCCTCTCTTGCTTCCCAGATAATCCTATCCCGTCAGGCCCAGAGGGCTTGACTATCCTCACGTTTTTCAAAATGCCCAACACATCGTCCTTCCTAACAAGTATCTTCTCTAGCTTACCACTCCGTTTCATACTCTCCTCTTTAACAATACGGATGTTCAGTAAATACTGAAGAAAAGTACTCACTCAAGACTTCTCCTATCTCTTCCGGCTCAATATACAATCTCCCACTACTGTCCTTGATCGGACATACCCTCGTTCTCGACATTCTCATGTTTCTCACATACGCATAAAAGGCCTTGGGGTTATCCTTGATCCTACCCACCAAAGAATTTTCATGCCCTCTCTTAGCTCTCCTAATCCCTTTCTTCAGCTCCCTCCTGGCTATCCTGTCTCCCTCCAACGCTCTGTCTGAACCTTGTTTCCTCAACCTTATGTAAGCCTCCTTCGTCCTCTTTACTAGACATTGATCCTCCCTCGTCAACCAAGGTTCCCTCACATGGCCATCCCTTTCCTGCCTGATATGTACATACACATCAAGGACACATCGTATCTGTTCCTTGAAAAAGTTCCACATTTCAACGACATCCTTCCCTGACAGCCTATGCTCACAATTTATGTTCCTCAGATCCTGTCTTGCAGCGTCGTATTTAGCCTTCCCCCAATTGTAAAACCTACCCTGTTGCACGCACCTATCTCTCTCCATAACCAAGGTGAAAGTCACAGAATTGTGGTCACCATCACCAAAATGCTCACCCAATAACAAGCCCATCACTTGTCCCGGTTCGTTACCGGGTACCAAATCCAATATGGCCTCCCCTCTGGTCGGACAATCTACATACTGAGTTAGAAAAGCTTCCTGGACACAATGCACAAACACTGCCCCGTCCAATCTACTTGACTTAAAGAGCTTCCAATCAATATTTGGAAAGTTGTAATCGTCCATGAATACTACCCTGTGACTTCTGCCCCTTTCCAAAATCTATTTCCCAATCTGTTTCTCCACATCTCTGCTATTGGGGGGCCGAAAGTAAACACGCAACAAGGTAACTGCGCCTTTCCTATTTCTGACTTCAGCCCATTTCTGACTTCAGTTCGAGGTCCCTCTCGAACTGCCTTTCTGCAGCCGTTACACCATTTCTAATTAGCAATGCCACCCCCCGCTCCTGTTTTACCACTCTCCCTAATCTTACTGAAACATCTGTAACCAGGAACCTCCAACAACCATTCCTGTCCCTCTTCTATCCACGTTTCCGTGATGGCCACAACATCGTAGTCCCAGGTACCGATTCGCGCCTTAAGTTCACCCACCTTATTTCTGATATTCCTTACGTTGAAGTATACACACTTGAACCCATCTCTGTATCTGCAAGTATTCCCTGTCAGTGCTACCTTCTCCACAGCCACCCTACATTCTTGGACATCCTGAAAAACAGCTAACCTAGTTCCTGGACTACAAGTCCGGATCCCATCCCCCTGTCAAATTAGTTTAATGCCCCCCCTCCGAAGAGTGCTAGCAAATCTACCTCCCAGGATACTGGTGCCCTTCTGGTTCAGGTGCCACCCCTCCTGCTTGTACAGATACAACCTTCCCCAGAATGCAATCCAATTGTCCAAATACCTGAAACCCTCCCTCCTACACCATCCTTGCAGCCCCGTGTTCCACTGCACTCTCTCCCTATTCCTTGCCTCACTGTTACGTGGCACCGGCAACAACCCAGAGATGATGACTCTGTCCGTCCTAGCGTTTAGCTTCCAGCCGAACACCGAGCTCTTGAATGACCTCCACACCCCTCTTCCTACCTGTGTCATTGGTAGGAATGTGCATCACGACTTCTATCTGCACACCTTTCCCCTTAAGGATTCTGAACACATGGTCTGAGACGTCTCGGACCCTGGCACCCGGGAGGCAACAAACCAACCGAGAGTCTCGCCCATGTCCACAGAACCGCCTGTCTGTCCCCTTAACTATAGAGTCTCCTATAACTAGCGCTCTCCTCTCCCCCTTTCCCTTCTGAGCCTCAGAGCCGGACCTCGTGCCAGAGACCCAGTCACTGCAGCTTGCTCCTGCTGAGCCGTTCCCCCCAACAGTATCCAAAGCGGAAAACTTATTGTTGAGGGGAACGACAACAGGTGATCCCTGCACTGCCTGCTTCCTCCCTTTCCCACCTCTAACTGTTACCCAGCTACCTCTGTTCTCTGGCCTAACTATGTCACTGTAGCTTCTTTCACGCTCTCAGCCTCTCGAATAACTCTCAGTTCATCCAACTTCCTGCAGATGAAGTCGGCAGGAGTATCGGTGGTCACCCCTACCTCAAACATCCTTCAGCAGGAACATTCCACTGCCTGCGCTGCCATATCTATACACTTAGTCTCCAAAACAACAACACTAAGTAGCTTACCTGTTCAGCCGACTGAGTCATTTTTTTTTACGTTAGAGGAGGAGGGAGGGTGGGAGACAATACACGTGTAGTGTCTTGGGTTCCTTCTCCACTCAAATAACAATCACTTACCTTTGCGACCAGCTCTGTGCTCCACTTCCCTTCTGCCCAGCTCCCACCGCTCTCTGCTGCAAAAAGACCGTTGGCGTCGAGGTAAATTCTTAAATAACAATCACTTACCTTCCCGTCCAGCTCTGCGCACCGACCTCACTTCCGCCCTGCTCCCGCAGCTCTCTGCTTCCCGATCAGCTCTGCGCACCGACTTCACTTCCGCCCAGCTCCACCACACTCTTCTGCAAAACTTTAGTCCCAAATTTGCGCCCCCTACCGTTGAGGGTATGCCTTCTTGTTCCAGTTTCACTTGCCAGTGGAAACATTCTCTCTAATTTGATACTATCTATTCACTTCATTGTTTGATATGTTTCTTTAAGATCCCCCATCATTCTTCTAAACTGCAATTAATATATACCCAGTCACCTCAGCCTCACGTCATAGGTCAATCCCTTCAAGTCCAGAATCAACCTAATGAATCTCCTCTGCTCCCTCTCCAGTGCGAGTACATCCTTTCTCAAGTAAGGAGACCAAAAGTGCACACAGTATGCCACATGTGTCCTCAACAGCACCCTGTGACATACAATCCCATTTGCAATGAAGGACAAAATTCTAAATTACCTACTGTACTTGTCTACCAACCTTCTGTATTTTTAGTGCAATTCCACTGAGGTCCCTGTACGCAGCAGCTTGTTGCAATATATACCATTCAAATAATAATCTTTTTAAATGTTATTCCTCCTAAATTGGATGTCATCACGTTTATTAACATGCATTCTTTCTGCCAGAATTTTGTCCACTCATTTAAACCATCTATGTTCCTCTGCAAACTTTCACAGTCTTCTGCACATGTTGTTCTACCACTCATATTAATGTCATCTGCAAACTTTGACACACTACACATGGTCCCAAATTCCAAACTATCCTTACAAAGTGTGAATAATTGTGGTCGCAACACTAATTCCTGAGATGCAATACTAGTCACTGATCAGAAACCAACATTGCTCATTTATCCACACTCTGCTTCCTGTTAGTTAACCAATCCTCTGTTCATGCTAATAGATTGCCCATAACGCCACCCAAACTTATCTTATCCTGCAACCTTTTGTGAGGCACTTTGTCGAATGTTTTTTTGGAAATCTGGATAAACTACATCTACTGAGTCCCCATTGTCCACGGTGCTTGTAATTCCTTCATAGAATTTCAGTAAATTAATTAAGGATGATCTGCCTTTCATGAACGTATGCTGCATCTGTCCAATAGAGTAATTTCTATCCAGGTGATTTGCTAATCTTTCCTTGATAATAGATTCAAGTATTATCCCCACTGCTGAAGTTAAGATAACCTCCCTATAATTCCCCATCTTTTGTCTACCTCCTTTTAAAAAAAAATATTGTCACATTTGCTGTTCTCCAATCTTCTGGAACTGCCCTTGAGTCCGGCGAATTTTGGAAAATTAACAAAAGTGCACTTGATATTTCTGTCACTGTCTATTTTCATACCCGAAGATGCATTTCATTTGGACCAGTAGAGTTGTGTAACGTTTAGCTCCATAAGCTTCACCAACACTACTTATTTTGTGATAATGATCATTTGTAAGTCCTAACCGACATTAGTCTCCTTGACAATTACTGACATGTTATTCGTGTCCTCCGCTGTGATGACTGACAAAAAAAAACTTTCAATGTTTCACACATATTCTCATATCCCATTTTGAAACCACTTTTCTTTTCTTCTAAAGGACCAATTTTTTCCTGAGCCACAATTTTTCATTTTATATTCTTCAAACCTTTGCTATCAGTCTTTACATTCAAAGCTAGTTTACTCTCATAATCTATCCTACTTTCCGTTATAACTTTTTTTTGTGGCTTTTTGTTGACCTTTGGTGTTTTCCCAACCTTCTAGTTTCAGGTAGGTCTCTGCCACTTTGTATGCTTTCCCTTTCAATTTGATAGCCTCCCTTATTTCCTTTGGCATCCATGACAGATTACCACTTTTCCAACAGTCCTTCCTTTTCGCTGGTGTATACTTTTGCTGAGTACTTTGAAGAATTGTATTGAAAGTCCTGCACTGTTCGTCAACTGACCTACATTAAAGTCTTTGCTTCCAGTCTACTTCAGCCATCTCCTCCATCAACCTATTGTAGTCTCCTTTGTTTCAGTACGTGACCCTGATATGGGATTTTATCTTCTGAGTTTCCACCTGCATTCTAAACTCAACCATACTGCCATCTTACCAACCAAGAGGATCTCTTACCAGGAGATCGTGAATTATTCCTGTCTCATTGCACAGGACCAGGCCTCAGGTAGGTCCCGTTGTTGGTCCCGTTATATACTGTTAAAGAAAACTATTCCGGATACATTCAATAAACTCCTCCTCAAGGCTACCTTGATTGACCTGGTTCAATCAATCGACATGTAGATTAAAAATCCCATACTAATTGCCATACTATTTTTACAGGCAAATTGTACTTCATTGTTCGTTGTGCACACCACTGTGATGCTATTATTTTGTGGCCGACAAACCATGCCTATCAGTGACTTTTTAGAATTTCTATTCTCCGCCCAAATCATTTCAATCTTATTCTCCATAGAACCTACATCATCGCTCACCATCTCCCTGATCCTTAAATATGAGAGCTGCATTACCTTCCTTACCTTATTTTCTGTCATTCTAAATCGTCTGATACACCTGGATATTAAACTCCCAGTTGTGATCATCGTCAACCATGTCTCTGTAATGGCTACTAAATCGTATTCGTTCTCAATGATTTGTGCCATTAACTCACCTACCTTGTTTCAAATTCTAACAGCATTCAGGCAAAGTGCCTTTCTGGTAGTTTTTATACCCCTTTTTGAATTGCAATATCTCTATTAATAATATCTCTTGATTTGTCCTTCCTTTCAATTTCTTTCATAGTTAAACTCAGCATAGTTAAACATTGTGTAGTTAAACTCTGCACGCATGCAAACATGCAGCTTCCCTGTCGTTTGCCCCTCCCATCCTCCCCAACAATGCACTCGTGTGAATTCCAAGTGACCACCTTATTTGTCATTTTCGCTGCAACACTGGTTCAGACTGGTTCTACATCGGTTCAGACGTTGACCATCCCATTATGTCAGATTCTCTCGTTCTAAAACTGATGCGAATGTCCCATGAAATGGAACCTCTCTTCCCACGCCACTCCAAAAGCCATGTGTTTACTTGCTAATTTTCTTATTACTAAGCAAAGTTGCAAGTGGCTCAGGTAGTAACCCAAAGATTATAAACATTGAGTACCTGTTTCTTAATTACTTTCCGAGGGCTTGACAATCACCAAAATATAATCCCTCCTCGGCATGCCTATGTTATTTGTCCCAAAGTGGACCACAGCAACTGGATCATCCTCCTCCCTCTCAAACTCCTTAGAGGCCCGTCAGCGAAGTCCCTCAGCCGAACTAGGGGAGGCAACACACCGTAAGAGACCTGTGATCCTCCTTACAATGGATACTATCTATACCCCAATTAGAAATCCCCTACAGCTATCATTTGGCTTTTGCTACCCGCTTTTTTCTCTTTGATTTCTCTCCCATATCGCTCTTCTCACTCATGAAATTGATGCAAAGCATCCATTGAGACCACTACCGCCATCATCTGGTTTCAGACACGAATTATCACTGTGGTCCTGAATGCAATCTGTGTTTTTTCTGGTTTTGTTTGTTTCCTGAAAGTTCTAATAAAGTTCATTGACTTTCCTTTATTTTCTCAACATTGTACTTTCATGTCTGTGTTTTTACTCTTATCTTATTGTTAAGTTTTCCCTTGTTCATTCTGTACTCCTTTATAAGTTTTGCTGTTGTCAGCGCACAGTATTGACGATAAGGATGTGGAGAAATCACTGATTTTGAGGGCTTCACGATTTTTATTGAATTGAACATCCTGTCCTGTACTCTCCTCACTTCATTCCTGAATGTGCAAACTTTTTGATACTTTCAGACTTGTCGAGAAAAAGTCTTCTTCCAGTCCTGTCTGGCCAAACCTTACGTGACTTTATTTAAACGAAGTCTCGAAACTCCAGCATTTGCAGTTCTCATTTTCTCCTTGATTGTAGTGGATCTGTGAACTACTAGATATACTTTAAGAATTCTACTGCCTCTAAACCATTCACATTATCATTATTCCAATTAATAATCGCAAAGTTGAAATCACCAAACCAGCTCCATATGAATTTTACAATTCCTGGAAATTTACCCACGTATATACTCGTTTTTTTCCCGGATAATAGAGGGCATATACTACATTCCATAGTGATGTAATTGCTCCTTTTTGGTTTGTTTTTATTTACTTTTAATTGGATAACTTCACTTGAGGAAATTCCTCATGCTTTCTCATTCTGTACTCGTGGAAATTGATCACTGATCAATGTAATGACTTGCCCTCCAATTTTTACTGATTCTCTGTATCGCTTGAAGACTGTTCATTCTGGAAAATTGACCTACCTATTCCTTGCCTTCAGTGACATTAATGACTTCAATCCCTGACTCTTAACTTGTGATATCAAATCCTCCGTCCTTCTTCTTCAGACCCCTTGCTTGAAAATATGCATCATTCAATCTTAACAATTTCAATTTCGCTTCACCATGACTGGCTTTCTACTTATTAGAACCTCCTAATGTATTTCCGGACTGTCTTTCCTGAATCTTACTCTGTATCTCCCCCTGATTACCCATCCATCGGGGTACCTGCCCCCTACAATCTTAGTTTAATTCTGTCCCAACAGAATGAGCAATCATTACCGGAGGGATTCAGTTCTCATTCTGCTTAAGGTACAACCAGTATGACTTTGTTACTACTGACCAACAATTGTCACAATGTCCTAGAAAGGAAAATCATCAAGACAAATTTCATGCAGACTGAAAACAAAAGTAAAATTTATTCTTATCGAGAAAGACCTATGATGTACTTTCATGGTTTGCAAAACAATTTAACCAAATATAAATAAAATCCATGAGTGGTACAAAGAAATGCAAAGGATTTGAGAGATAAGAGCGGTGCTAACGAGAATGGTCGGGCAATATTCATCCTCGTAGAGCAGCCGACCAAGTGTACAATCCTTAGAAAAAGGATTCTTGAATGAGCATCAGATAAACCATAACATTCAAGTCCATGGATCACATGCTCAAAAGTGGGAAGAGTTGACAGACCGTAGTATTGGAGAATGTGAGGACTGCAGATGCTGGAGATCAGAGCTGAAAATGTGTTGCTGGAAAAGCGCAGCAGGTCAGCCAGCATCCAAGGAACAGGAGAATCGACGTTTCCGACATGAGCCCTTCTTCAGTATTTTCAGACCGTTTTCACATTTTCAGACCGTAGTTTTGGCAGAGTAGAATCGATGGTCCAAAGGCCTTATTATTTAGTGGGTAATTCGATGATTATGTGTCTTATGACACGAGGTAAACCCCATCCCAGACCGCTAACTTAAACGAGCAAGACAGAAAAAAAATTACCCCATGCGGTAATATGAAAATTTGAGAAGCAAAGAACTATCCCAAAGTAACTATTTAAAGTAAAAATTAGCACCTTTGTTTAATGTCTATCAGGGAATATTATCTAACAACTGATTAGAACTCATTTATCTAACCCTATCGATTACCTTCCCCTCTGCAATACTGGTCTGATAAAACACCTGATAAGGATTTGCTGAAAAGTACAAATTTCAAAAAAACAGCCAGCTGTTGAATCTTCTCTTTGCATCTTCCTCTGTAGGTTTGCTTTCTGGGTCGGGGTCGATCTTTTTTACCGTTCAAACTCCTTCTCCAGACAGGTAACTCTCAGAGAGTTCTGATGAGCGGCCAACATTTGTTAGTATTTTGGCAATTCACTCTCAACTGATCAAGTTTTTTTTTCTGGTTTCATATCCCAAAACATTGGATCACTTCATGGTTTTAATGTTGTCAAAATACCAAATTCAAATTTTATTAGAATTTGTTGTCTTGGGGCATAATGGAAACTGACTGGTTGAATTTGCATTTGCTTTTGTCTCACAGCAGCTCAGCCAGTGCTAGCTGTTCTGACCAAGCGTTACATTGTAATCTTGTTCTGGACTCTGTGCCTCTCTAAGTCCTTGCGATCTTTCAACTGTCTTAAAGGTACAGCACCCCTTACGTCATTAATGATTGCAAAAGAATAAAAATCGTTTCAGGAATGTGGAAAACCACAACATTACTCGTTGAAATTACAGAAACCCAAGATCACACGGATGTTGTGTATCATACTTCATATTTAATATAGCACATAATTTATTCAACATGTAATACATATCACACAGTTTACATTACAACATCTTGCAAAGGTGTCCAGCACACCGGCCAGCATCTTGGAACAGCACACTACGTTTCAGTGATGTTGTGAATAAAATATATCAAGTTGCATTTCAGCCTGATGAATCCCCATTAGAACAGGAAAATGATTGAGATGTCCCTTTTTTAAATGTGGAAATGGAGGCACGAAGAAACGAGAAGAACAAAGGCAAGAAAAGGGCAGAAGGCTCTGGTAGGAAGAATGTTGCTGGTGATTATGTGTGGTGAGGGATGAAAACACAACAAAATTATCTGGACAAAGTAATATTCTCTGGAATAGATCAAATTTGCAAGATTCTATCCTGGAACTACGAAAGGGTGAAGTGAAATTTGATACGTCCAGTGATCATCTGTGTCACAGGGGAACTTGTCTCATAAGATTCTTCTTATCGAGAAAATGGCATCATTACATCTGTATTATTAATGCACATCAGAATTGAAGTGTGCATACAGTGTGCATTATGAGATTGACAAAACAAAAATCCAGATTCAAAAACGCATTTTTCATAACCTTTGGTTTTCTACAAATACCATGTAGTCTCTTGGCATTAATTCCTCCTTGGTCAACATAGAGCTCCGTTTCATCAAAGTTTTCGTCATTTCATTCACCCCCCCCCCCCCCCCAAAGATTTGTAATTTCTGAAACAAAACAACAGATTCATGGCCTATTCCACAGGAGAATATAAAGCTTCGAAGTTGGGGTGGCATGATGGGTCAGGGGTTAGCATTGCTACGTCACAGTGCCAGGCAGCTGGGTTCAATTCCCGTCTCGGGAGACTATTTGTGTGGAGTTACAATTTCTTCCTGTGCCTGCAAGGATTTCCTCCCGAAATCCAAAAGATGGCAGACCAGGTGAATTGTCCATGCTAAATTACCCGTAGTGTGAGGTGCATTAGTCAGGATTAAATGAAGGGAAATGGGTCTGGGCGGGTTTCTCTTTGGAGGGTTGGTGTGGGTTGTTGGGCTAAATGGCCTGTTTCCACACTACAGTGAATCTAATGTACAAAAACACATGGAGTCGCTTCAGCCCACTCTATGCATGCTATCCATGTCTTCGTAATAAACATACACCATTTGTCTGCATATGGTCCAGTTGTCAATTCGTTGGCCTTTCATGCATCTATCTGAATGATTCTTCGGTGTCCCTATCGTATGCATTTCTAACATTTACCCTGGCAGCATATTCCAGACCCTATTCAAGTGCTGTGTTAAAAGATTTTTGTTGGAAATCCCCTTACACTCTCTCTCTACCCCCCCCCCCCCCCCCCCCCCCCCCCCCCACTAACGTCAAGCTATGCAGCCTATTATGTGACATTTCTACCCCGGGATAAAGGCTCTGACTATCGAACCTATTAATTCATCCCACCATTTTGCAATTCTATCAGGTTTTCCCTTGGCCCCTGAACCCTCTTGAGGTCATTAATCCAAGTCCATCCCTCTTCTACTGATAACTAATGGATTCCGATCCATGAAATATCCAGGTAAACCGCTTTTGCACGCTTTACAATGACTTCATATCCTTTCCTATATTTGCAAACAGATCTGCACGCAATACTCCAATGTGACTCAAATTTAACATGCTTACAATATTACTGGCCAACAATCGCAGTGAAGGATCATACCGATGTCAAAAAGCATAGCATTTTCCTTCTTTACCACCTTATGCACTTGTGTTGTCACTTTCGGGTACAAATGGTATTTATCGCACCTAATACTTTATTCACAATGAAAAGGAAATCTGAAGTAAGTTTGGAAAGCGTCAAATTGAATTCGATAAAATCTACAATTAAGTTTAGATTGAATTAAAACTAAACTAGTTTGAGGGATACCATGGAACTATTTAAACCGCTGGGAATAACATGGAGTTTCCCAACATGCTTCTTCGAAGGAAATGTGCCTGTCTGACCGGGCGGAGTCTACATGTTATTAAAGAGATATCAACAATCCGGTTGGTTCTGAAATGGTCTTTGAAGCAGCTTCGGAAGCCAGTCATGTGTGTAGATAATTGTGAAGTAAAATAGGTTTTGAATTATCATTGAGAATTAAATTATTCATTTCTCTTGTGTGGTAATGTATACATATCACCTACACATATAAACATAAAAATCAATGTACTCCTCGGTCACAGTTAACTGTCAGAAACAACATAGTGGGATGATTAACCCTCGTAGCCCCAACTTATTTTGAATAGTATTACGAGATTATTGGCTTCGTCGGAATCAATTATTTTCTGACACTTTTGTCGTGTGAAATTCATTTGAAAATTATCACTTCTAATCTGGAAGTTGTGCAGCTCATTAAGCACGCGGACATGGTTTTCTAGGGTTCTGAGATGTCATTAATATCGTACAACCTTTGAACATCATTGGTCGAGATGGACAAATGTGGTAATTCCACATTTATTAAGACGTAATGCATCACTTGTTGTGGTTGGACTGAGCACATTGGGCTGAGGAACACCTGAATTGGCAAGGTGTGATAATTGTAATCCCTATCAAGCATAACAATCTTGTATGATTCCTGCTTTGACAGTCCTGAGACTTCCCGCTGGTTGTAATTGATTTCAGATGCATTTGGATTCTTCGATGTTGTGATTATTCAATAACTTACTCCAGGTCATGGGTAGTTAGCCATAGTATGTGCATTTCCTGATCTCACTCATCCATATGAGCCAAATGGAACAGAATCTGTTCCTTTCAGCAAGTTCTGCAGAAATTGAGCATAGTTGAGAGGATGGAACGTAGATCAGTTTTGCTGAGACCTCCTATCAATGTTACTAATTGGAAACAATTGGACAAACTGATCTTGTCATGTTCTTTGTCAAGTAATTGTCATCTTTCCGCAACAATGCACTGGTGCAGACTTGGGCAGTAAGCAAGTCACCCTGAACAATACTTTAGACAATGGGATTGATTCAAGTTTCTGCTGTCAGGTCTAAAGCAATTGGAAGATTAATCTCTGCATTAGATGACATGCCTGCACTATTTATAACGTCTGGATTTGCACAAGCTGTTCGGAGGACTGGGTTCGTTAACGGCCATATGTCTGTTGAACATTATCCCATTGTTGGAATTTATACATCACAGATTCATGTCAGGTGGATGTGAAGGTGGTTCAATTTCAGTTTCTTTGCTGAATAGTTTGTATCATTGAAGAACCTCTATTGTTTTGTGAATCATTACAGATTGGGGGATACTCTGGAGTTGAACCTCAAGCACTGGTTGGAGAATGTCTGTTTTTTGGATGATATTACTCAATATATATTCGATTGAGGGACTGGGCATTCAACTTACAATATGATGTGTTGGGGTCATTTGTGTTAATTGTACTCATTTCAAAAGTCGAATAGGCTGTATTGTTTGCAACATGTGCTTCTTGGAACTGAAGTTCATTTGAAATGTTTTATTGCCTCGAACCTCCGTCGAATCCCTACACTGTGGAAACGGGTCATTTGGCCCAACACATCCATAACGACCGTCTGGAGGGTATTCCACTCAAACCCATTTCCCGACCCCATTTATCCACAATTCCCCTAAAGCACCTCACCTACACATCCTGAACATTATGGGAAATTAATCTGATCTGCACATCTTTGTGTTGTGGTAGGAGATTGGAGCACATAGAGGATATCTATACAAACACAGGGAGAATGTGCAAACTCCACACAGACAGTCTCCCGAGGCTGGAATCGAGTCTGGTCCCTTGAGCTGTGAGGCAGCAGTGCTCACCACTGAGGCTCCATGCTGCACGAGGTAGAGATACTGAATGAGTTGATGTCATAGAAGTAGATTCAGATTTTCATTGAGTGTCTGTTTCAGTGTGTGCATATGGAGAGTGTTTGTTTTGTGTGGTTGCAATTGTCTTGCACAGTTGTGAAAAGTGCTGCCTCAGAGGACAAATTGCTGGAATGAACAGAACTTGACAGGCCTGGAGACAGTGTTTAAATATAGGTTTGTGAAATTGCGAAATAATTCCACCTGTCCACACAAATTGTGAAGGCAGGCTGATTGTAAATATATTCATATCAAAGATGAGGCTTAAATGTTCTTTATAAATCTGAGATATGAAGCAGGCATCAGTAATATTGATGACAATGGTATTATGGAATAAACATCAATTTTACAAACTGCGGATGCTGTGAATCAGAAACAAGAAGCACAGATATTGCTGGAAAGGCTCAGCAGATCTGGCAGCATTTGTGGAGAGAAATCAGGTTTAACATTTCGTGTCAACTGACGCTTCCTCAGAACTGTTGACTCCTAGGTCACCTTAGATGCAGAAGATAGTCTGAGGGAGGGGGTAAGGAGTAAGGGAATATAATCCAAAGAAAGAGAAGGAATGTTCAACAAATTGATATGGCCCAGGAATGTGACTTGAAAATTTACAAACCTGCCTCGCCAGGTCAATCAAGCAATTTTGATAGATGTTGAAAATGTTCTTTGCTTGTGTGATTAAGATCATCAGGTCGTCCATATACACCAGACAACCGAGTAATCCAGAAACAACTTCCTTGGCAAATCTTTAAATTGTGGCTGAATCAATTTTCATGCAAGATGGTATGTCTTTAGATTGGTATAGTCCGTTATATGCCACAAGTGCCAAATTGCCTTCTCTCTTTAAGATGAAGGTACCTGACAGTACCCACTGAGTATGTCCAGATTGTGTTGCTGATAGAATGAAGAGAGGAAGTATTGCGAATTAAATGTCGTGAGTCATCTAGGATTAAGGAAGATTCAGGCCAAGAAATAGAAGCATTTTATTGTTTTGGATTGTGCAAAGACGCCGTTGAATTTTTCTGTACCTTCATTGTGTACCAAGAAAGCCATAGGTAGAAATAAAATCATAACCTTTGATGTCAATTCCCACATTTCAATAACCTTTAGACTGGTTATAATATATTGTGTATGTCCCCGAACTAAAAACAAAAGTGGGAACCAATATTTTCTAATTGTAATGGGTGCATCTACCAGGCTTCCAGAGACAATTCCACGATGGAATGTCAGGGCATAAAGGTTGTGGCGGAGCTGCTTGCTTTACGTAGGAAGATTCAGTCAGACGAAAGGTACAATTTTACTGCCGAACTATTCAAGGAGTTTATGGACAGTTCAGGCATCAGTCACTTTACGTCAAGTGTGCACCATCCTGAATCTCAGGGAGTATTATAAAGATGGCAGCAGGCGCCAAGGCTCACTTGAGCACTTATTGCCAGGATTATCCAAATGATCCTATTTATATTATTTAATATTAGGAATGCTTCACATGAAGGGATTCCGGTTACACCACTCGAATTGGCATTCAGACAGAAGCAAGAGGGCATTATAAATTAAATATGGAAAAGTTGGCAGTTCCGAAGTCAGATAGCTTGAGGTTGGATTACATTTCTGAGGTGAGAGAAACATTCAAAAGAGTAGATGAATTAGCGAGACAACATTGGACGGTGGCACAGCACCGAATGAAGCACGAAGCAGATAACAAATCTAAAATCCGTATGTTTGACGATGAAGATAAATAATTTGTGCTGTTAGCAGTGGTAGGAGATTCTTTCAGAGCAAGATTTAATTATCCCTATCAGATTGAGAAGAATTTAGCTTAGATGAATTATCTGGTAAAGATACCAAATAGGAAAAAAGACTGTAAAGGATATTGTTTGAGTATGGTGGAATTGTACTATGGTAGGGAAAATGAATCAAGGAAGCAGGTATTATTTCCTGCACACAATATGAGTATTCAAGTCGTGATGATTTAGATTTTGATGTGCCACAGAAAAAGGTTGAAGGATAAAGAAGTCCTTAGGGAATTGGATAGGGCAGAGCTCTATCTGTCCCAGGAGAAGAGAACTATATTGAATGATTTTTGTTACCGTGCTATGGGCACCTATGCAGAAATGGAAGAGCGAGGACATAGTCGATGAGGCTGACAAATGGAGAAAACAACATCCTTACAGGTTCAATCTTTTGAAATAAACGCAGCTTCAGAAGGAAGTGGAAGTTCATTGAGATTAATTAAAGCAAATGTAGTTTGCCAAACCTGTATACGAAATTTGAAGTTACTGAACTATTCTGGATTGACTGTCTGTCGATCAACGCTATGGCTAAATCTGACTCACAATCAATTCCCAAACTGAAGATTTGTGTGGAGAAATCTGGACGTGACATCACAAAGTTAGACTTCTTTTGTGATTAGGGTCAACGTCAGAGAGAAAAAAAGATGTTTCTGCTTTTGTGATCCCAAACGGGCTATTTTAATTTAAAGTAATGCCCTTTGAAATTAAAACTGCAACAGCTACTTTTCAAACTCTTGTGAACAGACCTGTTGTAGAGTTGACCAATTGTGCTGACTTAGTGATATTTAGCCAGTCGTGGAAATATCACATGGAAAATTTGGTAGAGTTCTTTGAAAGACTATGGCAGGGGACGTTGATCATAAACTTGCAAAACGAGGAATTGTGAAGGTGGAAGTGGCATTCTTTGGGCACAGCAACGGAAGTGGGTGATAACACTGAGGAACATGAAGGTGAAGGCCATCGAGGAATTCCCAAAACCATCCTCAAAGAAGGAAGTACTACGAGTTTTACAACTGAGCGGATTCTACAGGAAAATTGTTCCAAACATTACTAAACTTTTAGTTCGTAGTTAGGGGGACAACCTCCACTTCATAAAAGCGTGGATTTCACTTCTGCATACATTACATCAACTGTGACATAGCTACCGTTGAATCACTTTCGCGCTCTTATTAACAAAGGCAAGTATACCATATGCCTTCTTAACGAGGTCACCCACCTGTTCTGATCACAGACTTCTTATGCAGCACCATTCAAAGCAACGACGTTGACAATCTGGTAGCATAAGGGCTGTCTCACGTTGAAACACTACTCTCTACAATTTCCCCACCACGCCAATATCTAAAACTTCCGTTATTCTCTTGAATTGTTTCCTGTGTTCTGATTTGGTCTATCTTTGCTTGCAGTTGGGTTGCTGGTTCATCATCATGTTTTGGTATACATGGTGAACTGTAAACTTACGCTGGACCAGATAGCCTTATATTTATCTGTCCAGTAATTGCAGAAGACAAGTTGGATTGATTCATGTGCTAATCCATGTTTGTACTGGTCCAGGTTCTAATTAGCAAAATAGAAGGACTATACGAAATCCTCAGAGAAAGTTGGCAATACTTGTTTAATTGACTGCCAAGACTTTATACGTAATATTGAGTAGTTATTTATTTTGCATTTGAAGAAGATAATCTCATTTCAGACACACAAGAATGCAAGCCCTCATTCTCAGAACCACTGTCTCTCACACACATGTATGCACATGCACACATGTTTTCACACATACTCTCACACAAACTTTTGCAAACATTCTCATTGTATCAAACACACTAACTCAAAGTCACACATGCAATCTCTCTCGTTCTGTCTCACTCTCACACACAAATGTTGTCTCTTGCGTGCACTATCAGACATGCAGAAAGACCCGCTCACTCTCTCCCACAGTCACTGACGCACATGAACAATTCCTGCCTCGCATACATACGCTGGTCTTTATCCAGGAGTTCGTGTTTTCATTTTAATACTTACATTTTAACGGTACATGAAGACTTCGGTGCAGCTACAAGTCTTTAAATAATTCTTTGCGGTTACAGGCATCTGGTCTGCTCTCTGTGTCGAACGAAGTCCAATTGATCAGTGAATTGAGACAATTCGTGCAGTCAATGTGCAATTCAATGACAATTTCCTGGAATAACGGGACTTTCATTTTCAACGTTTCTCTCTCTGAGGGGTAACGATACAGTACTTTACTGAGGATTGTGGACTATCGTGGCTGTTCGGGCCATGTGTCCTGTCAGCAGAGTGTTAAAATCTCCACCCACAATCCTTCACTTCTGGGCTTATTAGTTGAAGGGACTTTCGCACAAATTGACAAAATATTTAATTTGTATGTTGATTCCCAGAATAGTGAGGGCCTTGTGGGAAATCATTGCAATTTGAGGAAAAAAATGGTATGTCTACGTCATTTGAAATCCAATGAATGCAAATATAACCTGATGCAAAGTAGGTTAACAGGTGAAGCACATAAATTATATCCTTCACTCTCAGAAGGGTTTTTCGGTGCAGAAAACAGTGCAAAATATAATTACTTGTCAGTGAATGCCTCAAGGCATAGAGGGAAAGGAGAGAACCAGGCAAACCTATATCAATAGGTTTGCCTTGATGCATGTGTAACTGCTTAGCAGGAGAGTAACCCCCTGCTGGTTATGAGTTATTCTCTGAAACTAAATACTTTAGTTTCATGTCCAGCTCATAAATTGGAAACGAAGCTGGGTACATACAGTGAATGATTGGCAGTTGGCTTTTTGCAATACGAACAAAGGAACATTGTAGTTATAAGTGGGAGTAGGGAATTCATTCCTCTGCCATTCCTCTGCTCGCGCTGCCATTTAATTTTTTCAAGGCTGATCTTATCCTGACCTCACCTCCACTATCCTACCAAATGCCTATAGCCCTTTATGACACATTTAATCAGAAACACATCTATTTCTTTCTTGAATCTGTTGATTGATTCTGTCTCCACTTAACTCTGGGGCAGTAAGTTCCATATTAACAAACTCCTGAAAAAGTAGTTTCTCCACATCTCAGTGTTGAAGGTGCCTCCTCTAAATCTATCTCTATGTCCTCATTTTCGAGACTCTATCACAAGGGGGAAAGTCTGATCAACATATCCAGCTTATAAATGCCCTTTAGTATTTTAAATGCCCCAATCAAATCGGCTCAATTTATTCTGAACTGGATGGAGTATAAGCCCGAGCTATTTAAACCCTCATCGTTTCACAGCCCTTCCATCCCTGGGAAATAACCGGATGAACCTCCTCTGAACGGCATCCAATACCACCACATCCTTCCTCAAGCGAGGAAACTCATTTCTGAGTTGATCATTATTAATGATATCTGAAGGTCCAATATTAGCTTCCACTATTCACTTCCTGTTTATACGCTTATAGAGGCTTTTGGTATCAGTGCTTATGTTTTCTGTTAACTTAGCTTCTCTTAGCTCGATTGATTCTGCTCTGAGTGAATCCTTGCTGACGTTTACAATACTCCCACTGCTCCAGAGCTTCACTAACCTTCACAGCATGAAATGTTTAGTGTTTATGGTCTCATTGACTTCCTGGATGATTTTGAACTATTTTACAATTCATATACTTCAATTGAGATATATTTAGCACCTCCCTCAGCATTTGCCACTGTTCTTCAGCTCTTCCAGAGCTTCATTTTTTCCCCAAGCTACTCCGACCAACTCCTGCCTTCGCCCTGCATAACTGCTTTTTCCCAACACTAAAACTCTCATATAGGACTCTGTCTTCACTCGAGTATGACGAGGTCACTCCCTCCAAGTGGATTGTAAACGACAAGTTCATTAACCAATGTTTCATCGTTTCATAATATCAAATCAAAAAGTGCCAATTCTCTAGTTGGCTCCGTGACATGTTGCTTTAAGAAATAGCACCTTACACTCTGAACAGGCCTTCGAGGCTCCCCTAACCACGTTAATTAATCCGATCAATACCTATGTTTAAGTCGCTCATAACGGCCATTGCGCCTTTCTCACAAGCCCTCCTTTTTTTTCCTTGTTTATGTCATGCCTTACTTCATACGTACTCTTCAGGATTCTGTAAATTATTCCTATCAAGGTGTAGGAGTACCTTGCTTTTTTATTTCCATGCAGACAGATCAAACATTTTTGTCCCTCATGTCAATATCAAATCTCAATACAACCTTGATCATATCCTTCATCAATAAAGCAACTCCCCCTTGTTTCTTCTTGTCTATCCTTTCAGAATGTTGAACATCCTTGGATATTTAACTGCCAGTCCTGATCATCCTGTCACCGTTTTTCAATAATCCCAACGAGGTCGAACCTGGTTGTCTCGACTCGTCTCGTCAGAAGAAATGTCTCCATCTGTGCTGCATAAACAAAACCCTGGTAGTTGACGCTTGGAGTACTGTGATTAGATGTGATCAGCACACCTTGGGAAGGACATATCGAACTTGCAGGGAGTACAACATACACGTATCAGTCAAAACTAGCCATCTAACTATTCAAATCCCGTGTGCTCATCCATTTGCCCACAGCCTTGGCATTGTAAGTGCACATCTGAATACTTCCTCAATGTTGTGACGTTCAGATATCTTGGAAGGAGTATAACATAGACTTATGACGATGTTTCTTCAACTTCATGGATCAAGCTATTTCAGGAAACATATCGAAATTTTATCCTTTCCTTGCGAATTTGAAAAGTTATGTTGTGACAGATGTACTGTAAAGTTTCAAGATATAATACGGAAAGGACAGGGAATTTAGAGATAGAACATCTCCACATATTGGTGATTCTAGAACTAGGGAGCATGGTCTGAGATTTCACACCAGACAATTCTGGGGAGACATTAGAAAATGCATTTACAAACAAAAAGTGGTAGGTGTTCGCAACTCAATTCCACAAATGGAAGGGAATAGAATATAGAACATAGAGAAATACAGTGTAGAATAGGGATTTTGGCCCTCGATGTTGCGTCAACCTGTGAGCAAATCTAAGCCAATCCCCCTACACTATCCCATCATCGTCCACATGCTTATCCGAGGACTGTTTAAATGCACCAAATGTCACTGAGTTTGCTGCATTGGCAGGCCGGGAATTCCATGCCCTTATCACATTCTGAGTCAATACCTGCCTCTGCATCTGTCTTCAATATATCCCCCTTCAATTTGCAGCTATGCCCCCTCGAACAAGCTGACACCATCATCCTAAGAAAAAGACTGTCACTGTCCATCCTATCTCATCCTCTGAGCATCTTGTATGGCTCTTTTAAATCCACTCTTAACCCTCTTCTCTCCAAAGAGAACAGAACCAAGTTCCTCAGCCTTCACTCATAAAACCTTCCCTCCAGCCCAAGCAACATCCTGGCAAATCTCCTCTGCACCTTTTTCAATGCCTCCACGTCCTTTCTGGAATGGGATGACCAGAACTGTACACAATATTCCAAGTGAGGCCGCAATAGCATTTTGTACAGTTGCTGCATTACATCATGGCTCTGGAACTCAATCCCTCTAACAAACTAACACACCGTATGCCTCTTAACAGCGCTATCAACCTGGGTGGCAATTTTCAGAGATCGATGTATTTGGACATCAAGATATTTTTGCACATCCACACGAACACAAATATTTCCATTGACCCAGTATTGTGCCTTACTGTTATTCTTCCCAAAGTGAATTCCCACAGTGAGTCATTTATCTACATTGAATTTCATATCTACATTGAGATTACTGGACTTGATTTTGAATCCTGAAGACGTGAGTCTCCAAGAGGAAGGCTTTGCAGATGTACCAGCACTATGGACTATAGAATGTTGGATAAGTTGTTAATATTAAATCTGAGAGAAGGATTCAAATGTTGTTCAAAGTTTAAAGGGGTCTCAGCCAAAGACACTTGCCTTTGGCATATGGAGTTAGAGCAAAATGCTGAAGAAACACTTTAGGTATGTCAACACCTCTAGAGAGACAACAGAGGTAACTTTTTGGGTGCAGTGATGCTTCTTCAGAACTAGAAGCAGCTTGGAAAATGACGAATTTCTCCTGCTGATGCGTCGTTGGATGCGGGTCTGGTGGGTGGGAAAAGGAGCGATCAGATAAGTAGTGAGGGAGCCGAGAGAGAGAGAGAGAGCGAAAGCAAACGACAGGGTCGGCCAAGACAATTTTGATGGTAAGCCAGGCAAGAAGACAATCTGTACTGGTTACAATAAGCTCTCTGAGTTGCTAACAATGAGTTGGTACCAATGAATGTAACCCATTTCATGATCGTGTGCGTAGTGTTCTACCAAGGAATGGAGCATTAGCACTTTGATATTATTGAACTCGATTTTGAATCCTGAGGTCTTCAGGGTCTCCAAGTTGACGGTTGCTTGCAGCTGTACCAGCACTATGGACGATTAAGAAAATTAGCTTTGACAGAAATAGGTTTTTTAGAGCGGTTCTCTGATTGTTTCCTGGTTGGTTGACATCTTGTGGGTGTGAACGATGTTGGCAGAACTCTTCAGTCCTCCAGTAACCTGCGGAATCAGAGACATTGCACGTTGTATGCCGGCCAGCCTGTGCCTCCTGCAAGGAAGTTAGATTATCCTGAAGAGGTGACATTAAAGACAAAGACGCACTGATAAGCAAAATAATCATATTGGTAAGGCATGTGGACTGCGGCCAGTGAAACGAATTCTCCTTTATACCACACCATCCAATATACTGAATGATTTTTTTTTGTCTATTTTCCATCGAGCCATATAAGGTAATGGCATAGGAAAAGCCTCTTGAAACAATGAGGTTGCACCAGGCAAGAGCAAATACTGAAGTATTCTCATCCCATATTCCACCAATTTTATCCCTGTCAATTGCCGCCATTACTTCAACTGAAATCTCAATTAAGTTGTCAGACACGACCTGCTCTTAACAAAGCCATCTCTACTATCTGGTATTAACTTACCATTTTTCCAAGTGGATATTGTTTACCTTGGTATCTCAAGTCACATCTAAATGCTTCTTAAATGTTTAAAGGGTTTCTGCCTCAATCACCCTCACAATCACTGTCATGGTATTACAGAAGTAAGTAGGTCAGACGAGGTCCTTCGACCCAAATCTACTAAACTGACAAGAAATACTGACTACAAATGTAGCCCTTGGGCTACACAAAACTTCATTCTCAAAACAAAATGAGTCAGTCGACACGTGCCCCACTTTCATGCACTCGGCCGATAATTGTGAACTTTGTGACATTTCAAGTCTTCATCTGAAATACTTTTTAAAAGATTATGTGATTTGCATTCTCTACTACCCTGCCGGACAGTGCATTTCTGACCACCACATAACCCTATATATTTTGTCACATCTACTGTCATTCAGGTTCACCTGACGCTCCCTGGTGCAATTTATCTCCACCACTTTCCCAGGTAGTGCATTCCAAATTCTGATAACTCATTGTGTAAAAACGTTTTGCTATTACGAGGGGGCATAGCTTTAAATTAAGGGGTGGTAGGCAGAGGATAGATGTTAGGGTAGGTTCTTTACTCAGCGAGTCGTGAGTTCATGGAATGCCCTGCCAGTAGCAGTGGTGGACTCTCCCTCTTTATGGGCATTTAAACGGGCATTGGATAGGTATATGGAGGATAGTGGGCTAGTGTAGGTTAGGTGGGCTTGGATCGGCGCAACATCGAGGGCCAAAGGGCCTGTACTGCACTGATTTCTTCTATGTTCTATGTTCTATGTTTCTCATCAATTGGCTCTTGCTGACAGACTTCATATTGTTATCAGCAAGTTACTAATTATAATTGGAAAACGATATCACTCTTTACACTGTCAAAATTGATCTTAGGTTTAAGCATTCCAAATAGGTCACTTTTTAATGTTCACTGCCTCAAGGAGAAAATGACTATTCACTCTATCCTTTCATTGGATCCAGAATTCCTACATATTTCTTCTAAAACTCCCTTTCACTCTCTCCTGGGCATTAAGATGTTCCATACTGAAGCTGCCCACAGCTAAATATAAAACTTCAAATGCGTCTGCCAGATAGTTTTTCTAGGTCTGTCACTGCTTCATTGCTTTTATCTTCCACGCCTCTATGTAAAAACCGTAGTATTCTATTCCTTTCTCAGTAACTGTTTCACAGTGCCTCACAGCACCAGGTACCCAGGTTCGATTCCAGCCTTGGGCGACTGTCTGTGTGGAGTTGGCACATTCCCCTCCTGTCAACGTGGGTTTCCTCCATGTGCCCCGGTTTCCTCTCACAATCTAAAGATTAGGTGAATTAGCCATGCTAAAGTGTTCAGGGATGTTTAGATTAGGTGCATTACTCAGGAGTAAATATAAGATAATGGAGTAATGGGAATGGGTATGGGGGGATTTGTGTTCCGAATGTCAGTGCGGACTAGTGGGGCTGAAAACCCTGTTTCCAAACTGTAGCGATTTCATGATATTCTATGATGTTTCAACTTCCCTGGCAACCGTCTGAAATGCAAACACATTAACCCTGAAGTCTCTCTGCTACTATACGTCCAGCGAAGTTGTATCATTCAGTCTGTATTGCCTCTCTGTTCTTTCTATCAAAAAGCATCGTCACCTGTACCTATTTATTGCAATTTATCTGCCAGGCGTCTGCCGATTCTGCCAACATACGAATATTCATTCGAAGATTATCAGTGTCATCCTCATTACTCACTATTCCACAAAACACCTTATCATTTGCGAATCCATATTCGAGTATTATCCTCTCTGTTGCGTTTATGATTCTCTTCCTGATGCTGACCGCTATTATTATCGTGGCATGCATCACATGTCATTCATTTCCTTCCTTAATTTCTCATCAGTATCCTTAGTCATCCAGATTCCTACCATTTTGGATGCCTCAAATTTATTTCTGATGGGCATGTAGTAAGCATGCACACTATTCAACTATATTTCAACTATATTATCCCATTTTCATGAATTGTTTCTTATCAACGTGCTCCAATTTAGATTTTAGACCCATGAAATCGTTCATTTTCCAGATGCAATATTAATCATTGAGTGATTTTTATATACTTTGAACTGAATTTCGAAAATGATTAAGTTTTTATCGCTATTGCCTAACTGCTTCTCCACTCTGATGCTCCGCACTTGGCCTGTCTCAGTTTGTAGGATCAGATACAATACTGCCCCGTTCTTTGTAGGACTAGACATGCTCAGTTCTCGGAAGTTCTCCCGCGCACTTTACAGAATTTCACCACTTCTGACAGCGCACACCCCTGTAATCTATGAGCGTCCAAAACAGCCATCCAATCAGATGGAATTCCGGCTGGCGCCAGTGCACGAACTCATTGCTCCTCACCCCCACAGCAAGTTGATCCACAGCAGAAGACAGTTTATTGATCCTTCACGTCCTCAACATTACTAGCCAAAACACCACCTGCACCAAAACCTAGAGAGACTTCCAGACTGACCACTTGAGAACCCATAATGGTACCTACGCTATTTTTGGCCACAAAGCCTACCCATCATTTCCTGACCCAGGAGCTGTTATGTTGTATATGCGGTGCAGTCACGTTTGCATATCATTTTCAGTCTGTCCCTTTACGACGCCACCATATCACAGGAAGCGAAGCCTCACCAATCTTGACCTGGTTCTCTCTATCCTTTCACCCAAATATGCAACCATTCGTTCTAAATAAAAACTCATCAGCTGGCCTCCACCTTGGAGGAGGTAACCAACGACCAGCTGAATGTCAAAACTGTTGGCATCCCCATGTGACCCTGCAAAACTGGATGATCCAGGATTATCTGCTGTTCGAGAAATTGGGCGCATTCACCCTCATCGTTTCCGATTGCTGCACTTACATACCTACCCCCAGTGAGGACATCAGTAACCCAGCCTGGCATATCCAATGCGCTACCACAGTACTGCTCAACTAAAAACCAAAATGGGACCTATGGAACTGGGCTACCACTGTGGCAGTTTTCCTGAGGCACAGCCTTGCTACAGTGACTCATATTCGTCATTACTATCATCGTCGATATCGCACTTCTTGCATGGCTCTTAAAATGTGTTTAACTCGCCAGCGTTTGTGCTTCAAGGTGCTACCCCCGTCCCCTTACCATGCATGAATGAAGGCCCACTCGAACAATAACTTTGCAACCGACACGGAATAGGCAGCTTTGGACTCGGACTCCAAATACTACCCAACTGATGCTGGCCCGACCGCGTCAGATAACCCCCTAGCTCTTGCGACGCACCCCCTTCAACTCAAACCCAGTTCTCAGACAAAAACAAAAAAAGGCGGAATTGTCGGAGAAAAAAAAACTACTCTGCCTGCCCACTACTTGTTTGCAGAAGACATGTCGGTTATTCACTAAACACAACATACGCAAAATGCCTCAACTTGACCACAATCAGCTCAGTAACAAAACAACAAAACAAGCCATTTTCTAAACAGCTTCCAGACTCAATGAATACACTCCTTAGATGATCTGACAACAGTATTCCTAGCTCACAATAGCATCATCTCTATCGAAGTGATGCAAGGACATCCCCAGTCTCCTCAAGTACTGAACCACACAAAGCCTACCTAGACTGAGTGACACCTGATTCGACTGAAGATTGCACACCAACCTGCATAAGCATTGAAACGAGGATACTGGAGACGAACACCTGCGCTAGACGAGAAACGGACACCCCTGTTACAATTAAATTCTTTTTTCCATTCAATATAATTTAATTCATATTTTCTTGGAATTAACAATGCACGACTGGAACACGGATGTAACACTATGCACACTACTTGTATCTACAACACGGGATAGAGAATCCTGGAATTATCTGTGCAGTGTGTCCATGTTGTACCATTCCTAGCAATTTCTCTTGCCCATGATATCGTCAGAAATAAACCAGTATTCGTCTATTTCACAGATCTGTGTGTGACCTCTTTTTGTCATGACGGTTCTCCACCAGTATTGCTTTGCCATACATAAAATACTTCGTTTACCAGTTTTTCTGTTCAGTGCCAATCAATAGATGAAATTACATATTCGCATTTGTCTGAACTGAATCTCATCGGGACACTCCCAGTCTACAGTCCGGCCAGCCTAACCTGTTTCCAGGACGGTTTCTGGTTGGACTCTGTTCAATTAAGCCTTATTGTCCTAAACAACCCCATTGCATTTATTCAGTAGCTGTGCTGGTGTCAAAAAACACAGACTCTTCAAATTTTCTGTGCATTTGTCTACAACGTGGTTTGACAATAGATTTCATAGCAGACAAGACAATTCATTCGGCACAAAGACAAATACGTTCCTTTGGAACAAACAAGCTCTGAAAATGAATGCTGGCAGCCTTTATTATATTGTTGGACATCAGTAGTACATGCAAATTATTGTCTTCTACAAGCTGGAGAATGTATTCATTCTGTCATTTACAGTGGTTATTTGTATCAATCGGACAATGCCAATGGTTTTATATGAAGCGATAGAAATGTGCAAAAATCGTTATTATTTCACTTTTTAAATTTGCAGCAGACAATTAAAGCAATGTCTTTGAATGAGTCAGCATTAACAGAAATGATCCGGTTTATCATTCAGCTGGGATTGATGAAGCTCTGTCTTATCAGTTGGCTCGTTACACAACAGGGTACCGCACAAAACTGGCAATTTCACAGTGATTCCCTCTGTCCTTAGCAATTTTGATGTACCCGTCTTCACCCCAGTCTGTTCCCCAGCTGGAAAATAAGAAAATCGATTGGTGTTGGAATCAAAACGCTGATAAAAGAGTCATGTTTGGAGAAGCATCTGTTTTAGCTCTAGTGTACAATTGGAATTATTTTAGGGACTGAATTCTGGAATTAGTGAGCGAGATAATGAGTTGTAAAGAAAAAGTTGCATCAGGCTGGAAAGAGTCAATTGTTTCCTTTTACATCAATTGCTGATCTGTACAGTACGTATGGACTCACTACACAATTTAAAATGGCATGAGGTGAGATCCTTATCAGGGATAGGTCTGCAGCTGGAGTAGATATAAAGGGGAAAGTGAATAGGGACGAGTGAGAGCAGTATATGTGGCCTCCTGGAGATTTCCTTCTTGCCATATGGAGGTGGAGATTTTCCCAGAGTTTTTTTTTTTACCATCATCGTTCTGAGATTGACTGCCACAGGATAGAGTCTGTGCAGAGCATGAATTGATTTGGGCACAGGTTACCCAGTGTCTCCTAAACTGCAAGGATACGTCGGCCTTTTAATTTGTTCCATTTCCGGTTATCCTGCCCAAATCACATTTCCAGCTTTACCAAACTATTCCAGCACCCATTACAGTGTAATACTATCTACCTTATTAAACAACAATGTGTATTTTATGTTATAAGACCCACATACTGTTTCCTCTGGGAAATCATGTAGAAATGTGTGTATGTGTCTGTGTGTGTGTGCATTTGTGCGTGTGTGTGTCTGTGTGTGTGTGTCTGTGTGTGTGTATATTCACCCAAAGCAAATGATTTATTTAATCAAACATTTTGTATGCAATCTGGCCCTGAAGATGTGACTGCTTCTTCCAAACCTGACGGCCGTGATTGTAATAAGGGCAGCCAGCGACGCTTCATCGCTGAAAAGAGACAGACGGCAGTGGTTGATGGAAAATATTCATTCTATAGTTCAGTTACTAACGATGTACCGCAAGGATCAGTTTTGGACCCACTTTTGTTAGTCGATTTTTATATAAATGAACTTAATGAGAGCACAGAAGGATGGTGGATTAATATGCGGATGACATTAAGTTCGTTAAAGTTGTGGACAGTTACGAAGGATGTATGGATTGCAGAGATAAGTAGATAAGCTGCAGAGCTATGACGAAAGGTGGTGAATGCAGTTTAACGCGGAAATATATGAGGTGATTCAGTTTGGAAGGAATCCAATGTAATGGGCTCATGGTCAGATTCGTGCTTGTGTAGATGAGCACAGAGATCTTGGTGTCGAGGCACATCGATGTTAGAATGTTGCCTCCCAGTTTGATAGGGTTATTGAGATGGCATATGGTGTGTTAGCTTTGATTGTTAGTGGGATTCAGTTTCGGCAATAGGAGATCATGCTTCAAGCCGTACAAAACTCTGTTGCAACCACATTCTGGGAAATGTGCACAGTTTTGGTCACCATATTACAGGAAGAATGTGCATGCTTTGGAACGGGTTCAGATGAGATTTACTGGGAAATCGCCAGTTTTGGAGGGAGATATTAAAAGGAAAAGCTGAGGGAGTTAAGGCTGTTTAAGTTAGAAAAACATTTGAGACGTGAATCAATTGAGACACATAAGTTAATTAAAATATTTGATTGGTTGGATAGTGAGAGGCTTTTTTCCTTGAATGGCGATGGATAGCAGGAGGGCTTTAAAATCAACAGTGATAGATATTGGACAGGAGTCAGAGGTAGTTTCTTTCCTCAGATTGTTGTAGGGGCTTGGAACTCTGCCTGCAACAGTAGAGGCATTGCCATATTTCAGAGTATTTAAAAGGTCATTGGTCAGGCATATGGACGAGAATGGAATAGTGTTTGTTACATGGGCTTCAGATTGGTTCCACAGGCCGGCGCACTATCGAGTGTCGAAAGGCATGGACTGGGCTGTAAAGTTCTATGTTCAACGTTCCAGAATTGGGGCTGTTAATCTGGTCCCATCAGTGCCCTGGTGACAGGTGAGACGGTTGAGCTTTGTCCTTGTTTCCCTGTGAATAGGTTGTACAGTTGTGTTTAGGGTCTGGCTTTCCTGCCCATTGCCCCAGCAAATTGCTTTTTGTTGTGTATAGCTGTTAATTTTTACCGTATGTTTGCAATTTGTACTGGTAAGTTTATAAAATGGTTGTGATTCAGGGATAATGACACTCTGATGCCTGCCTCTGAACGAAGCAAGACTTCAGTCAAGAATCGGACACTTGTAAGTGCAGCGTTACTTGGTGATGGGATACCTGGATCTGACGTTTTTCAGATACCATCTCAGACAGCACAACCATTAAGCATTCACTTCCAGATAAACACAGTGTTATGTGCTCCTTGAACAGAGACACAGGTTGCAGCACAGAGACAGGAAATTCATTCCATGTCACTGTCCCTTCTCCGTCTGTGATCAGGTGTTTGTTATTTCATAGAGTACGGACCTGTTTTTAACCAGCCAATAGTTCATTCCATCCTCAATTCCAAAACCAACCACCAGCACATCATCGGTTACATATCCATTGCAATTTTCATCATCGTAAACTCCTGTAAGGAGACACATATTAAATGATTTATCTGTGAAATATTTAATTAGTGTTAATTTAGCTTTGATTAATGAACATTGACATGTTTGTTTTTACTAATTGTCTTCAAATTGATCGTCCTCACTCCGCACCATTACATCTGTTGACTTTAATCAATGTTTCCCAATGACATCGCCCCTGCCATTCTCACTTCCTCTCGGCACATCCTTCAGAGTCATAGAGTTTTATAGCGGAGAAATGCTTCGATCCTTCAATCGAACTCGTCCATGCTGAGCACATATCCTCAACCAATCTAGTCCTATTTTCCAGCACTTGGCCAATATCCTTGTAAACCATTCCTGTTCATGTACTCATCCAGATGCCTTTCCTAATGTTGTATTTGTATCACTCTCCACCTCTTCCTCTGGTATTTCATTTCAGACACGTACCATGCTGTGTGAAAACATTGCTTCTCACGTAACTTTTAATCTTTCCCATCTCACCTTAAACGTATGGTCTCTAGTTTGGACTCCCCTCCTCTTTATTCGTCCCATACCCATTGTTGTTTATGAACCTCCACAAGCTCACCCTTCAGTCTCTGTCGTACCAGCGAACAAGGCTGCAGCCTTCTCAGCCTCAGGCGAAAGTGAGGACTGCAGATGCTGGAGATCAGAGTCCAGATTAGACTTAATCTGGAAATGCACAGCAGGTCAGGCAGCAGCTGAGAAGCAGGAAAATCGACTTCATCAGGAAGGGCTTTTGCCCGAAACTCGATTTTCCTCTTAATCCAGATACAGTGAGTGTAGCGTCTTCAGTTTACAATTAAAAAAACGTTGTCATGTGCAGTCACTCAGCAGCACATCAGGACAGTTGCACCTCACTATCAGTTCTCTTAGTTATAGCACAACGTTTTGAGCTATTTGCATCACTCCGAATGGGAGCAGGTCCATTTCTCATTCCCACTCCTGAGCTCAGTTTCTGGCATGGTCTAACTTTAACTCGATGATATCTGACAGCACTGGACGGCATGTAACACGGGGGGAGTGTAGGCAGGAACAATGATAAGGGTCATGGTCCATGGTAAACATTGCAGTAATATTAATACCAAAGTAGTGACAGTAAATGTGTCTGTAGATGTATGATTTCTAATACATTTTCTTGAACAGTCGATAATATGATTCAAATACATCATCCAGTGCTCTGCGACTTACCTCCTTTATAATGTTGAAAGGATTTCAGACTTGCATTAATCACAACAGACATCGGTCCTATCTCTCTCACAGCTTGTTCCAATGCTGCCTCGCCTCCCCAAACCCATTTGTAGTCAGTGATTTTAGCAGCAATTTTATCTGGCTGAAATCTGCAGTAGTCTGTATCCTAAATTTTAAATAAAATGTTCAAAAGGAATACTCATTAAGATCATAATAAATCTATTGTGTTCTTTGCTTGACACTTTTCTGCATTCCGACTTTGGCAGCCAATTTATTTTCCCAAACCTGTGCGATATTTGTTCACTATTTGTTTCGAAAAAGGTATATTTTGCATGACTTAGCACGAAAACAAACCGTTTGTTCCAACTCGTCCACACCAGTCACATATCCTGACGTATTGTCGTCCCATTTGCGACGACTCGGCCCTGAACACTTCCAAACCATATACCCATCTCCGTACCTTTTTAATTTTGTAATTGTACCAGCCTCCGCCAGTTCTTCAGGTAGGTCATTCCATACATACATGATCCTCGGCGCGAGACAGTTACAACTCAGATCATTTTTAGGGTTTTCTTGTGTCAAACTTAATATTTATTGCTCAATGTATTCGAAACATTCTTCACTTAGACCAAGCAATGGTATTACAAATGACTTGAAATGTGAGAAAATAAAAAAAAGTACTTTGTCTTGACAACTCAATATCTCAATCAGGTTCACCATCTAGTTATCTCATACCGAAACTACATTAGAACGAGTTGAGCTTCTTCACAGTTTTCGGTCGACTCATCTGAAACTTGTGATCATACATTAGTGAATTAAATTCTTCACATACAGATAACCGTTTCCCAAACCGTCATTAATTACATCATTAGAGTCATTGGATTATAACTAATTAGTATTAGTCTCAATACCTATTCAACTATTTCCCCTTTCATCTTAAGGCACTGCTCTCTCGGTTTGGACTCCGATCCCATGGCTAAAACATTCTGCTCTTCACCCGATCCATGCATTTGATGATTTCATAAACCTTGATCATGTCACCCCTCAGGCTCTGTTCCCCCGCTTGGAGAAAATCCCCAGCCTAATCAGTCTCTCCCGATAACTGAAACCCAATCCCAGCAACATCCTTGTCAATATTTTCTGCACCCTGTGAAAGTTAACAACATCCTCCCTTTAACAGAGCAACCAAACATGTGTACAGTTTTACAAAAGTGGCCTCACCAATGTCCTGTACAGCTGCAATATGACGTCCCAATACCTGTACCAATGTTTTGAACAATAAAGGTAACTGTGACAAATGCCTCCTTCACCATCCTATCTATCCTCGGCTCCACTTCCAAGGAATTATACACCTGCACCCCTCGGCCTTTCTGTAAATTCTTGCATGTTGGAAATGATGGAGTATATTGATTGTATAAAGTATGGCCTCGATGCCCGTGCTTCAACGAAAATTGGAAAATTATAAATGTGGTGACTTTGCTACACTCTGATGGAGTGAAAATTCTGGTGAATAATTTTCGATTACTTCTCTCCAATGTTGCAGTTGCTTCAGTTTCAGGACACAGGGAAGAACATAATGCCAACTCTGGGGTGAGATTGATGCTGGGAGTAATATCGAAATGGGTGTGTGTGTAGCAGGAGGAATTGCCACATACACCGAGATTTAATTCCAAAATGGATTAAAATGTAGTTGTGGCAGACTGTGTCAGCGTTTATTCAAACTTGGCTTGGAGAAGGTGTGATGAGCTGTCTTCCAGAACATTTGCAGAATTTTTGATCGGTACTATTCTGTTAGAGAGGGAGTTCAAGGCTGTTGACCCAAAGTCGGTTGCGGAATGACAATAAATTTCTGAGCCAGGATGGTGAGTGATTTGAGGGGATGTTGCAGGGAGTGGTGTTAACTGTATCTACCGCGGTCCTTGGCGGAAGTGGCCTTCGGTTTGGAAGGTTCTGTCTACAGTCCATCGGTCAACTTCACAGCTGTAGCTCTTGGATTGAATATACTGCTATCACTTTGTGATGATGTTGGAGGGAATTAATATTTGTGGATTTGATGCCAGACAAATGGAGTGAATGTCCTGGATGGTGTCAAACCTACTCAGTGTCAAAACATAGAACACTGAACAGTGCAGCACAATGCAGGCCCTTCGGACCCCAATGTTGTGCCAAACATTTATCTTAATCTAAGATCAAACTAAATACAAACCTCTCAAATTGCTGCCGTGCATGTGCTTGACCAGCAGTCGCTTAAATATTCTTAATGTCTCTAACTTTACTATCAAAGCCAGCAGTGCAGTCCACGCATCAAAAACTCTTTGCAGAAATAACCTAGCTCTGATATCTTCCCTTTACTTCCTCCAATGACCATAAACGTATGACCTCTCCTGACAGCCTGTTTCTTGGGTAAACCTCTCTGGTTACCTTCCACTTCTTTATCCAAGCCATTTATATAAAAAAAAACAATCCTTAATCCAAAATCTTTATCCAAACAATCCAAAATCCTATATCTGCGAACATTTTTCAGTACATTGCTGACCACAGACGTAAACCTACCTCGACCATAATTTCCAGGTATTTTTCCCTATTTACTTCCCTGAAGAGAAGTACAATATATGCCTCCCTCCAAACATGAAGAACTACTATGGAGAGGTTGGATTCAAAGATCATTGCCAGAGGTGCAGCAATCTCAATCCTCACTTCTCGTAGGAAATGTGGATATATCTGATCCGGCCCTCGAGATTGAATCATACTCACGCTTTCCAGAATTTCCACCATATCCACATTCTTAATATCAATCTGCTCAAGCCTATTACGCTCTTCCCCAGTATTCTCTCTAACATCAAGCTCCCTCTCTCTCATGAATACAATGGCAAAAAAAACTCATTTTGCTTCTTCTCTTCCTCGCCACGCTCAGTGCTTAAGTTCCCTCCACTGGCTTGGATCCAGCTTACGCTCTCTCAGATCATTCTCTTATTCCTAATGTACGTGTGCAAAACATTTGGATTTTTCCAAATCCGTCCCGCCAAGGCTTCTTCAAGCCCCCAACCAGCTTTCCTCAGTCGATTTTTGAGTTCGTTCGTTTCGACCGTGTAATCTTCAAAATTTGCGCTAGATCCCGCTCTTCTGTTCTTGTCATCCAGGGCTCCTTTCCTTTACAATTCCAATCCGGTTTCATTGGGACAAAGTTATTCAACACAGCAAAAAATGCTCCACATTTCTGTTGTGCATTTCCGTTAAGCAATTATTCCTAATTTATACTCCATAGGTCCTGTCGAAAAGCAGTAAAACATCCCGTCCCCAGATTAAATTCCCTCTCATACAGTCAGTTTCTATTCCTCCCCATGGCGACCGCAAATTTGAGGCATTTATGCTCTCTGTCACCAAAATGCTCTGCCACCAACATATCTGACACCTGGCCTAGCGAATTGCCTCGCACCAAATCCAACATGGCCTCCCCCAGTCGGCATATCCAATTATTGCTTCAGGAATACTTCCTGTAAACACCTAACAAAATCATCTGCATCCGGATAATCTGCACCACGGATGTTCCAATTAATATTGCGGAATTTCAAATCAAACTTATCAGCAATTCTGTTATATCTGCACGTTTCCAAGATCTACTGTCCAATCTGTACAATGTCTATAACAGACAACCAATAAAATAACTGTTTCTTTCTTTGTTGTCGGAGCTGCAGTCATCCAGGGAAGTGGAAGTATTCCACAATATCCTTGCCTTTTGTTTAGTTGATGGAAAGTCTTCAGAGATGTTGAAAACGTGCGATTCAGTCATGGTTAAATTCTCTCCCATGTTGGATTATGTCATTTTCTGGTGAGAATGTTATTTGTCATTTATCTTCTCAGGTGGAGATATTGTCCACACTTTGCCACATTGGACACAGATTTCTTCAAAATGTGATAAATTCCAATAATGCTTACAATCGTGTCGATATTCTCTCTGCGTACCTTTTGGATAGAAGGCCAGTGACGAAGCAGCTGAAGATGGCTGTACCAATAAGGCTACACTGAGGAAAGCCGATCGACATGTCCTGAGCAGAAAGACATCAAATAACTGCAAACACCTTCCAGTGTGTTCGATATAATTACAACTAAAGGAACTTTTTCTTCCAATTACCATTCACTCCATATTTTCTTGGGCTCCTTGATGTCACGTCATGCCTTGATGGAAAGAGGTGTCATTCTCACTTTAACTCTTGAGATCATGTCGTTTCCCCAACTGTGGAGTGTAAATTAGGGACTAAAGGTGTAATGAATCACAAGCCGAGTATTCGTGCTGGAGTCCAAACTGAGGCTGCCAATTGGCAATTTATAATACGGAGCAGTTCTGATCCCAATGCCAATATAATTCATTCAGGGGTGAGTGAGGTGCTCAACATGAGAGGACAACGACATGCAAATGTGTTCAGCATTGCTTGTAGATTTAGGCGTCGGGAAATATAAAGTACCAGTTGAGGAAGGGTACACCTGCTGATATGTGACCTTACTGCACCACACCCCACCCCAGCCAAACACACCCCTACTCAAAGCTGTGTTGTGATCGTCACCTCCCCTCCTCTCACTCAATCACTTACTGTTGGTCTGTTCCCCAAGATCAATACCAGCCCTCAGGTTGTTGTTGTACTGAATGTTACTGCCTTCCTGTTGAGCAGGGCCACTGGCCTCTGGCTGGGAATGACCACTCCGTGGCGCTGTCATTTGTGCAAAACACTTCTGTTGTCCAGCTCAGTGCCCGAGTGACAATACGTACACTGGGGCTTCATGAAAAGAGGAGACTCTGTTAATGTTGACTCGCCAGCCAGTGAGTGAGGGGCCATCAGCTCCATAAAACACAGCCAGAGAAAAGGTTGAGTTTATACTGATGCCCACTCACCAGACCATGTACACCTGTGATATGAAGAGAGTGTTTCTTTCATTCAGTTGTTTATTTGGCCAATTAAACGCTGCATTTTGGAGAGCAGAATGGATGGGCTTACAATGAACTTAAAGTCTGCGTGGCCTCAGATTACCACAGGAACAATTATTCAGTGTTGACACGAACCCAAAACAAAAGCAACAGCTGCCCTGGATGATAACGCACACATCATCTACAATGAGACCAGGCATGAGAGTGTGGAAGAGCTGAGGTAAGGACTTGAAGAATGAACTGAAGAACAGGGTGAAACTATGTGACATTGCACGCAAGAGGCTGATCCCAATCAAATCCAATACTCGGGGCAATTGTTACGCGTAGAAAGACAACAACGGCTTCTGGAGTAACAGCATCAACCGTAAAGCAACTTACTCAAAAAAGTCTCCTGAGTATAGATTCAAGCCAAGTTTCTTAATTACACACAATATGCCAAATGTCAACCCAGCACGTTGCATGGTAAATGACATTCCGAAAGAGTAAACACCTCTCTTAACAAAGGGCCATATTTACACACAGACCTACCAACGACATAAGCACATAATTCGAAGATTTCTCATCAAACGTTTATAACTTCGTATAGCTCATACTCCAAACGTAAGTTGTTCCTTTTCATGTAAAATTGCAGCTTATATTAGTGTGACTGACCAGCCCGATGGGGCATATGGGAGAAGCAGACAGACTAAAATAATTACCTTTATTCCTGACTCTTCAGATCTGTCCTTCGCTGTGTTAGTACTTTAACTGTTATAGTGGATGGTGCACATACCCGTCTGAAGGACAGAACATGCTGAAAGTTCCGTTGACTCAGCTGAACGTCACATCCACATGCTAACTCACAGTATCAGAGAATCCCAAGAGTGTAGAAAGTGCCCATTCGGCCCTACCTTATCCCTGTAACCCTGCGTCTCCCATGGCTTTCACACCTAAACTATAATTCCCTGCGCACTATGGTTAGCTTAACATAGACAATCCCCTCACCTCCACATCTTTGAACTGTGGGAATGGTGCGCATTAATTCACAGAAATGGAAGTACTCTTAACTCCTCAGACAGATTGTCTGAGGGTTCGAGGTGTTGTTTCAAGATGTAGGAGAGCATTCCAAGATAAGGTTGAGATGACTGGGAGTGCTGAAGGATTCTATAGGCCTTGCTAAGTGCTCCATCATGGACATGCTGGTCAGGCATGTGCCCCCTTCTCTATCACCGTCGGAATGAAAGTCGCCCAATCTTTGGCAGCATCTTGACTCCGCTGATGCCTTGGTCACAAAGAGGCCTTGATGGACCTCAGCAAAGTAGGTGCCACTGATGCTGCTGGGTATGACATTGGTCCAAACACGATTCTGTTGTTACCACGAGGCTGGTTTAGATATCGCTTACTAATGCAGTCACTGCAGTTGCTGCCGGATCTTGTACTGGCCCTAAGCTCCATTGCTGCCTCCATGAATCTGTGATGGCGACCTGCACTGACAGGATCCCAAACTCACCTTCTCCCAATCTCCATGTATCTGTGCTTGATACAGATCATGACAGGAACCCAAAAAAACCTTTCCCCTCTCCCCATGAATCTGCGCTGGATTGCGATACTGACAGAATCCAAACTAATCTTCACTCTGCCTCAATTAATCTATGATGGATGCAGTAATGACAGGAAACCAAACTCACCTCTTCTGCCTCCATGAATCTGAGCTGGATACATATACTGATAGGAAACAAAACTCACCTCCGCTTTGCTTCCATGAACCTCTGCTGGATACAGACACTGACAGAAAACAGACCCACTTGCACCCTACCTCCATGAATCTGTGCTGGATTCACATGCTACCAAAATCCCAGACTCACCTGCACAGCTAATTTTGTGAATCTATGATAGATACAGATATTGCCATGAACAAAAACAGATCTCATCTGCTGCCTGCATGAAACTGTACTGGATATGGGCACTGCCAGGGACCTCGACTCATCACCGCCTGAGCAGCCATGAATTAACGTCAGGACAGGAGCCATCAGGAACCCAAACTCTCTCGGCTTTCTTCGTTGTGAGTCCATGCTGCTCGACACACTCACAGGTTTCGCTGCTCTTCACCAAGAGGTAATTAAAATAAACTCCAAGAAAACGTACAAGCGAATGCAGACAGGAGAGAAGAAATAAAATAAAACGAAATGAGAATGAATCCCCACTCCACCACAATCTTACTAGAAGTTTTGGGGATTTACCTTTCCTATGTAAGGGTAAGTTTCAGCAGAGTTGATGCCTTGAAGTTGAATCACTAGATCAAAGGCGCTCAATGCGGTTAAACCAGAGCATCCAATAGGTCCTTCTCTCCAATCAATCAGATTCTGTTCATTGAGAGAAACCAGTTTTCCATGCCTTTTTGCCCACTGTCCTTCTATGCCACCAGTTGCACTGAAAGCCCAGTCAGAATGACATTGACCCTAGTGTTGACAGAAATATAACCACATTAAATCATATTGATCTAAACACGATTGCCAGTTTGCATCTACATTCATTTGGAACACAGTCTCACACTAATGCTCTTAGTCTAAATGTTTGTTCAAAATTCTCAGAATTACACAGAATCTGTGAATATCGGTGTGCCTAAGTTTGGATTTGATTTGATTTGATTTATGTATTGTCACGTGTCGCGAACAACAGTGAAACCCTTTGTTTATGAGCAATATAGGCACGAGGATGCGAAGATGAAGTATGCCACGATGAAGAGATCAAAAAAGACTTGGAAAAATGGTACATTGCAGAGAGTGGGTACAAGGCAAATTCAATGTCAGCAAGATCAGAATGATTTGAACAAGAGAATCTCATAACCGTCTAATAACAGCTGGTGAAAAGCTGTTCCTGCACCTGCTGGTGGATGTGTTCAAACTTTAGTGTCTTCTACCTGACGGAATGCATGTAAGGAGTACATTACCGGGATGAGGTAGGTCCTCGGTGATGTTGCCTGCATTTTCGTGACAGCGAGATGTGTAAGTGGAGTTCATTGACAGAGTATTCGATTCCATAATGGTCTGGGCTGCGCACACAACCTTTAGTAGTTTGTTATGATCCTGAGCTTCGCAGTTGCCATACCTGGCCTTCCGGACCCAGACAGTATGCGCTCAAAGGTGCAACTGTCGAAGTTAGTGAGGGTCCTTGTGCACATGCCAAAATTCCTGAGCTCTCTGAGGAAGAAGAGGCGTTGTTGTATATTTTCCAACGATACAAACACATGGTATTTCCCGGAAAGATTGCCCATTATGGTCAGTCGAGGAAATTTGACATTTTCCATTCTCTCAACCTCATTCCCATTGATGTAGATTGAAGCGTGTTGTTCTCCTTTCCTTCTGAAGTCAATTATGTGCTATTTAATTTTACCAAAATTCAGAGAGAGAGAGAAGCTATTCTCATTGCACCACGTCAATGATCTCTCTATCTCCCTTCTGTCTTTTCATTAATCGTTGTCAAATAGCCCTCCTGTCACAGTGCTGTCGTCAGTGAATGTCTAGATGGTGTTCGTTCGGGATTCGTGGGTGAAAAGGGAGTACAGTAACTGGTTGAACACTCATTATTTAGGGGACGCAAGTGTTGAAGGTTATTCGGGAGAAGGTGCAGTTGCCTATCTTCAATGATTGGTATCTGTAGGTCAGACAGCTGCGGATCCAGTTGAAGAGGATAAAATCATGACCAATGTCACAGGGTTTTGAGTTCAATGTGGAGAGGATAAGAGTGTTGAAGGCAGAGGGGTAGTCAATGAGCAGGAGTCTGACAAAGGTTTCCTTGTCCAGATGTTCAAGGGGTGCAGAGCGAGAGATATTTCACCCACTGTGGACCTGTTACTTTAAAAGGCAAATGTTAAGTGATATAGGCAGGCTGGGAGAATGGAGTTGATGTGGACCCTCACCAGTTTCTGGAAGCACTTCATGATAATTGTGCTCAGGCCACTGGTCGGTCGTCATTAAGGAACAATGCATGAGTTTTGTTTCCTCACTTACGAAGATGATGGTGGTCTTCTTGAAGCAGGTTGGGACTTCAGCTTGTGGAAGAGAGAGTTTGAAGATGTCGGAGAATTTTCCGCCAGCTGGTCCACACTGGAGCTGAGTGCCTGGCGGGGACAGTGTTTGGGCCAAGCAGCGTCCTTAGGGTTAATCCCAGGAGGACTGATCTGATTTCTACAGCAGTGACTAACAACTTGAAGCATTGACATGTAAGAGGATTATTTGATGATGTAAAGTCTCCTTCCTGGCAAAACTTGTCTCATTATTCAATTTCCCCTCTTGACAAATTCACAAAATGCATTGGCTATCTAGGGAACGTGGCATGGCTCTCAGAGAGGGACAGGATGAACGCTGTTTCCGATTGGTTACAAACGACCATGGTGTTCGATCAGACCAAATAGCATCTCAGGGCAAGATGCACAGGCTCCTGTTGTATGGGCCTTGCCCATTAACTTTGGCATCTGGCATTTGCTGGTCCACAGTCCAGGGATCGACCATAGTCTGGTGCGGGGGCGGGGTGGAGGGGGGGGGGCGGTACCGTGGGGAGTTGTCTTTGCGTATGCAATCCAGAGACTTGGTTTCAACAGTCCTTTGGCCAGAAAGTGACCAGTTCGGGGATTGGGAACTGTTGTCACAGGAAGAAGAGTTTGCAATTCTTCACCTCTGAGGGCTGTGCGTTGAGAAGTCTGGGAGATTGCAGTTGTGAGCGAGGATGGCTGATAACACTATATGCAATGGTGAATAAAATGAATCTTGGATGGGAAGGGATTCCATAAAGTTGTTGGATGAGGTGTGACCGTGTTAGCAGCACAGCCTTCCCTCTGCAAACCTTGTTCCTCTTCCTTCCACATGCGACACCAGGCTGTCAGGACACACATTGATTCTATGTAACCATATCATTCGGCATCAGGGTGCTGCAGTTATATTAAGCCTTCTCTCCACCGAGAGACAAACAGCCAAGTGGAAGGTCAAGCTGATACCACTTATCGAAAAGGATCGAATAACGTACGAGGTTTGTCACGCTTGCCACTAAACCCCCCTTTCCTTCATTGTTTCAGATTTAATGAATTCCGGTTACTGTGTTGGGCAGGAAGGATCGGACTCCTTGTTGCTGCCTGTTAGCCCTGCAGTGGTTTGTTCAGTCAGCCTCGCAGCATTTCAGTCTGGCGGGGGTGAGGGAGCTCTGACAATGCTGAGCAGAACTGGGCAGCAGTTTGCAGGTGGAGACTCAGCCACTTCTATGACATCTTGAGTCTGGGTCTTCGGAGTGACCTGTGTGTGCTTCCTCCTCCAGCAGGGCACTGTCCCTATTACTTGTGATTAGAAAGTGGCACCTCGACTACAGGCCTGTGGAGCAGTGGGCGATGGGGTACAGCTTTGTGGCCATGGCCAGCAGACGCTGAGGGTGCTGGGTCTGCTTCTCCATGGCAACTGCCAAACTGTCCTTGGAGGTTAGATGATTCATTGATTGGGATATCTGAGTCCCCACAGTGTATCTGCATCCCTGTCGTTTTCAAGTGTACATCCCTGTCTGCTTCATCTTCTGTTCTCTGGTCAATGTCGATGTTTGCCGACACCACGGCCTCTTCTGCCCGTACCGGGTCGCTGGCAGCCCTCCGAGTGCTGTGGGAAATGACACAGTGAGGGGCTCACCAAACTGTGCTCACACACCCTCAATAGCTCACATTCCCAGGGAGCTGGTGGTGTGTGCTGGACGCAGCCTTACTGATATTTCCTCTGAGGCCGCAATACTTTCATGCTCAGTGAACGAGTAGGTGTCTTCTTTCCCTGCGGAGCGAGAGTAGATGCTGATGGAACAGACAGAACACGAGAGACAGAAGTTTCTGGGACCAATGCAAAGACACACTGAAGAATTAATGAGACTGACAGAGCGCTAACAAAGAAGTGATGAGTGGTATTTACTCGCTTAGTGTAATGTGAGTGTATCATATTTTCTTGTGAGAAACAGGAGTCACTCCTCACAGGTTGAGGAATCTGGTGTCAGACACCTCTCCACCAATCCAAGAGCTTTCTGCCCTCCAGTGTTCTCTCATCTCCTGGAATGGCAGAAAGGGAAGGATTGAATGAGAGATTTAAGTTTTGCATGGCTGTTGGTGTTGGTACATGCGGGAGGTATTCCGAGGTAGTGAAGTGGCAATGCCGATATGATGTTGGTTTTGAAGATGAGGAAGACGTCAGTGACAGCATGAATCTGGGTAGGAGGGGGTGCTGGGATAGACTTGCGCCCACACCTCCCCTCTCACCTCCCTCCAAGGCCCCAAAGGAAACTTCCATATCCGCCACAGATTCACCTGTACCTCCACACATATCATCTATTGCATCCTCTGTACCCGATGTGGCCTCCTCTATATTGGGGAGACAGCCCGCCTACTTGCGGAGCGTTTCAGAGAACACCTCTGGGACACCCGGACCAACCAACCCAACCACCCTGTTGCTCAACATTTCAATTCCCCCTCCCACTCCACCAAGGATATGCAGGTCTTTGGAGTCCTCCATCGTCAGACCACAGCGAAACGACGGTTGGAGGAAGAACGCCTCATCCTCCGGCTAGGAACCCTCCAACCACAAGGGATGAACTCGGATTTCACCAGTTTCCTCATTTCCCCTCCCCCCAGCCTGTCTCAGTCAAATCCATCAAATTCAGCACCGCCTCCCTAACCTGCAATCTTCTTCCCGACCTCTCCGCCCCCACCCCAATCTGTCCTATCACCCTCACCTTGACCTTTTTCCACCTATCACATTTCCGACGCCCCTCCTCCAAGTCCCTCCTCCCTATCTTTTATCTTAGCCTGCTGGACAAACTTTCCTCATTCCTGAAGAAGGGCTAATGCCCGAAACGTCGATTCTCCTGTTCCCTAGAATGCTGCCTGACCTGCTGCGCTTCTCCAGCAACACATTTCCATCTCCGATCTCCAGCATCTGCAGACCTCATTTTCTCTTCTGGGATAGAGTGTGTCGGAGGGGGAAGGTGGGTGGTCACAGAGATTCTGACACATAGCATTTTTATGGCAATGTGGGTTGTGTTTCTGTACCATTCTCTGGCATGTTCGAAAACATTCCTATCTGAGCAGGGCCAGGTTGCCATGCTCGTGCTCTGTGGGTTCACAGCAGCTTTTTCATGATGGCTCAGCTCCCAGGATATCGGGCGCTAATCAGGATTATATTGAATTGTTTCGGGAAGAAGTTGTGGGAAGATTAGAGTCGGAGCGGATATGCGGGATGTTATAGCTGCACTGACGTAGCTAATGAGATGGTTATGATAACGATAGTGAGAAATCTCACTGAGCCTCGTGGTGGTATCCCTCCCAAACATTCAATGCAACTGACACTTAGTGAATTACAGTATAATCCGATCTTTTACAACTCCCATTTGTACACAATACTTCATATACTTACCAGCAGGCTCTGCTCTCCTGTCGATCAGCCTTGTCCAGTTGGAAAGAATGATTGAGAGAGGTACAAGGCCCAACAGAAGTGAACTGTAAATGTAGTTTTAAAAGTTGGGGTGTCGAGCATATGATCGAATATTCTTTGAATAAGACTGGACATGGTATTACAAGGAAGCTTGGCACTGCAGCTTGCAACATTACCATTGTTGAGTTGTGCCAATTTACATCTGAACTTATATTTATTACATCGGAATTGTACCTGTAGACTTCAATTTTACAATTTAATCTAACCATTGAATTTGATTTTGAAGTAAAAATTCTCTAGATATTATGAGTAAAAGCACGAATATTACAATTAATAAATATACCATGTTCCCTTGCCTGACCATAACCAATACCAGGAAACAAATGCAACAAGAAAGCAGGAGAAGCAATTTAGATTAAAAATGATCTACTGAAACGTAGCCTTTCCTAAAAATTCCTACAAGCTGATCGTAACGTCCAATCCTGTTGAGAAGTTAATGTCTGCACTGAATAAACTTGAGAGCTTTTTCTGATTTTTACCTGATTTTTCACTGGAGTAACTAATCCTTCTCTCCGCCAGTCAACAGTTGCAGTTCTCAATTGAATGTGACTTTCTTCAGATTCACTACTTTCATCTCTTTTATCAGTTTCAATTTCAGTCATGTTGACAGCTTCGATTCGGGGAAGTCCATTCATGAGCTTATTGAACTCTTCATTGGTCTGAAAATTCAAACACGTTGGTGAAATGATTGACTTTTAGTGGTGATTATGTAGGAGAAGTGTCAATAACGTAAGAGAGCTACATTCAACATATTCGCTGACTTTAGCATGAAGTGCGGGGAAAGCAATGAGGGCACTCGTTACTCGTGTTTAATCTTTGACTGATTAAATGAGCAACAGACAAAAAAGTGGCCATCCATTTCGTCCCAATCCAATATAAAGCTGTGTGAGAAAGCTTGAGCAGCTCAAATATCTCTGCTCGATCGTTCAATTACCAAAATGGCAGGAGCTTTATACATGTGTTTCATTTTGCAAGAATCAGTTCGATACCTGTCTCTGATCATTAAAACCTGACAGGTCAATTTCATCATGGAAGGATAGGTTAAGTCACCTCAGATTGGTGGGTTTTATTGGTGTTTGAGATGAACCTTCCCAATCAGGAGGATTTCAAATTTCATCACTTGCCTGACCTGATTTCCGGATAACACGTTGGTCTTGAGATGGCCTCATGGCCCTTGGACCATTAGATTTAGATGCGAAACTCAGATTGTTCATTTTCATGAAGACACTGGATTGGAATGGTTCGAAAAGGACCAGATTTGATGCTATCCATCATCACATAACTTATCATCCGAAACTGTGGATGTCTGCATATCAGACTGAGATTGCAGACTGGTATTGAATCATCTGGTGTCTCGTTTTGATTGGTAGGGAGGGGTACATGTCGGTTTGAAAGGGGATTGAATATGACCCATCCTCTGAGTAATAAGTTGGGCCCTAGGTACATGCAAAAGTACGATTTGCGCCTGCCTTTTTGCAGGCTATATGGAGCATGCCTTGTTCCAGTCCTACTCTGACCCCTGTCAAAGTTCTGTCTCTGATCCATTGATTGTTGCTTCCTACCCTCACCCAGAATTAGAGATAGTAATCAATTTTACTTCGAATTTCCACCCTTGTCCCAACTTCACCTGTAATCTCTGAAAATCGTCCTTTCCTTTCTTGAATTTAATGTTTCCATTTAAGGGCTAGACCATCTACTTTCTTCCACAGTTACGTTGGACTACGTCTCCTCACACCCTGCTATCTGCAAAGATTCCATTCCATTTCCCAGGCTCCTCACCTGTACTGCATGTTCATTGGTGTCACCACCCACTGGAGTGTTTACCCTTAACTAAGGACTCCTCTCAATGCCGTTGACAGGCTGTCTTACTCAGTTTGCGCAATTGTTTCCTCACCCATAAGAACATAGGAAATAGCAACATGAGTAGACTGGTGGCCCCTCCACCCTGCTCCATCATTCCATTATGATTGACCCAAAATTGCCCATGTTCCCGTTCCTTCATATTCATTGTAACACTTGATTCCCCTACCGCTTAAGAATCTCTCTCAGATTAGGCATACAGAGAGGCCGAGTGTCATAGAGATGTACAGTATGGAAACAAACCCTTCTGTCCAACCTGTCCATGCTGACCAGATATCCCAACCCAATCTCGTCACACTGGCCAACACCCAACCCGTATCACTCCAAACCCTTCCTATTCATATACCCATTGCAAATGCCCTTCAAATGTTGCAATTGTGCCAGCCTCCATCACATGGTCTGGAAGCTTAATCCATCCATGTTCCACCCACTGTGTGAAAAAGTTGCCCCTTAGGTCTCTTTTATATCATTTCCCTATCACCCTCAACCTATGCCCTCTAGTTCTGGATTCCCGATCCCATGGGAAAGAAATACTTTGTCTAATTATCCTATGCATGCACCTCATAATTTTGTAAACCTGCATAAGGTCACTCCTCACCCTCTTACGCTGCAGAGAAGAAAACCTCAACTTGTTCAGCCTCTCCCTATCGCTCAAATCCTCAGTCCTGCCAAAATACTGATAAATCTTTTCTGAACCCTTTCAAGTTTCACAACATCTTTCCGAGTGGATTGAGACCAGACTTGCACGCAATATACCAACAGTGGCCTAACCAATGTCCTCACAACAGCAACATGACATCCCAACACCTGTATTCAATAACATGAAAAATATAGGGGGGGGGGGGGCATAACAAACGCTTTCTTCACTATCCTATCTTCCTGCAAAGACATCCTGGCCTCAGACAGAAGGATTTCCTCCACATCTCGATTTCAAAACGCTGTTATTGTGATTCGATTATGTCAATTCCGAGCCTCTCTCATTCGCGTCAACATCATCTGTGCACACACCCTGTCAAACCCAGTAAGAACATATAAATTTCAAAGGGATCACCTGTCATTCTTATAAACCCCATTCAGTAAAGTCCCAAGCTGATTAGTCTTTACTCGCTAGACAATCTTTGGTGCAGTTGTTCCCCTCCATCCCTGAAGAAAAATAGCATTATTTCAGTCTTCACTTTCTACCATCCCATTCTCTGTTTCTTTTTTAGCGAACAAATCCTCTACCAATGCCAATATGTTACGCAGTAAACCATAAGCTGTTATTTTGTTTAGCAACAGCTGATGTGGCACTGCATGACATGTCTTTTAAAATTCCAAGTGCACACAATATATCGGCTTTCCTGTGGTAAAAAAAAGTTTTGTCTCTTTGTTCACTTATTAATATTTGTGTGCACATAGATCCAGCAAGTTATTAAAGAGGCAAACAAATGTTTGTCTTTAATGCAGAGCAAAGACAGTATCAAAGTGGGGAAGTCTTGTTGCCATTGGACAAACACAGAAGGCACTGTGATGAGCTTTGATTTCACTCGTTACGGAGGAATATTTGGAAGGAAATTTGAAGCAGGTTAATCAAACTACTCCTACGAAGAAGAGGGTTATCACAAGAGAAACATTTTGACAGACTGGGCCCACTCCACAATAAAGTGCAGATCATACTGAAACAAATAAGACTCGAGGGGGATTGACAGGGCTAATGGTGAGAGGATGATTTTCTTGATGGGAAATGTGAGTACAGAACCAAGGCCTGACGTAGTCATTGTCGCTATTATTTACTTATCTATGCGACTTAACTCTGTGATCTGCCTGTATTGTTCGCAAGACAAAGCTTTTCACTGTGCCTCAGTACACGTCACATTAATTTCAATTCGCTTCAATTCAATTCAATTCAGTTCAGTTCAGTTCAGTTCAGCTCAGTTCAATTCAATCAAATTCAATTCAATTAATTTATTTTCAATTCATGGAATGCTGGTGTAATGCTGATGTCATTAATCACATTTTTTGAGATGCCAAGATTAGGGGAAATGACCAACTGTCCTGAGGAGCAATAATAGAGAGCAGGATCATGTCCTTCAATTTGTTTGGAATGCAGGTTAGTTTAACTGCTGTGGGATAAAGTTCAGTCAGCGACAGGTAGGGCGGAGCCATAGATACAGCAGACTCTAAAATAATATTGTTGCCGAAGGGAGCAGCTTCCACAGTACAGAATGCAACTCCTGCTTCCAGACGTCATAATGGACAGCATCTGTGAAGACTCAACAACATAGAGGTGTATCCATCGTGTGACTGACGTCCATGGAGGGAGCTCAAGCCAGCCAGTGTTGTTTAATGCAATTTAGTTGTACAGAATCTGATCGTGCAAGTGAGCAGAAATTATAGAATCAGGGGATTGTTAGTCATTAGAGTTCTCTTCCGCAGAGAGAAATGGAGACTTGAGTCATTGAATATATACAAATTTGAGAGAGATGCTTTTGATTTCAAGAGGAGTTACGGGTTATGGAAACCTGGAATGAGAAGGAAGGAATCAACAATTTGGAGTAAAGTGAGATCAGTCATTGAGTGTACTGAATGAGTGAGTCAGCTTGGAGGACCAAATGTCCAAGTGCTGCTCCTGTAGCTGGATATAACTTCACAATTATATAGCTTCACAATTTCACAATGACCAGCATCAAATAGATCCCAGACGATACATCCTGGACACACCAGAGCTGCAAATTTGTTCATTCCAACTTTAGATGTGCGTTTTCCCAATGAGTGTTCGATGTTGTGTTGTTCGATGTATCATTAAAAATCCGTTTGTGAAACCTGAAATAACATTTTGCTGTCAGGGTCCATCCTCCCACCCAGATCTGAAAATTATTAATCAGGTTCCCCTCACCCCACTCAAAATAACGCACCCGGAGCAAAACCTGTCGAGCTGCCAGTCTGAGAGATTCATGCTGAAAGTGAATTAAGAATAAAATCGCTGAACAAGAGGATGGTTTCATCGACCATCATGAATGACGTTGACAATAGATACGTTCTCTCTACTACCACCTGTCCCTGTCTGAAGTAAGGTTACGCCAGTGGCAGGCGGGGAATTCAATAAGCCACGTCCTTGCGAAGAAACTGAGGCCAATACATGGGCAATTACTGTGCATGTATATACCTTCTTAACCTGTTGTGTGAGAGACCTGCCTTAAGCTGCCATCATAGTAAAGTCGGTGTCTGCCAAGAGACGCTTAATTTAATGGGCCGCTTGGGATGATCAGACGGCTTCCTCATCCATCTGTCTCCAAGTTGCACACTTACAATTGCCTCTTCAACACCATGAATGGATCTTAATCTTCTTGAGGCAGGTTTTTGGTCTTTGTAGTAAATCCAACAGAACTGCAGCGGGATCCTAGTAAATTAAGATACACCAAGTCGCTACTGATTCACTTTGTGTTTGGTCAGTTCTTTAATGAAGTTAGAAACTTGGCGAATACCCATTGAATTTCAAGATCAATATTTTTTCAATGTCGCTTCACTCAACAGATACCTCTCATTGACTGCAACTACATATTTTCAATCTCTGCCAATTGTGTGCAGACCATTCCTATTCTGAGTGAGCTTAACATTACAGACTCTCCTTTTACCTTGGTGTACTGGTTCCCATGTTGTGATTGCCAATTTGTCCAGTCTTCAACCAATTTCGAATCAAATGTGCCTGTTGAGGCTGCAGCCAGAATAGATACCGCCACACTGCCCAGAAAGAACCAGACGTTCATGACAGACAACCTAATAGGCAAAACTAATGGGCTTTCCACAGGGAGTGGGTAATTTTCAAGTTAGCTGTTTCCTTATTCTGAGAAGGAACAATATAAATTGTACAAATAATACAAACAATAAAATTCCAACAATTCATCCAATGCTGAAAGTTTAATGTAATTCACCTTCATGAGGCATCATCAGTGGATTGGAATCTTCCAGCATTAGATTGTTCAAATTAATGACGTTTCAAATTTAAAACCAATTATTGGAAAGAACACGGTAAAATGAAATCATACTTTTCCATAAATTGTCTTCTTGTGATGAAAGTTATTTGACTCACGGTCCACAGGTTTAATCAGTCAACAGCTCATGTCGTAATGATTACATTGCATTCAACCTTACATTGAGCAATGACTCCTCAGAAGGCATGACTGCAGGATTAGCAACAGGAAATAAAGAACAGCTGGACATATTATATTGTTATCTTCTGTCACTTTAGAGAATGCCAAAAAAATCTGAAGATGACATGTAAATCGCGAGTTGAAAGGGAAGGAAGAAATTGACCAAATGCAATCAAAATGGAAAGATACAGGGAAAAACAATCAAACTCAAAAAACTCGTATGTGCTCAGTAAAAAGATAGAATTAATGATAGAATTCCGAAATTGAATGTGTGCAGCATTTTTAAAATGTTGATGTAAAAAGTCACAGAACAATGGGTATGACATGAAAGTTGTTTCAGAGGTGTGGTTCCAAAATGGTCACAGAAGGGATCATTCAACTGAGTATTCAAGAATCCTTCATGTTTAAGAAGTAAACGAACAAGGCAGAGGGAATTTGGCCAGCTCGTTTGATAAGCTTCAATGTGAAAAGGGAAAGTGGAAACGAGAGGCAAGCTTTGTGATTTTTCTTTACACAGAGGCTGGCACATGCCATGAAAATGCTGCCAGTTGAGGTGCTCGAAGTAGATGCAATGTCGAAGTTAAGAGAAATGTAGACAGACACATGAACAGGCAGGATATGGAGGGTCACAGAACATGTGAAATCAGATTAGATTAAATTAGAACAGCATCATGGAAGGCGCAGCCATGGTGGTCTGAAGGGCTAGTTTATTTGCTGCATTGTTTCATGTTTAAAACCATCGGATATCAGTGAAATAGTTAGAAATGGTTTTCTGGATGACTATGTGTGGTGATGAGAAAAGAAAATAAGTCTCTGTTGGGTCTTATTCCTGCGTTTCGTAAGAGCGTAGATGGAGAGCACAAACCAAGGAATAGTGGGATTTTGTAGGAAAGGTATCGAATACGTCATTACAATTTTAAATTTCACGTTGATTGGATGAATCAAATTGACACATACAACCTTGTGGTTGAATTCATGGGGTGTAATTATAAGAGTCTTTCGAAGAATACGTTATAGGATCAACTGGAGAACAAGCTATTTTCGTCCTGGTATGCATGAAACGAGACAGGATCATCAATAATAATCCAGTAAATGATTCGTTCAACAAAAGTGGTCACAGCTTTCCGGAATTTCATATGCAATGTAAAATAGAAAATCTTGGATATCAAGCTCGTGCCTGAAACTGAAAGAAGATCAAGCACAAGAAGATGATGACAGCGTTTACCTCAGTGGGAGATGGAAAAAAATGTGAGATAAGAGACTGGATAAACAGTGGGATACAGTGAAGATAATATTTAGGCATTCCTATCAAGGAACTATTCAATGGTGTAGATTGTAAGAGAAGAATGTACCATTTATGGCTAAATATCAAATTCACGTCGAGTCGAAAGAAATTAATCATCGTCTGTGCAAACATCGATTAGGAGATTAAAAAGTAGGAACTGACAAATGACAAATATTGATGAAGAGAACAAGAATATGAATGTTAGTCACAAATAAAAAAAGAAAGTGAAAGCAAGGACTTTAATACTTATTTAAAGGAAGAAGCTAGCTGAAATATTGATTATTTCGATGGTGAGATTTGCCCATGAATAATGGAAAGGACGAAAGTAGCAGGGAGTTTGAACAAATATCCAGTTTCATGTTACAAACAACAAAACAAAAAGATTCAGAATCAAGAAGTAAAGGGAGGGAATTACCTTGATCACTGAAGGAACAATTACTCAGAAAGCAAATGAGATTAAAGTCTGACATTCACTTGGATCTGACTGATTAGATCTGAACGTTTTAAATATAGTTACTGCAGTGATAATGGGTACAATAGTGGCAATATTATTGCGGTTCAGGAATTGTTTTCGCTGATGGAAATCTGCAAATAGGGCAATTCACAAAAAGGAGAAGAATAGAAAATTGGAAGATTTATGCAAGTTAGGAAATATGATGTCATTGCCTAAAATACAACAAAGAGTAACGACTGTTATCGCACAGCAACAGGCCTATCGGCCCTACAAGCCTGTGTTGACACATATTGCCCGTCACCAATGAATTGTCTTCACTTAGAGGAACCATGACCCTCAACCTCCGATCCTATTCTTGTTTTCGACCAGGTACGTCTTGAATACTGCCATTGTGTCTGCTTCCACCAACTCTTTCAGAGAGCGCTCTCGGCACTCATCACTTTGTGTGAAATGCTTGCCTCTTTTAAAATGCACTCCCGCTACGCATGTTTCCCAAAATAACTGACTCCTCCACCCTGGGAAAAAGGTCTCCTACTCACTATTCGATCCATGCCATTCATGTCCCATTATCTGACAGGTCACCCCAAAAAGCAAACCCAGTCTCCGTGATAATGAACATAACACATAGAAAATTACAGCACAGCACGGACCCTTCGGCCCTCGTTGCAACGACCTCTGGAACAAAAGTAAAGCACATCTACAATTACACAATAACAAATTCATCCGTACGTTTCCCAAATGACCATTTAAATGCTCTTAACCCTGGCGGGTCAGCTGCTGTTGCAATTAGTGCTTTCCACAGCCTTTCTACTCTCTCGGGAAAATAACTACCTCCATCATTCGTCCTATATCTACAGCCCCACAATTTAAAGATGTCCCGTCGTGCTAACCATTTGAGGAATAAAGGCTGTCAGTCTCCACCCTGTCTCCCTCTCTGATTATCTCTTATGTCTCAATTAAGTCACCTCTCAACCTTCTCTCTGACCAAACAGCATCAAGTGCCTCAACCTTTCCTCATAATACCTTCCATCCATAATGTAATCTAATCTAATCTAAAAACCAGGCAACATTCACGTAAATCATGACTGAACCCTCTCCAAAGCTTAAACATTTTTCTTCCAATTCTGTGAGCAGAACTGTACACAATATTCGAAATGTGGCCACACCACAGTTTTGTACAGCTGCTATATTACCGCGTGGCTCCGAAACTCAATCCATCTGCCAATAAAAGATAACACAGCCGTATGCCTTATAAAGAAATTTCTTAACCTGGATAGCTATTTTTACGGATCTCTGTACATAGACACCGAGATCTCTCTGCTCATCTGATCTAAACCACGAAATCATTCTGAATCCCATGCCTTCTTACTTTGTGGAATAACCTACCATGGGGAACCTTATCAAAAGCCTTACTGAAATCCATATACACCGCATAATCTCTTTTACCCTCAACCAACTCGTTGGTCACCATCTTATAGAACTCAATAACGATTGTGCGGAATGGGCCTCCCCTGCGCAAAACCGTGTTGACGATCCCTAATCAATGGATTCTTCTACAGATGATCATAAATCCTGTCGCTTGTACCCTGTCCCAACACTTCACTCATAACCAAGGTAAGGTTCACCGGTCTATAATTATCAGAGTTGTCTCTACTCACCTTTTGAACAAGGCGAGAGCATTTGCTATCCTTCAGTCTTCTGGCACTATTCCGTAGCCAATGTCAACATAACGAAAAAAGCCAAAGTGTCAAAAATCTCCTCCTTGTTTCCCAGGAAATCCGAAGATAAATCCCATCCAGTCCAGAGGACGTATTTAATTTCAGACTTTCCAGAATTGCTCCATCTCCTATGTATGAACCTCAGTCCTGTCTAGTCTCTTAACTTGCATTTCAGTATTCTCGACAGCCTTTCGCCATAGCCAAAATGTCCCCCATACCAGGCAACATGATGGTAAGCCTTTTCTGTACACTCTCTATGGCATTGACATTCTTCTGGTAGTGTGGCGAACAGAACTGTGAACAATATGCTGAGTAAGGCCTTAAATAGAGTTCGGTAAAGCTGAAGCATAGTCTCTCCACCCTTACATTTTCTGCAATTTCAATGAAGCCAAGCATGCGAAACGCATTTCTTTAATTACCTATCTACCTACGCTGCTGCCTTCCATGATCTGCGGATCCAGAAACCCAGATCTCTCTCCATACTAACTCTCCTAATGATTCTTCCATTCACTATATAATTTTCATCTGTACTTGACCTTCCTTAATGCATCAACTGACTTTCTTTCGAGCTCAACTCCACCTGCCATCTTTCTGCCCATGCAGTGACTCATTTATATCCTGCTATCTCCTCCGAAGGTCATCCTCACTGTCCACAAAACCACCAATCCTTGTCGTCCATAAACTTACTAATTTGCCCAGCCATGTTTTCCTCCAAATCAGTTATGTAGATCACAAATGACAGATATCAAACCACTGAATCCTGTGGAATTCCACTTGTCAGAACCCACCATTTTGAAATAAATTGTGAATCATCCACAAAAACCCTCGTTCTTCTACGACGAAGCAATATCTGTTTCTACCTTACCAGTTCACCCCTGAGACAGTGTGACTTTACCTTTTGTACCAATCTGTCTTGAGGGACCTTATCAAAGCTTTTACTGAAGTTCATGTCGACAGCATCAACTTTTATTCCCTTGTCTATTATCTTTCTCACCCCCGAAAAAAAAACGATCAATTTCGTGAAGTGTGACATTCCCCACATATATATGTTGAGTCTATCCCTCAGAAGTCCATTTGCTTCTAAATGCCTACAGATATTGTCTCTGAGAATCTTTTCCCATCGTTTCTCTACAACCATGTGAGGCTCACAGGCCTGTACTTACTATACAAATCACTGTGCCCTTCCTTAAACAATGGGATAACAATGGCTACTCTCAACTCCGTCAGATCCTCACCTGTGCCTTCCCCTGGTGGAATCCATTACAGCACAAATATTAAGTAAGGTCACAAAATGCCTGAGGCCCATGGGTTTCCTCTCTCTCAGTGGACACAGACGGTATGTCATGGTTAACCATAGAGGTGACCATACCTCAGGAACAGGCAGTGGTCGAGAATGTCGGACTTTCAAGGGAACCGTATGCGATATGGAAAATAAAGAATAACAGCACCTTTAAATATTACACGATAAGCAAGGTCGATCAACATCGTTTTCTGAAAGGAAATTGCATTAGTTCAAACGATTTTAAGGATATAACTACAGATTAGAACTCGTAGGAAGCAGGATAGTATTGTGTTTAGGTGTCTAAATATGTTCAAAATTGTGAGAGATGAAAGACACAAGAGCTCACACTGATGGAGTTGCATAACTGCGGAAATAGAGAGCTAGCGAACTAATATGAAATAGGGAGTTGGGATGAACAGATAACTTCTAAATTGGCAAGTTTCAATGCGTGGAATGCCCCAGCGATTGAACATGGAACATTATCTGTCTATCAGCTATAGCGGTGACATAATGAATGAAGAGAGCCTTTTTCAGTCAAATCTACGGAGAGATTGATTATTAGATTACATTACAGTGTGGAAACAGGCCCTTCAGCCCAACAAGTCCATACCGACCCGCCGAAGCACAACCCACCCATACCCCTACATTTACCCCTTACCTAACATTTAGCATTGCCAATTCACCTGATTTGCACATCTTTGTGACTGTGGGAGGAAACCGGAGCACCCGGAGGAAACCCACACAGACACGGGGAGAATGTGCAAATTCCACACAGTCAGTCGCCTGAGGCGGGAATTGAACCCTGGTCTCCAGCGCTGTGAGGCAGCAGTGCTAACCACTGTGCCACCGTGCTGCCCACAATTGAACCCGGGTGTCCGGTGCTGTGAGGCAACTGTGCTAACCACTGTGCCACCGTGCCACCCACAATATTGTTTGCAATATAAATTCGGAAGAGGACACAAACTGCTTTCAAAGGCACGGAGAGAATTTCACGGGAGGCAGATATTTATCAGGTGGAATAAAACATGGCAAAGTGGTTGATTCTCCATTTCGTTGGGTAAGCAGGAAAGCAGAATGTTATTAAATGGAGAGTAGAATGTAGTTGGACTAAGCGATGTAGGACAGCCCCAAATAAATTCTGCAGAAACTTAAAAAGTCTGACAGAATCTATGTAGTGAGAAACAGAGTTAATGTTTTGAGTCTGGTTTGACATTTTCAGAACTGAAAAGGGCTGGATCTCCATGTCATGCAACAAAACATGCAGTCACAGAATTATGTGTATTGAACTTAATTTGATAATTGTTTGTCCATTTTCCACATTTTGTTTAAAAAGTTCACATAATTTACTGTTGCATACTTCGAAGCTGTCCTCAAATTTAGAAGTTGTGCTTTTAATTCCAAAGTACAATCTGTTAAACCAAAACTTGAGTGAAATGGCAATAACTTTAATTCGTATGTCCTGAAGAAGCTCTTCATTTCAGGCACAGATCTCTGAATCAATCATTCTGCAGAATATATTTTCAATCAGAGCTTATTATCACTGTACAAGACTGTGGTGGAAGTCTTAGTCATGCCCCTTTCTGTCTCACTTTTACTGCTTCCTCGTATTTTCAGAGACACAGAGAGCAGGGGAATAGACAATGTGTGCGTGAAGTGTTCTGGTGGCATATGATGCGGGGCCAGAGAGGGACGTCAGGTGGAAGCTGGGTTTGAGGAATTGGCTCGCTGATGGGTTAGAGATCGGTGGGGATGGCTAAGAGTAAAGAGTGTTAAGGGTCGAAAGTCAGTCTGAAAATGACGAGAAAAGCTGGGAACTGCAGCATTTGGTGGTTATTGAGGGTTTAGGATTGTGACTTCAGCGGTCAGTTGCCTCACAGGGAGGCGTTGTGTCAGTGTGAGAGATGGGGCGGGTGGTGCTGCGATTCGCTGCAGGAAGGATCGTTCTGTTGGGTTGGGTGGTTTTCTAACTTGGTAGATTTATGCCCGCCTGCATTCACTGGATAATGCATGAAGGTGAAATGCCTCGCTGATGTGTACAGAATTATGAAAGGACTCAGGATGCAATGATGATGTTTCCTCTGGTCTGGGTGTCCACAGAAAGTGGCCAGGGTCTCAGGACACATACGGGACACCATTTCCGACAGGGATGCTGAGAAATGTCTTCACTCAGGCAATGGTGACCATCTGGAGACGTTCTCCACAAAGGGCTCTGGAGGCAAAGTCATTGTGTTTTTTTAAAGAAAGAAACATGTAGATTTCTAGAATCTAAAAGTGTCAGTGGGTCTGAGAAAAAAAACAACAGGTATGGGACTTCGTGATAAAGGGTCAGCCAGGATCATATCGGACGGTGGAGCAGCGCTGATGGGAAGGTCACCCTTTCCCCCATTGCCCATTCTCTCCCATTCTTAGCATTTATTATCACATATTCAGCTTCTGATCTGCCCGCCCATTTCATATACTATGGAACAGTCCAAACTCTCTAAAAACTATCAAGAACATAGCCTAGACTCTAACCTGAGTGTTAGGTGTTGCATTGCAGATGTGGTTCGATTGGTCAATCTACTCGGATTTAAGCAAAAGACACTTCATTCTTATCCCACAGTTAGAAAACACGGAAAACAATCAAGGTTGTATTGGAACAGTTACTTATTAGTAGTTACTGTATCGGATCTGTTAATGTGTTCCATAGTTAGTTTATTTTAAATTTCGCTTTCTTTAGTTCGTGTTTCAATTGTATTGTTTAATTAACTTCTGTTCTACTTAAAGCCGCATGGTTTGACCAATTGCATTAAACCGGGAATATCCACTTTACATCTGCGTTTAAAATAGGAAGAAGTTAGAGTCTCGGCTACCTTCTTAAAACATTTTGAGGGGTTCTGGCCCAGACCATAACAAAAAAAAAGCTACGTACTCTGCTTCTTCTTGAGAACACATCTCTTTGAAGAGAAACAGAACAGAACTAATCCCTCTTAAAGGCGCATGTTATCACACACAGCTCTCTCTCTCTCTCTTTCTCTCTGCTCCATCTCCACCTATCCGCTCAACTCTAACCTTCCCCCACACCACACTCTAAATACTCCTTATTCTCTGCTGCTATCAGTTGTGATGAAGGGGAAACAGACTCAAAGCATTAAATCTGGTTTCTTCCCACAGTTGCTGCCAGTGATTCGCGGTTCACCATATTCATTTCAAAGACAGTTAGGGATGGATAATGGTGGTTGTTCTTGCCAGTGAATACACCAGCGTGTGAAAGCTGAGGTATTTCCACTGCGAACTCGGAGGTTCGAAAACTGCACTCCCCTGCAGACACCGTACTGTCTCTGAGCACAGATACTTCCAAACTGCAAATCAAGCTTAGGTTTATGCCTCCTGGAACACAATTTTCAGATAATCACCCCCTCAACGATACATAAGAATGAACAAATTTCAGGGTCCATTACATTAGCACTGAGCTGTTGTTCCTTGACCTGCAGGCATTTATCTGTGTGATATTGGTATGGATCACGCAGGTATGTACCAACCTACCCACAGTATAGCTGGAAAATATCATTTACCATCCATCCAATAATATTGTTATTGAAGAATTAGAATTCATCGGATTAAGCAGGACCGGGTGTGGCACAGTGTTTCAGTGGTTAGCACTGCTGCCTCAGCGCCAGGGACCCAAGTTCCATTCGAGCCTCGGGCGACTGTCTGTGTGGAGTTTGCACGTTCCTCCCGGTGCTCCGGTTTCCTCTCACAATTCAAAGATATGCAGGTAATGTGAATTGGCCATACTAAATTGCCCATAGTGTTAGATACATTAGTCAGAGTAAATGTGGGAAATGTATGTGGGTGTGTTACACTTCAAAGGTTTGGTGTGGACTTGTTGGGCCGAAGTGCTTGTTTCCACACTGTAGGGAACCTAGTCCAATCATTACCTTGTGAAATCTGGTATTTGTAAATATACCGTTCTGACTTCAACGACATGTTTCAGACAGAGAGAGACAAGCCGACAAAAAAACAGTGTGAGAGAGAAAAACAGACACATAGAGAAACAGTGAGAGAAGGAGACGCAGAGAAAATGAGACAGAAAGACAGTTTGTGGGTGTGTGAGAGAGAGAGATGGAGAGACAGAGGCAAGGAGTAACACAGAGAGTAAGAGACAGAGAGAGACAATCAGACGTGCAGAGTGGGATAGAGTGAGAAAGGAGGACAGACAGAGGTGACAGTGATAGAGAGAAAACGACAGAGAGTGAGAGGCAGAGAGGGAAAGAGCGACAAAGAGATGGAGAGTGAGGCAGCAGGGAGACAGAGAGACATACATGGGGAAGAACAAGAAAGAAGGACAGAGAGAGAACGGCAGTGAGAGATCGAAAGTGGCAGAGAGATGGTGCGAGTGAAAGACACTGTGAAGGACACGGACAGACAGTGAATGAGGGAGTCAGAGACAGGAGAAACAGAGAGATACACAAAGAAAGAGAGATCGATGGTGACAGAGACATGGAGGGGGGAAGATCAAAAAGAGGAAAAGAAACAGTCAGTGAGAAAGAAAGTTACTGTGTGTGTGAACAAGAGATACTGAGAGGGAGTGAGGAAAACAGTGAGATACACTGAAAGAGAGAGAGTGGGAGACAATGGGAGAGGAAGGCTCAAAGGGACAGAGGTGCTGAGACAGAAATAGTGAGAGGGAAAGACAGTGAGAGAGGTAGGGAGATGTATAAAGAAAGGAGACTGGGATAGAGGGAGAATGAGACAGACAATGGGAAACAGGAATAGAGGAGACATTGAGAGAGAAAGGGAGAGTTACAGAGAAAGAAAGACAGAGTGACAGAGAATGTGTGTGCACTCGAGAGGGAGAGAGAGAGATACCATGAAGGACAGCGATAGAGAGAGATAGAATGAGAGAAAGAGCAAGTCAGAGACATAATAGAAACAGAGAGATGCACGAGGAGAGAGAGAGATAATGAGAAAGACATGGGGAGCAAGAAAGAGGAACAGAACAAGTCAGTGAGAGAAAGAGAGGCAACATGTCTGTGAAAGAGAGATACTGTGAGTGAGAAAGCAAGGCAGAGGGGGTTGACAGATACAGTGAGATGTACAGAAAGAGAGAAAGTGGGAGACAGAGAGAGATAGTGGGAGAGAGAGGTACAGTGGGGTGGGGAGAAAGAAGGACAGACAGAATGAGAGTGCGAGTCAGTTAGACCGAGAGAGGGAGAGGTACTGTGACAGAAAGAGAGAGGGAGGGAGAGACAGTGACAGAGAGAGAGAGATAGAGACAGAAAGAACGAAAGAGAGAGAGAGAGACTATAAGAGAGACATTGGGAAAGATTGAGAAAGATGGACAGAGAGAGATCGATAGTTAGAGAGGGCCAGTTTGAGAGAGTGAGACGAGATACAAAGACACTGTGAAGGATAGAGAGAGAAAAAGTCAGAGAGAGAGGAATTCAGAAACAGAGGAGACACACAGTGACACAAGGAGGGGGTGGGAGAGAGAGAGAGATAGACATGAGTGGGGGAACGAGCAAGAAAAAGGAACAGGGAGAGTCATTGAGCGAGAGAGTTGTTGAGGGAGACAACAAGACAGTGAGAAAGAAAAGAATAATGAATAATAGTGGAAGAGAAAAAGAGAGAGTGCGATAGAGGGAGAATCAGGGAGAGAGAAAGAGACAGAAGGAGAGAGACGCTGAGATGAGAAAGTGGGAGACAGTGAGTTACAGAGGGTGAGAGAGGGAGAGAGAGAGAGAGATTGAACCAAATGAAGACAAACGGAGAGAAGCATAAAAAAGAATCACCAACCTGAATCACCTCTTCTCTGAACCAGTTAAAGAGTCTGCCCTTCAGCCCTCAATTTATGTCACTGTCCCTGTTGGGCCACTCCTTCTTTTCATTCAGACATTTACATCTTGCAAAACATTCTCTTGGCCAAACGAACCACAGCCCGTCCATCCAGGTTAACAGGGATAGAATGTAAAGTGTAAAAACAATTTGATGTCATTTGCATGTTCCTTTGCTTCAAACCAATTTAATGCCAATACTCCGGTGGCTGTTTTCAAACTCTCCTCAAGGTGAGACATTTATTCAGCAACCAACAATTCAATGTGTGTGTTTATTTAAATACACTCTACAAAAGTATTGCATGCAATACTTACTGTCAGAAGCAAGTACTTCATCTGAAGAAATACTTTTATATTGAACTCTCCACTGAAACCTCCCCTTCCCTCATAAGATCAGCGGCAATGTGCAATTTACTTAAACAAGCTGACATCTGGCAAGTGGACAACCTGACAGTAAAGCATTGCCTCACCACTGCTCCTGATAATGCGACAGTCTGTACACTCTGTAGTTTAGTTTGCATCCATTTAAATCAAAGATTTTAAATATTTCATCGTTTGCAACAAATTTGAGTTCCAATCATGAGTAAAAGCTCAACACGATTTCATAATTGAATCCAGGGGAAGGTAAAGATTGTTGTTAATTAAAGGAAGCGGTGCATAAAGCTGACGTTGGGTGGGAGGGGCATCATGTAGTTCAGTGGGAATGAACAGGTTTCTTTAAAACATGCTGATGATAAACCCTAGGCCTGGGGATTCAGAACAACTTTTTGAATTCAGGACAGTAGGACTAAAAAAAATGAATTAAGAGAGAAAACAACATGAAATTAAACCAGTGAGAGAGATGAAAGTGTTTGAAAAAGCTTTCTACAGATAAAGCGAAAGCTGATTAGAAAAGACAAATATGTACCAGAGTGGCAGCGAACGATCATGATCACTGCAACCAATATTCTGAGTATTTCGAAAGTTGATCTTCAGATGTTGGGATTGTATTAATTTTCAGTACGACTTCTGTTCACTAATGACCAAGTCATAGATCTGCTCATTTTCACTAGGACATTGCTACTGTTGTATTATTGAGAAGTGGAGTGAATGTTCCTCTCTGAAGACAGACCCAAAATATCATCTTTTTTCTCTGTTTTTCACAGCGTCCCAATTGCAAGTTTTCCTGCCTCTGCCAGTTGTCGTTGCCTAACTGTCTTTTCTGATTACCTTTTGCTTTATCTCTAGAAACCTATTTCAAACACTTGTTTAGGTCTCACGCCAGTTTAATTTCATATTGTGTTCGCTTACTGCATTATTTTGTTAATCCTGAATTACTGAATACAAATGTGTTCCTAAGCACCAGGCGCAGGGCTTAACGTCTGCTTTATATATATATTCTTTTAAAAAATAACTTTTTTTGAAAAAATCAACCTGTTAATGCACAGCTCTGGAGCATGTGTAGGGACACTACCACTGTACTACAAGATACCTCTTCCACCCAACATCAGCTTTACGCTCGTCTTCATTTAATTAACAACAATCTTTACCTTCCCATGGATTCCATGATCAGATCCTGTTGAGCTTTTGCTCATGATTGAAACTCAATTTTTTTACAAATTATGAAACCGTTAAAACCTTTGATTTAAATGCAAGTGAACCAAACTACAGACTGTCACATTATCAGGAGCAGTGGGGAGGCAAGGCTTAACTGTCAGGTTGTCCACTTGACAGATGTCAGCTGGGTTGTGTCTTTGAGGAAAGTGCACATTATCGCTTATTTTGTGAGGGAAGGTTATGCTTCCAGTGGAGAGATCAGTATAAATGTATTTCTTCAGGTGAAATAGTCGATTCCGACAGTAGAATTGGACACAAAACCTTATTTTCCTCATTAAAAAAAAGAGTAGTGTTTATTTAATTACACAGACAGGAGTGTTCCCTCCCAATGGGGAATACTTCAGCGGTCCAGGACATTTGACCTCAGACATTTGGATGACTATCCTCCAAGGCGGACTTCGGGACAGGCAGCAGCGAATAGTGGCTGAGCAGAGGCTGATAGCTTAGTTCGGTACCCATAGTGAGGGCCTCAATCGGGAACTTGTGTTCATGGCACACTACAGATGTCCACCATTGCACTATACACACACACACACACATTCCTATATACGCACACATAGACACGGACACACGTGGGAAGCTAGGGAAGTAATTTCTAGGCCAGTTGCTGAGATATTCGTATCATCGATAGCAACAGCTGAGGTGCCGGAAGACTGGGGTTGGTTAACATGGATGGGAAAGATGGGAAGGAAAACCCAGGGAACTATAGACCGGTGAGTCTGACATCAGGGGTGGGAAGTTTGTTGGAGTGAATCCTGATGGAAAGCACTTCCATGTATTTGGAAAAGCAAGGAATTATTCGGGATAGGCAATATGGTTTTGTGCATGGGAATTCGTGTCAACATCGACTTGATGTTTTGAAAAATTTTTGAAGATGATTGATAGGAAGGCATTTGGTATGCTTTCCTTCATTGGCCAAAGCATGTAGTATAGGAGTTGCGAGAACATATTGCGGCTGTTCAGAACTTTGATTCGGCCGCTTTTGGAATATTATGTGCAATTCTGGTCTCCCTCCTATTGGAAGGATGTTCTGAAACTTGAAAGCGTTCAGAAAAGATTTGCAAGGATGTTGCCAGGGTTGGAGGATTTGAGCTACAGGGAGAGGCTGAATCGGCTGGGGCGGTTTTCCCTGGAGTGTCAGAGGCTGGGGGGTGACCTTGTCGAATTTTATATAATCATGAGCAGAATTGATAGGATAAATAGACACGGTCTTTACCCTGGGGTGGGAGAGACCAGAACTAGAGAGGATAGGAGGATGCGAGGAGAAAGATATAAAAGTGACCGAAGGGGCAACTTTTTCTCGCAGAGGGTGGTGCGTGTTTGGAATGAGAGTCCAGAGTAAGTGGTGGATGCTGGTACAATTATAGCATTTAAAAGGCATCTGGATGGGTACATGACTAGGAAGGGTTTGGAGGGATATGGGCCGGGTGCTGGCAGGTGGGACTAGATTAAGTTGGGATATCTGGTCGGCATGGACGGGTTGGACCGAAGGGTCTGTTTCCATGCTATACATCTACATGAATCTATGAAAGAAGAGCAGTGGACGTGATCTGTATGGAATTCAGTTAGGCACTTGAAAAGGTTCCTCATGGTAAACTGTTTAGCAAAGTAAGATCATGTTGAATATCGGGAGAACTAACCATTTCACTGTAGAATTGGCTCAAAGGGAGGAGACAAAAGGTGTTGGTGGATGGTTATTTTTCTGTCTGGTGGCATATGACCAGTGGTGTCGCACAAGGATCGGTGCTGGGTCCACAGTGTTCAATCAGTTACATAAATGACTTGGATGCGAAGATAAGAGGCATAGTTCCTAAATGGAAGATGGTTAAAGTTGGAGGTGCAGTCGACAGCGAAGATGCTTACCTCAGAATACAACAGGATCTTGATCAGATGGGCCTCTGGGCTGAGGAGTGGGAGATGGATTTTAATTTAGATAAATGTGAAGTGCTGCATTTTGGGAAGGCAAATTAGGGCACGACTTGTACACTTTATGGAATGGTCCCGTGGAGTGTTGTTGAACAAAGGGACTTTGGAGTGCAGGTTCATAGTTCCTTGATAGTGGAGTTGCAGGTAGACAGGATAGTGAAGAAGGCTTTTGGTATACTTTCCTGTGTTGGTCAGAACATTGAGTATAGGAGTTGGAAGGTCATGTTTTGGCTGCACAGGACATTGGTTAGGCCACGTTTAGAATGCGGTGTTCACTTCTGGTCTTCCCGATGTAGGAACGATTCTGTGAAATTTGAAAGGGTTCTGAAAAGATTTATAAGGATGTTGCCAGTGTTGGAGGGTTTGAGCTATTGGGAGAGGCGGAATCGACTGGGGCTATTTCCCCTGGAGCATGGGAGGCTGAGGGGTGAAGTTACAGAAATTTTTAAAATTAAGAGGGGCACGGAGAGGGTGAAGAGCTATAGACATTTCCCCTGTGTGGGGGATTCCAGAACTGGAGGGCATAGGTTTAAGGAGGGGGAAAAGATTTGGGAGAGATCTAAGGGGGAAAATGTTCATGCAGACGATGGTGTGTGCATGAAATGCGCTGCCAGAGGAAGTGGTGGATGTGTGTAATGTTACATTTAAAAGGGACCAGGATGGATATTTCAATAGGAAGCGTTTGGAAGGAAATGGGGGAAATGCGAGAAAATGGAACTGGATTAATGAGGATATTTGGTCTTAATAGACGAGTGGGACCGAAGGGTACTGATCAGCTCCATGACTCCTTGATTCTACTTGGAGCGTTGCATGGCAACGAGGCCAGTCCCATCCTTCACAACACTGGGAACTGGTAGAATCTCAGTACGGAGTGACACTTGTTGTTTGTGCACCAATGGTCTATTCACAGCTTGATGCAACCCCACACAAAGGGGGGTGGGGGAACATCATGTTGAGGGCGATGTTGGGTATGTTCGCATACTACATTCGCTTGGCGCCTGCCCCATCCATTGTGCCGTCGCCACGTTGTGACCACTTACGAAAACCCAAAACTTGATTCTGCACCAATTCATACGCAGCCGCCCTCACACGCTCCTGAACACTTTCCCCAATCGAAACACTTCACCCCACTCCACCCCCACCAGAGGACTACCGTGGGAATGATCATAAGAACACATCCTGCAGTTAGAAACCAGGGACTCTCGTGTTTGAGACACTGTTACCGCCACCTTTGTGTGGCATTGTATCTGTCTCTTTGTTCCTGTCTCTGTTTCTCTTTCCCTGACCCTCACCCCCCGACTCTCTAGTGGTTGTTAGTGGATCGTTCTGGAGGCTTATAAACAGCGTTGTCCCACAAGGATCGGTGCTGGGTCCTCTGTGTTTTCTCAGTTACATAAATTACTTGGATTTGAACATAGGAGGCACAGTACCTAAGTGGCAGATTTCACTAAAATTGGAGGTGCAGTGGATAGCGAAGAAGCTTACCTAGAGTTAGGGGGGATATGGGTGAAATGAAAGCAAATGGGACTGTATTAATTGAGGATACTTGGTCTTAATGATGAGTTGGACTGAAGGGTCTGTTTCTGCACTGAACAGCTCCATGTCTCTCTGACTCTATTTGGAGCGTTGCAAGGCTCCGAGGCCAGTCCCATCCTTCCCAGCATCGGGGACAGATAGAACCATCACTACGGAGTGACACTTGGTGTTTGTGTGTACACAGCCTGATGCAGCCGCACACAAAGTGGGGCCATCAAGGTGAGGGCGGTGTTGGGTCTGTTCATCCCCCCTTACCTACGGTTTTGTATTTGGACTCCCTGCAGACACAGTCTATCTTAGGCTGCCAGATGAAGTGAATGTTGCCACGGGTGACTGAAACAGTGCAGTTTTGGGGATGGGCCAGATCAGCGCCATGTCCAAGAACAGAGAGTGCATCACACCTTGTAACCAAGTTTTTACTCATAAATGGGGCGGGAGTGGTGCTCCTAAAAGACCAGTGTCTGCTTCACTTTGGCCGAGAACTCCTCACTAGATTTAATGCACGCCCCAACCCCTCTGAGCTATTTTCCCAGCACCTTTAGGCAATCTGTCCTGCTTGTTTAGTGAATGAAGAATCAGTCAGCCGAGTTCCCACAGAACATGGCCTCACTCTAGCCTCAATTTCCCTTGGTTCCCAAAGCTAGTTGGAACTGATCCCAGATGGTCATGAGTCTGTGCACTGACAGCGGGTCCCAGCAGAAAACGGCGACAAAATCCGTGTCCGGGGACGCGTTGTCCTGCAGGCCTCTACTGTCTGGAATAGTCTCCCTTGTCAGGGTCACATCCATCCTGATGGCCTCAGCAAAAGGCCATAAAGGTCTCTATACAACACACAAACACGCCGGTGAAAGTGGGCAGCCCTGCCTCACCCTGGATCTGACGGGGAAGCTTCCAGATCCCACCCATTTATTGAGACTGCGCGAACGATGTTGTTGTGGAGCAGTCGGATCCAGTTGCTGACTCCGTCCCCAAAGCCAATTTTGGAGAGTAGGTCCCACATGGAGGTGTGTGTGATATTCTGTCAAAAGCCTTCTCCTGGCCCAGGCTAATGAGGCAGGTGTCCACCCCTGACCTGTATGTAGGTGATCATATCCTTCAGGAGTATAAGGCGCTCAGAGAGATTGTCCTGCCCAGTACAACACAGATTTGGTTGGAATGGATCACCGGTCCCAGAGCAGACCAGACTCAGTTGGTGATGACCTTAAGACAGTATTTTGTTGTCTACACGCAGCAATGATATTGGCTTCAATTTCTAATTTCCTCCCTCCTCCCCCTTCCGCTTATGGATGAGCGTGATGATACCTTTCTGATGTATTTGCTCATGGTTCCTGCCAGAAACAAACTGTCATACACCTCGTGCAGGTCCTGGCCAGTCAGATACCACCGAGCCGAATACATCTCGATAGAAAGTATGGTTTTGTGTAGAAGACGCCATGCCTCGGTTAATGAATTAAGTTGATTGAGGACATGACGAAGATGACTGGTGACAGAAAAGTCGACGATATTGACTTCAGTCTTCCTCATGACAGACTGGTACAAAAGCTTGATATCAGGCGTGAGATGGCAAGATGTATACAGAACTGGGGTAGTAGGAAGACTGAGGGGGCAGTGAATGGATGGTTTAAGGAATGGAGAGTTGTGATTATTGCTGTTCTGTAGGGTTCAGGGCTGGGAGCTCTGTTGTTTATGGTAGATTTAGAGGAAATCGTGGTTGGTTATTTAATAGATTTGCATATTATTGTGGAATTGCAGATAGTGAAGAAGATTGTCAGAGGATACAGAAGTTCGAGTTTAATCCGGAAAAATGGGAGTTGATCCATTTTCAAAGGTCAAGTGTAGATTTAATAGTGAATGGTAGAACCCTTAGGAGTATTAACATGCAGAGCGATGTGTGTGTGCAGGTTTACAGATCATTGAAGGTGGCAGCTCAGGCCTTTAAGGTAGTGAAAAAGGCCTATGGCATGCTTGCCTTCACTGGAAGGGGCATTGAGGATATGGATAGATGAGTTACGCTGGAGCATCATAGAACTTTAGTGAGGCCACACTTGCGATACTGTGTGCAGTTCTGGTCACCAGAAGGATGTGAATGCTTTGGAGCGGGTACAGAAAATGTTAACCCGGATGTTGCCTGGTATGGGGGAAGTTTAGCTGTGAAGAATCGTTGGATAGACTGGGGCTGTTCTCAATAGAATGCAGGAGGTTGAGGGAGCTGATCGATGTTTATAAGATTTTTACTGGCGTGGACAGAGTGGACAGTATGAGGCTTTTTTCCCAGGGTTGAAGGGGTACAGGGGCGACAGGTCCAAGGTGCGAGTGACGAAGGAAGGGAGCAGTTTAAAAGAGATGTGAAAGACACGTTTTTCACAGACAGGCTGCTGAGTGCCTGCAATGTGCTGCCAGAGGAAGTGGTGGAAACAGACACGACAGCAGCTTTCAAGAAACACCTGGACGAATACATGAATAGGAAGAGAAGAGAGGAAAAGGAATCCTGTAAGTGAAGACAGTTTTGGAAAGTAAGGACAAAATGACTTGGCGCAGGCTTGGCGGGCCGAACGGCCTGTCACTGTGCTGCGTTGTTCTTAGTTCTCTTCTTCTCTGTGTTCTAAGATCCAAGACCTGAGCAAGCTGCAGCTCCACGAGATTGTTCCCATACATATTCCACAGAGCGTGTGTCAATACCCCTTCCATAGGAGGAGAGAGAGGGGGAGCTATTTGAGATGGTGGAACAGCAGTAATTTCAGTTGCTGGCATTACAGCAAATAATCAAGAATTGACCAGCATTGCAGAGTAGAAAGGAATCATGATTTAGCTACTGCTGCATTCCTCTACATGGGATCTTGCTGTGCATCAATTGTCATCATTGCATCTTTGCTCGCAGTGAGTTTTGTCATCAACCAACTACTCATTTTGGAAAGGTTTCAAAAAAGTCTGACCTGAAAAACAAGTTCTGGCTGACATGTTTAATGCTTAGATGTTGGTGAGAGAGAGAGAGAGAGAGAATCCCTGGGATCTTGCTGTGCCATCTCTAAAAATATTTTCCCTGTCTTTTAATTGATCCCGTTTCTTTTATCCCAGGGAATTTTATTCGCTTGGAAAATCCAAAGAGAGAGAGAGAGAGAGAGTTTGGGCAAGGTGAACTTTAAAAAGAGCATCCTCCAAGAGGAGAACACAATCCTGAGGCCTATTCCACAGGCCGCACTCCTTGGGGCCCCACTTCAGTTGTGTCCCTTTATTTTCCCAAAGACTGGTTTCATCTGTCGGACCCCAGTTTGTTATCAGTCCTCTGGTTAATTGGGTCCTGTCAGATTATGGGCCTGTCATTTTAAAACAGGTTTGAAGCCTGGGGTTAAAGTAACCGAGGTCTTCAAATTTGACACAAAGTTGTTAACACCCAAGTCCCCACACACAGCGAGTGTCTGACTGACAGAACTTCCCAAAGAGGAAAGTAAAATCCGAAATGTCAAACTGTCTCTTAAAGATTGTTATAATGTCAGAGTAATAATGTGCGAATCTTTACATTGAGAGTGAGAGAGAGACTTGTAAATGGGAGAGAGGCAGGAGAAAGACAGAGAAGGTGGGTGTGAGGGAGAGACATTTGAGATTGTGAAGTCGCAGTTTTGTCAGTGCCTGTAGTTGCAACAAATATTGAACATTTAAGCAGCCCCCATCAGAAATATCGAGCTGATCTTGCTGCTGACATGTTTCTGCCTGTGTGATCTTGCTGTGCTCTGACAGCCTGCGGCAATGCGATCGAAGCAACGAGCGTTTCAATTAACCAATAGATTGAATGCTGCCCGGTGGGTCTATAATTGAAATCCCTGATCTTTTTTTCCCAATTTGATCGTAATTGGGTTTGCTGAGAAATGTTTTGTGTGAAGGAAAACCTTTTGCTGTGTAATATGTTTGAAAACCAAGCCGCCTTTCCAGTTCCAGTAACCTTTTTCACTCCCTCTCTCTCCACACACCCCTTGCAGGAATTGTTATTTGAAACTATGACAGTACAAGAAATCCTTCCCTTGGATAGACCTATGCTCCAGAGGGGAGTGGCGGACATCAGCCTGAGGCCTATTCGACAGGCTGCATCCCATGGGGCCCGTGTGAGTTGTGTCTATTTGTTAGCCTGAGGTTTGATCTCCTCTGGGATGCCCTCGATGTTTAAAGGTCTCTGGTTAACTGAGATTGATTGTGGCTCTGTCATTTTAATGCAAGTTTGAAGCCTGTGGTGAAAATAATCAGGGCCTTGGGATTTGACACAAGCATGTTAAGTGTCTGACACACAGAACTCCAAAAAGAGGAAATTAAAACCCTGAATGTGAAACTCTCCTTAAAAACTTGGTATAATGTCAGAGTAATGTGTGGTGTGTGGGGCAGGATGGACGAGACAGGATAAAGACAGAGTGAAAAAGCACGTGGGAGAGAGAGAGCGTTACAGCTGGCAGTCACACTGACATCAGGAAAATCCCAGAGGGAAACTCAGCAAATATCCCCATGGTCCGACCAGTTCTTCGAGGCTACTGAGGGGTCATTGTTTAATGTTTTCAAATTGCGCAACTCACCTTCAGAAAGCATAAAAATGCTTGAAATGTTTAAAAGGAAAGGAGGAATGATCAAGTTTTTCTGTGCTAGAGTTAATATGACAATATTCACTGAGATCGAACGAAGTTGAAGTTCTGACATTAATGTCTCAACAGGACAGGCAACTCTCTTGGAGGGCATTGAGAGACATTGCAAAGTGTCTGACACTCTGGGGTGGAGACAGTAAACACCTCAGGGACAATAAATCTGCAGAAGCATATGTCAAATTAATTCTCATGTTATTTCTCTCTCTGTCGAGAGATAGAGCTGCTCCCTCTGTCTGGTAGAGATTGTCTGTGCTGGGGGGTGTTCCGGGCTTGGGGGGAGAGAGAAAGGGACAGACAGATTGATGTACATGTGTGTGTCGAGAGAGAGGGATAGACAGAGAGAGATTATTTGGTATCTGCAGCAACAGTTGACACTGAAACAGCTTCACACAGGAGAAAGGAAGAAGATTCTCGGGCCGGCTGCTGCTGTAGTGCTGGGCAGGGAACAATGTCAGCTGGGTTATGTTTTTGAGTAAAGTGCACATTATCGCTGATCTTATGAGGGAAGGATATGCTTCCAGTGGAGAGATCAACATAAATGTAGTTCTTCAGGTGAAGTACTCGCTTCTGACAGTAGCATTGGACACAAAACCCTGTTTCCCTCATTAAAAAAAGAGCAGAGTTTATTTAATTAAACATACGCACATTGAATTGTTGGATGCTGAATAAAGGTCTCGCCACGACGAGAGTCTGGAAGCATCCACGAGAATGTAGTCATCAAATGGGTCCGAAGCAAAGCGACATGCAAATGGAATCAAATTTAATTTGCATTTTGCATTTACCCCTGTTGACCTAAGAGATGGGTGAATGTGCTGTGGTTCCTTTGGCCATGAGATTGTTTTGCAAGTTGTACTAAATTGGAGGATGGCAAATTTTGACGGTACTTGCCAAGAACATTTAATAGCTGATTGGCAGCAGATACCAGCAGGTAAAGGAACAGCTAAAAAATGGGAAGCCGTCAAAAATGAGATAATCAGAGTACAGAAGTAAGGTGGAATACAGGGCGGGTAGATGTAAGGTGGAGTAAACATTCACATTAGACACCCTGGACAAAAACCATCTGAACTTGGATCATGAGATGGGGAATTCATATTTAAACTAAGAGTCAGTGAGCTCTCTGGCTGAGACAGACGAGGCAATATGCAAGCTCAGGGGCAGCAGTCTGGAACAGGGGTAAGATAAAGGAAGGCCCCCACAAATGCCTCAGATAAAAGACAGAGAGGAGCAAGTGAGGGCTGCAGAAGCTGGCGATCTGAGTGGAAAAGTGTGGCGCTGGAAAAGCACAGCAAGTCAGGCAACATCCGAGAAGCAGAAGAGTCAGCATTTCGGCCATCCGCCCATCATCAGGAATCTGGGACGAGGGGAAGGGAACTGAAAGATAACCTGGGGGTTAGTTGGTGGTGGGGCTGGGGGGAAGAGAGCTGGGAAGGTGATGGGTAAATGCAGGTCGGGAGAGGGTGATAGGTCGGAGGGGAGTGTGGAGCAGATTGTTGGGAAGGAAGATGGACAGACAGGACATGTCACGTGAGTGTTGCTGAATTGGAGGTTTGTTTCTGGGATGAGGTGGGGGCAGGGGAGATAGGAAACTGGTGAAGTCGATGTTAATTTCGCGTGGTCGGAGGCACCCAAGGTGGAAGATGAGGCGTTCCTCCTTCAGGCATCGGGTGGATTGGACTTGGCAGTGGTGGTGTCCCAGGTCTTGCATGTCTTTCGGACTGTCAGAGTGGGGGTTGAAGTGTTCAACCACTGGGTTGTCGGGTTTGTTTGGTGCCTGTGTCCCAGAGATGTTTCCTGAAACAATCCACAAGACGGTGTCCTGTCTCCAAATGTAGAAGAGACCATTTCGTGTGCAACCGACACAATAGATGAGGTGTTAGGATGTACAGAGAAATATCTGCCAGATGTGGAAGGATCCTTGCGGTCTTTGTCAGAGGAAATGGGGGAGGTGTAGATACAGGTTTAACACAGCTTGCTGCGATAAGGGAAGGTGTCGAATACTCTCTGTGGACTGCTTCCACATTCACTCCGTGACTCCCTGGTGAGGTCCACGCCCCTCCACCAACCGACCCGTCACTCCCTGCACCTTCACCTGCCACCGCATGAAGTGTAAAACCTGCATTCAAACACGTTCCTGCTCACCCCTGTCCAATGCCCCAAAGGATCCTTCCACATCTGGAAACGATTTTTTTGTGCATTCAAACACCTCATCTACTGTGCCTTTTGCTCTTGGTGGTGTCTCCTACACATTGGGGATACAGGACGACAACCGATTCGGGACAAGCAATATGGCTTTGAACATTCGAATTCGTGTCTGAATGACTTGATGTTTTGAAGAGGTTTGATGAGAAGGCGTTTGGTATGCATTTCATCATTGGACAGAATATTAAGCAGAGGAGTTGGGAGAGTATATTGCAACTGTACAGGACATTGGATAGGACGCTTTTGGCATATTATGTGCAATTCTGGTCTCCCTTCTATTGGAAGGATGTTCAGAAACTTGAAAGGGTTCAGAACAGATTTACTAGCATGGTGCCAGGGTTGGAAGATTTGAGCGACAGGGAGATGCTGAATAGTCTGTTGCTGTTTTCACTGGTGTGTCAGAGGCTGAGGGGTGACCGTGTAGAATTTTATAAAATCATGATGAGAATGAATAGGATAAATAGACAAGGTATTTTCCCTGGGGTGGGGGAGCCCAGAACGAGAGGGGTAGGTTTACGGTGAGAGGAGAAAGATATAAAAGTGACAGAAGGGGCAACTTATTGCTCGCAGAGGGTGTTGTGTGTATGGAATGAGCGGCCAGAGTAAGTGGTGGATGCTGTTAAATTACAGCATTTGAAAGGCATCTGGATGAGTACATGAATAGGAGTGGTTTGGAGGGATATGGGCCGGATGCTGGCAGGAGGGACTCGATTGGGATGGGATATTTGGCCGGGATGGACGGGTTGGACTGAAGAGTCTGTTTCCATGCTGTACATCTCTATGACTCTATGAAAGCAGAGTGGTGGACGTGATCTGTATGGACTTCAGTGAGGCACTTGAAAAGGTTCCTCATGGTAAATTGTTTAGCAAATTAAGACCATGTGGAATATCGGGAGACCTAGCCATTTCACTGTAGAATTGGCTCAAAGGGAGAAGACAGAGGGTTTTGGTGGATGGTTCTTTTTCTGTCTGGATGACTATGACCAGCGGTGTCGCACAAGGATTGGTGCTGGGTCCACAGTGTTCTGTCAGTTACATAAATGACTTGGATGTGAATATAAGAGGCATAGTTTCTAACTGGAAGATGGTAATAAAGTTGGAGGTGCATTCGACAGCGAAGAAGCTAACCTCAGTGTACAACAGGATCTTGATCAGATGGGCCACTGGGCTGAGGAATGGCAGATGGATTTTAATTTAGATAAATGTGAAGTGCTGCATTTTGGGAGGGCAAATTAGGGCAGGACTTGTACACTTTATGGAGTGGTCCTATGCTGTGTTGCTGAACAAAGGGAGTTTGGAGTACAGGTTCATAGTTACTTCATAGTGGAGTTGCAGGTAGACAGGATAGTGAAGAAGGCATTTGGTATGCTTTCCTGACTTGGTCAGAACATTGAGAATAGGAGTTGGAAGGTAATGTTTTGGCTGCGCAGGACATTGGTTAGGCCACGTTTAGAATGCTGTGTTCACTTCTGGTCTTCCTGATTTCGGAACGATGCTGTGAAATTTGAAAGTGTTCTGAGAAGAATTATGAGGATGTTGTCAGTGTTGGAGGGTTTGAGCTGTAGGGAGAGGCTGAATTGACTGGGGCTATTTCCCCTGGAGCATCGGAGGCTGAGGGGTAACCTTACAGAAGAGTTTTAAAATTAAGAGGGGCATGGAGAGGGTGAAGAGCTGTGGACTGTTCCCCTGTGTGGGGGATTCCAGAACTGGAGGGCATAGGTTTAAGAAGAGGTGAAAGATTTGGAAGAGATCTAATGGACAAAATGTTCACGCAGATTCTGGTGTGCGTATGAAATGCGCTGCCAGGGGAATTGGTGGATGTGTGTACTGTTACTTTTAAAAGGCATCAGGATGGATATTTCAATAGGAAGAGTTTGGAAGGAAATGGGGGAAATGCGAGCAAATGGAACTGGATTAATTGAGGATATTTGGTCTTAATAGACGAGTGGGACCGAAGGGTACTGATCAGCCCCATGATTCTGTGACACTATTTGGAATGTTGCATGGCAACGAGGCCAGTCGCATCCTTCCCAACACCGGGAACTGGTAGAGTCTCAGTGCGCAGTGACACTTGGTGTTTGTGGACTGAGCGTCTATGCAGAGCTTGATGTAGCTCCATACAAAGGTGGTGGTGGGGGGAACATAAGGTTGAGGGCGATGTTGGGTATATTCGCATTCTACATTCGTTTGGCGCCTTCCCCATCCATTGTGCCGTAGCCACGTTGTGGCCACTTCTGAAAACCCAAAACTTGATCCTGCACCAATTCACACGCAGCCGCCCTCACACGCTCCTGAACACTTTCCCCAATTCGAAACACTCCACCCCACCCCACCCCCACCCAGAGGACTACCGTTGTAATGATAATAAGAATACATCCTGCAGTTAGAACCCAGAGGCTCTCGAGTTTGAGACACTGTTACCGCCACCTTTGTGTGGCACTGTATCTGTCTCTCTGTTCCTGTCTCTGGTTCTCTTTCCCTGACCCCCACACCCTACCTCTCTCTTTAGTGGGTGTTAGTGGATCGTTCTGGAGGCTTATAAACAGCGGTGTCCCACAAGGATCGGTGCTGGGTCCACTGTGTTTTCTCAGTTACATAAATTGTAACATAGGATGTGAACATAGGAGGCACAGTACCTAAGTGGCAGATTTCACAAAAATTGGAGGTGCAGTGGATAGCGAAGAAGCTTCCCTCGAGTTCGGGGGGATATGGGTGAAATGCAAGCAAATGGGACTGTATTAATTGAGGATACTTGGTCTTAATGGTGAGTTGGACGGAAGGGTCTGTTTCTGCACTGAACAGCTCCATGACTCTGTGACTCTATTTGGAGCGTTGCAAGGCAACGAGGTCAATCCCATCCTTCCCATCATCGGGGACAGGTAGAACCATCACTACGGAGTGACACTTGGTATTTGTGTGCACACAGCTTGATGCAGCCGCAAACAAAGGAGCCATCAGGGTGAGGACGGTGTTGGGTATGTTCATTCACCCCCCCCCCACCCCGCCCACCTAATCTACGGTTTTGTACTTGGACTCCCTGTTGACACAGGCTATCTTAGGCTGCCAGATGAAGTGGAAGTTGCCTCGGGTGACTGAAACAGTGCAGTTTTGGGGGATGGGCCAGATCAGCGCCATGTCCAAGAACAGAGAGTGCATCACACCTGGTAACCAGGTTTTTACCCATAAATGGGGAGGGAGTGGTGCTCCTAAAAGAACAGTGTCAGCTTCACTGTGGCCGTGCACTCCTCGCTAGATTTTATGCACACCCCAGCCCCTCTGAGCTATATTCCCAGCACCTTTACGTAATCTGTCCTGACTGTTTAGTGAATGAAGTATCAGTCAGCCTAGTTCCCACAGAACATGGCCTCACTCTTGCCTCAATTTCCCTTGGTTCCCAAAGCTAGTTGGAACTGATCCCAGATGGTCATGAGTCTGAGCACTGACAGCGGGTCCCAGGAGAAAACGGCAACAAAATCCGTGTCCAGGGACGCGTTGACCTGTAGGCCTCTACTGCGTGGAATAATCTCCCTTGTCAGGGTCACATCCATCCTGATGGACTCAGCAAAGGGCTCTATACAACACACAAACAAGGCCGGTGAAAGTGGGCAGCCCTGCCTAACCCTGGATCTGACGGAGATGCTTCCAGATCCCACCCGTTTATTGAGACTGCGCGAACGATGTTGTTGAGGAGCAGTCTGATGCAATTGCAGACTCCCTCCCCAAAGCCAATTTTGGAGAGTAGGTCCCACATGGAGGTGTGTGTGATATTCTGTCAAAAGCCTTCTCCTGGCCCAGGCTAATGAGGCAGGTGTCCACCCACCTGACCTGTATGTCGGTGATCGTATCTCTCAGGAGCATAAGACTCTCAGAGAGATTGTCCTGCCCAGTACAACACAGGTTTGGTTGGAATGGGTCACCGATCCCAGAGAAGTCCTGACCCAGTTGGTGATGACCTTAAGACAGTATTTTGTCGTCTACATGCAGCAATGATATTGGCTCCAATTTCTAATTTCCGCCCTCCTCCCCCTTCGGCTTGTGGATGAGCGTGATGAATACTTTCCTGATGGATTTGCTCATGGCTCCTGCCAGAAACAAACTGTCATACATCTCCTGCAGGTCCTGGCCAGTCAAGTCCCACCGTGTCGAATACAGCTCGATAGAAAACATGGTTTTGTGTCGAAAAGGCCATGCCTCAGTTAATGAATTCAGTTTATTGAGGACATGACAAAGATGGACGATATTGACAAAAGTGGACGATATTGACTTCAGTCCTCCTCATGACAGACTGGTACAAAAGCTTGCTATCAGGGATGAGATGGCAAGATGTATAAAGAACTGGAGTAGTAGGAAGACAGAGGGGGCAGTGAATGGACGGTTTAAGGAACCATTCATTTACTGTGATTATTGGTGTTCTGCAGGGATCCGTGCTGGGAGCTCTGCTGTTTATGGTCGATTTGGAGGAAAACGTGGTTGGTTATTTAATAGGTTTGCATATTATACAATTATTGGTGGAATTGCAGATAGTGAGGAAGATTGTCAGAGGATACAGCAGGATATAGATTACTTGGAGACATGGGCCGAAAAAAACGCCAGTTGGAGTTTAATCCGGACAAATGTGAGGTAATCCATTTTCAAAGGTCAAGTGTAGATTTAATATTGAATGGTAGAACCCTTAGGAGTATAAACATGCAGAGCGATGTGGGTGTGCAGGTTTACAGATCATTGAAAGTGGCAGCTCAGGCTTTTAAGGGAGTGAAAAAGACCTATGGCATGCTTGCCTTCACTGCAATGGGCATTGAGGATATGGATAGATGAGTTACGCTGTAGCATCTTAGGACTTTAATGAGGCCACACTTGCGATACTGTGTGCAGTTCTGGTCATCGGAAGGATGTGGATCCTTGGAGAGGGTACAGAAAATGATTACCCGGATGTTGCCTGGTATGGGGGAAGTTTCGCTGTGAAGAAAGGTTGGATAGACTGGGGCTGTTCTCAATAGAATGCAGGAGGTTGAGGGAGCTGATCGAGGTTTATAAGATTGTTAATGGCGTGGACAGAGTGGACAATATGAGGCTTTTTCCCAGGGTTGAAGGGGTACAGAGGCCACAGGTTCAAGGTGCGAGTGACGGAGGAAGGGAGAAGTTTAAAAGAGATGTGAGAAACAACTTTTTCACAGAAAGGCTGCTGAGTGCCTGCAATGTGCTGCCAGAGGAAGTGGTGGAAACAGACACGATAGCAGCTTTCAAGAAACACCTGGACGAATACATGAATAGGAAGGGAAGAGAGGAATAGGAATCCTGTAATTGAAGACAGTTTTAGAAAGTAAGGACAAAATGACTTGGCACAGGCTTGGAGGGCCGAACGGCCTGTTACTGTGCTGCGTTGTTCTTAGTTCTCTTAGAACATAGAACAGAGAAAAATACAGCGCAGTACAGGCCCTTTGGCCCTCGATGTTGCGCCGATCCAAGCTCACCTAACCGACACGAGCCCACTATCCTCCATATGCCTATCCAATGCCCGTTTAAATGCCCATAAAGAGGGAGAGTCTACCACTGCTACTGGCAGGGCATTCCATGAACTCACGACTCGCTGAGTAAATAATCTACCCCTAACATCTGTCCTATACCGACCACCCCTTAATTTAAAGCTATGCCCCCTTGTAATAGCTGACTCCATACATGGATAAAGGTTCTCATGGTCAACCCTATCGAAACCCCTAATCATCTTGTGCACCTCTATCAAGTCACCCCAAACCTTCTTTTCTCCAATGAAAACGGCCCCAAGTGCCTCAGCCTTTCCTCATACGATCTTCCTACCATACCAGGCAACATCCTCTGCACCCGTTCCAGTGCCTCCACATCCTTCCTATAGTATGACGACCAAAACCGCACACAATACTCCAGATGCGGCCGCACCAGAGTCTTATACAACTGCAACATGACTTCAGGACTCCGGAACTCAATTCCCCTTCCAATAAAAGCCAGTACGCCATATGCCTTCTTCACCGCACTATTTACCTGGGTGGCAACTTTCAAAGGTCTGTGTACATGGACACCAAGATCCCTCTGCTCATCCACACTACCAAGTATCCGACCATGAGCCCAGTACGCCATCTTCTTATTACTCTTACCAATGTGAATTACTTCACACTTACCGACATTGAACTCCATTTGCCACCTTTCTGCCCAGCTCTGCAGCTTATCTTTATCCCGCTGTAACCTGGCACATCCTTCCTCACTGTCAACAACTCCACCGACTTTCGTATCATCCACAAACTTGCTCACCCAACCTTCTCGCCCCTCCTCTAGGTCATTTATAAAAATGACAAACAGCAATGATCGCAAAACAGATCCTTGCGGAATACCGCTAGTAACTGCACTCCAAGATGAACCTTTAACATCAACTACTACCCTCTGTCTTCTTCCAGCCAGCCAATTCCTAATCAAAACCTCCAACTCACCCTCAATGCCATACCTCCGTGTTTTTTGCAGTAGCGTACCTGGGGAACCTTAACAAACGCCTTACTAAAATCCAAATGCACCACATCTACCGCTTTAGCCTCGTCTACCTCCTTAGTCACCTTCTCAAAGAATTCAATAAGGTTTGTGAGGCACGACCTGCCCTTCACAAAACCATGCTGACTATCCTTGATCACATTATTCCTATCCAGATGTTCATAAATCCTATCCCTTACAATTCTCTCTCAGACTTTGCCCACAACAGAAGTGAGACTCGCTGGCCTATAGTTACTAGGGTTATCCCTACTCCCTTTCTTGAACAAGGGAACCACATTTGCTATCCTCCAGTCGTCTGGCACTATTCCTGTAGACAACGAGGACATAAAAATCAAGGTCAATGGCTCTGCAATCTCCTCCCTTGCTTCCCAGAGAATCCTAGGATAAATGCCATCAGGCCCAGGGGACTTATCTATTTTCACCCTTTCCAGAATTTCCAACACCTCTTCCCTACATACCTCAAAGCCGTCCATTCTAATTAATTGTGGGTCAGTATTCACATCGGCAATAATGTCCTGTTCCTGAGTGATTACTGACGAAAAGTATTCTTCTTCTCTGTGTTTTACGATCCAAGACGTGAGCAAACTGCAGCTCCACGAGCTTGTTCCCATACCCTTTCCACAGAGCGAGTGTCAATACCCCTTCCACAGGAGGAGAGAGAGGGAGAGCTATATAAGATTGTGAAACAGTACTAATTTTAGTTTGTGGCATTACAGCAAATAATCAAGACTTGACCAGCATTGCAGAGTAGAAAGAAATCATGATTTAGCTACTGCTACATTGCTCTATATGGGATCTTGCTGTGCATCAATTGTCGTCATGCCATCTTTGTACGCAGTGAATCTTCTCATCAGCTTACTCCTCATTTTGGAAAGGTTTCAAAAAGGTCTGACCTGAAAATCAACTTCTGGCTGACATGTTTAATGCTTAGATGTTGCTGAGAGAGAGACAATCCCTGGGATCTTGCTCTGCCATCTCTAAAAAAAAAATCTGTCATTTAATTGATCCCGTTTCTTTTATCCCAGGGAATTATTATTCGCTTGGATAATCCAAAGAGAGAGAGAGAGAGAGACAGTTTGGGAAAGGTGAACATTGAAAAGAGCTTTCTCCAAGAGGAGAACACAATCCTGAGGCCTATTCCACAGGCCGCACTCCGTGGGGCCCCACTTCAGTTGTGTCCCTTTCTTTTTTTTTCAAAGACTGGTTTCATCTGTTGAACCCTCGTTTTTTAACAATCCTCTGGTTAACCGGGTCCTGTCAGATTATGGGCCTGTCATTTTAAAACAGGTTTGAAGCCTGGGGTTAAAGTACCCAAGGTCTTCAGATTTGACACAAAGTTGTTAACCCCCACGTCCCCACCCACGGCGAGTGTCTGAGAGACAGAACTTCCCAAAGAGGAAAGTAAAATCCTAAATGTCAAGCTGTCTCTTAAACACTTGTTATAATGTCAGAGTAATAATGTATGAATGTTCACATTGAGAGTGAGAGAGAGACTTGTAAATGAGAGCGAGGCAGGAGAAAGACAGAGAAGGTGGGTGTGAGGGAGAGACATTTGAGATTGTGTAGTAGCAGTTACGTAAGTGCCTGTAGTTGCAACAAATATTGAACATTTAAGCAGCCCCCATCAGAAATATCGAGCTGATCTTGCTGCTGACATGTTGCTGCCTGTGAGATCTTGCTGTGCTCTGACAGCCTGCGGCAATGCGATCGAAGAAACGAGCGTTTCAATAAACCAATAGCTTTAATGCTGCCTGGTGGGTCTGTAATTATAATCTCTGAACTTGTTTTTCCCAATTTGATCGGACTTGGGTTTACTGAGGAATGTTTTGTGTGAAGGAAAAGCACTTGCTGTCTAATTTGTTTGAAAACCAAGCCGCCTTTCCAGTTCCAATAACCTTTTTCGCTCCCACTCTCTCCACCCACCCCTTGCAGGAATTGCTATTTTGAAACTATGACAGGACTAGAAATCCTTCCCTTGTATAGAAGCTTCCTCCAGAGTGAAATGTCGGACATCAGCCTGAGGCCTATTCGACAGGCCGCACCCCATGGGGTCCGTGTAAGTTGTGTCTATTTGTTAGCCTGAGGTTTGGTCTCCTCTGGGATGCCCTCGATGTTTAAAGGTCTCTGGTTAACTGAGATTGATTGTGGCTCTGTCATTTTAATGCAAGTTTGAAGCCTGTGGTGAAAATAAACAGGGCCTTGGGATTTGACACGAGCATGTTCTGTGTCTGACACACAGAACTCCAAAAAGAGGAAATTAAAATCCTGAATGTGAAACTCTCCTTAAAAACTTGGTATAATGTCAGAATAACGTGTGGTGTATGGGCAGCATGGACGAGACAGGATAAAGACAGAGAGAGAGAGAGAGAGAGAGCGGGAGAGAGAGAGAGAGTTGTAGCTGGCAGTCACACTGACGTCAGGAAAATCCCAAGAGGGAACCTCAGCAAATATCCCCACGGTCCGACCAGTTCTTCGAGGCTACTGAGGTGTCATTGTTTACTGTTTTCAAACTGCACAGCTAACCATTAGAAAGCATAAAAATGTTTAAATGTTTAAAAGGAAAGAAGGAATGATCAAGCTGTTCTGTGCTAGAGTTAACATGACAATGTTCACGGAGATCCAACGAAGTTTAATCCTGACATTAACATCTCAACATGACAGGCAGCTCTCTGGGAGAGGGTTGAGAGACATTGCAATGTGTCTGACACTCTGGGGTGGAGACAGTAAACCCCTCATGGAGAATAAATCTGCAGAATAATATGTCAAATTAATTCTCATGTTATTTCTCTCTCTGTCGAGAGAGAGCAGCTCCCTCTGCCTGGTAGAGATTGTCTGTGGTGGGGGTGTGTGCCCGGGTGGGGGTGGGACAGAGAGGGACAGATAGATTGATGTACATGTGTGTGGAGAGAGAGAGGGATACACAGAGAGAGACTTTTGAGATTATTTGGTATCTGCAGCAACAGTTGACTCTGAAACAGCTTCACACAGGAGAAAGAAATCAGATTCTCGGGCCGGCTGCTGCGGTAGTGCTGGGCAGGGAACAATTCCAGCTAGGTTGTGTCTTTGAGTAAAGTGCACATTATCGCTGATCTTATGAGGGAAGGATATGTTTCCAGTGGAGAGATCAACATAAAAGTATTTCTTCAGATGAAGTACTCGCTTCTGACAGTAGTATTGGACACAAAACATTGTTTACCTCATTAAAAAAAAGAGCAGAGTTTATTTAATTAAACATACGCACATTGAATTGTTGGATGCTGAATAAATGTCTCGCCACGAGGAGAGTCTGGAAGCATCCACGAGAATGTCGTCATCAAATGGGTCCGAAGCAAAGGACATGCAAATGGAATCAAATTGTATTTGCACTTTGCATTTACCACTGTTGACCTAAGAGATGGGTGAATGTGCTGTGGTTCCTTTGGCCATGAGATTGTTTTGCAAGTCGTACTAAATTGGAGGAAGTCAAATTTTGATGGGTACTTGTCAAGAACATTTAATAGCTGATTGGCAGCAGATACTCGCAGGTAAAGGAACAGCTAAAAAAATGGGAAGCCGTCAAAAATGATATAATCAGAGTACAGAAGTAAGGTGGAATACAGGGCGGGTAGGTGTAAGGTGGAGTAAACATTCACATTAGACACCCTGGACTAAAACCCTCATGAGACGGGAATTCACATTTAAACTAAGAGTCAGTGAGCTCTCTGGCTGAGACAGACGAGGCAATATGCAAGCTCAGGGACAGCAGTCTGGAACAGGGGTAAGATAAAGGAAGGCCCCCACAAATGCCTCAGATAAAAGACAGTGAGGATCAAGTGAGGGCTGCAGATGCTGGCGATCTGAGTGGAAACGTGTGGCGCTGGAAAAGCACAGCAGGTCAGGCAACATCCGAGAAGCAGGAGAGTCAGCATTTCGGCCATCAGTCCATCATCAGAAATGTGGGGCGGGGGGAAGGGAGCTGAAAGATAAACTGGGGGGGTTGGTGGTGGGGCTGGGGAAGGTAGCTGGGAAGGTGATGGGTAAATGCAGGTGGGGAGAGGGTAATAGGTCGGAGGGGAGTGTGGAGCAGATTGTTGGGAAGGATGATGGACAGTTAGGACACGTCAAGTGGCTGTTGCTGAGTTGGAGGTTTGGTTCTGGGATGAGGTGCGGATGGGGGAGATGAGGAAACTGGTGAAGTCGATGTTAATTTCGCGAGGTCGGAGGGTCCCAAGGTGGAAGATGAGGCGTTCCTCCTCCAGGCATTGGGTGGCTTGGATTTGGCAGTGGTTGCGTCCCAGCCCTTGCATGCCCTTGGGACTGTCAGAGTGGGAGTTGAAGTGTTCAGCCACAGGGTTGTTTGGTGCCTGTGTCCCAGAGTTGTTTCCTGAAACAATCCACAAGACGGTGACATGTCTCCAAATGTAGAAGAGACCACTTCGGGTTCAACGGACACAATAGATGAGTTGTTAGGATGCACAGAAATATGTCTGCCAGATGTGGAAGGATCCTCTGGGGCCTTTGTCAGAGGTAAGGGAGGAGGTGTGGATGCAGGTTTTACACAGCTTACAGAGATAAGGGAAGATGTCGATGTGGAAGGTGGGTTGGTGAGGTGTGTGGAACTAACCAGGCAATTACTTTTGGAATAATCTCTGTGGACTGCTTCCACATTCACTCCTTGACTCCCTGGTGAGGTCCACGCCCCCCCTCCACCCACCAACCGACCCGTCACTCCCTGCACCTTCACCTGCCACCGCATGAAGTGTAAAACTTGCACCCACACCTTCCTGCTCACCCCTGTCCAAGGCCCCAAAAGATCCTTCCACATCTGGCAACGATTGTTTTGTGCATCTAAACACCTCATCTACTGTGTCTTTTGCTCTTGGTGGTGTCTCCTGCACATTGGGGATACAGGACGACAACCGATTCGGGACAGACAATATGGCTTTGTGCATGCGATTTCGTGTCTGACTGACTTGATGTTTTGTAGAGGATTGATGAGAAGGCGTTTGGTATGCTTTCCTTCATTGGACAGAGTATTACGTATAGGAGTGGGGGATCATATTGCAGCTGTACAGGACATTAGTTAGCCCACTCTTGGAATACTTTGTGCAATTCTGGTCTCCCTTCTATTGGAAGGATGTTCAGAAACCTGAAAGGGATCAGAAACGTTTTACAAGGATGTTGCCAGGGTTGGAAGATTTGAGCAACAGGGAGAGGCTGAATAAGCTGTGGCTGTTTTCCCTGGAGTGTCAGAGGCTGAGGGGTGACCGCGTAGAATTTTATAAAATGATGAGGAGAATGGATAGGAGAAATAGACAAGGTCTTTTCCTTGGTGTGGGGGAGCCCAGAACTGGAGGGGAAAGGTTTAGGCTGAGAGGAGAAAGATATAAAAGTGACCGAAGGGGCAACTTTTTCTCACAGAGGGTGGTGTGTGTTTGGAATGAGCGGCCAGAGTAAGTGGTGGATGCTGTTAAACTTACAGCATTTAAAAGGCATCTGGATGGGTACATGAATAGGAGTGGGGGTTTGGAGGGATATGGGCCGGGTGCTGGCAGGGGGAACTAGATTGGGTTGGGATATCTGGTCGGCAGGGACGGGTTGGACCGAAGAGTCTGTTAGCATGCTGTACATCTCTATGACTCTATGAAAGCAGAGCAGTGGACGGGATCTATATGGACTTCAGTGAGGCACTTGACAAGGTTCCTCATGGTAAACTCTTTAGCAAATTAAGATCATGTTTAATATCGGGAGGACTAGCCATTTCACTGTAGAAGTGTCTCAAAGAGGGTGGATGGTTATTTTTCAGTCTGGAGGCCTATGACCAGCGGTATCGCACAAGGATCGGTGCTGGGTCCACTGTGTTCTGTCAGTTACATAAATGACTTGGATGTGAATATAAGAGGCATAGTTCCTAACTGGAAGATGGTAATAAAGTTGGAGGTGCAGTCGACAGCGAAGAAGCTAACCTCAGAGTACAACAGGATCTTGATCTGATGGGCCACTGGGCTGAGGAGTGGCAGACGGATTTTAATTTAGATAAATGTGAAGTGCTGTAATTTGGGAAGGCAAATTAGGGCAGGACTTTTACACTTTATGGAATGGTCCCGTGGAGTGTTGCTGAACAAAGAGACTTTGGAGTGCAGGTTCATAGTCCTTGCTAATGGAATTGTAGGTAGACAGGATAGTGAAGAAGGCATTTGGTATACTTTCCTGTATTGATCAGAAGGTCATGTTTTGGATGCACAGGACATTGGTTAGGCCACGTTTAGAATGCTGTTTTCACTTCTGGTCTTCCTGCTGTCGGAACGATGCTGTGAGATTTGAAAGGGTTCTGAAAAGATTTATAAAGATGTTGCCAGTGTTGGAGGGTTTGAGCTGTAGTTAGAGGCTGAATCGACTGGGGCTATTTCCCCTGGACCATCGGAGGCTGAGGGGTGACCTTACAGAAATTTATAAAATTATGAGGGGCATGGATAGGATGAAGATGTAAAGACTTTTCCCCTATACTGGAGGGTATAGGTTTAAGGAGAGGGGAAAGAATTGGAAGAGATCTAAGGGGCAAACTATTTACGCAGATGGTGGTGTGTGTATGAAATGCGCTGCCAGAGAAAGTGGTGGATGTGTGTATTGTAACACTTAAAAGGCACCTGGATGGGTATTTCAATAGGAAGAGTTTGGGAGCAAATTAGCGAAATGCGAGCAAATGGAACTGGATTAATTGGGGATATTTGGTCTTAATAGACGAGTGGGACTGAAAGGTCTGTTTCTGTACTGAACGGCTCCGTGACTCTGTGACTCTATTTGGTGCGTTTAACCCTCTCTCTCTACACACACGTATAATTCCATTTACCTCTATCTGTATCTCTCTCTCTCTGTCTGCATCTCTCTCTCTCTCTGTCTCCCCCCACACAGATAATCTCAACCAGAGGCAGCTGCTGTATCTGACGACAGGGAGAGAATTTACATGCGTTGAGAATTACTTTGTCATATTCTACTGAAGATTTATTCTCCGTGAGGGGTTCACTGTCTCCACCCCAGTGTGCAGGATACATTGCAATGTCTCTCAGTCCCCTCCCACAAAGCTGTCTGTCCCATTGAGATGTTAGTGTCAGGACATGAACTTCGTTGGATTTCCCTCAACATTGTCATGTTAATTCTAGCACAGGAAAGCTTGATCATTCCCTGTTTCCTTTTCAGGCTTTTTAAAGCTTTGTAATGTATTTCAGTGCAGTTTGAAAATATTAACCATTGACCCCTCAGGAGCCTCGAAGATTCTCTGTCCCTAAATCTACCACCAAACACAAAACTGGCCGAACCGTGGGGATAGCTGCTGAGGTTCCCTCTTGGGATTTTCCTGGAGTCAGTGTGACTCCCAGATATAACTCTCTCTCTCTCTATCCCTCTCTCTCTCTGTCTTTATCCGTATCTCGTCCATCCCGGCACACACATCACATGTTATTCTGACATTATACCAAGCCTTTGAGGAGAATTTCACATTCAGGGTTTTAATTTCCTCCTGTGAGTCAGACACTTAACATGGTTGTGTCAAATCCCAAGGCCCTGGTTATTTTAACCTCAGGCTTAAAACTTGCTTTAAAATGGCAGAGCCACAATCAATCTCAGTTAACCAGAGACCCTTAAAAATCCAGGGTATCCCAGAGGAAATCAAACCTCTGGGTAACAAATAGACACAACTCACACGGCACCATGGGGTTTAGCCTGTCGAATAGGCCTCAGGCTGATGTCCGCCCCTCCCCTCTCGAGGAAGCTTCTAGCGAAGGGAAGGATTTCCTGTCCTGTCATAGTCTCAAAATAGCAATTCCTGCAAAGGGTGCGTGGAGAGAGTGAGAGAGAAAAAGATTATAGGAACTGGAAAAGGGGGGGGGGGGGGATGGTGATTTTCAAACAAATTACACAGCAAGATGTCATTCCTTCACATAAAAAAACCCCTCAGCAAACCCAAGTATGATCAAATTGGGAGAAAAGTTTGGGGATTTCAATCCAAGAACCATCGGGCAGCCTTAAAAGGTTTAGTTTATCAAAACAGTATCAGAGCACAGCAGGATCTCACAGGCAGCAACATGTTAGCAGCAAGATTAGCTCGATATTTCTGATAGGGGCTGCTTAAAAGTTCAATATTTGTTGCAACTACACGCACTGACATAACTGTTATTTCACAATTTCAAATGCCTCTCCCTCCTTCCCTCTCTCTCTTTCTCCTTCCTCTCTCTCGTTCAGAAGTCTCTTTCTCACTTCCACTGTCAATTTGAACATTCACACATCATTACTTTAGAAAAAGTCTTTAAGAGACAGTTTGAAATTTAGGGTTTTAATTTCCTCTTTGGGAAGTTCTGTCTCTCAGACACCCGCTGCGGGTGGGGACATGGGGGTTAACAAGTTTGTGTCAAAACCGAAGACCTTGGTTACTTTAACCCCAGGCTTCAAACCTGTTTTAAAATGACAGGCATCAATCTGACAGGACCCAGGTAACCAGAGGCCTGTTAAAAAAACAGGGTCCAGCAGATTAAACCAGTCTTTGGGGAATAAAAAGACACAACTGAGGTGGGGTCCCACAGAGTGCGGCCTGTGGAATAGGCCTCAGGACTGTGTGCCAAACTTGCAGGTTGCTCTTGTTCAAAGTTCACCTTGTCCCAAACTATCTCTCTCTCTTTGGATGTTCCAAGCGAATAATAATTCCCTGGGATAAAAGAGACAGGGTCAATTAAAGGACGGAGAAAAAAACGCTCAGAGAGATGGCACAGGAAGATTCCATGCGAATTCCTCTCCGAGTAACATCCAAACGTTAAACATGTCAGATGAAAGTTGAATTTTCAGACCAGACAATTTTGAATTCTTTACACTATGAAGTTTTAGCTGATGAGAAGACTCACTGCCTCTAAAGGTAGCCTGGTGTCAGTTGATGCACAGCAAGATCCCATATGGAAGCATGTAGCAGTAGCCACATCATCTGATTCTTTTCTCCTCTGCAATGCTGATCAAGTGTTAATTATTTGCTCTAATGCCAGAATCTAACATTACTGCTGTTTCACAATCTCAAATAGCTCTCCCTCTCTCTCCTACTGTGGAAGGGATATTGACATTCACACTGTGGACAAATTATGGAGCAAACTCATGGAGCTGCAGATTGCTCAGGCCTTGGATTCGAGAACACAGAACAACACAGCACAGGAACTTGCACTTCCACCCTCCAAGCCTGTGCCAACTCTTTCTGTCAGTATTTTCTAAAAGTATCTTCTAAAACTGTTTTTTTTTTCCTCCAGACATCGGGTGGCTTGGATTTGGTCGTGGAGGTGGCCGAGTACTTGCATGTCTTTGGCGGAGTGTTGGGGGAATTGATGTGCTCAGCTGCAGGGCGTTGGGGTTGTTTGGTGCGTGTGTCCAAGAGATGTTCACTGAAACATTCCTCAAGTTAGCGTCCTGCGTCCACAATGTAGAGGAGACACCAGCAAGAGCAACAGACAGTAGATGAGGTGGTTGGATGTGCAGGAAAATCTCTGCCAGATGGGAAAGGATCCTTTGGGGCCTTGAACATGGAGGTGTTGGTGCAGGTTTTACACTTTGTTCGGTGACAGGGCAAGGTGCCAGGAGTGGAGGAGGGGATTGGTGGGGACGTGGACCTCACCAGGGAGTCATGGAGAGAATGTGGAAGCAGTCTGCAGAGACTGTTCCCTCCGTGACTCACTGATTTTAAGTCCACACTCCCCTCCAACACATACTCCTCTCCTGGTACCTTCCCCGCCTCCGCAAGAGGTTAAAGCCTGCGCCCACACCTCCAGCTCACGTCCGACCAAGGCCTCAAAGGATCGTTCCACATCCGGCTGAGATTTTCCTGCGCATCCAAACACCTCATCTATTGTGTCCGTTCACCCGATGTGGTTCCTACTACATTCGGAGAATGGACACCGTCTCGCAGATTGTTTCAGGGAACATCTCTGGGACACAAGCACCAAACAAACCCCACTGACCTGTGGCTGAACACTTCACCTCCCCCTCCCACTCTCCCAAGGACAAACAGGCCGATTCCGCTCATCCCCTCTGGAGGAAAGGTTTGTCCAAGGGAAGGATTTCTTATCCTGTCGTAGCTTCAAAACAGCAATTCCTGAAAGGGGTGGGTGCAGAGAGTGGGAGAGAAAGAGATGATTGGAACTGGAAACGGGAGGAGATTTTCAAATAAATTACACAGCAAGCGGTCATTCCTTCATACAAAACATCCCTCAGCAAACCCAAGTGCGATCAAATTGTGAAAAAAGTTCGGGAAATTCAATCCCAGATCCATCGGGCAGACTTTAAGCTATGGGTTTATCAGAACAGTTGTTGCTTCGATCGCATTGCCACAGGCTGTCAGAGCACAGCAGGATCTCACAGGCCGCAACATGTCAGCAGCAAGATCAGCTCCATTTTTCTGATGGCAGCTGTTTAAAAGTTCAATATTTGTTGCAAATACAGGCACTGACATAACTGCTATTTCACAATCTCAAATGCCTCTCCCTCCCTTTCTCCTGCCTCTCTCACGTTGACAAGTCTCTCTCTCTCACACTCCCAATGTCAATGTGAACATTCACACATTATTACTCAGACATTATAAGTCTTTCAGAGACAAGTCGACATTTAGGGTTTCAATTTCCTCTTTGGAATGTCGTGTCTCTCAGACACTTGCTGGGGGTGGGGACTTGGGGTGTTTACCCCAAGGTTGTGTCAAATTCAAAGCCTTTTTTCCTTTAACCCCAGGCTTCAAACCTCTATTACAATGACAAGGCCACAATCTTACAGGACCCAGTTAACCAGAGGCCTGTTAAAAAAAAGGGTCCAACAGAGGCACCCACTCTTTGGGGAAATAAAGAGACACAACTGAGGTGGGGCCCCACGGAGTGCGGACTATGGTATAGGCCTCAGGACTGTGTGCCCTCTTGGAGGATGCTCTTGTTCAAGTTGACCTTGCCCCAAACTCTCTCTATCTTTGGATTTTCATAGTGAATATTAATTCCCTGGGATAACAGAGATGGATCAATTAAAAGAAAGAGCAAGACATTTTTAGAGATGGCACAGCAAGATCCCACAGATTGTCTCTCTCTCTCTCTCAGCAAGATCCAAACATTAAACATGTCAGCTGGAAGTTGATTTTCAGGCCAGACATTTTAGAAACCTTTCCATAATGAGGAGTTCTGGAATTCCCCCAACACCGGGGAAAAGTCTTTAGCTCTTCACCCTATCCACTCCCCCCATAATTTTATAAACTTCTGTAAGGTCATCCCTCAGCCTCCGATACTCCAGGGAAAAAAGCCCCAGACAATTCTGCCTCTCCCAAAAGCTCAAACACTCCAACCCTGGAAACGTCCTTGGAAATCTTTTCTGAATGCTTTCAAGTTGCATGACATCCCTCCTACAGCAGGAAGACCAGAAATGAACACAGTATTCCAAACATAGTCTAACCTATGCCCGATACAGCCGCAGCACAACGCCCACCTCCCTTACTCAATTTTCTGGCCAACAAAGGAAGGCATACCAATGGCTTCTTCACTATCCCGAGTACCTGCAACGCCACTATTAAGGAACTATGAACTTGCACTCCAAAGTCTCTATGCTCAGTAACACCTCCCAGGACCTTACCCAACACTGTCTAAATCCTGCTTTGATTTGCCTTCCCAAAGTGCAGCACCTTACATTTTCCTAAATTAAACTCCATCTGCCACTCCTCAGCTTATTGGTCCATCTGAGCAAGCTCCTGTTGTAATCTGAGGGAAGCTTCTTCGCTATCCACTGCACCTCCAATTTTGGTGAAATCTGCGACTTAGTAACTGTGCCTCCTATGTTCACATCCAAGTCATTTATATAACTGAGAAAGCACATTGGACCCATAACCGATCCTTGTGGGACACCGCTGTTTATAGACCTCCAGACCGATCCACTAACACCCTCTGTCTCTTCTCGTTCAGCCAATTCTACATCAAAGTGACTAGTTCACCCATTATTTCACGTTATCCAACCTTGTTAAACAATCTACCATGAGGAACCTTGTCAAGTGCCTTATTGAAGTCCATATAGTTCACGACCACCACTCTACTTTCTTCAATCCTCTTCAAAAATTCTTCAAAAGACCAAGACAGTGCGACACGAATTCCCATGCACAGCGCCATATTGCCTATCCCGAACCAGTCCTTGCGTTTCCCAATGCATGTAAGTGCTGTCCATCAGGATTCACTCCAATAACCTTTCCACTACTGATATCAGACTCAGTGGTTTATAGTTCCCCTTGGTTTTCCTTCCAGTCTTTCCCATCCACGTTAGCCAACCTCCAGTCTTCCGCCACCTCATCTATGGCTATCAACAATACAAATATCTCAGCAAATTGCCCAGAAATTACTTCACAGCTTCCCATAGAGTTCTAGGGTACACCTGATCACGTCCCGGGTTTTCATCATCGTTTCCGTGATTTAAAACATCCAGTACCGTCTCCATCTGTCATGTGGACATTATTCAAGATGTCGCAATTTATTTTTCCAAATCTCTAGTTTTTCATATCCTTTTCCAAAGTGAACACTGAGGCAAAATATTCATTTATTATCTCCCCACCTCCTGCAATTCTACACATAGACTGATCTTAGAGTGGCCCTATTCTCTCTCTCATTACCTCTATCTTCTCAATGTATTTGTAAAATTCCTTTGCATTCTCTTAAACCCTATTGCCAAAGTTATCCCATGTCCCCTTTTGGCCCTCCAGAATTCCCTCTAAAATGTACTTGTACTGCCTTTATACTCTCAACGGATACACACAATCCCTGCTGTCTATTCCTGACGTATGTTGCCTTCTTTAACATGACTAAAACCTTACCTTCTCCAGTCCCCCAGCACTCCCTGCACCTATGCAGGGAGAGAGGGTCAGTTTATTATCCAGTAGCTCCTTGGTTCTGACACTGGGCTTATGTGCTGAGATGTGGTGTGGTGAAAAACACAGGAGGGAGATGCTTCAGAGGCAGAGGGAAACTCCGATTGTATTAAAACATTGACAAGAAAATAAATATTCAGAACAACCAGTGCGAGGCATCAAGTGAATTGAGACTTGTCTCACAGCTGTTAACTCCCAAGTTCACCCTTAAGGCTCTAACTTGGTACAGTGGATTTTGACTAACAGAGAGCTGTTAATTACTGGGTGACAGGGGAAAGGAGAGAGAGAGAATAAACACGAATCCTGGGGTCCTCTCGGGTTTCCTTTCCCTGGGCCCTGCCCTACACCGTCAGCCCTGAAGCCCACCATTTCTCCCCTCTTATACTGAGCTGGGACAGAGGGTCTCGATTACCTTCTTCCCATCCCCAGAGTGGTTTCTGTTGGTTTGGAGAGTGGTGGATGTCCCTGGCACTACCCCCAGTTGGTCTCTCGGCTCTCCAGTCACATCTCACCAGTACATTGAGGGTTGTGGATGTGAAGATTGCTCGCTCTCCTTTTCCTGAGTCTGTGACTGGCTGTAGCCAATTTCCATGATGCTGGTCAGACCACTTACTCAACAAACCCCAGAGATCAGGGTTCCCCAGTTATACTTGCTGGAGGTTTCCCCAATCTCCCGCCAAATCTGGATTGGATCATTGAGCTATTGTCACTCCTCTCGGAGCTGAATCAGCTTCCTGAGTATTCGATGAGTGTGAATGGTTCTCCAATTAAAGTCAGTGGGTGGACCATAGTCTTAAATGTCCATTATTTCTCTTCGATGTGTGTATGTTAAGATGTTGCGGATAGTTTGATGGCCTTCCTATTTAAGACAAACAGATTTGCATGTCGTACAAAAGCGTGGAGTACTCAGTATCTCTGCATCCAAGCAAATGATTAAAAGTTGAATGATTGTGTAATTTTGCAAGCTGCAGAATGTCTCTGTTGTTTGCTCTTCAGGCTGGTGCTTATTGTCTTGAAGAGTGTGGTGCTGGGAAGGCACAGCAAGTCAGGCAGCATCCGAAGAGTCGATATTTCAGGCATATTCCCTTCATCAGGAATAGGGGGCTGGGGGAAGGGTGCTGAGAGATAAATAGGAGGGTGAGAGTGGGGTTGTGTGAAGGTAGCTGGAAAGGTGATTGGTAGATAATGGCGGGGTGATGATGGTGATAGGTCGGAGCAAAGGGTGGAGTGAAAGGTGGGAAGAGAGATGAACATGTAGGACAGTTCAGGAGGGTGGTGCTGAGTTGAAGGGTTGGATCAGGGATGATGTGGGGTGGAGGGCAAATGAGGAAACTAGTGAAGTTGATGTTGATGCCATGTGGTTGGAGGGTCGTAAGGTAGAAGATGAAGTGTTCTGCTTCCAGACGTTGGGGTCTTGGATTTAGCAGTGGAGGAGGACCAGGACTTGGCCACAGGGCAGTGGGGTTGTTTGGTGTGTGTGTCCCAGGGATTTTCCCTGAAACCTTCCTCAAGTTAGTGTCCTGTCTCCTCAATGGAGAAAGGATACCATCAAGAGCAACAGACACAGTATATTAGGTGGTTGGATGTGCAGGAAAATCTCTGCCAGATGTGGTAGGTTGCTTTGGGGCCTTGGCCAGAGGTGAGCAGGGAAGTGTGGGTGCATGTTTTACACTTCGTGCGGTGGCAGGGGAAGCTGCAGGGTGATGGTGGGGTGTGTGTGTGGGGGGGGGGGGGTGGCGTGGATATCACCAGAGAGTCACAGAGCGGATTTGGAAGCAGATATTGTTCCCTCTGTGACTCCATGGTTAAGTCCACACTTCCCACCAATCTACACTATACTCCCGGCACGTTTCCTTCTGACCGCAAGAGGTGTAAAACCTGCACCCACACCTCTCCCTCACCTCTGACCAAGGTCCGAAAGGATCCTTCCATATCTGACCGAGATTTTCCTGCGCATCTGAACAACTCATCTATTGTGTCCGTTGCACCTGATGTGGTCTCCTCGACATTGGGAGATAGGACACTAACACGCAGATCATTTCAGGGAACATCGCTGGTACACACGCACGAAACAAACCCAATGCCCTGTGACTGAACACTTCAACTGCCCCTCCCACTCCGCTATGAACATGCAGGTCTTGAGCCTCCTCCACTACTAAATCCAAGTGTCTCAACGTCTGGAAGAAGAACGCCTTATCTTCCAACTTAGGACCCTCCGACCACATGGCATCAACATCGAATTCACCAGTCTCCTCATCGCCCTTCCACCCAACCTCACCCCAGAACCAACCCTACAACTTGGAACCGTCTTCTTGAGGTGTCCTATCTGTCCATCTTCCTTCCCAACTATGCACTGCACCCTCCACTCCGACCTAACACCCTCTCCTCCACCTGCATCTACCTATCACCTTCCCAGATACCACCCCCAGCCTCGCCACCAAACACCCCGTTTATTTTTCAGCTCCCTTCCCGCCGTCCCATATTCCTGATGATGGGCATATGGCCGAAACGTCGACTCTCCTGTTTCTCGGATCTTGCCTGAACTGCTGTGCTTTTCCAGCACCTAACATTTCGACTCTGATCGCAAGGATCTGCAGCCCTCACTTGCTCCTTCACTGTCTTTTAGCTGAGACATTTGTGGAGGCCTTCCTTTATCTTACCCTTGTTCCAGACTGCTGCCCCTCGGCTTGCTTATTGCCTACTCTGTCTTAGCCAGAGAACTCAGTGACGCTTCGTTTAAATGTGAATTCCACAAACCCATGTCCAAGTCTGGAGTGTTTTAGTCCAAGGTGTCTAATGGGAATTTGTACCCCACCTAACACCTACCAGCCCTGTATTTCATCTTGGTTCTGTATTCTGATTATCTCATGTTTGGCAGCTTCCCATTTTTAGCTGTTCCTTCACCTGCGAGTAACTGCTACCAATCAACTTTTGAATATTCTTGCCAAATACCATCAAAATTTGCCTTCCTCCAATTTAGTACAACTTGCAAAACACTCTCTTGGCCAAATGAACCACAGCACATTCATCCATCTCTTCAGTCAATCGGGACAGTATGCAAAGTGTAAAAGCAATTAGATTCTATTTGCATGTTCCGTTGCTTCGGACCCATTTGATGACGACATTCTCGTGACTGGTTCCAGACTCTTCTCGAGGCGAGACATTTATGCAGCATCCAACAATTCAATGTGAGTGTTTCATTAAATAAAGTCTACTCTTTTATTTAATGACGGAAATAGGGTTTTGTGTGCAATGCTGCTGTCAGAAGCATGGACTTCATCTGAGGAAATACTTTCATGCTGATCACTCCACTGGAAGCATTACCTTCCCTCACAATATCAGCGATAAGGTGCACTTTACTCAAAGACAAAAAGCAGCTGACATCTTGCAAGTGGACAACCTGACAGTGAAGCATTTCCTCCCCACTGCTCCTGATAATGTGACAGTCTGTATACTCTGTCGTCTGGTTTGCTTGCATTTAAATCAAAGACTTTAACTGTTGCATCATTTGTAACAAACTTAAGTTCAAGTCATGAGCAATAGCTCAACACGATCTGATCATGGAATCCAGGGGAAGGTAAAAATTGTTGTTTATTAAAGGAAGACGTGTATAAAGCTGATGTTGGGTGGGAGGAGCGAATTGTGGTACAGTGGAAGTGTCCCAACCCGTGCTCCAGAGGTGTGTGTTAACATCTCCGAAGAGGTTGATTAGAAAAAAAGGTTAGTTTTTCTAAAAAGCTGACGTTAAACCCTGCTTCTGGGGATTCAGAACACTTTCGAATTCAGTAAAGCACGTTTAATCAAAATAATGCATTAAGAGGAGAGAAACAACATGAAAATAAGCTAGTGAGAGACAAAAACAAGTGTTTTAACAGCTTTCTCAAGATAAACTAAAAGGTAATCATAAAAGACAGATATGCACCGACAAGTGGCAGAGGCAAGGAAACCTGCAATTGTGACGGTATGAATAACAGAGAAATAAGGATGATATTTTGGGTCTGTCTTCAGAGAGGAACAATCACTCCACTTCTCAATAATAGAAGAGAAGCAATGTCTTAGTGAAAATGAGCAGATCGATGAATTGTTCATTAGTGAACAGAAGTAGTACTGGGAAATTAATATAATCCTAGAATCTGAAGATCAACATTCGGAATACTCATAATATTGGTTGCAGTGATCATGATCTTTCGCTGCCACACTGGTATATATTTGTCTTTTCTGATCAGCTTTTGCTTTTTCTGTAGAAAGCTTTTTCAAACAATTTCATCTCTATCACTGGTTTAATTTCATGTTGTTTTCTTTCTTAATGAATTTTTATCGTCCAACTGTACTGAATTTAAAAATGTGTTCTGAATCCCCAGGCCTGGGGTTTAACACCAGCATTTATAAACCAACCTGTTCATTCCCACTGCACCACAAGACACCCATCCCACCCAACATCAGCTTTATACACTACTTTCATTAATTATCAACAATCTTTACCTTCCCCTGGATTGCATGATTAAATTTTGTTGAGCTTTTGCTCATGATTGGAACTTAAATTTGTTTCAAATGATGAAACAGTTACAATCTTTGATTTAATTGCTAACAAAGCAGACTACAGATTCCCCCACCTTACCCCAGTTCCAACCTTCCAGCTCAGCAGTGTCCTCATGACCTGTCCTACCTGTCAATCTCCCTTCCCACCTATCCGCTCCACACTCCCCTCTGACCTATCGCCTCCATTCCCACCCCATTCACCTATTGCACTCTTTGCTACCTTACCCCACCTTCCTCTCTGACCTATCGCCTTCATCCCCACCCCCATTCACCTATTGTACTCTTTTCTACCTTCTCCCCAGCCTCCCCCCCCCCCACCCCACTTTATCGCTCCACCTTGGAGGCTTCCTGCCTCTATTCCTGATGAAGGGATTTTGTCCGAAACGTCGATTTTCATGCTCATTGGATGCTGCCTGACCTGCTGTGCTTTTCCAGCACCAGTCTGATCTAAAGACTACAGAGGATGAAGACTGTCACTTTTTCAGCAGCAGTGGGGAGGCAATGCTTCACTGTCAGGTTGTCCACTTACCAGATGTCAGCTGAGTTGTGTCTTTGAGTAAAGTGCTCATTATCGCTGAGTTTATGAGGGAAGGGTATGCTGTCAGTGGAGAGATCAACATAAAAGTATTTCCTCAGATGAAGTGCTGCTTGTGACAGTAAGTATTGCATGCAAAACTATTTACCTCGTTAAAAACACAAGTGGAAGTAATTTCATTAAACACACACATTGAGTTGATGTTTGCTGAATAAATGTCTCACCGTGAGCAGAGTTTGGAACAAGACACTGGTGCATTGGCATTAAATTAATTTCAAGCAAAGGAACATGCAAATGGAATCAAATTGTTTTTACACTTTGCATTCTATCCCTGTTGACCTAAGAGATGGATGGACATGTAGCGGTTCATTTTGCCACAATGATTGTTTTGCAAGATGTAAATGCCTGGCTGTATCAAAAGGAGAGGCCCAACAGGGACAGTGACATAAGTTGAGGACTCAAGGGCAGAGTCATTAAATGGTTCAGAGTAGAGATTGTTCAGGTTGGTGACTCTTTTTTATGCTTCTATCTGTCTGTTTAACTTCATTTGCTGAGGGATGGACTAGAACTTGCTGCCACGATGCAGTGGGGAAGACCACTATCTCAGGTCTTCCTGCTGAAGGGAAATTGGGGTTCGCTCAATTATCAGACCCTCCCAGTGATTCCCGTAGGTATAATTTTGTGCGTGTAAGAGAGCGTTTTTGGTTTTTGATTCAAGTCATTTCCAATGTTTTGTTTGTTTACTTGAACAGAATATTCTTTGTTGTAAAATCCTTTACTGTCACAGAGAGAATAGGGCCCCTCAAAGATCAGCAAAGCGGCCTTTGTGTGGAGCCACAGAAAATGGAGGAGATACTAAATGAATATTTTGCCTCAGTATTTATTGTGGAAAAGGATATGGAAGATGGAGACTGTAGGGAAATAAATGGTGACATTTGCAGAATGTCCATCTTAAACAGGAGGAAGTGCTGGATGTCTTTAAATGGGTAAATGTGGATAACTCTCCAGGACCTGATCAGGTGTACCTTAGAACTCGGTGGGAAGCAAGGGAAGTGATTGCTGGCCTCTTGCTGAGATATTTGTATCATCGTAAGCCACAGGTGAGGTGCCAGAAGACTGGAGGTTGGCTAACATGGTGCCACTGTTTAAGAAGAGTGGTAAGGGCAAGCCAGGGAACTATAGACCAGTAAGCCAGACGTTGGTGTTGGTAAGATGTTGGAGAGAATCCTGAGGGACATCATGTCCATATATTTGGAAAGGCAAGGACTGCTTAGGGATAGTCAACATGGCCTTATGTGTGGGAAATCATGCCTCACAAGTTTGATTGAGTTTTTTGAGGAAGTAACAAAGAGGATTGAAGAGGGCAGTGCGATAGATGTGATCTATGTGGACTTCAGTTAGGCCATCGACAAGGTTCCCCATGGGAGATTGATTAGCAAGGTTAGATCTCATAGAATACAGGGAGAACGAGCCATTTGGATACAGAACTGGCTCAAAAGTAGAAGACAGAGGGTGGTGGTGGAGGGTTGTTTTTCAGACTAGAGCCCTGCGACCAGTGGAGTGCCACAAGGATCAGTGCTAGGTCCTCTACTTTTTGTCATTTCAAGAAGGCGTTTGGTATGCTTTCCCTTATTGGTCAGAGTGTTTAGTACAGGGGTTGGGAGGTCATGTTGCGGCTGTACAGGACATTGGTTGGGCCACTGTTGGAATATTGTGTGCAATTCTGGTCTCCTTCCTATCGGGTAGATGTTGTGTAACTTGAAAGGGTTCAAAAAAGATTTACAAGGATGTTGCCAGGGTTGGAGGATTTGACGTATAGGGAGAGGCTGAATAGGCTGGGGCTGTTTTCCTTGGAGCGTCGGAGGGTGAGGGATGACCTTATAGAGGTTTACAAAATTATAAGGGGCATGGATAGTTTAAATAGGCGAAGTCTTTTTCCCTGGGGTCGGGGAGTCCAGAACTAGAGGGCATAGGTTTAGGGTGAGAGGGGAAAGATATAAAAGAGACCTACATGGCAACCTTTTCACACAGAGGGTGGTACGTGTCTGGAATGAGCTTCCAGGGGAAGTGGTAAAGGCCGATACAATTGCAACATTTCAGAGGCATTTGGATGGTGATATGAATAGGAATGGTTTGAGGCATGTGGGCCGGGTGCTGGCAGGTGGGACTCGATTACGTTGGAATATCTGGTCGGCATGTATGGGTTGGATCAAAGGGTCTTTTTTCCATGCTGTACATCTCTATGACTTATGGCAGGCTCTGAATGAGACTGTTTGCAGTGACAGTATGGTCACTGGGGGGTGTGTAGATATGCACAGGCTCTCTATGAGACTGTTTGCTGTGACTGCATGGTTACTGGGAATTGGGAGCAGGGTCAGTGTGAGATTGTTTGCTGTCATCACGGAGTTGCTGGATGGTCTATAGATCAGGTCAGAGTCACTGTGAGACTGTTTACAATCGCGGTATATTAACTGGCGGGTGTGTCGATGAGGCCACGGTCACTGACAGACCGTTTACATTAACCGTACAGTTACTGAGAATGTGTAGTTGAGGCCAGACTCACTGTCAGACTGCTTACAGTGATATCATACTTTCTGGGAGGTGTGTCAATGAGGTCACGCTCAGTGTCAGACTGTTCAGAGTTCCCTTGTGGGGATGAGTCCAGCACATTCTGTGTTTTGACTGGAGAGTTGCAGAATAGCATGTGCCCTGATTGAACATCCTAGGATTCTGTGAGGATGAGAAAGGGGTGATGCTGAGAGGCTGTGTCCCCAGTGGGAGAAACAAGAACCAGGGGGCACACTTCAGAGTAAGGAGTCTCCCATCAAAGACTGGGAAGAGTGAAAATTCATAGAATATTCTAGCGCAGTTCAGGCCCGATATCCCTCGATGTTGCACTGACCTGTGAAAATGGTGCAGAGCCCATCTATCCTACACTATTGTATTTTCATCCATATATTTATCCAAAGACCAGTTAAATGCCCTTAAAATTGGCAAGTCTACTACTGTTGCAGGCAGTGCACTCCACGCCCATGCTACTCCCTGAGCAAAGAAACTACCTCTGGCATCTGTCCTACATCTATCATCCCTCAGTTTAGAGCTGCATCCACTCGTGCTGGCCATCACCTTCTGAGAGAAAGGCTCCCCTTGTCCATCCCATCTAACCTTCTGATTATCGTAAATGCCTCAATTAAGTCACCTCTCGATATTCTTCTCTCTAACAAAAACCTCAATTTCATCAGCCATTCCTTATAACGCCTGCCCTGCATACCTGGCAACATGCCAGTAAATCTCTGCAAACTTTCCAAAGCTTCCACATCCTTCCTGTAATGCAGTGATCAGATCTGTCCACAATACTCCCAAATGCGGCCGCACCAGAGTTTCGTACCGCTGCAGCATGACCTTGTGGCTCTGAAACTCGATCCCTCTACCAACAAAAGCGAACACACCGTTTGTCATCTTAACAACCCTATCAATCTGTGTGGCAACTTTCAGGGGTCTATGTTCATGGAGACCGAGATCTTTCTGTTCTACGCTACCTAGATTCTCACCATTAGCCCAGTACTCTTTATTTCTGTTACTCCTTCCAAAGTGAATCACTTCACACTTTTCCACATTAAACCCCATTTCCCACCTCTCAGCCCAATTCTGCATCTTATCTATGTCTCTCTGTAACCAGCAAGTTCCTTCAGGAGTGTCCATAGCTCCAATAATAACCTTAGTCTCACCGGCAAATTTACTAACCCAACCTCCGCGCTCATCAAGGGAATTTTTAAAAAATGGCAAACAACAGTGGCCCCAAAACAGATCCTTGCAGAACCGCACGAGTAACTCAACTCCAGGATGAAGATTTCCCCTCAACCACCATCTTCTTTCAACTCGCCAATTTCTGATCCTATCCATTAAACCACCCTCAATCCCATGCCTCCGTCTTTTGTGCAATAGCCTACCGTAGGGAACCTTATCAAACGCCTTACTGAAATCCATATTCACCACATTAACCGCTTTGCCCTCATCCACCTGTCTGGTCACCACCTCATCGAACTCAATAAGATTTGTGAGGCATGACCTACCCTTCACAATATCATGTTGACTTATCCTTAAACAATGTATTTCTCTGTCAATTATTATAAATCCTATCTCTTCTCCAAAATTTTACCCACAGACGACGTAAGGCTCAATGGTCTTCAATTACCAGGGTTGTCTCAACTCTCCATCTTGAACAAGGGAGCAACATTAGCCATTCTGCAGTCTTCTGGCACTATTCCTGTAGACGATGACGACATAAAGATCAAAGCCATGGACTCGGCAGTCTCCTCCCAGGCTTCCCAGAGAATCATCGGATAAATCACAGCCGACCGAGACTTATCCATTTTCACACACTCCAGAATTGCAAAGGCATCCTCCTTGTGAACCTCAATCCTGTCTAGTCTCGCCTCAGTATTCTCCTCGACACCATTGTCTTTTTCCAGTGTGATTACTGACAAAAAATATTCATTTAGCGCTTCCCTTATCTCCTCGGACTTCACGCACAACTTCCCACGACTATGCACCGAATCGTTCTCTGGTCATTCTTTCATTCCTGATATACCTATAGAAGGTCTTAAGGATTCCTTTGATCCTAGCTGCCAACGACTTCTCTTGTTCCTTCCTGGCCCTTCTTAGCTCTCTCTTCAGTTCATTCCTGGCTAATTTGTCACTCTGAAGTGCCCCAACTGAGCCATCACGTCTCATCCAAAACATAAGCCTTCTCCTTCCTCTTGAAAAGAGATTCAATTTCTCTTTTAATCCACGGATCCCTCACTCAACTACTTCCTCCCTGTCTGACAGGTGCATACTTATCAAGGGCACGCAATAGCTGTTCCTTGAATAAGCTACACATTTCAATTGTGACCATCCTCTACAGTTTCCTTTCCCATCCTATGCATCCTAACTGTTACCTAATTACATCATCATTGCCTTTTACCCAGCAATTTCTCTTGCCCTGCGTTATATACCTATCCCTTTCCATTGCTAAACCAAACATAGCCAAATTGTGGTCACTATCAACAAAGTGCTCACCTACCGCCAAATCTAACACCTGGTCTGGTTCATTACCTAGTACCAAAGCCAATATGGCTTTGCCCCTTGTTGGTTTCTCTATATACTGTATCAGGAAACCATCCTGCATGCATTGGACAAAAACTGACCCATCTAAAGTACTCGAACTATTGTATTTCCAGTCAATATTTTGAAAGTTAAAGTCAACCATAAAAACTACCCTATTACTCTTGCTCCTATCCAGAATCATCTTTGCTGTCCTTTCCTCTACATTTCTGGAACTATTTGGAGGGCTATAGAAAACTCCCAGCTGGGTGACCTCTCCTTTCCTGTTCGAACCTCAGCCCATACTACCTCAATTCCTTCCCATGCAGGGTTGTGGGGCTGTGGAATTCTCTTACCAAGAGAGCAGGGAAGAATGGGTCACTGAAGGTATACCCAGCTAAGTGGCTTAGGGGCCATCGGGAAGGTGAAGTTAATGCTGCTATGAAGTGTCCAAAATGATATTTTTAAAAATTATAGATAATAAAAATCTGACCTGTGTTGGGATGGACATTGCCCTAAAGGAGAATGTGAATAACTAGGGACTACGACAGGGCTGGAGTCTTGCCTGGAGGGAAACCATGTGACTTGTTCTAAATCTCGGTCTCTTACAGCAAGAAGAGAGGGTTTTTCTGGAACGTTCCAACCCAGGGAAGGACAGATGGGTTATTTTGCGCAGCCTTTGGTATGAGCCAACACAGGAAGATTCAGACCGTATGTTTCCAGAGAGTGTGACCTTTCTCCCTCAGAGGAGAGACTCTCAGCAGCTCATGTACAGCACGCAGGCTGGGATTCAGGGAAGTGAGCGGTTCAGTAGAAAAGCAGAATGATCAGTTCTGCTCATTTTCGAGGTGGGAGTTTAATTATTCATCTTTTATTTTTCAGAAGTGTGTTTTATCTTGACTTCTCTTCATGCTCCTGAACAATCTCCCAGTCTGTATTATCTTAGGCACATTACCTTTTCTGCACCTACACTGCTGGTTTACAAAAAGGAGGTATTTTCCAGAAACTCCCTTGTGTCTCTCCCCGTGCACAGACAGAATGATATTACAAGGCAGGAGCTGGTGTGGAATGCACTTCCTCACAGTGTGTGGTGGGATAACCAGCTGCAGGTTCACAGAGGGCTGGGGAATAATTGTTCCCATTGTATCTCTTTAAACAGTCGATTTAGCAGATTCAAACTCAGCTGCTTCACCAGGAAAGACACCGAGGTCTCCATCTCAGTGCCTGCACATCGACAAAACCGTTTGTGAAATATCCAACATTCTCAAATCGAGAGGCTGCCACATTGCATCTGAGGATTGGAGGATGGACAGGTGAGCCGGAGTCACAGCTTTCCAGAGAAATCCCTTGGGATTTCCAGAGAAATGTCTGAGCTGCTCAGTTATTGACTGGACCGAGGAGGGCCCAGCAGTTTAACTTCTCCAATCATTGGAGCTGCACAATGGGTGGTTTTCGTTCAATTCATCACATTCAAATGATAACCGTGACTTTTAGAATAACCGTTCCCTGTCTGATATGAATACCCTGTGACACAGCCCGTTGAGAGCATTTACAAATTGCATGCTCCTCATATTTACAAATTTTCCTTATCATTTGGGTAGCCATTGCTCGAAAAGGGATTTATTGAGAACCTGTTTATTTGGATGCAGAGGAATTGTGAGCTGTGCTGCATTAATGTTTCCCCCAGTGTTGTTTTATGGGACCATTTTCTACTCCACCCTCCTTCATCCACTCACCTTCCTTTTAATTTGTCGAACGCCTGTTAGATTTTGAACATTTCTGCGGTCTGGTGGAATCACGCAGGCCTGAAATATTTCTCCCAGAAGTTAGCAGCACTTTCAGATACAAGTACGAAGATGAGACAGTGAGTTTATATCAGTGTGTGTAGCAAACAGTGAACTGACACTGTCCCAGCAATCCTACTTAGAAATTATTGTCTGTTTGCCAGATCAAGAAAAACTGAGCTCAGATTAGGTCACCATTTTCTAAGCCATTTCTTCAACGCTTATTTTCACAGAATCTCTACGGTGTGGAAGCACGTCATTTGGTCCATCCCAGTTCACACTGACCCTCCGAAAAGGATCCCACCCAGACCCATTCCCCCCAGCATTTCCCGGCAATCCTGATTTCCCGTGGTTAATCCAGCTCGCCTGCACATCCCTGGACACGATGGACAATTTAGCATGGCTGATTCACCTAAGCTGCAAATCTTTGTATTGTGGGAGGAAATCGGAGGACCCAGAGGAAACCTACACAAACACGGGGAGAAGGTGCGAACTCCACACAGTCACCTGAGGCTGGAGTCGAACCCGGGTCCCGAACACTGTGAGGCAGGAGGTGCTGACCACTAAGATACTGTGCCACGCTGAACAGGAGCAGAATCTAGTTTCCAACTCCAGGGAGAGGTGAGAGGTTAAAGTGTCTCAGAGTTCTCGACATATTGCACGCTTTGTTAATCAGGCTGTTTGATGACTGAATAGGAGAAGGTGAGGACTGCAGATGTTGGAGCTCAGAGTGGAGAGCGTGGTGTTGGAAAAGTACAGCAGATCAGGCAGCATCCGAGGAGCAGGCGAATCGATGTTTTAGACCTCATGAAGGTCTTAGGCCTGAAACGTCGACTCTCCTGCTCCTCGGATGCTGCCTGACCTGCTGTACTTTTCCAGCACCACACTCTCGAGTTTGATAATTGAACTGAAAGTAAATGACACAACAACAAAGTGAATGCAGCATTAGGGAGACTTGACTGGATTAGTTCAATTCTCAGAGAATGTAAGGCCGAGTTGAAAACGTTTGTTATGAACCAGATGAAACCCCCTCAAAACATTTCAAGGAGTCAGTCTCTGGATATGTCAGATACTGCGTCCCGGATGTGATTTGATTGGTTAAACTACTGGGCTGTAAACTTATACTTATACTGCAGTTCAAATGCAAACAAAGGAGCATTCGCAAAATAACGTGTGATTTAACTGCTATTCAAACTGTTCCAGTGTAACAGCATCCCAGAAATACACCCTTTGTAAAGGCCAATTCAGCAAAACTCATTTCCTTCACTTGTTCGAACAAAACATGAAACAGGTAGGACAGGTCAAATACATACAATTAGCTGTATAATTGCATAAAATACTGATTACAGCCCATTCTGGGGAATTTTAATTCTTTCCCGGTTATGAGGAAAGACACCACGATCCATGAGGAGGTAAGAGAACATATTGATGAGAACGGTTTCAGGGATTTGGGAATTCAGGGAATGTCAGGGTGCTCTTTTTAGAATAGAGAAAGATTTACTGGCAGAATTCAAACTCCTAAAGAAGAGCAAAAGTTTACACAGTGACCTCTTGTCACCCATCAAGCACTGCAAGAGAGGGAAGTGGAAACAGGTCCAATAGCAACTTCCTGAAAACAATTGGATTTAGGAATAAAACCATAAAATGAGGAGAACTGGAAAACTCCCTCAAAGCCCAGCCCAGTCACGATAAGGTGGAATGCCCCCTCTCCTGTATGGATCATTCTATGATTGTGAGATGGAATGAGTTATCTCCAATCCCCCGCAAAGTGGCATGATTCCAACCATGATGGCAATGCAGCAGATCAGCTTCTCCTCGAGGAGCTCCTCATCCTGGGTCAAAGAGCAATCTCCACTCAGCAGCACCTCGTCACTCACCCTTACTGATCTGCAAACGGTACCCTTGAATAAAACCGAAATGATACAGCTCAGGAAATAAAGAACAAATGTCTAGCTGTAAGATGGAGCTTGAAAAAACTCTGAATATGCTGTCCCAATGATCCCTATCTCTTTCTCACTGAGTCTTCCTTTGAGCTGGGATACGTATCCTGATCTTCGCAAGGCACTTATGGCAGTGGGAGAAAGTGAGGACTGCAAATGCTGGAGAGTCAGAGTCGAAATATATGCCGCTGGTAAAGCATAGCAGCTCAGGCAACAGCCGAGGAGAAGGGGAGTCACTGTTTCGGACATCGGCCTTTCATCAGGAATCTGGAGGGGAAGGGAACTGAGAGATAAATAGAGGGGGTTGGGAGTGGGGTGGGGAAGGTGGTTGGGAAGGTGGATGCAAGTGGGGGGTGGGAAGGTGGTGGGTCGGTAGGGAGGGTGGAGCAGATCGGTGGGAAGGAAGGTAAACCGGACAAGAGGGCGGTTCCGAGTTGGAAGGCTTGATCTGGGATGAGGTGGGGAGGGGTGAGTAATTCGAAACTGGTGAAGTCGATGTTGATGCTGGGTGGGTGAAGGGTCCCAAGGCAGAAGGTGAGGTATTCTTCCTCCAGTTCTCGGGTGGCTTTGATTTGGTGGTGGAGGAGGCCCAGAACTTGCATGTCCTTGGGGGAGTGGGAGGGGGAGTTAAAGTGGTTGCCTACATGGCGGTGGATTGTTTGGTGCGTGTATCCCAGAGATGTTCCCTGAAATGCTCTGCGAGTTAGCGTCCTGTCTCCCCGATATAGAGGACACCACATTGAGAGCATTGGACACAATGGATGAGGTGGGTGGATGGGGTTCAAGGGCAGAGATGCAGGAAGTGAAGGCGATATGCTGGAGGGCATTGTTGATCACATGGTAATGGACGCAATTTCCCTCCTCTCTTGAAACTCATTCTTCCAACTGCAGCAAGGATAGAATCCCACGGGTCCCCAGCTTCCATCCCACTAATCTCTGGTTACAGAGGATTATCCTCTGCCATTTTCACCACCTGTAATCAGACCCTATCACCAAACATATATTTCCCTCCCTATCCCTATCTGCGTTCCGCAGAGACTGTCACTTCCGTGACTCCGTCGTTAGGTCCATGCTCTCCATCAACCCACCCTCCACTCCTGGCACCTTGCCATGTCGTAGCAAGAGGTGTAAAACCTGCGCCCACATCTCCACTCTCACCTCACATCCAAGACACCAAAATATCTTTTCACATTCGCACAGATTTTCCTGCACATCCAAACACCTCACCTACTGTGTCAGTTGCTCTCAATGTGGTTTCCTCTCTATCTTGGAGACAGGATGCCAACTCGTGGAACGTTTCACGGAACATCTTTTGGACAAATGCACCACACAACCCCACCCCCATGTCGCCGAACATTTCAATTCCCCCTCCCATTCTGCCAAGGACATGCAAGTTCTGGGCCTCCTCCACCGCCGAATCAAAGCCACCTTAGAACTGGAGGAAGAACACCACATCTTTGCGCCTTGGGACCTCCCAGCCAAACAGCATCAACAGTGACTTCAGTCGTTTCCAAATCTCTCCTCGCCCACACCTAATCCTCGATCAATCTTTCCAACTCGGCACCGCCCACTTGACATGGTCATACCTGTTCATCTTCCTTCCCACCTATCCGCTGCACCATCGCCACTCACCGATCAGAATTACCTCCAACCTGCACACACCTGTCACCTTCATCCCATATCCAACCTCTATTTATATCTCAGGTCCTTCCATCTCCACATTCCTTTTGCCAGAAATGTCGACTCTCCTTTTCCCCGGATGTTTCCTGACCTGCTGTGCTTTTCCAGTGCTGCATTACATATGAAAGTGGTCCGAGACGTATTGGATGTGTTTGTGGTCATCTTTCAAGACTGTAGACTCTCAAACAGTTCCCATGGATTGGCAGGCAGCTACGGCATCCTACTGCTTTTGAAACTGAAGCAAGGAGTGAACAGAATGACAAACCGGTTAGTCTGACATCAGAAGTGGGAAAAATACTGGAATCGATCATATAAGATATAACAGCAGAACAACTGGAACACAGTGCGAGAACTGGACACTGTCAGCATGGATTTACAAAAGGGAAATCATGCTTGACAAGACTACTGCAATACCCTGGGATTTCTCACATTGAACTGGTCGGGAGCGAGTGGATGTGGTTTACTTGGATTTTCAGAAGGCTAATGAGGATCCATGTCAGAGTTTAGAAAGGAAAATTAAAGCAGATGAAATTGATGTCGTGTGCTGACACGGAGAGAGAACTGGTTGTCAGCCAGGAAACAAAGTGTAGGAATGAACGGGTCTTTTTCTGAATGGCAGCCAGTGGGTATCAGTGCTTGGGCCCCAGCTATTCACAATATATGTTTACGATTTAAGAGGAAGGAATTAGATGTAAAAACCTCCAAATTGGCAGGTGCCACAACGCAGAGTGGGAGGGTGAGCTATGAGGAATGGACAGAGATGCTTCAGTCTGACTGGGACAAGTTGTGTGAGTGGGTAAATGCATGGCAGGTGATGTAGAGAGGATGTAAATATCAGTTTGTCCCCTTTGGGAGGAAGAACAGGCAAGTGGATTATTCACAGAATGGTGAGAGATTGAGAAATGGTGAGGCACAAAAAGACCCGGGTGTCCTCGTGCACCAGTCAGGGAAAGTAAGCATGAAGGAGCACCAGGGACTGAAGACGTGGTTAAATGTGTGTCCCCTTTGGGAAGGCAGTTTATTGACTGAATGATGCTCGACTGGGAACAGGAGGGTGTTTCAGTCAGAGCTGACTGTCCTTGTACACCATTCGGTGAATGTCACAGGCAGGGGCAGCGGGCGGTGAAGAAGGCAAACGGTATGTTCGCCGGCATAGCGAGAGGATTCAGGTACAGGAGCAGGGAAGGCTTGCTGTTGTTGTACAGGGCATTGGTGAGACCACCCCCGTGGAGTAGTATTATGTGCAGTGTTGTTTTCCTTTATCTGGGAAAGGATGCTCTGGCTACTGAGGGAGCACAACGGTTTACCAGATTGATGCCTGGGATGGCACGGATGGTTATGAAGAGAGATTATATTGGTTAGGACGATATTCACTGCTGTTGAGAAGAATGAAGTTGGATCTCATAACCTGCAAAATTCCAACCTGACCAGACAGTGTAAACACAGGAAGGATGTTCCTGATGACCAGGCAGCCCAGAAACAGAGATCACAGTCTAAGGATACAGGCTGGATCAATTAGGATTGAGATGAGGAGAAATCTCTTCACCCAGTGAGCACTGAGCCTTTGATATTCACTGACACAGAAATTTGATGAGGCTATAGCACTGAAAGCTTTCAGAACGGAGACAGATATAATTCTTGGGGCGAAACGGATTTTGTAAAAGTAGGACAGGGGACTGAGTTGGATGATCAGCCATGATCACATGAAATGGCTTAGCAGGCATTGTTGGGCTGAATGGCCAACTCCTGATTCTGTTTTCTTTAATTCTCGTGGGCTGCCATATATGTTCAATGAGCCAAAATGATTTAATGATACATTTATCATCATCTGAGCTTGAAATAAATCTAGGAAAATCACACACTGACTGTTGGACACACTCTGCAAATCTGGCTGCATCTGTGCAGATAAAACCAGTGAACATTTCATTTGTTGGTAACTCTTCAAGCCTGGGGTTGGGTGTGGCTTTTTAAACAATATTCATGCTGTAAAACCCTTTGAGAATCAAGGCACTTTTGTCATACTTGTTCTTACTTGGATCAGCACAGGGAGGGAGGATGATGCAGATGAAATTGGTTGTGTATATTGCATGTCCGTAATCTTAGCTCCAGGACAACTCTGCTATTTTAACTGTCTGCTCTTCCACTTGAGTTCACGCTTTTCAGGCAGTGGATTTTTTGAATTCCTCCAAAATAATTACTTCTCCAAGGGCATCATAGGTTTGCTCTATTTTTAAAGCTGTAATCCATCTCTTGAAATTAGTCTGTTCCATCCTTTCAAACTCAGTATAGGTTTGTCCAGAGATATTCCTTAGATTCCTGAAACGTTGTCTATCGGCTTCTAGTGCAAGCTAATACGTACTTTAAAAGGCCTTTTCCACCTGCTCAAACTCGCCAGATGCATCGTCTGATCGCAATGCAAAGACCTCATGAACACGATCTACATGTATTGTTTGGATGAACAAAGCCCACGTGGTCACTATCCACTGCATTGTTACGCCATTCTTTCAAATAAGTTAACATAGGTCTCGGCATCCTTCCCATCAAATCTACGCGGTGATTGAACACACATAAACAGTTTCCCATCAGGTTTTCGGGACCATGGATTTGCTGAGCCCCACTCTCTTCCTCACGAGAGTTCCCTTCAATCTTCTTCTCAATATTTTGAAGCGCATTTTCCTTTCGAAGCGTCAGTTTTTGAAGTTCAAAGTATCTCTTTTTTTCTTTCTCTTCTGTGAAAGCTCTTTGTTGTTTTTTTCTTTCTTTTCTGATTTTAACCTTCACTTAAACGGGTTGTTTTCTGCGGCCGTTTCCTTCTCTCTCGTCTCTAACTCAAACTACTTTATTTGCAGTTGCATTATTGTAATCTCTACATTTTCTGATGGTGTTTGAAGCAAAATTAAACGCTGAGCTACTGCTGAAACCATCTCATAATTCCTCATATTAGGTTTAAAACAGATAAAAGTGTATTCACAAAATTACAGAATGAAACATAAAGAACCGTTTAAAGAACAGTTTCTTTCCAAACTCGACTTTATTATGCTGTTCCTGAAATATACAACAGTCCAAAAAACAAACCCCCTTAAACACAAAGTCAAAATGAAGCAAAGACTTCCAGTCAAAGTTAGAAAGGGAGAAGGAGAGTGCGAGTCTCCCAGCGTGTTTTCACACAGCTCCATTGCTGAACTAACTCAAACAAGACTTCAGCTTTTCGGACTTACCACTCCCCTTTCATTGTACAGTTCAGTCATAAGGCATGAAAGCTTTTGCCAAAAGTTTCATCCGTTCACATATAAACAAAAAGGCAACTCAGTAAACCCTTCCATCTCTGTTTCAAATCAGTTGTTTCGAAGCCCGAAATTTATAAACGACACCAGGAAAAACATCGAGGACACTGTTTCTGTCAGAAAGGGAACAGCTTTTTGAAAAAAAGGACCAGCTTTGTGACAATGAACCGAAAAGGTGAGCGAAACGGGAGGGAGTGGAGTGTAGGGGCTCGAGGTTTCAGAGAACGGGAGGGGTGTAGAGGTTCGAGGTTACAGAGATAGAGAGGGGGTGCAGGGGCTGAAGGGGGTAACAGAGATAGGGAGCAGTGTAGGAGCTGGAGGAAGTTATTGCGATAGGGCGGGGGTGTGGGGCTGGACGGAGTTATTGATATGAGTGGTGTGGTAGCTGCAAGGTGTTGCAGAGATAGAGAAGGTGTGTGGGGGATTGAGGGGGTTACAGAGATAGCTAGGTAGTGGAGAGACTGGAGAGGGATGCGAGATAGCGAGGATATTTAGGGGCTGGAGGAGCTTAAAGAGAGAGGAAGTGGTTGACGGTGCTGTAGGGCGTTACAGAGATTGGTCGGGAGTTTAGAGGCTGGAGGGGGTTAGTGAAAGGGAGGGTGTGTCGGAGTTGAAATGGTTTCCAGAGATAAGGAGAGGGTGTAAAGGCTGGCGGAGTTTGCGGAGATAGTGAGAAGGTGCAGTGGATGGAGGGGTTATGGAGGAAGGGAAAGGCTGTAAGGGTCGGAGATGGTTACAAAGAAAATGAGGCGTGTAGGGAATAGAGTTTCCTGAGTTAAAAAGGGGGATGTACTGGCTGGAAGAGGTGACAATGATCCAGAGGGAGTATACGGGCGAGATGTTAAACAGCGAGAGAATTGTGGAGGGGCTGGAAACGCTGACAGAGGCAGGGAGGAAATGAGAGAGGTATGGAGTGTTTTATGGGCTGGAAAAGTGACAGAGGTGGCATGGAGGTGAGAGAGATAGGGAGCAGTGTAGGTGCTGGAAAAGCTGAAAGAGATAGGAAGGAGGTGAGAGAGATAGTTATGAGTGGGGGGACTTGTAAAGCTAACAGAAAGGGATAGGGATTGGTGGAGTAGCTGAAGGAAGTGACACCGGCAGGCAGGCTTGGAGGACCTGGAGGAGATCAGCCTTGAAGGAGTTTGTGCATCGTGAGGGTCATGGTGGCTGGCAGAAATTACAGAGATAGGGAGGGTTCTGGAGCTTCTTCGAGGTGACAGAGATAGGGAGAAATGGAAGGGCAGGAAAGAGTTTAAAGAGATAGCGATGGGTGTAGGGGCTGGAGCATGTGACTTAAATAGGGAGAGGTTTAGGGTCTGAAAGCTGTGGCAGAGATTGGGAGAGATGTAGGGCCTGAAGGTTGTTAGAAAGGTAGGGAAGGCGAAAGGGGCCTGAGGGTGTCAGAGAGATGTAAGTGGTAAAGCGATTGGAGGAAGTTATAAAGAATTGAATGAGTGTAACACCAGGGTGGTAGGAGGAGATTGAGGGAAGAGTGTAAATTTGGAGGAATTTTCGGTGATCGATAGGTCTGGGATAGACGATGAATATTGTGGAGGTAAGTTTGGTTGCAGAGATAGAGATGGATATAACCGCAGGTGGCATTGGCAATCAAAGATGCAGATGGCCAGGGAGGCAGCTTGAAAATAGAATTCCACAATGACTCAATGAAGAACAAATTGTAGGAATCGATTCAACAGACAAGGGACTGGAAGTAACTGAAAGAGGGTCCAATCACAAGAGTCATAGAGACAATGTCACACAGCACAGGCGAGGCCATTCAGTTAAAGTAAAAAGTAAAAAGCCGTTTCGACACCGCAAAGCGCTTCTTCCTAACGTCTGTGTGCTCGGGCCAGAGTTGGGAGAGCTACCCCACAGACTGTTCAAGCAACAATGTGACATAAGTAAGCCTCATTGTGTTAGATCAAATGCTGACATGGAAACCTCCTCCTGACTCCTCTCCCTAGCCTCATGGCGTCAGGTCAAACACTGACCCGGAAACCTCTTGGTAACCCCTCTCCCTCAGCCTCATGGTGACAGATTAAACACTGACACAAAAACCTCCAGCTGACTCCCTTCCCTCAGCATCTTAACGTCAGATCAAACACTGACACGGAAACCTCCTGCTGACTCCCCTCCCTCACCCTCATGGTGCCAGATCAAACATCGACACGGGGAACTGCTGCTGATTTGCCTCACTTAGCCACAAGGGGTCAAATCAAACACTGACACAGAAACCTGCTGCTCACTCCCTTCCGTCAGCCTCACGATGTCAGTTCAAACACTGACATGGGAACCTCCTGTGGACTCGCCTTCCTCATTCTCACGTTGTCAGATCAAACACTGACAGGGAAACCTCCTGCTGTCTCCCCTCCCTGAGCCTCACGGTGCCAGATCAAACACCGACACGGGAACCTACTGCTGATTTGCCTCCCTTAGCCTAACGGGGTCAAATCAAACACTGACACGGAAACCTGCTGTTCACTCCCTTCCGTCAGCCTCACGATGTTAGATCAAACACTGACATGGGAACCTCCTGTTGACTCCCCTCCCTCAGCCTCCAACATATCATCTTGCAGCCAGCAAAGCTGTTGAAAATGGCATTGAAGAAAGCATCAATTAAGACACCGTGCCACTGAGCCTCACCACGACCTCTATGTGACCATCTCCAAAATCTGTCCAAACAGCTTTCAAACTGGAGCTGGACAGTTATTCACACAATCCCTCAATACGTTTTATGACGATAATATGATAAAAGTCGTGTACAAATCTCAGTAAGGGCCTTTCACACCCAAGAGTAAATTATTCTTAAGTGCAAGGACTTTGAAAATATGCAAACATTTTGTTTGTACTAATATTGTTTGTTAATAGTCACACAAACATTTTCACGCAACAGCACCACTGTGTGTTTGAACATTCTACAGTCGCATACAATTGCATTTTCAAATGATTCTATATATTTCACAACTCATTAAAATTAGATTAGATTACTTACAGTGTGCAAACAAGCCCTTTGGCCCAAAGGGTCCACAACGACTCTCCGAAGAGCAACCCAGCCAGACCCATCTCCCTCTGACTCATGCAACAAACACGATGGGCAATTTAGCATGGCCAATTCACCTGACCTGCACATTTTTGGATTTTGGGAGGAAACCCACGCAGACATAGGACGAACGTGCAAAGTCTACACAAACAGTCCCCAAGGCAGGAATTGAACCTGGGACACCGGTGCTGTGAGGCATCAGTGCTCACCAGTGAGCCACCATGCCAGTCAATATGACATGAAAATGTCAGTGTCTGTGTGATGTTTAGTATGCAAGCCATGCCTCTGAACAATTGACAGATTGTTTCAAACAGAATATCACTTTAGCAATTCACAACAGGCAAGGCACTGACTGGACCCAACCATCATCCGCTCACAAAAACCAAAACTCAGAGTCCAGTACAGATCATGTTTAGGCAACATTTTTCATTCTGATTTATTCATGGAAGGTCATTGGGCCAGTATTTACTGCCTGTCCATTGTTGCCCCTGAGAAAGTGGGGTTGAGCTGACACGTTGAGCCGCTGCATGTGCTGTCGGTCATGAGTGAGTGAAGTTGAAAGAACAGCAATGCATTTCCAAATCAGGGTTTTGGGTGGCTTGGAATGGAACTTCTATATATCTGCTGCCCTTGTCCAATTATGGTGGTCGCGGTTTCAGAGGGACTTCGTAAGGAGCCTTGGTAAATTTCTGCAGATTACCACGGAGATGGCAGGCACTGCTGCTACTTTGTGTCAGTGGATGATGAGTGAACCTGCATTCAGCCAGACAAATGGAGGAATTGTGTATTAACACACATATTCAATTTGTGTCTTATAGATGGTGGGCAGGCTTTTGAAAATCATGATGCAAGTTATTCCGGCCGAGTTCCTCGCCCCTGACATTTTGTTGTTACCAATGAATGTCTATAGGTCAAAATGTGGCGCGCTGGAAAAGCACAGCAGGTCAGACAGCATCCAAGGTGCAGGAGAGTCGACGTTTCAGAGATAAAGGCTTCACAGACATGGAGAATTAGTTCATCTGGTCAGTCCAGTTCTGGTTAACATTAATCCCCGGGATATTGGTAGTGGATGATGGTTCAGTTCTGTATCGTGTGTAATGCAGATGTCACTTGTCACTTTTGTGCACACGCTTGCAGGTTTTGCGTACATGCATAATCGCGAACATTGTCAAATCGTGATCATTGTGCAATCATTGGCGAACACCCACACTTGTGAGTTTATGGTAGATGGATGGCTATTTATGAAGCACTTAACAACTGCTGGGCCGAGGACAGAGGGCACTCTTATATCTCACTGATAGTGTCACTCCATCAAATCTGGGAAGCTTTTTTTTTAGATTCCCTACAGTGTGGAAACAGGCCCTTTGGCCCAACAAGTCCATACTGACCCTCCGAAGAGTAACCCATCCAGACTCATTTCCTTCGGACTAATGCACCTAACACTATGGGCAATTTAGCATGCCACTACACCTAACCTGCACATCTTTGGACTGTGGGAGGAAACTGGAGCACCCAGAGGAAACCCACGTCGAAACGGGGAGAATGTGCAAACTCCACACAGACAGTCGTCCGAGGCTGGGAGCGAACCCGGTTCCCTGGTGCTGTGTGGCGGCAGGGCTAACCACTGAGACACCGTGCTTGCTTCATGTTCAGTCTGCTCCAAAGCTGTGTAATAGCATTATTGAAAAGATTAATATTCAAATATCTACCCGAAGGAGCTCAGTTGGGAATTGGTTAGCTCAATCAGGTGGATGTCCAGTTTATCTTACAGGTTAATGCAAACAGTGTGAGTTCAATTCCTGCATTAACTGAGATAACTATAAGGAAAGTCCGAAATAACCTTTCCCTTACTTGAGGCATGATGACTATCCAGTTAAACTGCCACCAGAGGTCTCTGTCACACGAAAGAACAACCCTATCAACCCTGAAAAGTATGGTGCCTTACTTTTCCATTTCCCAAACCCACCAAATCCTAACACCTTCTTTTGTACAACGTATATCTTAAACCAGTGCAGAGTTTTCTCTGTATTCCCATTTGCTCTTAATCCTTGATGCCACAGGTTTTCAAAGGCAAGTATGATGATGTTAAGTGCAGTGACTCTTGCCTCACCTCTAGAATACAGCTGTGTGTTTTCTTGTTGTCTGTCTTTAAATCAAGGCTTCAATGAGGTCACAGGATGAGTGGCATTGGCAGAACACACACTGCGCTTCAGTGAGCAGGTTAGTGATGAGGAGTTGCTGATGACGCCACTGTAGATGACATCTTCCATCAGTTTATGAATGTCGATGAGGATAGGGCAGTTGATGTGGTATACATGGTATGCTGTTGTAGAAAATGCAGAGACATGGAATTGAGGGTAATTTAGCAGTTTGGATTAGAAACTGGCATTTCTGAAAGAAGGCAGTAAGTGGTGGTTGATGGAAAATATTCGGTCTGTAGTCCAGTTACTAGTGGTGAGCCATAACGATCTGTTTTGGGACCACTGCTGCTTGTCATTTTTATAAATTGCTTGGACGCAGGCATCGGTGGATGGATTAGTAAATTTGCAGACGACACTAAAGTCGGTGGAGCAGTGGACAGTTTGGAAAAATGTTATAGGTTGCAGGGGGAGTTGGATCAACTGCAGAATTGATCTGAGAGGTGGCAAATTGAGTTCAATGCAGCTAATTGTGAGGTAATGCACTTTGGGAAGAATAACAGGAAGGCAGAGTACTGGGTCAATGGAAAGATTCTTGGAAGTGTGAATGTGCAGAGGGATCTTGGAGTCCATGTGCATAGATCCCTGAAAGTTGCCACCCAGGTGGATAGTGCTGTTAAGAAGGCATATGGTGTGTAAGGTTTCATTGTTAGAGGGATTGAGTTCCGGAACCGCAATATCACACTGCAACTGTACAAAACGTTGGTGCGGCCACACTTGGAATATTGTGTAGGGTTCTTTTGGTCCCATTACATTAAGGATGTGGATGCATTGGAAAAGGTGCATCGGAGATTTACCAAGATGTTGTCTGGTCTGGAGGGAAGGTCTTATGAGGAAAGGCTGAGAGACTTGAGTCTATTCTCATTGGAAAGAAGAAGGCTAAGTGGGGATTTGACAGAGACATACAAGATGATCAGAGGATTAGATAAGGGAGACAGTGAAAGGCTTTTTCCTAGGATGATGACGTCAGTTTGTACGAAACGGCATAACTACGAATTGAGGTGTGATGGATTTAAGACAGATGTCAGAGGCAGGTTCGATACACAGAGAATGGTAAAGGGTTAGAATGCCCTACCTGCTAATGTAGTCAACTCAGCCACATTAGGGTGATTTAAACAATCCTTATATAAGCACATGGATGATTTTTGGATAGAGTGGAGGGGGAGTGAGCTGAGAATAGTTCACAGATCGGCGCAATATCGAGGGCCGAAGGGCGTGTTCTGTACTGTATTGCTCTATGTTATTTGTTCTAAACCAATGGGGCAATCATTGATTGTCTGATGTTCTGTCTCTGTGTGTCCAGTTTCCCAACATTGTCACGAAGGTGCCAGTGCTGAAGTCGAGCAAGAACAGCTTCAATGGAATGTTTTGAGGGCCCAGTGCTTTTGCATTCTCCAATCTCTCCAACCGCTTGCAGATACCATGCAAAAAGGAATCGATTCAGCTGAAGACTGTCATCTGCAGGAGACTAATATAGGTAATTGCGTCGACACTTCTGTCTGAACATTTTTGTGAATGTTTCAGTATTTTGTTTTCTAATGTTGTGCTGGTCTCTTCCACCATTGAGGAAGGCAATATTTGTGGATCCACTTCCACGAATGAGTTATTTGATTGTCTGCTACTGTTCACCTGACTGCATGTGACAGGATTGCAGACATTAGGTGTGATTCATTGGCTAAATCTTTGTATCACTTGCAGTTTACGCGATTTGGTGAGTATGTGGTCCTCTTTGGAAAATTCACCTCATTTTTAGGTGTACCTAGTACTGCTCTTGTCAGGCGCTCCTGTATTCTCCATTGAGCAAGGGTTAATGCACTCGCTAAATGGTCAGTGTAAAGTGCAGCATATGCCAGGCAGTGATGGTCAAAATTGTGCTGGAGCTCAAATCTGCTGCTGTTGGTACTGACCCGAATCATCACATACAGCCAAGAGTTCAGTTACTAGATCTATTCGAAATCTGCCCCGTTCAGCACAGTGAAAGTGTCACACAATGACAGAGGGTATTTACAATGTCAAAGTGGGACTTTGTCTCTACAATTGCTGTCTGCGATAATCACTGTTATCAATATGGTCACTGAATAATGTGTCTGCAGCTGGTAGATTGAGGTCAAAGATGTTCCCTCCCCTTTGTCGCTCCCTCCCCATCCAGCAGGTAAAAACAATGACTGCAGATGCTGGAAACCAGATTCTAGATTAGAGTGGTGCTGGAAAAGCACAGCAGTTCAGGCAGCACCCGAGGAGCAGTAAAATCGACGTTTTGGGCAAAAGATGAAGGGCTTTTCCCCAAAACGTCGATTTTATTGCTCCAATGATGCTGCCTGAAATGCTGTGCTTTTCCAGCACCACTCTAATCTAGAACCTCCCCATCCAGTGCAGACCCAATCTAACAGCTGTGTCCTTTTGACCGACCATTTCGATCAGCAATACTGCTGCTGAGCAGCTCTTGGTGGTGGTTTTGAAATGGCCAACCCAGTATACAGTTTCTACTTTCGCTACTCTCTCAGTGCTTCCTGTAAGTGTTTTTCAATATGGACGAACACTGATCCTTCAGTTGAGGGAGGGGAGTCAGCAAGAGTATCTGTGTAGATTTTTGATCTGAAACCTTGAAGCTGAGTGAGGGGAGTCAGCAGGAGATTTATGTGTCAGTGTTTGATCTGACACCGTGAGGCTGAGGGAGGTGAGTCAACAGGAGGTTCCCATGTCAGTGTTTGAACTGACATCGTGAGGCTGACGGAAGGGAGTGAGCAGCAGGTTTCTTTGTCAGTGTTTGATTTGACACCGTGAGTATAAGGGAGGCAAATCAGCAGTAGGTTCCCGTGTCGGTGTTTGATCTGGCACTGTGAAGCTCAGGGAGGGAAGTCAGCAGGAGGTCTCCGTGTCAGTGTTTGATCTGACACCATGGGACTGAGGGAGAGGGGTGACCAAGTGGTTTCCGTATCAGTGTTTGATCTGACACCATGAGGCTGAGGGAGGGGTGTCAGCAGGAGGTCTCCATGTGAGTGTTTCGTCTGTCACCATGGGATTGAAGGAGAGGGGTTACCAAGAGGTTTCCGGGTCAGTGTTCGACCTGACGCCATGAGGCTGAGGGAGAGGAGTCAGGAGGATGTTTCCATGTAAGCGTTTGATCTGAAACAATGAGGCTTCTTTAAGTCACACTGTTGCTTGAACAGTCTGTCAGGCAGCTCTCCCAATTCTGGCCCGACAACACAGACGTTAGGAAGGATGGCTTTGCGGTGTAGAAACGGCTTTTTACTTTTTACTTTAACTGAATGGACTCGCCTGTGCCGTGTGACATTGACTCTATGACTCTTGTGATTGGACCCTCTTTCAGTTACTTACAGTCCCTTGTCTGTTGAACAGATTCATCCAATTTGTTCTTCATTGATTCATTGTGGAATTTTATTTTCAAGCTGCCGAACCTGGCCATCTGTATCTTTGCTTGCCATTGCCACCAGCGGTTATGTCCATCTCTATCTCAGCAACCCAACTTACCTCCATAATATTCATCGCTGACAATGTGTTGCTGGAACAGCGCAGCAGGTCAGGCAGCATCCAGAGAAAAGGAGAATCGACGTTTTGGGCATAAGCCCTTCTTCAGGAATTCCTCAAGAAGGGCTTATGCCCGAAACGTCGATTCTCCTGCTCCTTGGATACTGCCTGACCTGCTGCGCTGGTCCAGCAACACATTTTCAGCTCTAATCTCCAGCATCTGCAGACCTCACCTTTTAGATTAGATTAGATTAGATTAGATTAGATTAGATTAGATTAGATTACATTACATTACATTACAGTGTGGAAACAGGCTCTTCGGCCCAACAAGTCCACACCGACCCGCCAAAGCGAAACCCACCCATACCCCTACATTTACCCCTTACCTAACACTATGGACAATTTTAGTATGGCCAATTCACCTGACCCTGCACATCTTTGGACTGTGGGAGGAAACCGGAGCACCCGGAGGAAACCCACGCAGACACGGGGAGAACGTGCAAACTCCACACAGTCAGTCGCCTTTCTCCTACGTAATATTCATCGTCTATCCCAGACCTATCGATCATCGAAAATTCCTCCAAATTTACACTCTTCCCTAAATCTCCCCCTACCATCCTGGCGTTGCAGTCTTTCATGTCTTTCTAATTTCCTCCAATCCCTTTTCCACTTACATCTCTCTGACACCTTCAGGCCCCTTTCGCCTTCCCTACCTTTCTAACAACCTTCAGGCCCTACATCTCTCCCAATCTCTGCCACATCTTCCAGACCCTAAACCTCTCCCTATTTAAGTCACATCCTCCAGCCCCTACACCCATCGCTATCTCATTAAACTCGTTCCTGCGCTTCCATTTCTCCCTATCTCTGTCACCTCTTAGAGGCTCCACAACACTCCCTATCTCTGTAACCTCTGCCATCTACTCTGACCCTCACGATGCACAAATTCCTTCAAGGCAGACCTCCTCCAAGTCCGACAGGCCTGCCTCCCTGTGTCACTTCCTTCAGCTCCTACACCAATCCCTATCCCTTTCTGTCAGCTTTACAAGTCCCTACACTCATACCTATCTCTCTCACTTCCTTCCTATCTCTTTCAGCTTTTCCAGCAACTACACTACTCCCTATCTCCCTCAACTCCATGCCACCTCTGTCACTTTTCCAGCCCCTAAAACACTGCATATCTCTCTCATTTCCTCCCTGTCTCTGTCAACCTTTCCAGCCCCAACTCCATTCCCTAGCGGTTTAACGTCTCGCCCGTATACTCCCTCTGGATCATTGTCACCTCTTCCAGACAGTACACCCCCCTTTTTAACTCAGTAAACTCTATTCCCTACACCCCTCCTTTTCTCTGTAACCACCTTCGACCCTTACAGCCTTTCCCTTCCTCCAGAACCCCTCCATCCACTACACCTTCTGACTATCTCTGCAAACTCTGCCAGCCTTTGCATCCTCTCCTTATCTCTGTAAACCCTTTCAAACCAGACAACCTCCTTTTCACTAACCCCCTCCAGCCCCTACTCCCCCGGCCAATCTCTGTAACCCCCTCGAGCACCGTCACCCACTCCCTATCTCTTTAAGCTCCTCCAGCCCCTAAACATCCTCACTATCTCGCATCCCCCTCCAGTCCCTCCACTATTTAGCTATTTCTGCAACCCACTCAAGCCGCCACACCCCCTCTCTATCTCTACAACTCCTTGCAGCCACCACACCACCCATCTCTATAACTCCCTCCAGCCCCCACACCCCCGCCCTATCGCTATAACTTCCTCCAGCTCCTACACTGCACCCTAACTCTGTAACCCCCTTCAGCCCCTGCACCCCCTCTCTATCTCTGTAACCTCGAACTTCTACACCCCTCCCGTTCTCTGAAACCTCTAGCCCCTACACCCCACTCCCTCACATTTCTCTAACCTTTTCGGTTCATTGTCACAAAGCTGGTCCTTTTTTTCTAAAAGCTGTTCCCTTTCTGACAGAAACAGTGTCCTCGATGTTTTTCCTGGTGTCGTTTATAAAGTTCGGGCTTCAAAATGACTGATTTGGAACAGAGATGTAAGGGTTTACTGAGATGCCTTTTTGTTTATATGTGAACGCATGAATGAAAGGGGAGTGGTCAGTCCGAAAAGCTGAAGTCTTGTTTCAGTTAGTTCAGCAATGGAGCTGTGTGAAAACACGCTGGGAGACTCGCACTCTCCTTCTCCCTTTCTAACTTTGACTGGAAGTCTTTGCTTCATTTTGACTTTGTGTTTAAGCGGGTTTGTTTTTTGGACTGTTGTGTATTTCAGGAACAGCATCATTCAGTCTAGTTTGGAAAGAAACTGTTCTTTAAACTGTTCTTTATGTTTCATTCCGTAATTTTGTGAATAAAGTTTTATCTGTTTAAAACCTAATGTGAGGAAAGATTAGATGATTCCAGCAGTAGTTCAGAATTTAACTTTGCTTCAAACACCATCAGCAAATGTAGAGATGGCAACAATTCAACTGCAAATAAAGCAGTTTGAGTTAGAGCGAGAGAGAAGGAAACGGCCGCAGAAAACAAACAGTTTGAGGGACGGTTAAAAGCAGAAGAGAAAGAAAAACAACAAAGAGCTTTCGCAGACGAGAAAGAAAAAGAGAGGAACTTTGAACTTCAAAAACTGACGCTTCGAAAGGAAAATGCGCTTAAAAATATTGAGAAGAAGATTGAAGGCAACTCTAGTGAGGAAGAGAGTGGGGCTCAGCAAATCCATGGTCCCGAAAACCTGATGGGAAACTGTTTATGTGTGTTCAATCATTGCGTACATTTGATGGGAAAGATGTAGAAGCCTATTTCATCTTATTTGAAAGAATGGCGAAGCAAATGCAGTGGATAGTGACCACGTGGGTTTTGTTGATCCAAACAATACATGTAGATCGTGTTCATGAGGTCTTCGCATTGCGATCAGACGATGCATCTGGCGAGTTTGAGCAGGTGGAAAGGGCCATTTAAAGTACGTATTAGCTTGCACTAGAAGCCTATCGGCAACGTTTCAGGAATCTAAGGAAAGTCTCTGGACAAACCTATACTGAGTTTGAAAGGATGGGTCATACTAATTTCAAGAGATGGATTAGAGCTTTAAAAATAGAGCAAACCTATGATGCCCTCGGAGAAGTAATTATTTTGGAGGATTTCAAAAAATTCACTGCCTGAAAAGCGTGAACTCATGTGGAAGAGCAAACAGTTAAAATAGCAAGGTTAGCAGCGGAAGTGCTGATGATTATGAGCTGGTCCATAAAACACGGTTTGGCTTCCAGAATCAATTTTAGTCCATGAGGGACAGTAACTGGGGTAAAGAGAAATCCTCAGGTGGAAAAGGAAATGTAGGTCTCAGTGAAGATCATAAAGATAACTTACCACAGGGTACAAATTAAACGATTGAATGGGATAAAGAACGTAAAAAGCTCTGGTGTTTTTATTGCAATAAAGTGGGTCACACGAAATCACAGTGTTGGTTGGGTAGGATTAAGTCAATAGTCAGAAAATCAAACAGACTGGAAGTTTTGTTGGACTAGTACCAAAAAGCACAAGGGAAGTTAAACAACTGCGTCAGAGTGTACAGGACGATCAGAGGTTGATTAAGGACGAAGTGTCAGATCTGCTCGAAATATACATGCAAGTGTCGTGTTTTCTTCGCATAGGCCAGGAGCAGTAGGTAAGGAGGTTACAACATGAAGAGACAAATGATTCTCTCACTCTGTAATACTGAAGAACGAAAAGATACTAACCCCTGAATGATTATTGCCAGAAAATATATTGGTAAGTGGAATTCATGGTGAGACATAAAGCACTCAATTATGAGAAGTGAGGCCAGAGAATCTAGAGAAGAGTGGAAAATTTGAGGTAGGAGTACTGGAAAAGTTCTCAGATCTAGGAATACAATTTGTCCTTGCAAATGATAAAACGGATTCCCAATAGGTGTGATGCCTACTCTCATTGAAAAGGCAGTGGCGATGACGGCAAATGAAGACCTAGAGAGTGTTTATCCAGGAATCTTTCCTGATTGCGTGATCACAGATCACAGAGGCATAAATTGAAGCAGGAGGCTTCAAAAGGCACAAATAAATAAACTGACGTCGTGTTATCCAAAACCTGTTTTGATCACTAAAGTGGAATAGAGAAGGAGCAAACCGGTTAACATGCAAGCATCTTTTGCTTTACTAAGCTGATTGAATTACAGCAGCAAGTTGCAGAGTTAGAACACTTATATCAAAGCGTATTTACCGAGAAAGAAAATGAATCCATTCCTGTCTGCTATTACTTAAAATATGATATCTTAATGAGGAAATGCAGACAATCATGCATTCAAGCAAATGATAATAGTCAGACATTCATCAAATCGTTTTGCCAGTCGGGTATAGAAAGGAGGTGCTGCTAATGCTGCATGCGCTACCACTTGAGGAAAACACAGGTTAAAATACAATGACATTTATACTGGCCTGCATTACACAAGGATGTAGTTGCATTTTGCCAGGTGTTTCATCCTTGTCAGATCAACCTCCTTTTCACTAACCCCAGCATTTGAGGAACCTTTCACACAGTCTCGATTGATTTTTTTGAAGAAATCACAGAGAGGATTGATGAGGGCAAAGCAGTAGACGTGATCTATATGGGGTTCAGTAAGGCGTTGACAATATTCCCATTGGGAGACTGTTTAGTAAGATTAGATCTCACAGAATGCAGGGAGAACTAGCCATTTGTATACAGACCTGGCTTAAAGATAGAAGACAGAGAGTGGTGATGAAAGGTTGTTTCTCAGACAGGAGGTCTGTGACCAGTGGCGTGCCACAAGGATCGCTGCGGGGTCCTCAACTTTTTGTCATTTGTATAAATGATTCCGATGCGAGCATAAGAGGTATGGTACGTAAGTGTGCAGCTGACACCAACATTGGAGGTGTGGTGGACAGCGAAGAAGGATATCACAGATTACAACGGGGACTTGATCAGATGGGCCAAAGGGTTGAGAAGTGGCAGATGGTGTTTAATTCAGATAAATACGAGGTGCTGCATTTTGGGAAAGCAAATCTTAGCAAGACGCCTACGCTTAATTTTAAGGTCCTAGGGAGTGTTGCAGAACAAAGAGACCTTGGAGTGCAGGTTGAAAGCTTCTTGAAGGTGGACACGCAGGTAGATAGGATAGTGAAGAAGGTGTTTGGTATGCTTTCTTGTATTGGTCCGAGTCTTGAGCCCTGGAGTTGGGAAGTCATGTTAAGCACATTGGTTAGGCCATTTCTTTGGAATATTGCATGCAACTCTGGTCTCCTTCCTATATGAAAGATGATGGGAAACTTGAAACGGTTCAGAAAAGATTTACAAGGATGTTGCCAGGGTTGGAGGATTTGAGCTATAGGGAGAGGCTGAACAGGCTGGGGCAGTTTGCCCTTGACCATCGGAGGCTGAGGGGTGACCTGATAGAGGTTTACAAAATTATGAGGGGCGTGGGTATGATAAATAGACAAAGTCCTTTCCCTCAGTTTAAACTATGCCCCTGCGTGCTAGCAATCTCCATCCGAGGAAAAAGGCTCTGGGATCGGGGAGACCAGAACTGGAGAGTATAGGTTTCGGGTGTGAGCAGAAAGATATAAAGAAGACTTAAGGGGCAACGTTTTCACGCAGAGGGTGGTACATGCATGGAATGATCTGCCAGAGGATGTGTTGGAGGCGAGTACAATTGCAAAACCTAAAAGACGTCAGGGTGGGTATATGAATATGAAGGGTTTGGAGAGCTATGGGCTGGGTGCTGGTTGGTGGAAGTAGATCGGGTTAGGATATTAGTCGGCATGGACCGAAGGGTCTGTTTCCATGCGATACATCTCTATGACTCTATGGCCTCCCGTTGCAGCTGACAGTTCCTAAATCTCGCATTCTCTCTCGTTCTATCTCCCTGTCTCTATCTATTTCTAATCATCACATGTGGCATGTGGCATCAAGTAGGGCATCAGTTAAAGGACCTTAAAATGAAGCTACAGCAAGTTATCCAGAATGCTCGTGGCATTCTCTGATTCATTGCAGGAGGATTTGTACAAAAATAAGTAACATTGTTCTGCCCTCTGTCACATTACCCGGATCTCTGTTTAAACCCCTCGCTGATCCCAGAATTTACTACAACACTGGGATAGGGATACAAAGTGAAGCAACACTGACCTTCCAATTAATAAATATGAAATGTGAATTATTGTTCTTTCCCGATGTCTCGAAGATAACTGGCGTTGTTCTAAGTAACACATCTCAAGCTGGGCCCATTGACACTGGACAGAGAATGTTTCACCCAAATTCCATTCCCTGACTCGCACCCTGAATTTGCCCCTTTCAGTTTCTGCATGGTGACTGGGCACCGGGCGTCTGATTATGGGAGAGGACGTTTCACCTTCTTGCTGGGTTTACCTGCTTCCCAGTGCAGAAAGATAAACTTAGATGTAGAGCTGAACTCCCGCATATCAAGACATGTTTTTATTACCTGCGATGTGAACATTTTCCTGAACCAACCAGGTGGAAATGACCTCGCTGTCTTCCCGAACGGCAGCAGTCATTGCCCAGAAAGTAAATTGCTGAACCGCGTCCAGATCAACGGGAACCGCACCGTGACTCAGCTTTTCCAAACTCTGCTGAATAACACAACCCAGCACAATAACCAGCCAGTGGGCTGTATCATTCTCTACACCACCTACAGCCCATGTCTAGATCACTGTTTCAGTAACACGGGGAATTGTGAGATCATCCCTGCCTTGCAAAGGTTCCATTTCGGGACATATGGAATGAACCAGACATTAACAAATATTTTGTATTCAGTAAAATATTTGCACATGATGCGGATCAGAGCTGACATCAGGAAATCGGGAAAAGCTGGCTGCAGTGGAGAATACCGAGTTTCATGTCAGAAGGTGTGATGTGGAATACCCAGTCAGGTGTGGAGAATGCTCCGCTCCAGAATACTGCATTGGACAGGCTCCAAGAATTGATTTAACATGTTAAGAGATCTAGGAATTTCTGCAAATGGGTGCCATGCCTATTCAAATACATCTATCATATTTCACTTCCGTGAAAGAAAATTACTAACATACATTGATATTGTTTCTACTGATCGGTAGTAGATGGCATCAGAGAAAAAAAAGTCCGTTATCAACTCAATAAATTCAAGAATCCCTCACAATCAAAATCAATTCCATTCACAACCTTGCTTTCCCGTCCATCAACGCATCTGCAAGTGCAACCCAATACTGGCCTCACATTCTCAGTCTCAGTCTTACAAAGAGAGATAGAGCATAGATGCAGAATGTTTGAGAGATCGAACTAGCTTAAAAAGATAGGGTGTGTTAGTACATAAAACAACACAGCGCAGTACAGGCTCTTCGGCCTTCGATATTGTGCCGAACTGTGAAATCAATCTGAAGCCCATCTATCCTACGCTATTCTATTATCATCCATATGTTTATCCAGTGACCATTTAAATGCCCTTTAATTTAGTGAATCCTCTACTGATGCAGGCAGGATATTCCACGCCCTTCGTACGTGGGTGGCACGGTGGCACAGTGGTTAGCACCGCTGCCTCACAGCGCCAGAGACCCGGGTTCAATACCCGCCTCAGGCGACTGACTGTGTGGAGTTTGCACGTTCTCCCCGTGTCTGCGTGGGTTTCCTCCGGGTGCTCCGGTTTCCTCCCACAGTCCAAAGATGTGCAGGTCAGGTGAATTGGCCATGCTAAATTGTCCGTAGTGTTAGGTAAGGGGTAAATGTAGGGGTATGGGTGGGTTGCGCTTCGGCGGGGCGGTGTGGACTTGTTGGGCCGAAGGGCCTGTTTCCACACTGTAAGTAATCTAATCTACTCTCTGAGTAAAGAATCTATCTCTGATATCTGTCCTATATGCATCGTCCCTCAGTTTAAACTATGCCCCTGCGTGCTAGCAATCTCCATCCGAGGAAAAAGGCTCTCACTGCCTGCCCTGTCTATTCCTCTGATCATCTTGTGTGCCTCTGGTAAATCACACTTTAACCTGCTTCTCTCGAAGGAAAACAGAATTAAGTCCCTCAAGTTTCTTCATAAGACCTTCTCTCCGTACCAGGCAACATCCTGGTAAATCTCCACTGCACCGTTTCCAAAGCTTCCATATATTTCTGGTAATGGGGTGACCAGAACTGTGCGCAATCCTCCAAGCGCGACACACCAGTGTTCTGTACAGCTGCAATCTGACCTCATGGCTCCAAAAAGCAATGCTCTGCCAATAAAAGTTAACACACGGCATGCCATCATAACAGCCCTTCAACCTGGGTGGAATCTTTTAGGGCTCTAACATGGACACTGAGATCTCTGCTCATCCACACTACCAAGAATCTTACAGTTGGCCCAGTACTCTATATTGCTGTTATTCCTTCTAAAGTCAAGGTTAGATTTCCACATTAAAACCATTGTTCACCTCTCAGCCCAGCTCTGCAGCTTATTTATGCCCCTCTGTACCTGTAACATCCTTCAGCACTGTCCACAACTCCACCGACTTTAGTGTCATTGACAAATTTACTAACCATCATTCTACGCTCTTCTCCAGGTAATTCATAAAAATGACAAACAGCAGCGGCCCGAAATCAGATCCTTGTGGTACATCACTAGCTCCAGGATGAATAATTCCCATGAACCACCACCTTTCAGCTTTCAGCGTTCAGTCTTTTTTCAGCTCGCCAATTTCTGATATAAACAGCCAAATTACCCTCAATCCCATGCTTCTGTACTTTCTGCAATAACCTACCATGCAGAACATTATCAAACGCTTTACTGAAACTGAGCTGTGTGACAACAATAATCGAATGGTTTCAGAAAAGTTTTCCAAGGATGTTGCCAGGGTTAATGGGGTTTGAGCTGTCAGGAGAGGCTGAATAGACTGTATTCCATGTGATCTAACCTTGATAACCAGCTTCCCATGAGGAACCTTTGCAAATTTCCTTACTGAAGTCTATCCAGATCACATCCACCACTGTTAAAAACCATTTGGATGGGTATATGAATAGGAAGGGTTCTGAGGAATATGGGCCAAATGCTGGAAATGGGACTAAATTTATTTCGATATCTGGTTGCCATGGACGCTTTGGACTGAACGTTCTGTTTCTGTGCTGGAACTCTGTATGACTCTCTGACTGTTACTCTAACAGGAAGGATACGCAGTAACTTTCAAACCCAGTGCTGGAGATGCACGTGAAATAACTGCACAAAGGCTGGTTTACTTCTCCAAGTCACCCTTCTTCAGTCACATGAACTGTCCTTGAATTTATTACTGCCTCATTCAGAGACTGCATCTCTGACACTGACCCTTCTTATCTGTCAGCCAAGTCTCCCTACTTGGTCCAGATTAGCAGTCCCAATCAGGGAACTCATATTAGATTAGATTCACTACAGTGTGGAAACAGACCCAACACGTCCACACCGAACCTCCGAACAACAACCTACCCAGACCCATTCGCCTACATTCACCCCTGACTAATGCACCTAAGACTACGGGCAATTTTAGCGTGTCCAATTCACCTAACCTGCATATCTTTGGACTTTGAGAGGAAACCGGAGCACCCGGAGGAAACCCACGCTGACACTGGGAGAATGTGCAAACTCCACACAGATAATTACCCGAGGCGGGAATTGAACCCGGGTCCCTTCCACCTATACTCTCTGATGTCCAGCTGGCTGTCCTGGTCACAACCACCGCAGTATGTCCCCTGGAAATAAAGCACACGCTAAAGATAAACAGTTACATACCCGGGGTAAGGAAGGTATAAGGTCATGCCGGGAAGGAAAGGGAGCTACACATTTTGGGTGACCCAGAGAACGTCAGAAAATCGAATGGGAAGGAGTCCAGTAAAGAATGAGGAAGACAGATTTGTGAAATGGTTTAATAGTTTGGATGCAGAGCATGTCTTCAGTTTCCCCTTAAATGACCTACACTTTGTGCATCATTTCCAAATGTTTTCTATCCAATGTTGTACTGTTGGAATGATTTGAACAGCAGAGAAATCATTTCTTTGCACAGTTGAATTCAGTGAAATGAGTTCCATGTATAACTACACGTAATATTTCTGCTTCTATTATATACATATAAAATAAAGTTAATGGCACAATTCAACGGTAATCTCCTTTCAGATGTATGATTTCTCTCATTCACCTGCCATTGATTACTGTCGCTGAGTCGTGTTTCTGTTTTGTGAAGAAATACGAATGAGTTGGAAAAGAAATGGCAGTCCCCATGGTGGGGATTCTCCAACACTGCAGCTAGATGGTGGGGTCAGGGAGGTGGGTAGGTCACAAGAACTATTCTGGAGGGAAAGGGAGAGACTCGTGGTGTACGGGGGAGCGACAAGGCAGTGAGGAGAATGAAATGCGGCCTGGAGAGATCTCTGGCTACAATCTCAAAGACAGCAGCTAAATGGAAGAGGACAAAAAGAGTCACTCACAGGATCAGGCTAGGCTGACTGTGAAACAGGGAAGAGATATTGGGAAGTTAGAGGGAGGAGTGTGAACAATTCAAGCTCACTGTGAGCCTGTTAATAATCACCATATAGTTACTGGGAGGTATGCAGATGAGAGCAGGCTCACATACAGCAATGCCCCACGGAGACAAGTTACCATGGACGCCCCGGGGGGAGTAAAAAAGTGAGAGGTTAGCCATCCGGCAGCAGATCCCACTGCTGCTGGCAACGTCCAGGCCGGTCGTTCTGGCCAGAGTGTTCAACTGCATCATCGATGTGGATGGACCATCCGGAGGGGCTGACTGCGAACTGGACTCCACGGTCAGATTCCAGCTAGAAACAGTTAAAGTCACCAAGCAGCACGATATCTTCAGGACTATCAACATATCAGGACTTCAGCAACATAGATACACCTGGTCACAACCAGCTGGGTCTATCCGCTCAAGGATAGGTTTCCAGTTTGTGTCCCACCCATTCTGGGTCAGATCCATTGACGTCAACTGGTGCTCTTCACTGACCACTGGCTCTTGCTGGCTCACTGTCACGTGCAGGACGACCGGGGGCTGGCAAGGGAACGTGAAAGTTGAACATGAAACTGCTGACCCCAGAAAATGTTGAGACGAAGTGGGATTATACGGGTTGGAGAACCGTGAAGCGCATATGCAAGTCCCAAGCGGACTGCTGGAAAACAGTCAAAGGGGACATCCTGAGGTGTTTTATCATTAAAAGGTTTCAAAAGGTGGAGCAGAGCCGGGCAAGACTATCCAAATCCCAGAAAACCATGCAGAACCTACTGCTGCTGTAGACAATTGGGGTCGATGTAGTGACACCGAGGTAATGTGTCAGCAAGTCTCGCTCTTTACCTCGGAGCCTTTGAAGATAATCCTCCGGGCCAGATTCCCAACAATGGAGCAAGATGAGACATGCTGGCGTTTCTTCTTCCCGAAGATGCACAAGGAGAGCTCTGTGTTCAGCAGCTTGAAAGAAGATAATGGCTCAGTAACATCATCTCAGTCTGACATCCTGATGATCAGCAAATCCTTTGATGCCAGTCTCTTTGACACTAAGATCAGAGACAGTGCTGGCTCCCAATCATTCCTGTCCTCTGTCACGGAGGTCTTAGACAGCAGCATGCGGGAGAGACTGTACCAGCTGTTATCTCTGGATGGGCTGACAAAGGCCCTCTCGTCCTTAGAAAATAATGATGCTCCTGGAACCAACGCCTAAAATGCTGATCTGTATTCGTTTCAGTGGGCAGTGATTGGCCAGGACATGCTAGAGGTGTACGACAGTATGCTTCTAACAGGTACAATGAGCAACTCCATGAGGAAAGGTAACATCTCCTTCATCGACAAACGGAAGACGGAGAGGGAGGAAATTAGAAATTGGCGACCAATGTAGACTGCAAATTCCTGGCTCAGGTTATCGCCAAGCGAGACAGGTATGTGTGTTGTACCGGACAGGACCATCTCTGGGGGTCTCACGGTCTTCAGGGATGCAATCGCCTAACATTGAGTCTGCCTTTTGTTTTAATTTCAAAGATACACTTTATTCATACAAAATCACATTTTGTACATTGTCACAGAAACATTTTGGCTCTGTACAGTTGCATATCAAGCTACATTAGTTTTAAAACAGTGATATAAAAGCACACACCGTATCTAAAATGTAAAGTGATAAATTGGAGGTAAGCCAGGTTTGATGGTATTTGGCAAGAACTTCCAAATGTTGATTGGGAGGCGGATATTTGCAGGTAAAGGGATGGCTGGATAATGGAAAGCCTTCAAAAATGAGATGACGAGAATGCACAGGTGGCATGCTCCTGTTCGAGTGAACATCAAGGCTGGCAGGTGTAGGGAATGCTAGATGACTACACAAAGCGTTGTTTTAGTCAAAATAGGAAGGTATATGTAAGGGAAAGACATTTGAGATTGCGTGAATGAGAAGCCTATGATGGCAACACTTAAGAGGGAATTCAGGATGGCAAAAAGGGGGCATGCAATAGCTTTGGCAAATAGGGTTGAGGAGAACCGAAATTGATTCAACAGATACATTATGGGCGAAATGGTAACTAAGGAGAGAATAGGGTCCATCACAAATCAGCCATGGGTGTGAGTTTAGGACATGAGTTAGTTACTACTTAGATTTAATTACTTACACTGTGGAAATTCCGCCACAAAGTCACCAGCACCTCCACACACATCATTTATTGCATCCGCTGCACCCGATGTGGCCTCCTTTAAATTGAGGAGACAAGCCACCTACTTGCGGAACTTTTCAGAGAACACCTCTGGGACACACGGACCAACCAACCCAACCACCCCGTGGCTCAACACTTCAACTCCCTCTCCCACTCCACGAAGGACATGCAGGTCCTTGGACTCCTCCATCGCCAGACCATAGCAACACGAGGGTTGGAGGAAGAACGCCTCATCTTCCGCCTAGGAACACTCCAACCACAAGGGGTAAACTCAGATTTCTCCAGTTTCCTCATTTCCCCTCTCCCCACCTGGTCTCAGTCAAATACCTCGAACTCAGCACCGCCTTCCTAACCTGCAATCCTCTTCCTGACCTCTCCGCCCCCACCCCACTCTGGCCTATCACCCTCACTTTGACATCCTTCCACCTATCGCATTTCCAAAGCCCCTCCCAAGGCCCTCCTCCCTACCTTTTATCTTAGCCTGCTGGACACACTTTCCTCATTCCTGAAGAAAGGCTCATGCCCGAAACGTCGATTCTCCTGCTCCTTGGATGCTGCCTGACCTGTTGCGCTTTTCCAGCAACACATTTTCAGTTAGAGAAGGATTCAGACAGAGCAAAGTTTGGAGAATTGGGATGAGATGACAGAGGTAATCATATTGTCATGGGGGCAGTTTATAATGATCATGAGGGTCGAGAGAGATGATATCATTATTGAGAAAGAGAATTTTGTAGGGACTGGGGAGAAGGTTACGGTCAAAGGGAGATTTGTACAAGTTAGGTGAGTTTACAGAGATAGGGACAGTTGGAGAAGTTTGAGGGGGTAACAGTGATTGGAAGTGTGGTAATGAATGGCGAATGTTAGTCATTAAGTACTTTCGGAATGGGAATAAATTGCAGTCATGTGGATTGTTGCAAGGAACGGAGAAGGTTGCATTAACAACGTGATTTTAGGGATTGTACAATTTACAGAGAGAATGTGGGGAGGATGGCCTCGGCCAAGTGAAAGAGAGTCGGATGACAGGACCAGAGGAAGATTAATTTAATTAATTTTTTTAGAAAAGACTTCAAAATACATTCATTATGGTAGTGCAGTTCATGTAGTTGAAATGGACATAAGACCTTAGACAAGGTTCCATATTGAAGGCTGGTACAGAAGATAAGGGCCCAGGGGATCCAAAGCAAGTTGATAAACTGGATTCCAAATTGCCTTGCAAAGATGAGGCAAAGGGTGATGGTGGAGGGTTGTCTTAGTAACTTGAAACATGTGAACAGCAGTGTAACACATTGGACAGTACGAGGACTCTTGGTGTTTGATATTTATATTAATGACTTGGGTGTAAATTAGCAAGTTTGCTGATGGCACAAAAATTGGTGGTGCTGTTCACAGCCAGGAGGTTGGTCCCAGTCTGATATTGATCAGCTGATAAATTGGGTGGAACAATGGTAGAGTGAAATTAGGGTTATACACAATGAATGTCCAAATCCTGGGGAGTATTTAAGGGACCTGATGTACAAGTCTGTACATCCATAAAGGGGTAAGTGCAGGTAGACAGGTTGAGAAAGCTGACATCCAGGATGCTTGACTTCATTATCAGAGATATGAATGCGTGATTGAGCAACCTTCTGAAAACATTGGTGAGACAACATCTGGAATACTGTGTGCAGTTTTGTTTGTTAAAAAAAGTAATTGCGCTGGAGAGGGTGAAAAAAAAAGATTCACCAGGATGTCGCATGGGATGATAAAGCTCATTTGAGATGGGAGACTTAAATGCTGAATCTGGTTTCGTTGGATCAGAGGAGGCTGAAAGAGGGATGTGACTGATGTACACAAAATAATGGGAGGTATAGACAAAGTAGATCATGAGAACCTCTTCCCCATAGTGAGGAGCAAGTGAATTGGAGGAGATTTGAGAAAGAAGCTTTTTTTAAACCCAGAGCGTGGTAGATGGTTGGAACGCGCTGTCTGAGAGGGTGTTGAGAGAGATACTCTCAGAATATTGAAGAAGCCTCTGCATGAATACGTAAAATTCCAGGACATGGTAGACTATGGACCAAGTGCCGGGAAAGGAGCTCAATGTAATTTACTGTTTGTTGTCTGCAGATACATGGTGGGGTGAAAAGCCTGTTTCTATGCAGTATGACACGAAGATTGGATGAGGTAACAGAGTTCACAACGGTGCAGGAACAGGAGAAGGAAGCAGAAATAGTATGTAGTGTAGAAGGAGCTTAATTAAGTAGTGTTTGTTGGAAAGATGGAATAAGGTTACAACAATGCAGATGTTTCAAGTGATTAAAAATATAGTAGTGGTTACCGACTGGATGAGGTTAGTGATACTGAAGGTTGTGGACACTGGGCGAGTTTACACAGATAGAAATGGTTCGTCGGACTGAAGGAGGTTTCAAAGAGACAGCTGTAGGGACTGGAGGTGGTTACATCAATCAAGAAAATGTTACAAGAACATGCATAGTTTTAGCTGCTGGAGGAGATTACAGCGTTAGGAAGCCTAAGGGTGGCTGGAGGAAGGAGAGAGAGGAAGCATTTTTGTAATTGGAGGAGGTCAGAGAGAGAGAAGGTTGTAGAGACTGGAGGAGGTAACAGACATGAGGAGGGTCAAAGTGACTTAAGAGGTTTACACAAATAGCCAGGTGGTACAGACTGGAGAAGGTTACACGGGAAGGGAAAGCTGTCGCCACTGGACAACTTTAAGCAGTTAGGGAGATTTGTATGAACAGTAGGAGATCACAGAGATTGTGCATTGTTGTTGAAGGGAGGAAGCCGCGTTGCAGGGACTGGAGGAGGATGTGCAGATGGGGAGGGTTTGAGGTATTGGAGGAGGTTTCCAGACACTGGAGAAGATGATAGAGATAGTGACTATGACAGTGACTGGACATCGAGCTTGCTGACACAAAGCATGATGTAGAGACTGGAACAAGTTACAAAGAAAGAAATTGCGGGTTTAGTTAAGAAAAAGAAGGAAGCATATGTCAGGCATTGGCAGGATTGACCGAGTGAATTCTTAGAAAAGTATAAAGACCATAGGAGTAAACCTACGAGGGAAATCGGGAGGGCAAAAATGGGACATGAAATAGCTTTGACAAATAGAATTAAGGAGAATCCAAATAGGTTTTACAAATACACGAAGGACAAAAAGGTGACTATGGAGAGAATAGGGCCCCTCAAAGACCAGCAAGGCAGCCTTTGTATGTAGCCACGGAAAAAAAGGCCGGTTCAAAACGAGTATTGTGCATCATTATTTACTGTGGAAAAGGACATGGAAGATAAGGACTGTAGGGAAATAAATGGTGACATTTTGCAAAATGTTCTTATTACAGAGAAGGAAGTGCTGGTTAAAAGTGGATATATCCATAGAAGCTGACCATGTGTAACCTAGAACTCTGTGGGAAGTTAGGGAAGTGATTGTTAGGCCTCTTCCTGTGATATTCATATCATCGATACTAACAAGTGAAGTGCCAGAAGACTGGAGGTTGGCTAACGTGTTACCACTGTTTAAGAAGAGTGGTAAGGATAAGCCAGTGAACTATAGACCAGTGAATTTGACGTCTGTGATGGGCAATTTGTTGGAGGGAATCCTGTGGGACAGGATGTACATGTGTTTGGAAAGGCAAGGACTGCTTAGAGATACTCAAAATGGGAAGTCATGTATCAAAAACTTGATTGCGTTTTTTGAAGAAGTAACAAAGATGATTAATGAGGGCAGAGCGGTCGATATGATCTATGTGGACTTCGGTAAGGAGTTCGAACAGGTTCCCCATGGGAGACTGGTGAGCAAATTTTGATCTCATGGAATACAGGGATAACTCGCCATTTGGATACAGAACTGGCTCAAAGGTAGAAGACAGAGGACGGTGGTAGAGCCTATGACCAGTAGAGTGCCACAACGATCGTTGGTGGGTCCACTACTTTTCATCATTTATATAAATAATTTGGTTGCGAGCATCAGAGGTACAGTTAGTAAGTTTGCAAATGACATTAAAATTTGAGGTGTAGTGGAAAATGAAGAAGGTCACCTTATATTTCAACGAGATCTTGACCAGATGGGCCAATGGGCTGAGAAGTGGCAGATGGAGTTTAATCAAAATAAATGTGAGGTGCTGCATTTTGGGAAAGCAAATCAGAGCAGGACTTATACACTTTATGGTAAGGTCCTCAGGACTGTTGCTGAACAAGGAGACCTTGAAGTGTAGGCTCACAGCTCCTTGAAAGTGGATAGGATAGTGAAGAAGGCGTTTGGTATGCTTTCATTTATTGGTCAGTGTATTGAGTACAGGCGTTGGGAGGCCATGTTGCGGCTTAACAGGACATTGGTTAGGCCACTTCTGCAATATTGTGTGCGATTCTGATCTCCTTTCTATCAGGAAAATGTTGTGAAACTTCACAGGGTTCAGAAATGATTGTCAAGGATGTTGTCAGGGTTGGAAGACTTGATCTATAGGGAGAGGTTGAACAGGCTGGGGCTGTTTTCTCTGGAGTGACGGAGGCTGAGGGGTGACTTTATAGAGCTTCATAATATCATGAGGGACAGGGATAGCATATATAGGCAAAGTATTTTCCCTGGGTTGGGGGAGTGCAGACCTAGAGGGCATAGCTTTAGTGTGAGAGTGGAAAGGTATAAATGAGACGTAAGGGCAACTGTTTCACTCAGAGGGTGGTAAATGTATGGAATGAGTTTCCAGAGGAAGCGATGGAGGCTCGTACAATTGCAACATTTGAGTGGCAGCTGGATGGATACGTTTGTGGGTCTACAACTTTGAGATCTCTAATTCATCTCCCGCATTATGCAATATGAGTGACCTTCCCTGCAGGATTTATTGAATTCTGTAGATGAGATTAGATTCCCTACAGTCTGGAAACAGGCCCTTTGACCTAACAAATCCATGCAGCATCCAAGGAGCTGGAAAATCGACGTTTCGGGCATAATTCCTTCCTCATTCCTGAAGAAGGGCTTATGCCCGAAAGGTCGATTCTCTTGCTCCTTGGATGCTGACTGACCTGCTGCGCTTTTCCAGCAACACATTTTTCAGCTCTGATCTCCAGCATCTGCAGTCCTCACTTTCTCCTAACAAGTTAACACCGACCCTCAGAAGAGTAACCCAACCCTCTCTGACTAATGCACCTAACACCTTGGACAATTTAGTGTAACAGTTCATCTTTGGATCTCACTGTCTTTCTTCTTTCTGGCTGGCTTACCGTCTTCAATGTGGTACTGGATGCTAAATGAGCTGGGAATTCTGTTCCATCAAGAACTCCAAGTAGCTACAGGAGACAGAGAAATAGGCAGACGCAGAAAGGAAATTCATATAGTAATGATTACACATGTAGAATGGTACTGAGACTCTGGGAGATCTACAATACCCCCGTATCCATTCCTGGCGTGTGCAACATCATCTCTCTTCTCTTCTCTCGAGAGTGGAAAATTTTGTTGGTTCAGGAGCTGAGAGTAGTTACAACGGAAAATAGCAGCTGCACCCACACAGTGATGAATACCACATGCAACGATACTGAGCGATATCACCAGAGTGCAGGAAAATCGCACATTCGAACAATGGTGCAAACAAATCAATAGAAGTGCAGCTGGAGAAGCACAGCAGGTCAGACAGCCTCGGAGGAGCAGGAAAGTCGACGATTCGAGCCGAGCAAGGAGTGGTTTTGATTCATGGAGCACTTGCATCATTACTCAGGAAAAGTGGAGTATTCCATTGTGATGGATTACATGGGAACTGTGCGGGGACCAGTGTCACGGCCAAACATATGAATATAATTTTGGACAGTGGTTTAAACTGACAAAAGTGAGGCAGGAGCAAGGTACTAGTGAAAGGAGATTTTCAAATACAAAGACAAAGTTTGAAACATGGAAGAAGCTTGACAATGTGGTTGAAGATAAGGAGAAAGGAACACGAAGGGACAAGTATAATTTAAGTGTACATTGTTCAGTTAATTTGCGACAGGAAGTAGTCATTAAAATGTAATTTATGTGTTCTTTATTTCAATGGACAAAGTATCTGCAAGAAGGCATATGGACATAAAGAAGTGAATGCCTTTGATCTAATCACCAGTCAGATTTGGTTATTATGAACAAAAGATGGGACATGAATATTTGAGATTCCTCAGTTTTGCAGACTGGAATGCAGAGAGGAGGAACCTGTTAGCTCGAGATAACAATATTAAGACTGCCGAATTATTTACCCTCAGATCATGAAAGCAATTTGGAAAGATGATGTGCCCAGAAATGTAAGTGGGAGAACAGTTTCTAGCCTGCCTAACAGCACTGTATTAAGCAAGAAATGACAGGAATTTATAAAAACACAAATTAATAATTGTGGGGGTCTTCAATCTTCATGTAGTCGAGTCAATTGCATTTGCAAGAGTGATCCTGAAGCGGAGTTTGTCGAATGTTTTTGTCAGTGTGTGTTGGAACAACGACATTGTGCAATGATTGAGGATGTACCTGTTTCAGATCCAGCATTGCATCATGAATGAGTCATGGCACAGTAAGCGATCTTCCAGTAAATTGGGAATAAGGTGAAATTCAAAGGCATGATATAGTTTTAAATTGACCCCATAAATGACAAACAATAACTGGGGACCAGAAACTAATTGCCATGTATTGAGTCTGAGAGGGAGCACTACCCGAGATAAACAGGGAAAAAGTGAAATGTCTGGCTGCAAATGATCAGGGACAAACATGGGAAGGAACAGCCTCAAATATACAACCAAAAGGCACATTCTTTAGCTCTGGGCACTCTCACCATCTGTTCCCTCTGGTCTACAACACAAAGCCCAGAATTTTCGAGCATCTCCTTCCAGTTCTGACCAAGAGTTCGATCAGACTCTTGGCGCTAACTGTTCCTCTCTCTCCACACAACATTCCACAGCCATTCATTTTCCGCAGCACACACTGTGTGGACTACATTACCCGTGCAGCCCTTACGGCGCCTGCGCCGTAAGGGCCAGCTACTTTGGTTTCCACAGGCTTGGATCGCGTTGCCTGATGAGAGTTGTAGGTCTGACAAGCACTCACGAGCTCCTCGGCGCTGAACAACCAACGGCCGGGAGTTCAAAACCAGAGTAGAGATCAGAGTGGTGCTGGAAAACCACAGCACGTCAGGCAGCATCCGAGGAGCAGGAAAATCGACGTTTCGGGCAAAAGCCCTTCATCAGGAATGCAGGCATGGAGGCTCCAGGGTGGAGAGATAAAAACATGGTAAATAAATAAAAAAGTGGTTAGATTGTATCTGACTGGAAATGGGTATCGCCTGGCATCTGTGTGGCAGGAATGTTACTTGCCACTATTCAGTATGAGTTTGGATATTGTCCAGATCTTGCTAAATTTAATATGGTCTGCTTCAGTATCTGAGAAGTTGTGAATTGTGCTGAATATTGTGTCATCATCGTTGAACATCCACACTTCTGGCCTTATCATGAAAGGAAGGGCATCGACGAATTAGCTGGAAATGTTTAAGCCAAGGACAATACCGTTGGAAACTTGAGCTCTTGTGGGTACACTGGTAGTGTCTCTACCTCTGGTCTAGAAGATTTGTGTTCAAGCCCCACATGCTACAGGGGTGCATTATAACATCTCTGGATATGTTGATTAAAAATACTGACAATGAATCTGCTCCTGCAGAGTTGTCCTGGAGCTAAGATTACGGACATGCAATATACACAACCATTTTCATCTGCATCATCCTCGCTACCTGTGCTGATCCAAGTGAGAACAAGTATGACAAAAGTGCCTTGATTCTCAAAGGGGTTTACAGCATGAATATTGTTTAAAAAGCCACACCCAACCCCAGGCTTGAAGAGTTACCAACAAATGAAATATTCACTGGTTTTATCTGCACAGATGCAGCCAGATTTGTAGAGTGGATCCAACAGTCAGTCTGTGATTACCTAAATTTATTTCAAACTCAGATCATGAGAAATGTAACATTAAATCATTTGGCTCATTGAACATATGTGGCAAACCACGAGGATTAAAGAAAACAGAATCAGGAGTTGGCCATTCAAACCGACAATGCCTGCTCAGCCATGTCATGTGATCATGGCTGATCATCTAACTCAGTCCCATGTTCTACTTTTACAACATCCATTTCGCCCCAAAAATTGTATCTGTCTCTGTTCTGAAAGCTTTCAGTGCTATGGCCTCATCTATTTTCTGTGTCAGTGAATATCACAGGCTCAGTGCTCACTGAGTGAAGAGATTTCTCCTTATCTCAATCCTAACTGATCCAGCCTGTACCCTTAGATTGTGATCTCTGCTTCTGGGCTGCCTGGTCATCAGGATCATCCTTCCTGTGTTTACACTGTCTAGTCAGGTTGGAAATCTGCAGATTATGAGATCCAACTTCATTCTTCTCAACAGCAGTGAATATCGTCCTAACCAATATAATCTCGCTTCATAACCATCCATGCCATCCCAGGCATTAATCTGGTAAACCGTTGTGCTCCCTCAGTAGCCAGAGCATCCTTTCCCAGATAAAGGAAAACAACACTGCACATAATACTACTCCACGGGGGTGGTCTAACCAATGTTCTATTACTCCAAGGGGGTGGTACAACAACAGCAAGCCCTCCCTGCTCCTGTGCCTGAATCCTCTCGGTATGCAGGCGAACATACCGTTTTCCTTCTTCACCGCCCGCTGCCCCTGCCTGTGACATTCACCGAATGCTGTACAAGGACAGTCAGCTCCGACTGAAACACCCTCCTGTTCCCAGTCGAGCATCATTCAGTCAATAAACTGCCTTCCCAAAGGGGACACACATTTAACCACGTCTTCTGTCCCTGCTGCTCCTTCATGCTTACTTTCCCTGACTGGTGCACGAGGACACCCGGGTCTTTTTGTGCCTCACCATTTCTCAATCTCTCACCATTCCGTGAATAATCCACTTTCCTGTTCTTGCTCCCAAAGGGGACAAACTGATATTTACATCCTCTCTACATCACCTGCCATGCATTTACCCACTCACACAACTTGTCCCAGTCAGACTGAAGCATCTCTGTCCGTTCCTCATAGCTCACCCTCCCACTCCGCATTGTGGCACCTGCCAATTTGGAGGTTTTTACATCTAATTCCCTCCTCTTAAATCGTGAACCTATATTGTGAATAGCTGGGGCCAAGCACTGATACCCACTGGCTGCTATTCAGAAACAGACCCGTTCATTCCTACACTTTGTTTCCTGGCTGACAACCAGTTCTCTCTCCGTGTCAGTACACGACACCAATTTCATCTGCTTGAATTTTCCTTTCTAAACTCTGACATGGGTCCTCATTAGCCTTCTGAAAATCCAAGTAAACCACATCCACTCGCTCCTTGACCAGTTCAATGTGAGAAATCCCAGGGTATTGCAGTAATCTTGTCAAGCAAGATTTCTCTTTTGTAAATCCATGCTGACAGTGTCCAGTTCTCGCACTGTGTTCCACTTGTTCTGCTGTTATATCTTATATGATCGATTCCAGTATTTTTCCAACTTCTGATGTCAGACTAACCGGTTTGTCATTCTGTTCGCTCCTTGCTTCAGTTTCTAAAGCAGTAGGATGCCGTAGCTGCCCGCCAATCCATGGGAACTGTTTGAGAGTCGACAGTCTGGAAAGATGACCACAAATACATCCAATACTTCTCGGACCACTTCCATATGTAATGCAGCACTGGAAAAGCACAGCAGGTCAGGAAACATCCGGGGAAAAGGAGAGTCGACATTTCTGGCAAAAGGAACGTGGAGTTGGAAGGGACCTGAGAGATAAGTAGAGGTTGGGTCTGGGATGAAGGTGACAGGTGTGTGCAGGTTGGAGGTAATTCTGATCGGTGAGTGGCGATGGTGCAGCGGACAGGTGGGAAGGAAGATGAACAGGTATGACCATGTCAAGTGGGCGGTGCCGAGGTGGGAAGATTGATCTAGGATTAGGTGTGGGCGAGGAGAGATTTGGAAACGACTGAAGTCACTGTTGATGCTGTGTGGCTGGAAGGTCCCAAGGCGCAAAGATGAGGTGTTCTTCCTCCAGTTCTTGGGTGGCTTTGATTTGTCGGTGGAGGAGGCCCGGAACTTGCATGTCCTTGGCAGAATGGGGTTGGGGGGGGCGGGGGCGGGTGGGAATTGAACTGTTCGGCGACATGGCGGTGGGGTTGTGTGGTGCAAGTGTCCCAAAAATGTTCCGTGGAACGTTCCACGAGTTGGCATCCTTTCTCCAAGATAGAGAGGAGACCACATTGAGAGCAACTGACTCAGTAGGTGAGGTGTTTGGTTGTGCAGGAAAATCTGTGCCAATGTGAAAAGATCTTTGGATGTGAGGTGAGAGTGGAGATGTGGGCTTAGGTTTTACACCTCTTGCGACGACATGAGAAGGTGCCAGGAGTGGAGGGTGGGTTGATGGGTAGCATGGACTTAACGACAGAGTCACGGAAGGGACAGTCTCTGCGGAACGCAGATAGGGATATGGAGGGAAATGGATGTTTGGTGATAGGGTCTGATTATAGATGTTGGTAACGGCAGAGGATAATCCTCTGTAACCGGATATTAGTGGGATGGAAGCTGAGGACCAGTGGGCTTCTATCCTTGCTGCAGTTGGAAGGATGAGTTTCAAGAGAGGAGGGAAATTGCGTAGTCTACCATGTGATCAACAATATCCTCCAGCATATCGCCTTGACGTCCTGCATCTCTGCCCTTGAACCCCATCCAACCACCTCATTGTTTGTGTCGAATGCCCTCGATGTGGTGTCCTCTATATCGGGGAGACATGACGCTAACTCGCAGAGCATTTCAGGGAACATCTCTGGAATACACGCACCAAACAACCCCACCGCCATGTAGGCAACCACTTTAACTCCCCCTCCCACTCCCCCAAGGACATGCAAGTCCTGGGCCTCCTCCACCACCAAATCAAAGCCACCCGAGAACTGGAGGAAGAATACCTCATCTTCTGCCTTGGGACCCATCACCCACCCAGCATCAACATCGACTTCACTAGTTTCGAATTACTCACCCCTCCCCACCTCATCCCAGATCAAACCCTCCAACTCGGCACCGCCCTCTTGTCCGGTTTATCTTCCTTCCCACCTATCGGCTCCATCCTCCCTATCCACCCACCACCTTCACACCCCCACTTGCATCCACCTTCCCAACCACCTTCCCCACCCCACTCCTAACCCCCTCTATTCATCTCTCAGATCCCTTCCCCTCCAGATTCCTGATGAAACGCCTATGCCAGAAACATTGACTCCCCGTCTCCTCGGCTGTTGCCTGAGCTGCTGTGCTTTTCCAGCGCCATATTTTTCGACTCTAACTCTCCAGCATTTGCAGTTCTCACTTTCTCCCACTGCCATAAGTGCCTTGCGAAGATCAGGATACGTATCCCAGCTCAAAGGAAGACTCAGTGAGAAAGAGATAGGGATCATTGGGACAGCGTATTCAGAGTTTATTCAAGCTCCATCTTACAGCTAGATATTTGTTCTTTATTTCCTGAGCTGTATCATTTCGGTGTCAATCAAGGGTACGGTTTCCAGATCTGTAAGGGTGAGTGACGAGGTGCTGCTGAACGGAGATTGCTCTTTGACCCAGGATGAGGAGCTCCTCGAGGAGAAGCTGAGCTGCTGCATTGCCATCATGGTTAGAATCATGCCACTTTACGGGGGATTGGAGATAATTCAGTCCATCTCACAATCATAGAATGATCCATACAGCAGAGGGGGCATTCCACCTTATCGTGACTGGGCTGGGCTTTGGAGGAGTTTTCCTTTTCTCCTCATTTCATGGTTTTGTTCCTAAATCCAATTGTTTTCAGGAAGTTGCTATTGGACCTGTTTCCTCTTCCCTCTCTTGCAGTGCTTGATGGGTGACAAGAGCTCACTGTGTAAAATATTGCTCTTCTTTAGGAGTTTGAATTCTGCCAGTAAATCTTTCTCTATTCTAAACAGAGCACCATGACATTCCCTGAATTCCCAAATTCCTGAAACCGTTCTCACCAATATCTTTTCTAACCTCCTGATGGATCGTGATGTCGTTCCTCATAACCGGAAAAGAATTACAATTCCCCAGAATGGGCTGTAATCAGTATTTTATGCAATTATACAGCTAATTGTATGTATTTGACCTGTCCAACCTGTTTCATGTTTTGTTCGAACAACTGAAGGAAATGAGTTTTGCTGAATTGGCCTTTACAAAGGGTGTATTTCTGGGATGCTGCTATACTGGAACAGTTTGAATAGCAGTTAAATCACACGTTATTTTGCGAATGCTCCTTTGTTTGCATTTGAACTGCAGTATAAGTATAAGTTTACAGGCCTGTAGTTTAACCAATCAAATCACATCTGGGACGCAGTACCTGACACTTGCTTTGAAATAAAATAAAAAGTAGAGTCCAGACTGACTCCTTGAAATGTTTTGAGGGGATTTCATCTGGTTCATAACAAACGATTCAACACGGCGTCAGATTCTCTGAGAGGTGTACTAATCCTGTCAAATCTCCCGAATGCTGCATTCAATTTGTTGTTGTGTCATTTACTTTCAATTCAATTATCAAACTCGAGAGTGTAGTGCTGGAAAAGTACAGCAGGTCAGGCAGCATCCAAGGAACAGGAGAGTCGACGTTTCAGGCCTAAGACCTTCAGGAGGTCTGAAACATCGATTCTCCTGCTCCTCGGATACTGCCTGATCTGCTGTACATTTCCAACACCACACTCTCGACGCTGAGCTCCAACACCTGCAGTCCTCACCATCTCCTACTCAGTCATCAAACAGCCTGATTAAAAAAGCATACAATAGGTCAAGAACTCTGAGACACTTTAACCTCTCACCTCGGGCTCAATTATCAACACTCAGTTCCCTGGAGTTCAAAAATAAATTCTGCTCCTGTTCAGCGTGGCAGAATGTCTCAGTGGTCAGCACCTGCTGCCTCACAGTGTTAGGGATCCGGGTTCGATTCCAGCCTCAGGTGACTGTGTTGAGTTCGCACGTTCTCCCCGTGTTTGTGTGGGTTTCCTCTGGGTCCTCCGATTTCCTCCCACAATCCAAAGATGTGCAGCTTCGGTGAATCGGCCATGCCAAATTGCCCATCGCGTCCATGGATGTGCAGGCGAGCTGGATTAACCACGGGAAATCAGGATTACCGGGAAATGCTGGGGGGGAATGGGTCTGGGTGGGATCCTTTTCGGAGGGTCAGTGTGAACTGGGATCGACCAAATGACGTGCTTCCACACCATAGAGATTCTGTGAAAATAAGCATTGAAGAAATGGCTTAGAAAATGGTGACCTAATCTGAGCTCAGTTTTTCTTGATCTGGCAAACAGACAATCATTTCAAGTAGGATTGCTGGGACAGTGTCAGTTCACTGTTTGCTACACACACTGATATAACCTCACTTTCTCATCTTCGGACTTGTATCTGAAAGTGCTGCTAACTTCTGGGCGAAATATTTCAGGCCTGCGTGATACCACCAGACCGCAGAAATGTTCAAAATCTTACAGGCGTTCGACAAATTAAAAGGAAGGCGAGTGCATGAAGGAGGGTGGAGTAGAAAATGGGACCATAAAACAACACTGGGGGAAACATTAATGCAGCACAGCTCACAATTCCTCTGCATCCAAATAAACAGGTTCTCAATAAATCCCTTTTCGAGCATGACCACCCAAATGATAAGGAAAATTTGTAAATATGAGGAGCATGCAATTTGTAAATGCTCTCAACGGGCTGTGTCACAGGGTATTCATATCAGACAGGGAACGGTTATTCTAAAAGTCACGGTTATCATTTGAATGTGATGAATTGAACGAAAACCACCCATGGTGCAGCTCCAATGATTGGAGGAGTTAAACTGCTGGGCACTGCCTCGGTCCAGTCAATAACTGAGCAGCTCAGACATTGCTCTGGAAATCCCAAGGGATTTCTCTGGAAAGCTGTGACTCCGGCTCACCTGTCCATCCTCCAAGCCTCAGATGCAATGTGGCAGCCTCTCGATTTGAGAATGTTGGATATTTCACAAACGGTTTTGTCAATGTGCAGGCACTGAGATGGAGACCTCGGTGTCTATCCTGGTGAAGCAGCTGAGTTTGAATCTGCTAAAGGGACTGTTTAAAGAGATACATTGGGAACAATTATTCCCCAGCCCTCTGTGAACCTGCAGCTGGTTATCCCACCACACTCTGTGAGGAAGTGCATTCCACACCAGCTCCTGCCTTGTAATATCATTCTGTCTATGCACGGGGAGAGACAAGAGGGAGTTTCTGGAAAATACCTCCTTTTTGTCAACCAGCAGTGTAGGTGCAGAAAAAGTAAAGTGCCTAAGATAATACAGACTGGGAGATTGTTCAGGAGCATGAAGAGAAGTCAAGATAAAACACACTTCTTAAAAATAAAAGATAAATAATTAAACTCCCACCTCGAAAATGAGCAGAACTGATCATTCTGCTTTTCTGCTGAACCGCTCACTTCCCTGAATCCCAGCCTGCGTGCGGTACATGAGCTGCTGAGAGTCTCTCCTCTGAGGGTGAAAGGGCACACTCTCTGGAAACATACGGTCTGGATCTTCCTGTGTTGCCTCATACCAAAGGCTGCGCAAAATAACCCATCTGTCCTTCCCTGGGTTGGAAGTTCCAGAAAAACCCTCTCTTCTTGCTGAAGGAGAACGAGATTTAGAACAAGTCACATGGTTTCCCTCCAGGCAAGACTCCAGCCCTGTCGTGGTGCCTAGTTATTCACATTCTCCTTTAGGGCAATGTCCATCCCAACACAGGTCAGATTTTTATTATCTATAATTTTTAAAAAGATCATTTTGGACACTGCATTGCAGCATTAACTTCAGCTTCCCATGGCCCCTAAGCCACTTAGCTGGGAATACCTTCAGTGACCCATTCTTCACTGCTCTCTTGGGAAGAGAATTCAACAGCCCCACAACCCTGCATGGGAAGGCATTGAGGTAGTATGGGCTGAGTTTCGAACAGGAAAGGAGAGGACACCCTGTTGGGAGTTTTCTATAGCCCTCCAAACAGTTCCAGAAATGTAGAGGAAAGGACAGCAAAGATGATTCTGGATAGGAGCAAGAGTAATAGGGTAGTTTTTATGGGTGACTTTAACTTTCCAAATATTGACTGGAAATACAATAGTTCGAGTACTTTAAATGGGTCAGTCTTTGTACAATACATGCAGGATGGTTTCCTGATACAGTATATCGAGAAACCAACCAGGGCAAAGCCATATTGGCTTTGGTACTGGGTAATGAACCAGACCAGGTGTTAGATTTGGCGGTAGGTGAGCACTTTGTTGATAGTGACCACAATTTGGCTCTGTTTGGTTTAGCAATAGAAAGGGATAGGTATATAACGCAGGGCAAGAGAAATTGATGGGTAAAAGCCAATGATGATGTAATTAGGTAACAGTTAGGATGCATAGAATGGGAAAGGAAACTGTAGAGGGTGGTCACAATTGAAATGTGTAGCTTATTCAAGGAACAGCTATTGCGTGCCCTTGGTAAGTATGCACCTGTCAGACAGGGAGGAAGCAGTTGAGTGAGGGATATGTGGATTAAAAGGGAAGTTGAATCTCTTTTCAAGAGGAAGGAGAAGGCTTATGTTTGGATGAGACGTGATGGCTCAGTTGGGGCACTTCAGAGTGACAAATTAGCCAGGAATGAACTGAAGAGAGAGCTAAGAAGGGCCAGGAAGGAACACGAGAAGTCGCTGGCAGCTAGGATCAAAGGAATCCTTAAGGCCTTCTATAGGTATATCAAGAATGAAAGAATGACGAGAGAAAGATTCGGTGCATAGCAGTGGGAAGTTGTGCGTGAATTCCGAGGAGATAAGGGAAGCGCTAAATGAATATTTTTTTGTCAGTAATCACACTGGAAAAAGACAATGGTGTCGAGGAGAATACTGAGGCTCGACTAGACAGGATTGAGGTTCACAAGGAGGATGCGTTTGCAAATCTGGAGTGTGTGAAAATGGATAAGTCTGGGCCGGCTGTGATTTGTCAGAGGATTCTCTGGGAAGCCTGGGAAGAGACTGCCGAGTCCATGGCTTTGATCTTTATGTCGTCATCGTCTACAGGAATAGTGCCAGAAGACTGCAGAATGGCTAATGTTGCTCCCTTGTTCAAGATGGAGAGTTGAGACAACCCTGGTAATTGAAGACCATTGAGCCTTACGTCGTTTGGGGGTAAAATGTTGGAGAAGAGATAGGATTTATAATAATTGACAGAGAAATACATTGTTTAGGAATAGTCAACACGATATTGTGAAGGGTAGGTCATGCCTCACAAATCTTATTGAGGTCTTTGCGGTGGTGACCAGACAGGTGGATGAGGGCAAAGCGTTTCATGTGGTGAATATGGATTTCAGTAAGGCGTTTGATTAGGTTCCCTACGGTAGGCTATTGCACAAAAGACGGAGGCATGGGATTGAGGGTGGTTTAATGGATCGGATCAGAAATTGGCGAGCTGAAAGAAGATGGTGGTTGAGGGGAAATCTCCATCCTGGAGTTGAGTTTCTAGTGGGGTTCTGCAAGCATCTGTTTTGGGGTCACTGTTGTTTGCCATTTTTATAAATTCCCTTGATGAGCGTGTAGTTTGGGTTAGTAAATTTGCCGGTGAGACGAAGGCTATTATTGGAGCTGTGGAGACTCCTGAAAAAACTTGCTGGTTACAGAGAGACATAGATAAGGTGCAGAATTGCGCTGAGAGGTGGGAAATGGGGTTTAATGTGGAAAAGTGTGAAGTGATTCACTTTGGAAGGAGTAACAGAAATAAAGAGTACTGGGCTAATGGTGAGATTCTAGGGAGCGTGGAAGAACAGAAAGGTCTCGGTCTCCATGAACATAGACCCCTGAAAGTTGCCACACAGATTGATAGGGTTGTTAAGATGACAAACGGTGTGTTCGCTTTTGTTGGTAGAGGGATCGAGTTTCAGAGCCACAAGGTCATGCTGCAGCTGTACGAAACTCTGGTGCGGCCGCATTTGGGAGTATTGTGGACAGATCTAATCACTGCATTATAGGAAGGATGTGGAAGCTTTGGAAAGTTTGCAGATATTTACTGGCATGTTGCCAGGTATGGAGGGCAGGCCTTATGAGGAATGGCTGATGAATTGGCTGAGGATGGGATGGACAAGGGGAGCCTTTCCCTCAGAAGGTGATGGCCAGCACGAGTGGATGTAGCTCTAAACTGAGGGATGATAGATGTAGGACAGATGCCAGAGGTAGTTTCTTTACTCAGAGAGTAGCATGGGCGTGGAGTGCACTGCCTGCAACAGTAATAGACTTGCCAATTTTAAGGGCATTTAACTGGTCTTTGGATAAACATATGGATGAAAATACAATAGTGTAGGATAGATGGGGTCTGGACCATTTTCACAGGTCAGTGCAACATTGAGGGATATCGGGCCTGAACTGCGCTAGAATATTCTATGAATTTTCACTCTTCCCAGTCTTTGATGGGAGTCTCCTTACTCTGAAGTGTGCCCCCTGTTTCTTGTTTCTCCCACTGGGGACACAGCCTCTCAGCATCACCCCTTTCTCATCCTCACAGAATCCGAGGATGTTCAATCAGGGCACCTGCTATTCTGCAACTCTCCAGTGAAAACACAGAATGTGCTGGACTCATCCCCACAAGAGAACCCTCAACAGTCTGACACTGAGCGTGACCTCATTGACACACCTCCCAGAAATATGATATCACTGTGAGCAGTCTCACAGTGAGTCTGGCCTCAACTACACATTCCCAGTAACTGTACGGTTCATGTAAACGGTCTGTCAGTGACCGTGGCCTCATCGACACACCCGCCAGTTAATATACCGCGATTGTAAACAGTCTCACAGTGAATCTGACCTGATCTACAGACCATCCAACAACTACGTGAAGACAGCAAACAATCTCACACTGACCCTGCTCCCAACTCCCAGTAACCATGCAGTCACAGCAAACAGTCTCATTGAGAGCCTGTCCATATCAACACACCCTCCACTGACCATACTCTCACTGCAAACAGTCTCATTCAGAGCCTGTCATAAGTCATAGAGATGTACAGCATGGAAAAAGACCCTTTGATCCAACCCGTATATGCCGACCAGATATTCCAACCTAATCTAGTCCCACCTGCCAGCACCCGGCCCACATGCCTCAAACCATTCCTATTCATATCACCATCCAAATGCCTCTTAAATGTTGCAATTGTATCAGTCTTTACCACTTCCCCTGGAAGCTCATTCCAGACACATACCGACGACTGTGTGAAAAGGTTGCCACTTAGGTCTCTTTTATATCTTTCCCCTCTCACCCTGAACCTATGCCCTCTAGTTCCGGACTCCCCGACCCCAGGGAAAAAAGACTTTGCCTATTTAAACTATCCATGCCCCTTATAATTTTGTAAACCTCTATAAGGTCATCCCTCACCCTCCGACGCTCCAAGGAAAACAGCCCCAGCCTATTCAGCCTCTCCCTGTAGGTCAAATCCTCCAACCCTGGCAACATCCTTGTAAATCTTTTTTGAACCATTTCAAGTTACACAACATCTAACCGATAGGAAGGAGACCAGAATTGCACACAATATTCCAACAGTGGCCCAACCAATGTTCTGTACAGCCGCAACATGACCTCCCCATCCCTGTACTCAACACTCTGACCAAGAAGGGAAAGCATAACAAACGCCTTCTTGAAATGACAAAAATTAGAGGACCCAACACTGATCCTTGTGGCATTCCACTGGTCGCAGGGATCCAGTCTGAAAAACAACCCTCCACCACCACTCCCTGTCTTCTACCTTTGAGCCAGTTCTGTATCCAAATGGCTCGTTCTCCCTGTAATCTATGAGATCTAACCTTGCTAATCAATCTCCCATGGGGAACCTTGTCGAACGCCTAACTAAAGTCCACATAGATCACATCTATCGCTCTGCCCTCTTCAATCCTCTTTGTTACTTCCTGAAAAAACTCAATCAAACTTGTGAGGCATGATTTCCCATACACAAGGCCATGTTGACTATCCCTAAGCAGTCCTTGCCTTTCCAAATATATGTACATGATGTCCCTCAGGATTCTCTCCACATCTTGCCCAACACCAACGCCTGGCTTACTGGTCTATACTTCCCTGGCTTGTCCTTAGCACTCTTCTTAAACAGTGGCACCATGTTAGCCAACCTCCAGTCTTCCGGCACCTCACCTGTGGCTATCGATGATACAAATATCTCAGCAAGAGGCCAGCAATCACTTCCCTTTCTTCCCACTGAGTTCTAAGGTACATCTGATCAGGTCCTGGAGAGTTATACACATTAAAAGACATCCAGCACTTCTTCCTGTTTAATATGGACATTCTGCAAATGTCACCATTTATTTCTCTACAGTCTCCATCTTCCATATCCTTTTCCACAATAAATACTGAGGCAAAATATTCATTTAGTATCTCCTCCATTTTCTGTGGCTCCACACAAAGGCCGCTTTGCTGATCTTTGAGGGGCCCTATTCTCTCTGTGACAATAAAGGATATTACAACAAAGAATATTCTGTTCAAGTAAACAAACAAAACATTGGAAATGACTTGAACCAAAAACCAAAAACGCTCTCTTACACGATCAAAATTATACCTACGGGAATCACTGGGAGGGTCTGATAACTGAGCGAACCCCAATTTCCCTTCAGCAGGAAGACCTGAGATAGTGGTCTTTCCCACTGCATCGTGGCAGCAACTGCCCCAAGTTCTAGTCCATTCCTCAGCAAATGAAGTTAAACAGACAGAGAGGAGCATAATAAAGAGTCACCAACCTGAACCATCTCTACTCTGAACCAGTTAATGACTCTGCCCTTGAGTCCTCAACTTATGTCACTGTCCCTGTTGGGCCTCTCCTTTTGATACAGCCAGGCATTTACATCTTACAAAACAATCATTGTGACAAAATGAACCGCAACATGTCCATCCATCTCTTAGGTCAACAGGGATAGAATGCAAAGTGTAAAAACAATTTGATTTCATTTGCATGTTCCTTTGCTTGAAATTACTTCAATGCCAATGCACCGGTGTCTTGTTCCAAACTCTGTTCACGGTGAGACATTTATTCACTAACATCAACTCAATGTGTGTGTTTAATTAAATTACTTCCACTTGTGTTTTTAACGAGGTAAATAGTTTTGCATGCAATACTTACTGTCACAAGCAGCACTTCATCTGAGGAAATACTTTTATGTTGATCTCTCCACTGACAGCATGCCCTTCCCTCATAAGCTCAGCGACAATGAGCACTTTACTCAAAGACACAACTCAGCTGACATCTGGTAAGTGGACAACCTGACAGTGAAGCATTGCCTCCCCACTGCTGCTGAAAAAGTGACAGTCTGCATACTCTGTAGTCTTTAGATCAGACTTGCGCTGGAAAAGCACAGCAGGTCAGGAAGCATCCAATGAGCATGAAAATCGACGTTTCGGACAAAATCCCTTCATCAGGAATAGAGGCAGGAAGCCTCCAAGGTGGAGCGATAAAGTGGGGGGGGGGGGGCAGGCTGGGGAGAAGGTAGAAAAGAGTACAAAAGGTGAATGGGGGTGGGGATGAAGGCGATAGGTCAGAGAGGAAGGTGGGGTAAGGTAGCAAAGAGTGCAATCGGTGAATGGGGTGGGAATGGAGGCGATAGGTCAGAGGGGAGTGTGGAGCGGATAGGTGGGAAGGGAGATTGACAGGTAGGACAGGTCATGAGGATACTGGTGAGCTGGAATGTTGGAACTGGGGTAAGGTGGGGGAATCTGTTGTCTGCTTTGTTAGCAATTAAATCAAAGATTGTAACTGTTTCATCATTTGAAACAAATTTAAGTTCCAATCATGAGCAAAAGCTCAACAAAATTTAATAATGGAATCCAGGGGAAGGTAAAGATTGTTGTTAATTAATGAAAGTAGTGTATAAAGCTGATGTTGGGTGGGATGGGTGTCTTGTGGTGCAGTGGGAATGAACAGTTTGGTTTATAAATGCTGGTGTTAAACCCCAGGTCTGGGGATTCAGAACACATTTTTAAATTCAGTACAGTTGGACGATAAAAATACATTAAGAAAGAAAACAACATGAAATTAAACCAGTGATAGAGATGAAATTGTTTGAAAAACCTTTCTACAGAAAAAAGCAAAAGCTGATCAGAAAAGACAAATATGTACCAGATTGGCAGAGAAAGATCATGATCACTGCAACCAATATTATGAGTATTCCGAATGTTGATCTTCAGATTCTAGGATTATATTAATTTCCCAGTACTACTTCTGTTCACTAATGACCAATTCATCGATCTGCTCATTTTCACTAAGACATTGCTTCTCTTCTATTATTGAGAAGTGGAGTGATTGCTCCACTCTGAAGACAGACCCAAAATATCATCCTTATTTACTGTTATTCATACCGTCACAATTGCGGGTTTCCTTGCCTCTGCCAGTTGTCGGTGCATATCTGTCTTTTATGATTACCTTTTAGTTTATCTTGAGAAAGCTGTTAAAACACTTGTTTTTGTCTCTCACGAGCTTATTTTCATGTTGTTTCTCTCCTCTTAATGCATTATTTTGATTAAACGTGCTTTACTGAATTCGAAAGTGTTCCGAATCCCCAGAAGCAGGGTTTAACGTCAGCATTTTAGAAAAACTAACCTTTTTTTCTAATCAACCTCTTCGGAGATGTTAACACACACCTCTGGAGCACGGGTTGGGACACTGCCACTGACCATAATTCGCCCCTCCCACCCAACATCAGCTTTATACACGTCTTCCTTCAATTAACAACAATTTTTACCTTCCCCTGGACTCCATGATCAGATCGTGTTGAGCTATTGCTCCTGACTGGAACTTAAATTTGTTACAAATGATGCAACAGTTAAAGTCTTTGATTTAAATGCAAGCAAACCAAACTACAGAGTATACAGACTGTCACATTATCAGGAGCAGTGGGGAGGAAATGCTTCACTGTCAGGTTGTCCACTTGCAAGATGTCAGCTGCTTTTTGTCTTTGAGTAAAGTGCACCTTATCGCTGATATTGTGAGGGAAGGTAATGCTTCCAGTGGAGTGATCAGCATGAAAGTATTTCCTCAGATGAAGTCCATGCTTCTGACAGCAGCATTGCACACAAAACCCTATTTCCGTCATTAAAAAAAAGAGTAGACTTTATTTAATGAAACACTCACATTGAATTGTTGGATGCTGCATAAATGTCTCGCCTCGAGAAGAGTCTGGAACCAGCCACGAGAATGTCGTCATCAAATGGGTCCGAAGCAACGGAACATGCAAATAGAATCTAATTGCTTTTACACTTTGCATACTATCCCTATTGACTGAAGAGATGGATGAATGTGCTGTGGTTCATTTGGCCAAGAGAGTGTTTTGCAAGTTGTACTAAATTGGAGGAAGGCAAATTTTGATGGTATTTGGCAAGAATATTCAAAAGTTGATTGGTCGCAGTTACTCGCAGGTGAAGGAACAGCTAAAAATGGGAAGCTGCCAAACATGAGATAATCAGAATACAGAACCAAGATGAAATACAGGGCTGGTAGGTGTTAGGTGGGGTAAAAATTCCCATTAGACACCTTGGACGAAAACACTCCAGACTTGGACATGGGTTTGTGGAATTTACATTTAAACGAAGAGTCACTGAGTTCTCTGGCTAAGACAGAACAGGCAATAAGCAAGCCTAGGGGCAGCAGTCTGGAACAGGGGTAAGATAAAGGAAGGCCTCCACAAATGTCTCAGCTAAAAGACAGTGAAGGAGCAAGTGAGGGCTGCAGATCCTTGCGATCAGAGTCGAAATGTTTGGTGCTGGAAAAGCACAGCAGTTCAGGCAAGATCCGAGAAACAGGAGAGTCGACGTTTCAGCCATATGCCCATCATCAGGAATGTGGGACGGGGGGAAGGGAGCTGAAAAATTAACGGGGTGTTTGGTGGCGAGGCTGGGGGTGGTATCTGGGAAGGTGATAGGTGGATGCAGGTGGAGGAGAGGGTGTTAGGTCGGAGTGGAGGGTGCAGTGCATAGTTGGGAAGGAAGATGGACAGATAGGACACCTCAAGAAGACGGTTCCAAGTTGTAGGTTTGGTTCTGGGGTGAGGTTGGGTGGAGGGGCGATGAGGAGACTGCTGAATTCGATGTTGATGCCATGTGGTCGGAGGGTCCTAAGTTGGAAGAAAAGGCGTTCTTCTTCCAGACGTTGAGACACTTGGATTTAGTAGAGGAGGAGCCTCAAGACCTGCATGTTCATAGCGGAGTGGGAGGGGTAGTTGAAGTGTTCAGTCACAGGGCATTTGGTTTGTTTCGTGAATGTGTCCCAGCGATGTTCCCTGAAATGATCTGCGTGTTAGTGTCCTATCTCCCAATGTCAAGGAGACCACATCAGGTGCAACGGACACAATAGACGAGTTGTTCAGATGCGCAGGAAAATCTCGGCCAGATATGGAAGGATCCTTTCGGACCTTGGTCAGAGGTGAGGGGGAGGTGTGGGTGCAGGTTTTACACCTCTTGCGGTCAGAAGGGAACGTGCCGGGAGTATAGTGTGGATTGGTGGGAAGTGTGGACTTAACCAGGGAGTCAAAGAGGGAACAATATCTGCTTCCATATCCGCTCTATGACTCCCTGGTGATATCCACGCCACCACCCCCCCACCCCACCATCACCCTGCAACTTCCCCTGCCACCGCACGAAGTGTAAAACATGCACCCACACTTCCCAGCTCACCTCTGGCCAAGGCCCCAAAGCAACCTACCACATCTGGCAGAGATTTTCCTGCACATCCAACCACCTAATCTACTGTGTCTGTTGCTCTTGATGGTATCCCTTCTCCATTGAGGAGACAGGACACTAACTTGAGGAAAGTTTCAGGGAAAATCCCTGGGACACACGCACCAAACAACCCCACTGCCCTGTGGCCAAGTCCTGGTCCTCCTCCACTGCCAAATCCAAGACCCCGACGTCTGGAAGCAGAACACTTCATCTTCTACCTTACGACCCTCCAACCACATGGCATCAACATCAACTTCACTAGTTTCCTCTTTTGCCCTCCACCCCACATCATCCCTGATCCAACCCTTCAACTCAGCACCACCCTCCTGAACTGTACTACATGTTCATCTTTCTTCCCACATTTCACTCCACCCTTTGCTCCGACCTATCACCATCATCACCCCGCCATTATCTACCAATCACCTTTCCAGCTACCTTCACACAACCCCACTCTCACCCTCCTATTTATCTCTCAGCACCCTTCCCCCAGCCCCCTATTCCTGATGAAGGGATTATGCCTGAAATATCGACTCTCCTGCTCTTCGGATGCTGCCTGACTTGCTGTGCCTTCCCAGCACCACACTCTTCAAGACAATAAGCACCAGCCTGAAGAGCAAACAACAGAGACATTCTGCAGCTTACAAAATTACACAACAATTCAACTTTTAATCATTTGCTTGGATGCAGAGATACTGAGAACTCCACGCTTTTGTACGACATGCAAATCTGTTTGTCTTAAATGGGAAGGCCATCAAACTATACGCAACATCTTAACCTGCACACATCGAAGAGAAATAATGGACATTTAAAACTATGATTCATCCACTGACTTTAATTAGAGAACCATTCACACTCATCGAATACTCAGGAAGCTCATTCAGCCCCGAGAGGAGTGACAATAGCTCAATGATCCAATCCAGATTTGGCGGGAGATTGGGGAAACCTCCAGCCAGTATAACTGGGGAACCCTGATCTCTGGGGTTTGTTGAGTAAGTGGCCTGACCAGCATCAAGGAAATCGGCTCCAGCCAGTCAGAGACTCAGGAAAAGGAGAGCGAGCAATCTTCACATCCACAACCCTCCATGTACTGGTGAGATGTGACTGGAGAGCCGAGAGACCAACTGGGGGTAGTGCCAGGGACATCCACCACTCTCCAAACCAACAGAAACCACTCTGGGGATGGGAAGAAGGTAATCGAGATCCTCTGTCCCAGCTCAGTGTAAGAGGGGAGGAAGGGTGGGCTTCAGGGCTGACGGTGTAGGGCAGGGTCCAGGGAAAGGAAACCCGAGAGGACCCCAGGATTCGTGTTTATTCTCTCTCTCTCCTTTCCCCTGTCACCCAGTAATTAACAGCTCTCTGTAAGTCAAAATCCACTGTACCAAGTTAGAGCCTTAAGGGTGAACTTGGGAGTTAACAGCTATGAGACAAGTCTCAATTCACTTGATGCTTCGCACTGGTTGTTCTGAATATTTATTTTCTTGTCAATGTTTTAAGACAATCGGAGTTTCCCTCTGCCTCTGAAGCATCTCCCTCCTGTGTTTTTCACCACACCACATCTCACCACATAAGCCCAGTGTCAGAACCAAGGAGCTACTGGATAATAAACTGACCCTCTCTCCCTGCATAGGTGCAGGGAGTGCTGGGGGACTGGAGAAGGTAAGGTTTTAGTCATGTTAAAGAAGGCAACATACGTCAGTAATAGACAGCAGGGATTGTGTGTATCCCTTGAGAGTATAAAGGCAGTACAAGTATATTTAAGAGGGAATTCTGGAGGGCCAAAAGGGGACATGGGATAACTTTGGCAATAGGGTTTAAGAGAATGCAAAGGAATTTTACAAATACATTGAGAAGATAGAGGTAATGAGAGAGAGAATAGGGCCGCTCTCAGATCAGTCTATGTGTAGAATTGCAGGAGGTGGGGAGATAATAAATGAATATTTTGCCTCAGTGTTCACTTTGGAAAAGGATATGAAAAACTAGAGATTTGGAAAAATAAATGGCGACATCTTGAATAATGTCCACATGACAGATGGAGACGGTACTGGATGTTTTAAATCACGGAAACGATTATGAAAACCCGGGACGTAATCAGGTGTACCCTAGAACTCTATGGGAAGCTGTGAAGTAATTTCTGGGCCACTTTCTGAGATATTTGTATTGTCGATAGACATAGATGAGGTGGTGGAAGACTGGAGGTTGGCTAACGTGGATGGGAAAGACTGGAAGGAAAACCAAGAGGAACTATAGACCACTGAGTCTGATATCAGTCGTGGAAAGGTTATTGGAGTGAATCCTGATGGACAGCACTTACATGCATTGGGAAACGCAAGGACTGGTTCGGGATAGGCAATATGGCGTTGTGCATGGGAATTCGTGTCGCACTGACTTGGTCTTTTGAAGAATTTTTGAAGAGGATTGATGAAAGCAGAGTGGTGGTCGTGAACTATATGGACTTCAATAAGGCACTTGACAAGGTTCCTCATGGTAGACTGTTTAACAAGGTTGGATAACGTGAAATAATGGGTGAACTGGTCACTTCGATGTAGAATTGGCTGAAAGAGAAGAGACAGAGGGTGTTAGTGGATCGGTCTGGAGGTCTATAAACAGCGGTGTCCCACAAGGATCGTTGCTGGGTCCAATGTGTTTTCTCATTTATATAAATGACTTGGATGTGAATATAGGAGGCACAGTTACTAAGTCGCAGATTTCACCAAAATTGGAGGTGCAGTGGATAGCGAAGAAGCTTACCTCAGATTACAACAGGAGCTTGATCAGATGGGCCAATCAGATGGAGTTTAATTTAGGAAAATGTAAGGTGCTGCACTTTGTTAAGGCAAATCAAAGCAGGACTTAGACACTGTAGGGTAAGGTCCTGGGAGGTGTTACTGAGCATAGAGACTTTGGAGTGCAGTTCCTTGATAGTGGCGTTGCAGGTACTCAGGATAGTGAAGAAGCCATTTGGAATGCCTTCCTTTGTTGGCCAGAACATTGAGTAAGGGAGGTGGGCGTTGTGCTGCGGCTGTGTCGGACATAGGTTAGACTATGTTTGGAATACTGTGTTCATTTCTGGTCTTCCTGCTGTAGGAAGGATGTCATGCAACTTGAAAGCATTCAGAAAAGATTTCCAAGGACGTTTCCAGGGTTGGAGTGTTTGAGCTATTGGGAGAGGCAGAATTGTCTAGGGCTTTTTTCCCTGTAGTAGCGGACGCTGAGGGATGACCTTACAGAAGATAATAAAATTATGAGGGGAATGCTTAGGGTGACGAGCTAAAGACTTTTCCCCGGTGTTGGGGGAATTCCAGAGCTCCTCATTATGGAAAGGTTTCTAAAATGTCTGGCCTGAAAATAAACTTCCAGCTGACATGTTTAATGTTTGGATGTTGCTGAGAGAGACAACCTCTGGGATCTTGCTGTGCTAACTCTAAAAATGTCTTGCACTGTCTTTTAATTGATCCCATCTCTGTTATCCCAGGGAATTAATATTCACTTGGAAAATCCAAAGATAGAGAGAGTTTGGGGCAAGGTCAACTTGAACAAGAGCATCCTCCAAGAGGCCACACAGTCCTGAGGCCTATTCCACAGGCCGCACTCCGTGGGGCCCCACCTCAGTTGTGTCTCTTTATTTCCCCAAAGAGTGGGTGCCTCTGTTGGACCTTTTTTTTTAACAGTTCTCTGGTTAACTGAGTCCTGTAAGATTGTGGCCCTGTCATTTTAATACAGGTTTGAATCCTGGGGTTAAAGGAAAAAGGGCTTTGAATTTGACACACACTTGTTAACACCCCAAGTCTCCACCCCCAGCAAGTGTCTGAGAGACAGGACATCCCAAAGAGGAAATTGAAACCCTAAATGTCGACCTGTCTCTGAAAGACTTTTTATAATGTCAGAGTAATAATGTGTGAATGTTCACATTGACATTGGGAGTGACAGAGAGAGATACTTGTAAACGTGAGAAAGGCAGGATAAAGGGAGGGAGAGGTATTTGAGATTGTGAAATAGCAGTTATGTCAGTGCCTGTAGTTGCAACAAATATTGAACTTTTAAACAGCTGCCATCAGAAAAATGGAGCTGATCTTGCTGCTGACATGTTGCTGCCTGTGAGATCCTGCTGTGCTCTGACAGCCTGTGGCAATGCGATCGAAGCAACAACTGTTCTGATAAACCCATAGCTTTAAGTCTGCCCAATGGATCTGGGATTGAAATTCCCGAACTTTTTTCACAATTTGATCGCACTTGGGTTTGCTGAGGGATGTTTTGTATGAAGGAATGACCGCTTGCTGTGTAATTTGTTTGAAAATCTCCCCCTGTTTCCAGTTCCAATCATCTCTTTCTCTCCCACTCTCTGCACCCACCCCTTTCAGGAATTGCTGTTTTGAAGCTACGACAGGATAAGAAATCCTTCCCTTGGACAAACCTTTCCTCCAGAGGGGATGGGCGGAATCGGCCTGTTTGTCCTTGGGAGAGTGGGAGGGGGAGTTGAAGTGTTCAGCCACAGGTCAGTGGGGTTTGTTTGGTGCGTGTGTCCCAGAGATGTTCCCTTAAAAAATCTGCAAGACGGTGTCCGTTCTCCCAATGTAGCAGTAACCACATCGGGTGGAACGGACACAATAGATGAGGTGTTTGGATGCGCAGAAAAATCTCTGCCGGATGTGGAACGATCCCTTGAGGCCTTGGTCGGACGTGAGCGGGGAGGTGTGGACGCAGGTTTTAACCTCTTGCGGCGGCAGGGGAAGGTACCAGGAATGGAGTATGTGTTGGAGGGGAGCGTGGACTTAAAATCAGTGAGTCACGGAGGGAACAGTCTCTGCAGACTGCTTGCACATTCTCTCCATGACTTCCTGGTGAGTTCCATGTCCCCACTAACCCCCTCCTCCACTCCTGGCACCTTGCCCTGTCACCGAACAAAGTGTAAAACCTGCAGCCACACCTCCCTGTACAAGGCCCCAAAGGACCCTTTCCCATCTGGCAGAGATTTTCCTGCACATCCAACCACCTCATCTACTGTCTGTTGCTCTTGCTGGTGTCTCCCCTACATTGTGGACGCAGGACGCTAACTTGAGGAATGTTTCAGTGAACATCTCTTGGACACACGCACCAAACAACCCCAACGCCCTGCAGATGAGCACATCAATTCCCCCGAACACTCCGCCAAATACATGCAAGTACTCAGCCACCTCCACAACCAAATCCAAGCCACCCGACGTCTGGAGGAAAAAAAACAGTTTTAGAAGATACTTTTAGAAAATAATGACAAAAAGTGTTGGCGCAGGCTTGGAGGGTGGAAGTGCCAGTTCCTGTGCTGTGTTGTTCTGTGTTCTCGAATCCAAGGCCTGAGCAATCTGCAGCTCCATGAGTTTGCTCTATAATTTGTCCACAGAGTGAATGTCAATACCCCTTCCACAGGAGGAGAGAGAGGGAGAGCTATTTGAGATTGTGAAACAGCAGTAATGTTAGATTCTGGCATTAGAGCAAATAATTAACACTTGATCAGCATTGCAGAGGAGAAAAGAATCAGATGATGTGGCTACTGCTACATGCTTCCATGTGGGATCTTGCTGTGCATCAACTGACACCAGGCTACCTTTAGAGGCAGTGAGTCTTCTCATCAGCTAAAACTTCATAGTGTAAAGAATTCAAAATTGTCTGGTCTGAAAATTCAACTTTCATCTGACATGTTTAACGTTTGGATGTTACTAGGAGAGGAATTCGCATGGAATCTTCCTGTGCCATCTCTCTGAGCGTTTTTTTCTCCGTCTTTTAATTGACCCTGTCTCTTTTATCCCAGGGAATTACTATTCGCTTGGAACATCCAAAGAGAGAGAGATAGTTTGGGACAAGGTGAACTTTGAACAAGAGCATCCTGCAAGTTTGGCACACAGTCCTGAGGCCTATTCCACAGGCCGCACTCTGTGGGACCCCACCTCAGTTGTGTCTTTTTATTCCCCAAAGTCTGGTTTAATCTGCTGGACCCTGTTTGTTAACAGGCCTCTGGTTACCTGGGTCCTGTCAGATTGATGCCTGTCATTTTTAAATAGGTTTGAAGCCTGGGGTTAAAGTAACCAAGGTCTTCGGATTTGACACAAACTTGTTAATCCCCATGTCCCCACCCGCAGCGGATGTCTGAGAGACAGAACTTCCCAAAGAGGAAATTAAAACCCTAAATTTCAAACTGTCTCTTAAAGACTTTTTCTAAAGTAATGATGTGTGAATGTTCAAATTGAAAGTGGAAGTGAGAAAGAGACTTCTGAACGAGAGAGAGGGAGGAGAAAGAGAGCGAGGGAAGGAAGGAGAGGCATTTGAAATTGTGAAATAACAGTTATGTCAGTGCGTGTAGTTGCAACAAATATTGAACTTTTAAGCAGCCCCTATCAGAAATATCGAGCTAATCTTGCTGCTAACATGTTGCTGCCTGTGAGATACTGCTGTGCTCTGATACTGTTTTGATAAAGTAAACCTATTAAGGCTGCCCGATGGTTCTTGGATTGAAATCCCCAAACTTTTCTCCCAATTTGATCATACTTGGGTTTGCTGAGGGGTTTTTTATGTGAAGGAATGACATCTCGCTGTGTAATTTGTTTGAAAATCACCACCCCCCCCCCCCCCCTTTTCCAGTTCATATAATCTTTTTCTCTCTCACTTCATCCTTCCATTCGACAGAAGCTTCCTCGAGAGGGGAGGTGCGGACATCAGCCTGAGGTCTATTCGACAGGCTAAACCCCATGGTGCCGTGTGAGTTGTGTCTATTTGTTAGCCCGTGGTTTGATTTCCTCTGGGACACCCTGGATTTTTAAGGGTCTCTGGTTAACTGAGATTGATTGTGGCTCTGCCATTTTAAAGCAAGTTTTAAGCCTTTGGTTAAAATAACCAGGCCCTTGGGATTTGACACACAGGAGGAAATTAAAACCCTGAATGCCAAACTCTCCTCAAAGGCTTGGTGTAATGTCAGAGTAATATGTGATGTGTGGGCCGGGATGGACGAGATACGGATAAAGACAGATAGAGAGAGGGAGAGAGAGAGAGAGAGAATTATATCTAGGAGTCACACTGACTCCAGGAAAATCCCAAGAGGGAACCTCAGCAACTATCCCCACGGTTCGGCCAGTTTTGTGTTTGGTGGTAGATTTAGGGACAGAGAATCTTCGAGGCTCCTGAGGGATCAATGGTTAATATTTTCAAACTGCACTGACATACATTACAAAGCTTTAAAAAGCCTGAAAAGGAAACAGGGAATGATCAAGCTTTCCTGTGCGAGAATTAACATGACAATGTTGAGGGAAATCCAACGATGTTCATGTCCTGACACTAACATCTCAATGGGACAGACAGCTTTGTGGGAGGGGACTGAGAGACATTGCAATGTATCCTGCACACTGGGGTGGAGACAGTGAACCCCTCACGGAGAATAAATCTTCAGTAGAATATGACAAAGTAATTCTCAACGCATGTAAATTCTCTCCCTGTCGTCAGATACAGCAGCTGCCTCTGGTTGAGATTATCTGTGTGGGGGGAGACAGAGAGAGAGATGCAGACAGAGAGAGAGAGATACAGATAGAGGTAAATGGAATTATACGTGTGTGTAGAGAGAGAGGGTTAAACGCACCAAATAGAGTCACAGAGTCACGGAGCCGTTCAGTACAGAAACAGACCTTTCAGTCCCACTCGTCTATTAAGACCAAATATCCCCAATTAATCCAGTTCCATTTGCTCGCATTTCGCTAATTTGCTCCCAAACTCTTCCTATTGAAATACCCATCCAGGTGCCTTTTAAGTGTTACAATACACACATCCACCACTTTCTCTGGCAGCGCATTTCATACACACACCACCGTCTGCGTAAATAGTTTGCCCCTTAGATCTCTTCCAATTCTTTCCCCTCTCCTTAAACCTATACCCTCCAGTATAGGGGAAAAGTCTTTACATCTTCATCCTATCCATGCCCCTCATAATTTTATAAATTTCTGTAAGGTCACCCCTCAGCCTCCGATGCTCCAGGGGAAATAGCCCCAGTCGATTCAGCCTCTATCTACAGCTCAAACCCTCCAACACTGGCAACATCTTTATAAATCTTTTCAGAACCCTTTCAAATCTCACAGCATCGTTCCGACAGCAGGAAGACCAGAAGTGAAAACAGCATTCTAAACGTGGCCTAACCAATGTCCTGTGCAGCCAAAACATGACCTTCTGATCAATACAGGAAAGTATACCAAATGCCTTCTTCACTATCCTGTCTACCTACAATTCCATTAGCAAGGACTATGAACCTGCACTCCAAAGTCTCTTTGTTCAGCAACACTCCACGGGACCATTCCATAAAGTGTACAAGTCCTGCCCTAATTTGCCTTCCCAAATTACAGCCCTTCACATTTATCTAAATTAAAATCCGTCTGCCACTCCTCAGCCCAGTGGCCCATCAGATCAAGATCCTGTTGTACTCTGAGGTTAGCTTCTTCGCTGTCGACTGCACCTCCAACTTTATTACCATCTTCCAGTTAGGAACTATGCCTCTTATATTCACATCCAATCATTTATGTAACTGACAGAACACAGTGGACCCAGCACCGATCCTTGTGCGACACCGCTGGTCATAGGCCTCCAGACTGAAAAATAACCATCCACCCTCTTTGAGACACTTCTACAGTGAAATGGCTAGTCCTCCCGATATTAAACATGATTTTAATTTGCTAAACAGTTTACCATGAGGAACCTTGTCAAGTGCCTCACTGAAGTCCATATAGATCCCGTCCACTGCTCTGCTTTCATAGAGTCATAGAGATGTACAGCATGCTAACAGACTCTTCGGTCCAACCCGTCCCTGCCGACCAGATATCCCAACCAATCTAGTTCCCCCTGCCAGCACCCGGCCCATATCCCTCCAAACCCCCACTCCTATTCATGTACCCATCCAGATGCCTTTTAAATGCTGTAAGTTTAACAGCATCCACCACTTACTCTGGCCGCTCATTCCAAACACACACCACCCTCTGTGAGAAAAAGTTGCCCCTTCGGTCACTTTTATATCTTTCTCCTCTCAGCCTAAACCTTTCCCCTCCAGTTCTGGGCTCCCCCACACCAAGGAAAATACCTTGTTTTTTTCTCCTATCCATTCTCCTCATCATTTTATAAAATTCTACGCGGTCACCCCTCAGCCTCTGACACTCCAGGGAAAACAGCCACAGCTTATTCAGCCTCTCCCTGTTGCTCAAATCTTCCAACCCTGGCAACATCCTTGTAAAACGTTTCTGATCCCTTTCAGGTTTCTGAACATCCTTCCAATAGAAGGGAGACCAGAATTGCACAAAGTATTCCAAGAGTGGGCTAACCAATGTCCTGTACAGCTGCAATATGATCCCCCACTCCGATACTTAATACTCTGTCCAATGAAGGAAAGCATACCAAACGCCTTCTCATCAATCCTCTACAAAACATCAACTCAGTCAGACACGAAATCGCATGCACAAAGCCATATTGTCTGTCCCGAATCGGTTGTCGTCCTGTCTCGCCAATGTGCAGTAGACACCACCAAGAGCAAAAGACACAGTAGATGAAGTGTTTAGATGCACAAAACAATCGTTGCCAGATGTGGAAGGATCCTTTGGGGCCTTGGACAGGGGTGAGCAGGAAGGTGTGGGTGCAAGTTTTACACTACATGCGGTGGCAGGTGAAGGTGCCAGGAGTGACGGGTCGGTTGGTGGGGGGGGCGTGGACCTCACCAGGGAGTCACAGAGTGAATGTGGAAGCAGTCCACAGAGATTATTCCAAAAGTAATTGCCTGGTTAGTTCCACACACCTCACCAACCCACCTTCCACTTCGACATCTTCCCTTATCGCTGCAAGCTGTGTAAAACCTACATCCACACCTCCCCCGTTACCTCTGACAAAGGATCCTTCCACATCTGGCAGAGATATTTCTGTGCATCCTAACAACTCATCTATTGTGTCCGTTGCACCCGAAGTGGTCTCTTCTACATTTGGAGACAGGACACCGTCTTGTGGATTGTTTCAGGAAACATCTCTGGGACACGGGCACCAAACAAACCCGACTACCCTGTGGCTGAACACTTCAACTCCCACTCTGACAGTCCCAAGGGCATGCAAGGGCTGGGACGCAACCACTGCCAAATCCAAGCCACCCAATGCCTGGAGGAGGAACGCCTCATCTTCCACCTTGGGACCCTCCGACCACGCGTAATTAACATCGACTTCACCTGTTTCCTCATCTCCCCCATCCAGAACCAAACCTCCAACTCAGCAACGGCCACTTGAAGTGTCCGAACTGTCCATCTTCCTTCCCAACAATCCGCTCCACACTCCCCTCCGACCTATCACCCTCTCCCCACCTACATTTACCCATCACCTTCCCAGCTACCTTCCCCAGCCCCACCACCTACTAACCCCCAGTTTATCTTTCAGCTCCCTTTCCCCCGCCCCACATTCCTGATGATGGACTTTTGGCCGAAATGCTGAGTCTCCTGCTTCTCGGATGTTTCCTGACCTGCTGTGCTTTTCCAGCGCCGCACTTTTCCACTCTGATCGCCAGCATCCACAGCCCTCACTTGCTCCTCACTGTCTTTTAGCTGAGGCATTTGTGGGGGCTCCCTTTATCTGACCCCTGTTCCAGACTGCTGCCCCTGAGCTTGCATATTGCCTCGTCTGTCTCAGCCAGATAGCTCACTGAATCTTAGTTTAAATATGAATTCCCCATCTCATGAGGGTTTTAGTCCAGGGTGTCTAATGGAATGTTTACTCCACCTTACACCTACCCGCCCTGTATTCCACTTTACTTCTGTACTGTGATTATATCATTTTTGACGGCTTCCCATTTTTTAGCTGTTCATTTGCCTGCGGGTATCTGCTGCCAATCAGCTATTAAATGTTCTTGGCAAGTATCATCAAAATTTGCCTTCCTCCAATTTTGTACAACTTGCAAAACAATCTCATGGCCAAACGAACCACAGCACATTCACCCATCTCTTAGGTCAACAGTGGTAAATGCAAAATGCAAATACAATTTGATTCCATTTGCATGTCCTTTGCTTCGGACCCACTTGATGACTACATTCTCGTGGCTGGTTGCAGACGCTCCTCTTGGCGAGACATTTATTCAGCATCCAACAATTCACTGTGCGTATGTTTAATTAAATAAACTCTGCTCTTTTTTTAAATGAGGTAAACAGGGTTTTGTGTCCAATGCTACTGTCAGAAACGGGTACTTCACCTGAAGAAATACTTTAATGTTGATCTCTCCACTGGAAGCATATCCTTCCCTCATAAGATCAACGATAATGTCCACTTTACCCAAAGACACAACCCAGCTGACATTGTTCCCAGCCCAGCACGACAGCAGCAGCTGGCCCGGGAATCTAATTCCTTTCTCCTGTGTGAAGCTGTTTCAGTGTCAACTGTTGCTGCAGATACCAAATAATCTCTCTCTGTCTATCCCTCTCTCTCCACACACACACGTACATCAATCTGTCTGTCCCTCTCTCTCCCACCCCCACCCGGGCACATACCCCCACCCCACCACAGACAATCTCGACCAGACAGAGAGAGCTGCTCTCTCTTTCGACAGAGAGAAATAACATGAGAATTAATTTGACATATTCTTCTGCAGATTTATTCTCGATGAGGGGTTTACTGTCTCCACCCCTGAGTGTCAGACACATTGCAATGTCTCTCAATCCCCTCCCAGGGAGCTGCCTGTCCTGTTGAGATGTTAATGTCAGGATTTAACTTCGTTGGATCTCCGTGAACATTGTCATGTTAACTCTAGCACAGGAAAGCTTGATCATTCCTTCTTTCCTTTTAAACATTTAAACATTTTTATGCTTTCTAATGGTTAGCTGTGCAGTTTGAAAACAGTAAACAATGACACCTCAGTAGCCTCGAAGAACTGGTCAGACCGTGGGGATATTTGCTGAGGTTCCCTCTTGGGATTTTCCTGATGTCAGTGTGACTGCCAACTATAACTCTCTCTCTCTACCCCTCTCTCTCTCTCTGTCTTTATCCTGTCTCGTCCATCCTGCCCACACACCACACATTACTCTGACATTATACCAAGTTTTTAAGGAGAGTTTCACATTCAGGGTTTTAATTTCCTCTTTTTGGAGTCCTGTGTGTCATATACTTAACATGCTTGTGTCAAATCCCAAGGCCCTGTTTATTTTCACCACAGGCTTCAAACTTGCATTAAAATGACAGAGCCACAATCAATCTCAGTTAACCAGAGACCTTTAAAAATCGAGGGCATCGCAGAGGAAATCAAACCTCAGGCTAACAAATAGACACAACTTACACGGACCCCATGGGGTGCGGCCAGTCGAATAGACCTCAGGCTGATGTCCGACATTCCCTTCTGGAGGAAGCTTCTATCCAAGGGAAGGATTTCTAGTCCTGTCATAGTTTCAAAATAGCAATTCCTGCAAGGGTTGGGTGGAGAGAGAGGGAGAGAAAAAGGTTATTGGAACTGGAAAGGCGGCTTGGTTTTCAAACAAATTACACAGCAAGAGGTTATTCCTTCACACAAAACATTCCTCAGCAAACCCAAGCACGATCAAATTGGGAAAAAAGTTCAGAGATTTCAATTACAGACCCACCGGGCAGCATTAAAGATATTGGTTTATTGAAATGCTCGTTGCTTCGATGGCATTGCCGCAGGCTGTCAGAGCACAGCAAGATCTCACAGGCAGAAACATGTCAGCAGCAAGATCAGCTCGATATTTCTGATGGGGGCTGCTTAAATGTTCAATATTTGTTGCAACTACAGGCACTGACAAAACTGCTACTTCACAATCTCAAATGTATCTCCCTCACACCCACCCTGTCTGTCTTTCTCCTGCCTCTCTCCCATTTATAAGTCTCTCTCTCACTCTCAATGTGAAGATTCACACATTATTACTCTGACATTATAACAAGTCTTTAAGAGACAGTTTGACATTTAGGATTTTACTTTCCTCTTTGGGAAGTTCTGTCAGTCAGACACTTTCTGTGGGTGGGGACGTGGGGGTTAAAAGCTTTGTGTCAAATCTGAAGACCTTGGTTACTTTAACCCCAGGCTTCAAACCTGTTTTGAAATGACAGGCCCATAATCTGACAGTACCCGGTTAACCAGAGGACTGTTAAAAAAACTAGGGTCCAACAGATGAAACCAGTCTTTGGGAAAATAAAGGGACAAAACTGAAGTGGCGCCCCACGGAGTGCGGCCTGTGGAATAGGCCTCCGGATTGTGTTCTCCTCTTGGAGGATGCTCTTTTCAAATTTCACCTTGCCCAAACTCTCTCTCTCTCTCTTTGGATTTTCCAAGCGAATAATAATTCCCTGGGATAAAAGAAACGGGATCAATTAAAAGACAGGGATTTCTTTTTTAGAGATGGCACAGCCAAGATCCCAGGGATTGTCTCTCTCACTAACATCAAACATTAAACATGTCAGCCAGAAGTTGATTTTCAGGCCAGACGTTTTTGAAACCTTTCCAAAACGAGGAGTTGGCTGATGAGAAATCTCACTGCGTGCAAAGATGGCATGATGATAATTGATGCACAGCAAGATCCCATATTGAGCAATGTAGCAGTAGCTAAATCATGATTCCTTTCTACTCTGCAATGCTGGTCAAGTGTTGATTATTTGCTGTAATGCCAGAAACTAAAATTCGTGCTGTTTCACAATCTCAAATAGCTCTCATGGAGCTGCAGCCTGCCCAGGTCTTAGATCGTAGAACACAGAGAAGAAGAGAACTAAGAACAACGCAGCACCGCGACAGGCCCTTCGGCCCTCCAAGCCTGTGACAAGTCATTTTGTCCTTACTTTCTACAACTGTCTTCACTTGCAGGATTCCTGTTCCTCTCTTCCCTTCCTATTCATGTATTCGTCCAGGTGTTTCTTGAAAGCTGCTGTCGTGTCTGTTTCCACCACTTCCTCTGGCAGCACATTGCAGGCACTCAGCAGCCTTTCTGTGAAAAACTTGTCACTCACAGCTCTTTTAAATTTCTCCCTTCCTCCGTCCATCGCACCTTGAACCTGTGGCCCCTGTACTCCTTCAACCCTGGGAAAAAAGCCTCATACTGTCTACTCTGTCCACGTCAGTAACAATCTTAGAAACCGCGATCAGCTCCCTCAACCTCCTGCACTCTATTGAGAACAGCCCCAGTCTATCCAACCTTTCTTCACAGCTAAACTTCCCAATACAAGACAACATCCGGGTAAACATTTTCTGTACCCTCTCCAAAGCATCCCCATCCTTCTGGTGACCAGAACTGCACACAGTATCTCAAGTGTGGCCTCGTTAAAGTTCTTTGCTGCTCCCGCGGTAACTCCTCTATCCATATCTTCAATGCCTCTTCCATTGAAGGCAAGCATGCCATAGGCCTTTTTTACTCCCTTAAAAGCCTGAGCCGCCACCTTCAATGATCTGTAAACCTGCACACCCACAGCGCTCTGCATGTTAATACTCCTAAGGGTTCTACCATTCACTATTAAATCTACACTTGACCTTTGAAAATGGATCATCTCCCTTTTGTTGGGCGGCACGATGGCATAATGGTTAGCACTGCTGCCTCACAGCGCCAGAGACCTGTGTTCAATTCCCGCCTCAGGCGACTGACAGTGTGGAGTTTGCACATTCTCCCCGTGCTAAATGGACCGTAGTGTGAGCTAAGGGGTAAATGTAGGGGTATTGGTGGGTTGTGCTTTGGCGGGGCAGTGTGGACTTGTTGGGCCAAATGGCCTGTTTCCACACTGTAAGTAATCACAACTCCAACTGCTGTATCCTCTGACAATATTCCTCACTATCTGCAATTCCACCAATATTTGTATAATATGCAAACCTATTAAATAACCAACCACGTTTTCCTCCAAAACGACCATAAACAGCAGAGCTCCCAGCACTGATCCCTGCAGAACACCAATAATCACAAGTCTCCATTTCTTCAACCATTCATTCACTGCCCCCTCTGTCTTCTTACTACTCCAGTTCTGTATACATCTTGCCATCTCATCCCTGATCGCAAGCTTTTGTTCCAGTCTCTCATGAGGAGGACTGAAATCAATATCGTCCACTTTTGTCTCACTAACCATCTTTGTCATGTCCTCAATAAACTGAATTCATCAGCCTGGGCCAGGAGAAGGCTTTTGACGGAATATCACACACACCTCCATGTGGGACCTACTCTCCAAAATTGGCTTTGGGGAGGGAATCTGCAATTGGATCCGACTGCACCACAACAACATCGTTCGCGCAGTCTCAATCAACAGGTGGGATCTGGAAGCTTCCCCGTCAGATCCAGGGTTAGGCAGGGCTGCCCACTTTCACAGGCCTTATTTGTGTGTTGTATGGAGCCCTTTGCTGAGTCCATCAGGATGGATGTGACCCTGACAAGGGAGACTATTCCAGGGGGTAGATGCCTGCAGGTCAACGCCTTAATGTACACGGATTTTGACGCCGTTTTCTGCTGGGACCCGCTGTCAGTGCACAGACTAATGACCATCTGGGATCAGTTCCCACTGGCTTTGGGAACCAAGGGAAATTGAGGCAAGAGTGAGGCCATGTTCTGTGGGAACTAGGCTGACTGATCCTTCATTCCCTAAACTATCAGGACAGATTACCTAAAGGTGCTGGGAAAATAGCTCAGAGGGGTTGGGGTGTGCATAAAACCTAGGGAGGAGTGCACGGCCAAAGTGAAGCAGACACTTTTAGGAGTACCACTCCCTCCCCATTTATGGGTAAAAACCTGATTACCAGGTGTGATGCACTCTCTGTTCTTGGACATGGCGCTGATCTGGCCCATCCCCAAAACTGCACTGTTTCAGTCATCCGAGGCAACCTCCACTTCATCTGGCAGCCTAAGATAGACTATGTCTGCAGGGAGTCCAAGTACAAACCGTAGGTAAGGGGGGATGAACATACCCAACACCGCCCTCACCCTGATGGCCCCCCTTTGTGTGCGGCTGCATCAGGCTGTGTGCACACAAATACCAAGTTTCACTCGGTAGTGATGGTTCTACCTGTCCCCCTTCTATTTCGCTCCAAATAGAAGAACAGAGTCATGGAGCTGTTCAGTGCATGAACAGACCCTTCTGTCCAACTCACCATTAAGACCAAGTATCCTCAATTAATACAGTCCCATTTGCTTGCATTTCACCCATATCCCCCCTAACTCTAGGGAAGCTTCTTCGCTATCCACTGCACCTCCAATTTTAGTGAAATCTGCAACTAAGGTACTGTGCCTCCTATGTTCACATCCAAATAATTTATGTAACTGAGAAAACACAGTGGACCCAGCACCGATCCTTGTGGGACACCGCTGTTTATAAGCCTCCAGAACGATCCACTAACACCCAGTAAAGAGAGAGTCGAGGGGTGGGGGTCAGGGAAAGAGAAAACGAGACAGGAACAGAGAGACAGATACAATGCCACACAAAGGTGGCGGTAACAGTGTCTTAAACTCGAGAGCCCCTGGTTTCTCACTGCAGGATAAGTTCTTATTATCATTCCAACGGTAGTCCTCTTGTTGGGGGTGGAGTGGGGTGGAGTGGTTCGAATTGGGGAAAGTTTTCAGGAGTGTGTGAGGGCGGCTGCGTGTGAATTGATGCAGAATCAAGTTTTTGGTTTTCGGAAGTGGTCACAACGTGGCGACGGCACAATGGATAGGGCAGGCGCCAAGCGAATGTAGTATGCGAACATACCCACCATCGCCCTCAACATGATGTCCCCCCCCCCCCCCTTTGTGTGGGGTTGCATCAAGCTGTGCATAGACCCTCGGTACACAAACACCAAGTTTCACTCCGTACTGAGACTCTACCAGTTCCCGGTGTTGTGAAGGATGCGACTGGCCTCGTTGCCATGCAACGCTCCAAGTAGAATCAAGGAGTCATGGAGCTGATCAGTACCCTTCGGTCCCACTCGTCTATTAAGACCAAATATCCTCAATTAATCCAGTTCCATTTGCTCGCATTTCGTCCATTTCCTTCCAAACGCTTCCTATTGAAATATCCATCCTGGTGCCTTTTAAATGTAACAGTACACACATCCAACACTTCCTCTGGCAGCGCATTTCATACACACACCACCATCTGCATGAACAGTTTCCCCCTTAGATCTCTCCCTAATCTTTTCCCTCTCCTTAAACCTATGCCCTCCAGTTCTGGAATCCCCCACACAGGGGAAAAGTCTATAGCTCTTCACCCTCTCCGTGCCCCTCTTAATTTTAAAACTTTCTGTAACGTCACCCCTCAGCCTCCGATGCTCCGGGGAAACAGCCCCAGTCGATTCAGTCTTTCCCAACAGCTCAAACCCTCCAACACTGGCAACATCCTCATAAATCTTTTCAGAACCCTTTCAAATTTCACAGCATCGTTCCTTCGTCAGGAAGACCAGGAGTGAACACAACATTCTAAACGTGGCCTAACCAATGTCCTGTGCAGCCAAAACATGACCTTCCAACTCCTATACTCAATGTTCTGACCAACACAGGAAAGTATACCAAATGCCTTCTTCACTATCCTGTCTACCTGCAACTCCACTATCAAGGAACTATGAACCTGCACTCCAAAGTCCCTTTGTTCAGCAACACTCCACAGGATCATTCCATAAAGTGTACAAGTCCTGCCCTAATTTGCCTTCCCAAAATGCAGCACTTCACATTTATCTAAATTACAATCCATCTGCCACTCCTCAGCCCAGAGGCCCATCTGATCAAGATCCTGTTGTACTCTCAGGTAAGCATCTTCGCTGTCGACTGCACCTCCAAATTTAACCATCTTCCAGTTCGGAACTATGCCTCTTATCTTCGCATCCAAGTCATTTATGTAACTGATTGAACACTGTGGACCCAGCACCGATCCTTGTGCGACACCACTGGTCATAGGCCTCCACACAGAAAAATAACCATCCACCAACACCCTCTGTCTCCTCCCTTTGAGCCAATTCTACAGTGAAATGGGTAGTTCTCCCGATATTCCACATGATCTTACTTTGCTAAACAGTTTACCATGAGGAACCTTTTCAAGTGCCTCACTGAATTCCATATAGATCACGTCCACTGCTCTTCTTTCATAGATTCATGTAGATGTATAGCATGGAAACAGACCCTTCGGTCCAACCCGTCCATGCCGACCAGATATCCCAACCCAATCTAGTCCCACCTGCCAGCACCCGGCCCATATCCCTCCAAACCCTTCCTAGTCATGTACCCATCCAGATGCCTTTTAAATGCTGTGATTGTACCAGCATCCACCACTTACTCTGGGGCTCTCATTCCATACACACACCACCCTCTGCGAGAAAAAGTTGCCCCTTCGGTCACTTTTATATTTTTCTCCTCGCATCCTCCTATCCCCTCTAGTTCTGGTCTCTCCCACCCCAGGGTAAAGACCTTGTCTATTTATCCTCTCCATTCTCTTCATGATTATATAAAGTTCGACAAGGTCACCCCCCAGCCTCTGACACTCCAGGGAAAACCGCTCCAGCCGATTCAGCCTCTCCCTGAAGCTCACATCCTCCAACCCTGGCAACATACTTGTAAATCTTTTCTGAATGCTTTCAAGTTTCAGAACATCCTTCCAATAGGAGGGAGGCCAGAATTGCACATAATATTCCAAAAGCGGCCTAACCAAAGTCCTGAACAGCCGCAATATGTTCTCACAACTCCTATATTCCATGCTTTGGCCAATGAAGGTAGGCATGCCAAATGCTTTCTCATCAATCATCTTCAAAAATTCTTCAAAACATCAAGTCAATGTTGACACGAATTCCCATGCACAAAACCATATTGCCTATCCCGAATCATTCCTTGCCTTTCCAAATACATGGAAGTGCTTTTCATCAGGATTCACTCCAATAACCTTCCCACCCCTGTTGTCAGACTCACCGGTCTATAGTTCCCTGGGTTTTCCTTCCCATCTTTCCCATCCATGTTGACCAAACCCCAGTCTTCCGGCACCTCACTTGTTGCTATCGATGATACGAATATCTCAGCAACTGGCCTAGAAATTACTTCCCTAGCTTCCCACGTGTGTCCGTGTCTATGTGTGCGTAGAAAGGTGTGTGTGTGTATAGTGCAATGGTGGACATCTGTAGTGTGCCATGAGCACAAGTTCCCGGTTGAGGCCCTCACTATGGGTACCGAACTAAGCTATCAGCCTCTGCTCGGCCACTATTCGCTGCTGCCTGTCCCGAAGTCCGCCTTGTAGGATGGTCATCCAAATGTCTGAGGTCGAATGTCCTGGACCGCTGAAGTATTCCCCAACTGGGAGGGAACACTCCTGTCTGTGTAATTAAATAAACACTACTTTTTTTTTAAATGAGGAAAATAGGGTTTTGTGTCCAATTCTACTGTCGGAATCGAGTACTTCATCTGAAGAAATACTTTTATACTGATCTCTCCACTGGAAGCATAACCTTCCCTCACAAAATCAGCGATAATGTGCACTTTACTCAAAGACACAACCCAACTGACATCTGTCAAGTGGACAACCTGACAGTTTAGCCTTGCCTCCCCACTGCTCCTGATAATGTGATAGTCTGTAGTTTGGTTCACTTGCATTTAAATCAAAGGTTCTAACGGTTTCATCATTTGTAAGAAATTTGTGTTTCAATCATGAGCAAAAGCTCAACAGGATCTGATCATGGAATCCATGGGAAGGTAAAGATTGTTGTTCATGAAATGAAGACGAGCGTAAAGCTGATGTTGGGTGGAAGAGGTATCTTGTAGTACAGTGGTAGTGTCCCTACACATGCTCCAGAGCTGTGCATTAACATCTCAGAACAGGTTGAATTTTTCAAAAAAGTTATTTTTTAAAAGAATATATATATATAAAGCAGACGTTAAGCCCTGCGCCTGGTGCTTAGGAACACTTTTGTATTCAGTAATTCAGGATTAACAAAATAATGCAGTAAGCGAAAACAATATGAAATTAAACTGGCGTGAGACCTAAACAAGTGTTTGAAATAGGTTTCTAGAGATAAAGCAAAAGGTAATCAGAAAAGACAGTTATGCACCGACAACTGGCAGAGGCAGGGAAAACTTGCAATTGGGACGTTGTGAAAAACTGAGAAAAAAGATGATATTTTGGGTCTATCTTCTAAGAGGAACATTCACTCCACTTCTCAATAATACAACAGAAGCAATGTCCTAGTGAAAATGAGCAGATCCATGAATTGGTCATTAGTGAACAGAAGTAGTACTGAAAATTAATACAATCCCAACATCTGAAGATCAACTTTCGAAGTACTCAGAATATTGGTTGCAGTGATCATGATCGTTCGCTGCCACTCTGGTACATATTTGTCTTTTCTAATCAGCTTTCGCTTTATCTGTAGAAAGCTTTTTCAAACACTTTCATCTCTCTCACTGGTTTAATTTCATGTTGTTTTCTCTCTTAATTCATTTTGTTTTAGTCCTACTGTCCTGAATTCAAAAAGTTGTTCTGAATCCCCAGGCCTGGGGTTTAACATCAGCATGTTTTAAAGGAACCTGTTCATTCCCACTGAACTACATGATGCCCCTCCCACCCAACGTCAGCTTTACGCACCGCTTCCTTGAATTGACAACAATCTTTTCCTTCCCCTGGATTCAATGATGAAATCGTGTAGAGCTTTTGCTCATGATTGGAACTCAAATTTGTTACAAACGATGAAATATTTAAAATCTTTGATTTAAATGGATGCAAACTAAACTACAGAGTATACAGACTGACGCATTATCAGGAGCAGTGGTGAGGCAATGCTTCACTGTAAGGTTGTCCACTTGCCAGATGTCAGCTTGTTTAAGTAAATTGCACATTGCCGCTGATCTTATGAGGGAAGGGTAGGTTTCAGTGGAGAGTTCAATATAAAAGTATTTCTTCAGATGAAGTACTTGCTTCTGACAGTAAGTATTGCATGCAATACTTTTGTAGAGTGTATTCAATTAAACATACACATTGAATTGTTGGTTGCTGAATAAATGTCTCACCTTGAGGAGAGTTTGAAAACAGCCACCGGAGTATTGGCATTAAATTGGTTTGAAGCAAAGGAACATGCAAATGACATCAAATTGTTTTTACACTTTACATTCTATCCCTGTTAACCTGGATGGACGGGCTGTGGTTCGTTTGGCCAAGAGAATGTTTTGCAAGATGTAAATGTCTGAATGAAAAGAAGGAGTGGCCCAACAGGGACAGTGACATAAATTGACGGCTGAAGGGCAGACTCTTTAACTGGTTCAGAGAAGAGGTGATTCAGGTTGGTGATTTTTTTTATGCCTCTCTCTGTTTGTCTTCATTTGGTTCAATCTCTCTCTCTCTCTCCCTCTGTAACTCACTGTCTCCCACTTTCTCATCTCAGTGTCTCTCTCCTTCTATCTCTTTCTCTCTCCCTGATTCTCCCTCTATTGCACTCTCTCTTTTTCTCGTCCACTGTCTGTGTCATTATTCTTTTCTTTCTCACTGTCTTGTTGTCTCCCTCAACAACTCTCTCGCTCGATGACTCTCCCTGTTCCTTTTTCTTGCTCGTTCCCCCCACTCATGTCTATCTCTCTCTCTCTCCCACCCCCTCCTTGTGTCACTGTGTGTCTCCTCTGTTTCTGAATTCCTCTCTCTCTGACCTTTTCTCTCTCTATCCTTCACAGTGTCTTTGTATCTCGTCTCACTCTCTCAAACTGGCCCTCTCTCACTATCGATCTCTCTCTGTCCATCTTTCTCAATCTTTCCCTATGTCTCTCTTATAGTCTCTCTCTCTCTTTCGTTCTTTCTGTCTCTATCTCTCTCTCTCTCTGTCACTGTCTCTCCCTCTCTCTTTTTCTGTCACAGTACCTCTCCCTCTCTGGGGCTAACTGACTCACACTCTCATTCTGTCTGTCCTTCTTTCTCCCCACCCCACTGTATCTCTCTCTCCCACTATCTCTCTCTGTCTCCCACTTTCTCTCTTTCTGTACATCTCACTGTATCTGTCAACCCCCTCTGCCTTGCTTTCTCACTCACAGTATCTCTCTTTCACAGACATGTTGCCTCTCTTTCTCTCACTGACTTGTTCTGTTTCTCTTTCTTGCTCCCCATGTCTTTCTCACTATCTCTCTCTCTCCTCTCCTCGTGCATCTCTCTGTTTCTATTCTGTCTCTGACTTGCTCTTTCTTTCACTCTATCTCTCTCGATCGCTGTCCTTCATGGTATCTCTCTCTCTCCCTCTCACGTGCACACACATTCTCTGTCACTCTGTCTTTCTTTCTCTGTAACTCTCCCTTTCTCTCTCAATGTCTCCTCTATTCCTGTTTCCCATTGTCTGTCTCATTCTCCCTCTATCCCAGTCTCCTTTCTTTATACAAACTCCCTACCTCTCTCACTGTCTTTCCCTCTCACTATTTCTGTCTCAGCACCTCTGTCCCTTTGAGCCTTCCTCTCCCACTGTCTCCCACTCTCTCTTTCAGTGTATCTCACTGTTTTCCTCACTCCCCCGCAGTGTCTCTTGTTCACACACAGTCACTTTCTTTCTCACTGACTGTTTCTTTTCCTCTTTTTGATCTTCCCCCCTCCACGTCCCTGTCTCCATCGATCTCTCTCTCTTTGTGTATCTCTCTGTTTCTACTGTCTCTGACTCTCCCTCATTCACTGTCTGTCCGTGTCCTTCACAGTGTCTTTCTCTCGCACCATCTCTGTCACTTTCGATCTCTCACTGCCGTTCTCTCTCTATTCTTCCCCGTGTATGTCTCTCTGTCTCCCTGCTGCCTCACTCTCCATCTCTTTCTCGCTCTTTCCCTCTCTGCCTCTCACTCTCTGTCGTTTTCTCTCTGTCACTGTCACCTCTGTCTGTCCTCCTTTCTCACTCTATCCCACTCTGCACGTCTGATTGTCTCTCTCTGTCTCTTACTCTCTGTGTTACTCCTTGCCTCTGTCTCTCCATCTCTCTCTCTCACAAAACCACAAACTGTCTTTCTGTCTCATTCTCTCTGCGTCTCCTTCTCTCACTGTTTCTCTATGCTTCTGTTTTTCTCTCTCACACTGTTTTTTTGTCACATTGTCTCTCTCTGTCTGAAACATGTAGTTGAAGTCAGAACGGTATATGTACAAATACGAGATTTCACAAGGTAATGATTGGACTAGGTTCCCTACAGTGTGGAAGCAAGCCCTTCGGCCCAACAAGTCCACACCGACCCTCTGAAGAGTAACACACCCACATACATTTTCCACATTTACTGACTAATGTATCTAACACTATGGGCAATTTCGTATGGCCAATTCACATTATCTGCTTATCTTTGAATTGTGAGAGGAAACCGGAGCACCCGGAGGAACGTGCAAACTCCACACAGACAGTCGCCCGAGGCTCGAATGGAACTTGGGTCCCTGGCGCTGAGGCAGCAGTGCCAACCACTGAAATACTGTGCCACCCCCGGTCCTGCTTAATGCGATGAATTCTAATTCTTCAATAACAATATTATTTGGATGGATGGTAAATGATATTTTCCAGCTATACTGTGGGTAGGTTGGTACATACCTGCGTGAGCCATACCAACATCACACAGACCAAATGCTTGCAGGTCAAGGAACAACAGCTCAGTGCTAATGTAATGGAGCCTGAAATTTGTTCATTCTTATGTATCATTGAGGGGGTGATTATCTGAAAATTGTGTTCCAGGAGGCATAAACCTAAGCTTGATTTGCAGTTCGGAAGTATCTGTGCTCAGAGACAGTACGGTGTCTGCAGGGGAGTGCAGTTTTCGAACCTCCGAGTTCGCAGTGGAAAAACCTCAGCTTTCACACGCTGGTGTATTCACTGGCGAGAACAACCACCATTATCCATCCCTAACTGTCTTTGAAATGAATATGGTGAACCGCGAATCACTGGCAGCAACTGTGGGAAGAAACCAGATTTAATGCTTTGAGTCTGTTTCCCCTTCATCACAACTGATAGCAGCAGAGAATAAGGAGTATTTAGAATGTGGTGTGGGGGAAGGTTAGAGTTGAGCGGATAGGTGGAGATGAAGCAGAGAGAAAGAGAGAGAGAGAGAGAGAGAGATGTGTGTGATAACATACGCCTTTGAGAGGGATTGGATCTGTTCTGTTTCTCTTCAAAGAGATGTGTTCTCAAGAAGAAGCAGAGTACGTAGCTTTTATTTTGTTATGGTCTGGGCCAGAACCCCTCAAAATGTTTTACGAAGGTAGCCGAGACTCGAACTTCTTCCTATTTTATAGGCAGATGTAAAGTGGATATTCCCGGTTTAATGCAATTGGTCAAACCATGCGGCTTTAAGTAGAACAGAAGTTAATTAAACACTGCAATTGAAACACGAACTAAAGAAAGCGAAATTTAAAATAAACTAACTATGGAAAACATTAACAGACCCGATACAGTAACTACTAGTAAGTAACTGTTCCAATACAACCTTTATTGTTTTCCGTGTTTTCTAACTGTGGGGTAAGAATGAAGTGTCTTTTGCTTGAATCCGAGTAGATTGACCACTCGAACCACATCTGCAATGCAAAACCTAACACTCAGGTTAGGGTCTAGGCTATGTCCTTGATAGTTTTTAGAGAGTTTGGACTATTCCATAATATATGAAATGTGATAATAAATGCTAAGAATAGGAGAGAATGGGCGGTGGGAGAAAGGGTGACCATCCCATCAGCGCTGCTCCACCTTCCGATATGATACTGGCTGACCCTTTATCACGAAGTCCCAGACCTGTTTTCTTTTTCTCAGACCCACTGACACTTTTAGATTCTGGAAATCTACATGTTTCTTTTTTTAAGAAAAAAAAACACAATGACTTTGCCTCCAGAGCCCTGTATGGAGAACGTCTCCAGATGGTCACCATTGCCTGAGTGAAGACATTTCTCAGCATCCCAGTCGGAAATGGTGTCCCGTGTGTATCGTGAGACCCTGGCCCCTTTCTGTGGACTCCCAGGCCAGAGGAAACATCATCATTGTATCCTGAGTCCTTTCATAATTTTATACACATCAGCGAAGCATTTCACCTTCATGCTTTATCCAGTGAATGCAGGCGGGCATAAATCTACCAAGTTAGAAAACCACCCAACCCAACAGAACGATCCTTCGTGCAGCTAATCGCAGCACCACCGCCCCATCTCTAACACTGACACAACGCCTCCCTGTGAGGCAACTGACCCCCTGAAGTCACAATCCGAAACTCTCAATAACCACCATATGCTGTAGTTCCCAGCGTTTCTCGCCTTTTTGAGACTGACTTTCGACCCTTGACATTCTTTCCTCTGAGCCATCCCCATCGATCTCTAACCCATCAGCAAGAAAATTCCTCATCCCAGCTTCCACCTGACGTGCCTCTCTAGCCCCGCATAATATGCCACCTGAACACTTCACGCACACATTGTATATACCCCTGCTCTCTGTATCTCTGAAAATACGTGGATGCAGAAAAAGTGAGACAGAAAGGGGCATGACTAAGACTTCCACTACAGTCTTCTACAGTGATAATAAGCTCTGATTGAAAATATATTCTGCAGAATGATTGATTCAGAGATCTGTGTCTGAAATGAAGATCTTGTTCAGGACGTACGAATTAAAGTTATTGCCATTTCACTCACGTTTTGGTTTAACAGATTGTACTTAGGAATTAAAAGCACAACTTCTAAATTTGAGCACAGCTTCGAAGTATGCAACAGGAAATTATGTGAACTTTTTAAACAAAATGTGGAAAATGGACAAACAATTATCAAATTAAGTTCAATACACATAATTCTGTGACTGCATGTTTTGTTGCATGGCATGGAGATCCAGCCCTTTTCAGTTCTGAAAATGTCAAACCAGACTCAAAACATTAACTCTGTTTCTCACTCCAGAGATTCTGTCAGACTTTTTGAGTTTCTGCAGAATTTATTTGTGGCTGTCCTACATCGCTTAGTCCAACTACATTCTACTCTCCATTTAATAACATTCTGCTTTCCTGCTTACCCAACCAAATGGAGAATCAACCACTTTGCCATATTTTATTCCACCTGCTAAATATCTGCCTCCCGCGAAATTCTCTCCGTGCCTTTGAAAGCAGTTTGTGTCCTCTTCCCAATTTATATTGCAAACAATATTGTGGGCGGCACGGTGGCACAGTGGTTAACACTGCTGCCTCACAGCGCCGGAGACGCGGGTTCAATTGTGGGCGGCACGGTGGCACCGTGGTTTGCACTGCTGCCTCACAGCGCTGGAGACTAGGGTTCAATTCCCGCCTCGGGCGACTGACTGTGTGGAGTTTGCACATTCTCCCCGTGTCTGTGTGGGTTTCCTCCGGGTGCTCCGGTTTCCTCCCACAGTCCAAAGATGTGCAGGTCAGGTGAATTGCCCATGTTAAATTGCCCGTAGTGTTAGGTAAGGGGTAAATGTATGGGTGGATTGCACCTCGGCGGGTCGGTATGGACTTGTTTCCACACTGGGCCTGTTTCCACACTGTAATGTAATCTAATAATCAATAAATCCGTAGATTTGAATGTAAAAAGCTCTCTTCATTCATTATGTCACCCCAAAGCTGATAGACAGATAATGTTCCATGTTCAATCGCTGCCGCATTCCACGCATTGAAACTTGCCAACTTACAAGTTATCTGTTCATCCCAACTCCCTATATTCTATTAGTTCGCTCGCTCACCATTTCCGCTGATGTGCAACTCCATCAGTGTGAGCTCTTGTGTCTTTTATCTCTCACAATTTTGAACATTTTTAGATACCGAAACACAATACTATCCTGCTTCCTACGAGTTCTAATCTGTAGTTATATCCTCAAAATCGTTTGAACTAATGCAATTTCCTTTCAGAAAACGATGTTGATCGACCTTGCTTATCGTGTAATATTTAAAGGTGCTGTTATTCTTTATTTTCCATATCGCATACGGTTACCTTGAAAGTCCGACATTCTCGACCACTGCCTATTCCTGAGGTATGGTGATCCCTATGGTTAACCATGACATACCGTCTGTGTCCACTGAGAGAGAGGAAACCCATGGTCCTCAGGCATTTTGTGATCTTACTTAATATTTGTGCTGTAATGGATTCCACCAGGGGAAGCCACAGGTGAGGATCTAACGGAGTTGAGAGAAGCCATTGTTATCCCATTGTTTAAGGAAGGTCACAGTGATTTGTCTAGAAATTACAGGCCTGTGAGCCTCACACTGGTTGGAAGGAAACGATGGGAAAAGATTTTCAGAGAAAATATCTGTAAGCATTTAGAAGAAAATGGACTTCTGAGGGATAGAATCAACATATTTATGTGGGGAAGGTCACACTTCACGAACTTGATCTTTTTTTTCGAGGGTGAGAAAAATCATAGAGAAGGGAATAAAAGTTGATGCTGTCGACATGGACTTCAGGAAAAGCTTTGACAAGGTCCCTAAAAGCAGATTGGTACAAAAGGTAAAGTCACACTGTCTCAGGGGTGAACTGGTAAGATAGAAACAGACCTTGCTTCGTCGTAGAAGAACGAGGGTTTTTGTGGATGATTCACAATTTATTTCAAAATGGTGGGTTCTGACAAGTGGAATTCCACAGGATTCAGTGGTTTGACATCTGTCGTTTGTGATCTACATAACTGATTTGGAGGAAAACATGGCTGGGCAAATTAGTAAGTTTATGGACGACATGGATTGGTGGTTTTGTGGACAGTGAGGATGACCTTCGGAGGAGATAGCAGGACATAAATCAGTCACTACATGGGAGAAAAATGGCAGGTGGAGTTGAGCTCGAAAGAATTTTTTTTGATGCATTAAGGAAGGTCAAGTACAGATGAAAATTATATAGTGAATGGAAGAATCATTAGGAGAGTTAGTATGGAGAGAGATCTGAGTTTCTGGATCCGCAGATCATGGAAGGCAGCAGCGTAGGTAGATAGGTAATTAAAGAAATGCGTTTCGCATCCTTGGCTTCATTGAAATTGCAGAAAATGTAAGGGTGGAGAGACTATGCTTCAGCTTTACCGAACTCTATTTCGGGCCATACTCAGCATATTGTTCACAGTTCTGTTCACCACACTACCAGAAGGATGTCAATACCATAGAGAGTGTACAGAAAAGGCTTACCATCATGTTGCCTGGTATGGGGGACATTTTGGCTATGGCGAAAGGCTGTCGAGAATACTGAAATGCAAGTTAAGAGACTAGGCAGGAGTGAGGTTCACACGTAGGAGATGTAGCATTTCTGGAAAGTCTGAAAATAAATACGTCCCCTGGACTGGATGGGATTTATCTTCAGATTTCCTGGGAAACAAGGAGGAGACTTCAGATACTTTGGCTTTTTCGTTATGTTGACATTGGCAACGTGAATAGTGCCAGAAGACTGAAGGATAGCAAATGTTCTCGCCTTGTTCAAAAGGTGAGTAGAGACAACTTTGATAATTATAGACCGGTGAACCTTACCTTGGTTGTGAGTGAAGTGTTGGGACAGAGTGTAAGCGACAGGATTTATGATCATCTGGAGAAGAATCCGTTGATTAGGGATAGTCAACACGGTTTTGCGCAGGGGAGGTCCATTCCGCACAATCGTTATTGAGTTCTATAAGATGGTGACCAACAAGTTGGATGAGGGTAAAAGAGATTATGCGGTGTACATGGATTTCAGTAAGGCTTTTGATAAGGTTCCCCATGGTAGGTTATGCCACAAACTAAGAAGGCAAGGGATTCAGGATGATTTTGTGGTGTCGATCAGAGATTGGCTCGCTAAAAGAAGACAGAGGGAGACGGTTGACGGGAAATGTGTATTCTGGGATTCATGGAGTAATGGTGTAATGCAAGGCTCTGTTTTAGGGCCACTGCCGTTTGTTATTTTTATACATAATATGGATGAGGGCGGACAAGCATATGATAGTAAATTTGCGGGTGACATTGTGGTCGGTGGAGTTGTGGATAGTGCTCATGTACTATCTCTTAACTTCGACATTGCATCTACGTCTAGCACCCCAACTGGCAGCATTTTCCAGGCATGTACAAGCCTCTTTATAAAAAAATCACAAATGCTTGCCTCTCGTTTCAACATTCCCTTTTCACATTGAAGCTTATCAAACGAGCTGGCCAAATTCCCTCTGCTTTGTTCGTTTACTTCTTAAACATGAAGGATTCTTGAATACTCAGTTGGATGGTCCCTTGCGTGACCATTTTGGCACCACTCCTCTGAAACAACTTTCATGTCATACCCATTGTTAAGTGACTTTTTACATCAATATTTTAAAAATGCTGCACACATTCAATTTCGGAATTCTATCATTAATTAGATCTTTCTACTGAGGACATACGAGTATTTTTCAGTTTGATTTTTTTCCTGTATCTTTCCATTTTGATTGCATTTGTTCCATTTCTTCCTTCCCTTTCAACTCGCGATTTACATGTCGTCTTCAGACTTTTTTTGCAATGTCTAAAGTGACAGAAGATAACAATATAATATGTCCACCTGTTCTTTATTTCCTGTTGCTAAACGTACAGTCATGCCTTCTAAGGATTCATTGCTCAATGTAAGGTTGAATGCAATGTAATCATTACGACATGAGCTGTTGACTGATTAAACCTGTGGACCGTGAGTCAAATAACTTTCATCGCAAGAAGGCAATTTATGGAAAAGTATGATTTCATTTTACCGTGTTCTTTCCAATAATTGGTTTTAAATTTGAAACGTCATTAATTTGATCAATCTCGTGCTGGAAGATTCCAATCCACTGACGATGCCTCATGAAGGTGAATTACATTAAACTTTCAGCATTGGATGAATTGTTGGAATTTTATTGTTTGTATTATTTGTACAATTTACATTGTTCCTTCTCAGAATAAGGAAACAGCTAACTTGGAAATTACCCACTCCCTGTCTAAAGCCCATTGGTTTTGCCTATTAGGTTGTCCATCATGAACTTCTGGCTCTTTCTGGGCAGTGTGGCGGTATCTATTCTGGCTGCAGCCTCAACAGGCACATTTGATTCGAAATTGGATGAAGACTGGAAAAATTGGAAATCACAACATGTGAACCAGTACACCAAGGTAAAAGGAGAGTCTGTAATGTTAAGCTCACTCAGAATAGGAATGATCTGCACACAATTGGCAGAGATTGAGAATATGTAGTTGCAGTCAATGAGAGGTATCTGTTGAGTGAAGTGACATTGAGAAAATATTGATCTTGAAATTCAATTGGTATTCTCCAAGTTTCTAACTTCATGAGAGAACTGACCAAACACAAAGTGAATCAGTAGCGACTTGGTGTATATTAACTTTCTTGGGTCCCGCTGCAGTCCTGATGGATTTACTACAAAGACTACAAACCTGCCTCTAGAAGATTAAGAGGTAAAAACAATGACTGCAGATGCTGGAAACCAGATTCTGGATCAGTGGTGCTGGAAGAGCACAGCAATTCAGGCAGAATCCGAGTGTCCTCGGATGCTGCCTGAATTGCTGTGCTCTTCCAGCACCACTGATCCAGAATCTAGAAGATTAAGATCCATTCTTGGTGTTGAAGAGGCAATTGTAAGTGGGCAACTTGGAGACAGAGGGATGGGGAAGCCGTCTGATCATCCCAAGCGGCAAATTCAATGAAGCGGCTCTTTGCTGACACCGACTTTACTGTGCTGGCAGCTTAAGGCAGGTCTCTCACACAACATGTTCAGAAGGTATATACATGCTCAGTAATTGCCCATGTATTGGCTTCGGATTTTTCGCAAGGACGTGGCTTATTGAATTTCCTGGCTGCCACTGGCTTAATCTTACTTTAGAGAGGGACGTGGTAGTCGAGAGAACGTATCCAAAGTCAACGTCATTCATGACGATCGTTTAAACCATCCTCTTGTTCAGCTATTTTATTCTTAATTCACTTTCAGCATGAATCTCTCAGACTGGCAGCTCGACAGGTTCTTCTATGGGTGCGTTATTTTGAGTGGGGTGAGGGGAACCTGATTCATAATTTTCAGATCTGGGTGGGAGGATGGACCCTGACAGCAAAATGTTATTTCAAGTTTCACAAGCGGATTTTTAATGCTTCTGTATAATTGTATAAATGAAAGATGCTGCAGCCTGATTATATTAATCTCTTTATTCAGGATGAGAAGAGCTACACGAGAATGATATGGGAGGACAATATGAGATACATCGAACAACACAACATCGAACACTCATTGGGAAAACGCACATCTAAAGTGGGAATGAACAAATTTGCAGCTCTGGTGTGTACAGGATGTATCGTCTGGGATCTATTTGATGCTGGTCGTTGTGAAATTGTGAAGCTATATAATTGTGAAGTTATATTCAGCTACAGGTGCAGCACTTGGACATTTGGTCCTCCAAGCTGACTCACTCATTCTGTACACTCAATGACTGATCTCACTTTACTCCAAATTGTTGATTCCTTCCTTCTCATTCCAGATTTCTATAACCCCTAACTCCTCTGGAAATCAAAAACATCTCTCCCAAATTTGTATATATGCAATGGCTCAAGTCTCCATTTCTCTCTGCGGAAGAGAACTCTAATGACTAACAATCCCCTGATTCGATAATTTCTGCTCACTTGCACGATCAGATTCTGTACTACTAAATTGCATTAAACAACACTGGCTGGCTTGAGATCCCTCTATGGACGGCAGTCACACTATGGATACACCTCTATGTTGCTTAGTCTTCACAGATGCTGTCCATTATGACCTCTGGAAGCCGGAGTTGCATTCTGTACTGTGGAAGCTGCTCCCTTCGGCAAAAATATTCTTCTTGAGTCTGCTGGATCTCTGGCTCCGCTCTATCTATTGCTGACTAAACTTTATCTCACAGCAGTTAAACTAACCTGCATTCTAAACAAATTGAAGTACATGATCCTGCTCTCTGTATTATTGCTCCTCAGGACAGTTGGTCATTTCCCCTATTCTTGGCATCTCAAAAAAGTGTGACTAATGACATGAGCATTACACCAGCATTCCATGAATTGAAAATAAATTAATTGAATTGAATTGGATTGAATTTAACTGAGCTGAACTGAGCTGAACTGAACTGAATTGAATTGAAGCGAATTGAAATTAATGTGACGTGTACTGAGGCACAGTGAAAAGCTTTGTCTTGCGAACAATACAGGCAGATCACAGAGTTAAGTCGCATAGATAAGTAAATAATAGCGACAATGTCTACGCCAGGCCTTGGTTCTGTACTCACCTTTCCCATCAAGAAAATCATCCTCTCACCATTAGCCCTGTCAATCCCCCTCGAGTCTTATTTGTTTCAGTATGATCAGCACTCATTCTCCTCAACTTTATTGTGGAGTGGGCCCAGTCTGTCAAAATGTTTCTCTTGTGATAACCCTCTTCTTCGTAGGAATAGTTCTGATTAACCTGCTTCAAATTTCCTTCCAAATATTCCTCCGTAACGAGTGAAATCAATGCTCATCACAGTGCCTTCTGTGTTTGTCCAATCGCAACAAGACTTCCCCACTTTGATACTGTCTTTGCTCTGCATTAAAGACAAATATTTGTTTTGCCTCTTTAATAACTTGCTGGATCTATGTGCACACAAATGTTAATAAGTGAACAAAGAGCCAAAACGTTGTTTTACCACAGGAAAGCCGATATATTGTGTGCACTTGGAATTTTAAAATACATGTCCTGCAGTGCCACATCAGCTGTTGCTCAACAAAATAACAGCTTATGGTTTACTGCGTAACATATTGGCATTGGTAGAGGATTTGTTCGCTAAAAAAGAAACAGAGAATGGGATGGTAGAAAGTGAAGACAAAAATAATCCTATTTTTCTTCTGGGATGGAGGGGAACAACTGCACCAAAGATTGTCTAGCGAGTAAAGACTAATCAGGTTGGGACTTTACTGAATGGGGTTTATAAGAATGACAGGTGATCCCTTTGAAATTTATATGTTCTCACTGGGTTTGACAGGGTGAGTGCATCGATGATGATGACGCGAATAAGAGAGGCTCGGAATTGACATCATCAAATCACAATAACAGCGTTTTGAATCGCGGTGTGGAGGAATGCCTTCTCCCTGAGGCCTGAATGTCTTTGCAGGAAGATAGGATAGTGAAGAAAGCGTTTTTTATGCTCCCCTGTATTTGTCATGTTATTGAATACAGGTGTTGGGATGTCATGTTGCTGTTGTAGAGGACATTGGTTAGGCCACTGTTGGCATATTGCGTTCAAGTCTGGTCTCAATCCACTCGGAAAGATGTTGTGAAACTTGAAAGGGTTCAGAAAAGATTTATAAGTATTTTGGCAGTACTGAGGAATTGAGCAATAGGAAGAGGCTGAACAAGTTGAGGTTGTGTTCTCTGCAGCGTAAGAGGGTAAGGAGTGACCTTATGCAGGTTTACAAAATTATGAGGTGCATGCATAGGATAATTAGACAAAGTATTTCTTTTCCCTGGGATCGGGAATCCAGAACTAGAGGGCATAGGTAAAGGGTGAGAGGGAAATGACAAAAAAGAGACCTAAGGGGCAACGTTTTCACAAAGTGGGTGGTACATGGATGGATCAAGCTTCCAGACCATATGGTGGAGGCTGGCACATTTGCAACATTTGAAGGGCATTTGCAATGTGTATATGAAAAGGAAGGGTTTGGAGTGATACGGGTTGGGTGCTGGCAGGTGTGACGAGTTTGGGTTGGGATATCTGGTCAGCATGGACAGGTTGGACCGAAGGGTCTGTTTCCATACTGTACATCTCTATGACACTAGGCCTCTCTGTATGCCTAATCTGAGAGAGATTCTTAAGCGGTAGGGGAATCAAGTGTTGCAATGAAAATGAAGGAACTGGAACATGGGCAATTTTCAGTCAATCATAATGGAGCAAGGTGGAGGGGGCCACCAGTCTACTCATGTTGCTACTTCCTATGTTCTTATGGGTGAGGAAACAATTGCGCAAACTGAGTAAGACAGCTAAAATGCCTGTCAACGACATTGAGAGGAGTCCTTAGCTAAGGATAAACACCCCGGTGGGTGGTGACACCAATGAACATGCAGTACAGGTGGATAGCCTGGAAAATGGAATGGAATCTTTGCAGATAGCAGGGTGTGAGGAGACGTAGTTCAACGTAACTGTGGGAGACAGTAGATGGTCTAGCCCTTAAATGGAAACATTAAAATCAAGAAAGGAAAGGAAGATTTTCAGAGATTCCAGGTGAAGTTGGGACAAGGGTTGAAATTCGAAGTAAAATTGATTACTATTTCTAATTCTGGGTGAGAGTAGGAAGCAACAATCAATGGATGAGAGACAGAACTTTGACAGGGGTCAGAGTAGGACTGGAACAAGGCGTGCTCCATATCGCCTGCAAAAAGGCAGCCACAACTCGGACTTTTGCATGTACCTAGGGCCCAGGTTATTACTCAGAGGATGGGACATATTCAATCCCCTTTCAAACCGACATGTGCCCCTCCCTCCCCATCAAAAAGAGACACCAGATGATTCAATACCAGTCTGCAATCTCAGTTTGATATGCAGACAGCCACAGTTCCGGATGATAAGTTATGTGATGATGGATAGCATCACATCTGGTCCTTTTCTCACCATTCCAATCCAGTATCTTCATGAAAATGAACAATCTGAGTTTCGCATCTAAATCTAATGGTCCAAGGGGCATGAGGCCAACTCAAGACCAACGTCTTATCCGGAAATCAGGTCAGGCCGGTGATGAAATTTGAAATCCTCCTGATTGGGAAGGTTCATCTCAAACACCAATAAATCCCACCAATCTGAAGTGACTTAACCTATCATTCCATGATGAAATTGACCTGTCAGGTTTTAATGACCAGAGAAGACTGATTCTTGCAAAATGAAACACATTATAAAGCCCCTGCCATTTTGGTAATTGAACGATCGAGCAGAGATATTTGAGCTGCTCGAGGATTTTCACACAGCTTTATATTGGATTGGGACGAAATGGATGGCCACTTATTTGCCTGCTACTCATTTATTCAGTCAAAGATTAAACACGAGTAGCGAGTGCCCTCATTGCTTTCCCCGCACTTCATGCTAAAGTCAGCGAATATGTAGAATGTAGCTCTCTTACGTTTTTGACACTTCTCCGACATAATCACCACTAAAATTGAATCATTTCACCAATGTGTTTGAATTTTCAGACCAATGAAGAGTTTAATAAGCTCATGAATGGACCTCTCCGAATCGAAGCTGTCAACATGACTGAAATTGAAACTGATAAAAGAGATGAAAGTAGTGAATCTGAAGAAAGTCACATTGAATTGAGAACTGCAACTGTTGACTGGCGGAGAGAAGGATTAGTTACTCCAGTGAAAAACCAGGTAAAAATCAGAAAAAGCTCTCAAGTTTATTCAGTGCAGACATTAACTTCTCAACAGGATTGGACGTTATGATCAGCTTGTAGGAATTGTTAGGAAAGGCTACGTTTCAGTAGATCATTTTTAATCTAAATTGCTTCTCCTGCTTTCTTGTTGCATTTGTTTCCTGGTATTGGTATGGTCAGGCAAAGGAGCATGGTATATGTATCAATTGTAATGTTCGTGCTTTTACTCATAATATCTAGAGAATTTTTACTTCAAAATCAAATTCAATGGTTAGATTAAATTGTAAAATTGAAGTCTACAGGTACAATTCCGATGTAAGAAATATAAGCTCAGATGTAAATTGGCACAACTCAACAATGGTAATGTTGCAGGCTGCAGTGCCAAGCTTCCTTGTGATACCATGTCCAGTGTTATTCAAAGAATATTCGATCATATGCTCGATAGCGCAACTTTTAAAACCACATTCACTTCTGTTGGGCCTTGTACCTCTCTCAATCATTCTTTCAAACTGGACAAGGCTGATCGACAGGAGAGCAGAGCCTGCTGGTAAGTATATGAAGTATTGTGTACAAATGGGAGTTGTAAAAGATCGGATTATACTGTAATTCACTAAATGTCAGTTGCATTGAATGTTTGGGAGGGATACCGCCACGAGGCTCAGTGAGATTTCTCACTACCGTTATCATAGCCATCTCATTAGCTATGTCAATGCAGCTATAACATCCCGCATATCCGCTCCGAGTCTAATCTTCCCACACATTCTTCCCGGAACAATTCAATAGATTCCTGATTAGCGCCCTATATCCTGGGAGCTGGGCCATGATGAAAAAGCTGCTGTGAACCCACATGAGCACGAGCATGGTAACCTTGCCCTGCTCAGATAGGAATGCTTTCGAACATGCCAGAGAATGGTACAGAAAAACAACCAACATTGCCATAAAAATGCTATGTGTCAGAATCGCTGTGACCACTCACCTTCCCCCTCCGACACACTCTATCCCAGCCCCAGCACCCCCTCCTACCCAGATTCATGCTGTCACTGACGTCTTCCTCATCTTCAAAACCAACATCACATCGGCTTTGCCACTTCACTACCTCGGAATACCTCCCGCATGTACCAACACCAACAGCCTTGCAAAACTTAAATCTCTCACTCAATCCTTCCCTTTCTGGAAATCCAGGAGATGAGAGAACACTGGAGGCCAGAAAGCTCTTCGATTGGTGGAGAGGTGTCTGACACCAGATTCCTCAACCTGTGAGGAGTGATTCCTGTTTCTCACAAGAAAACATGATACACTCACATTCCACTGAGCGAGTAAATACCACTCATCACTCCTTTGTTAGCGCTCTGTCAGTCTCATTAATTCTTCAGTGTCTCTTTGCATTGGTCCCTGAAACCTCTGTCTCTCGTGTTCTGTCGGTTCCGTCAGCATCTACTCTCGCTCCGCAGGGAAAGAAGACATCTCCTCGTTCTCTGAGCATGAAAGTATTGCGGCCTCAGAGGAAATATCAGTAAGGCTGCGTCCAGCACACACCCTCAGCTCCCTGGGAATGTGAGCTGTTGAGGGTGTGGGAGCACAGTTTGGTAAGCCCTTCACTGTGTCATTTCCCACAGCACTCGGAGGGCTGCCAGCGACCCGGTACGGGCAGAAGAGACCGTGGTGTCGGCAAACATCGACATTTACCAGGGAACAGCAGATGCAGCAGACAGAGATGTACACTTGAAAGACGACAGGGATGCAGATACACTGTGGGGACCCAGATATCCCAATCAATGAATCATCTAACCTCCAAGGACAGTTTGGCAGTTGCCATGGAGAAGCAGACCCAGCACCCTTAGCGTCTGCTGGCTATGGCCACAAAGCTGTACCCAATCGCCCACTGCTCCACAGACCTGTAGTCGAGGTGCCACTTTCTAATCAGAAGTAATAGGGACAGTGCCCTGCTGGAGGAGGAAGCACACACAGGTCACTCCGAAGACCCAGACTCAAGATGTCATAGAAGTGGCTGAGTCTCCACCTGGAAACTGCTGCCCAGTTCTTCTCAGCATTGCCAGAGCTCCCTCACCCCCGCCAGACAGAAATGCTGCGAGGCTAACTGAACAAACCACTGCAGGGCTAACAGGCAGCAACAAGGAGTACGATCCTTCCTGCCCAACACAGTAACCTGTATTCATTAAATCTGAAACAATGAAGGAAAGGGAGGTTTCGTGGCAAGCGTGACAAACCTCGTACGTTATTTGATCCTTTTCGATAAGTGGTATTAGCTTGACCTTCCACTTGGCTGTTTCTCTCTCGGTGGAGAGAAGGCTTAATATAACTGCAGCACCATGATGCCGAATGACATGGTTACATCGGATCAATGTGTGTACTGAGAGCCTGGTGTCGCATGTTGAAGGTAGAGGAACAAGGTTTGCAGAGGTAAGGCTGTGCTGCTAACACCGTCACACCTCATCCAACAACTTTATGGAATCCCTTCCCATCCAAGATTCATTTTATTCACCATTGCATCTCGTGTTATCACCCATCCTCGCTCACAACTGCAATCTCCCAGACTTCTCAATGCACAGCCCTCAGAGGTGAAGAATTTCAAACTCTTCTTCCTGTGACAACAGTTCCCAATCCCCGAACTGGTAACTGGTCACTTTGTAGTTGAAACCAAGTCTCTGGATTGCATACGCAAAGACAACTCCCCCCCGCACCCCGCCTCCCCCCCCCCCCCCCCCACCCCCGCCCCCCCCCCGCCCCCGCACCAGACTATGGTCGATCCCTGGACTGTGGACAAACAAATGCCAGATGCCAAAGTTCATGGGCAAGGCCCATACAACAGGAGCCTGTGAATCTTGCCCTGAGATGCTATTTGGTCTGATCGAACACCATGGTCGTTTGTAACCAATCGGAAACAGCGTTCATCCTGTCCCTCTCTGAGAGCCATGCCATGTTCCCTCGATAGCCAATGCATTTTGTGAATTTGTCAAGAGGGGAAATTGAATAATGGGACAAGTTTTGCTCGTAAGGATACTTTACATCATCAAATAATCCTCTTACATGTCAATGCTCCAAGTTGTTAGTCACTGCTGTAGAACTCAGATCAGTCCTCCTGGGAATAACCCTAAGGACGCTGCTTGGCCTTAACACTGTCCCCGCCAGGAACTCAGCTCCAGTGTGGACCAGCTAGCGGGAAATTCTCCGACATCTTCAAACTCTCTCTTCTACAAGCTGAAGTCCCAACCTGCTTCAAGAAGACCACCATCATCTTCGTAAGTGAGGAAACAAAACTCATGCATTGTTCCTTAATGACGACCGACCAGTGGCCTGAGCACAATAATCATGAAGTGCTTCGAGAAGCTGGTGAGGGTCCACATCAACTCCATTCTCCCAGCCTGCCTATATCACTTAACATTTGCCTTTTAAAGTAACAGGTCCACAGTGGATGAAATATCTCTCGCCCTGCACCCCTTGAACATCTGGACAAGGACACTTTTGTCAGACTCCTGCTCATTGACTACCCCTCTGCCTTCAACACTCTTATCCTCTCCACATTGAACTCAAAACCCTGTGACATTGGTCATGATCTTATCCTCTTCAACTGGATCCGCAGCTGTCTGACCCACAGATACCAGTCATTGAAGATAGGCAACTGCACCTTCTCCCGAATAACCTTCACCACTTGCGTGCCCAAATAATGAGTGCTCAACCAGTTACTGTACTCCCTTTACACCCACGAATCCCGAACGAACACCATAATACATTCACTGACGACAGCACTGTAAGAGGAGGGAAATTTGACAACGATGAATGAAAAGACAGAAGGGAGACAGAGAGATCATTGACGTGGTGCAATGAGAATAGCGTCTCTCTCTCTCTCTCAATTTTGGTAAAATTAAATAACACATAATTGACTTCAGAAGGAAAGGAGAACAACACTCTTCAATCTACATCAATGGGAATGAGGTTGAGAGATTGGAAAATATCAAATTTCCAAGACTGACCATAATGGACAATCTTTCCGGGAAATACCATGTGTTTGTGCCGTTGGAAAATATACAACAACGCCCCTTCTTCCTCCGAGAGCTCAGGAATTTTAGCATGTGCATAAGGACTCTCACTATCTTCGACAGTTGCACCTTTGAGCGCATACTGTCTGGGTCCAGAAGGCCATGTATGGCAACTGCGAAGCTCAGGATCATAACAAACTACTAAAGGTTGTGTGCGCAGCCCAGGCCATTATGGAATCGAATACTCTATCAATGAACTCCACTTACACATCTCGCTGCCACGAAATGGCAGGCAACATCACCAAGGACCTAACTCACGCCGGTAATGTACTCCTTACATGCATTCCGTCAGGTAGAAGACACTGAAGCTTGAACACATCCACCAGCAGGTGCAGGAACAGCTTTTCCCCAGCTGTTATTAGACGGTTATGAGACTCTCTTGTTGAAATCATACTGATCTTGCTGACATTGAATTTGCCTTGTGCCCACTCTCTGCAATGTACCATTTTCCAAGTCTTTTTTGATCTGTTCATCCTCGCATACTTCATCTTCGCATCCTCGTGCCTATATTGCTCATAAACAAAGGGTTTCACTGTTGTTCGCGACACGTGACAATACATAAATCAAATCAAATCCGAACCTCGGCACACCGATATTCACAGATTCTGTGTAATTCTGAGAAACTTGAACAACCATTTAGACTAAGAGCATTAGTGTGAGACTGTGTTCCATATGAATGTCGATGCAAACTCGATATCGTTTTTAGATCAATATGATTTAATGTGGTTATATTTCTGTCAACACTAGGGTCAATGTCCTTCTTCCTGGGCTTTCAGTGCAACTGGTGCCATAGAAGGACAGTGGGCAAAAAGGCATGGAAAACTGGTTTCTCTCAGTGAACAGAATCTGATTGATTGTAGAGACGGACCTCCTAAATGCTCTGGTTCAAACGCATTGATCGCCTTTGAACTAGTGATTCAACTTCAAGGCATCAACTCTGCTGAAACTTACCCTTACATAGGAAAGGTAAATCCCCAAGACTTCTAGTAAGGTTGTGGTGGAGTCGGGATTAATTCTCATTTCGTTTTATTTTATTTCTTCTCTCCTGTCTGCGTTCGCTTGCAAGTTTTCTTGGGTTTTTAACTTAATTACCTCTTGGTGAAGAGCAGCGAAACCTGTGTGTGTGTCGAGCAGCATGGACTCACAACGGAGATAGCCGAGAGAGTTTAGGTTCCTGATGGCTCCTGTCCTGACGCGAATTCATGGCTGCTCAGGCGGTGATGAGTCTCGGTCCCTGGCAGTGTCCATATCCAGTACAGTTTCGTGCAGGCAGCAGATGAGCTCTGTTTTTGTTCATGACAATATCTGTATCTATCATAGATTCACAAAATTAGTTGTGGAGGTAAGTCTGGGATGTTGGCAGCATGAGCATCCAGCACAGATTCATGGAAGTAGGGTGCAAGTGGGTCAGTTTTCTGTCAGTGTCTGTATCCAGCAGAGGTTCATGGAGGCAAAGCGGAGGTGAGTTTTGTTTCCTATCAGTATATGTATCCAGCTCTGATTCATGGAGGCAGAAAAGGTGAGTTTGGTTTCCTGTCATTACTGCATCCATCATAGATTAATTGAGGCAGAGTGAAGACTGGTTTGGGTTCTGTCAGTATCGCTCTCCAGCGCAGATTCATGGAGAGAGGGGAAAGGTTTTTTCGGGTTCCTGTCATGATCTGTATCAAGCACAGATTCATGGAGATTGGGAGAAGGTGAGTTTGGGTTCCTGTCAGTGCACGTCGCCATCACAGATTCATGGAGACAGCAATGGAGGTTAGGCCCAGTACAAGATCCGGCAGCAACTGCAGTGACTGCATTAGTCAGCGATATCTAAAGCAGCCTCGTGGTAACAACAGAATCGAGTTTGGACCAATGTCATGCCCAGCAGCATCAGTGGCATCTACTTTGCTGAGGTCCATCAAGACCTCTTTGTGACCAAGGCATCAGCGGAGTCAAGATGCTGCCAAAGATTGGGCGACATTCATTCCGACGGTGAGAGAGAACGGGACACATGCCTGACCAGCATGTCCATGATGGAGCACTTAGCAAGGACTATATAATCTTTCAGCACTCCCAGTCATCTCAATCTTATCTTGGAATGCTCTCCGACATCTTGACACAACACCTCGTACCCTCAGACAATCGGTCTGAGGAGTTAAGAGTACTTCCATTTCTGTGAATTAATGTTCACCATTCCCAGAGTTCAAAGATGTGGTGGTTAGGGGATTGTCTATGTTAAGCTAACCATAGTGCGCAGGGAATTATAGGTTAGGTGTGCAAGCCATGGGAGACGCAGAATTACAGGGATAAGGTAGGGCCGAATGGACACTTTCTACACTCTGGGGATTCTCTGATACTGCGAGTTAGCATGTGGATGTGACGTTCAGCTGAATCAACCGAACATTGAGCATGTTCTGTCCTTCAGACGGGTACGTGCACCGTCCACTATAACAGTTAACATACAAACACAGCGAAGGACAGATCTGAAGAGTCAGGAATAAAGGTAATTATTTTAGTCTGTCTGCTTCTCCCATATGCCCCATCGGGCTGGTCAGTCACTCTAATATAAGCTGCAATTTTACATGAAAAGGAACAATTTACGTTTGGAGTGTGAGCTATAAGAAGTTATAAACGTTTGATGAGAAATCTTCGAATTATGTGCTCATGTCGTTGGTAGGTCTGTGTGTAAATATGGTCCTTTGTTAAGAGGGGTGTATACTCTTTAGGAATGTCATTTACCGTGCAACTTGCTGGGTTGACATTTGGCATATTGTGTGTAATTGAGAAACTTGGCTTGAATCTATACTCAGGAGACTTTTTTGCGTAATTTGCTTTACGGTTGATGTTGTTCCTCCAGAAGCTGTTGTTGTCTTTCTACACGTCACAATTGCCCCGAGTATTGAATTTGATTGGGATCAGCCTCTTGCTTGCAAATCCCAGCTCTTTGTCTCAGTGCCACACAGTTTCAGCTTGTTCTTCAGTTCATTCTTCAAATCCTTACTCCAGCTCTTCCACACTCTCATGTCTGGACTTATTGTAGATTACTTGTGCGTTATTATCCAGGACAGCTGTTGCTTTTGTTTTGGGTTTGTGTCAACATTGTTTACTTGTTCCTGTGGTAATCTAAGGCCACGCAGACTTTAAGTTCATTGTCTGCCCATCCACTCTGCTCTCCAAAATCCAGCGTTTCATTGGCCAAATAAACAACTGAATGAAAGAAATACTCTCTTCATGTGACAGGCGTACATGATCTGGTGACTGGGCATCACTCTAAACTAAACCTATTCTCTGGCTATGTTTTATGGAGCTGATGGCCTCTCACTCACTGGCTGGCGAGTCAACATTAACAGAGTCTCCTCTTTTGATGAAGACCCAATGTACGTATTGTCACTCGGGCACTGAGCTGGACAAGAGAAGGGCTTTGCACAAATGACAGCCCCAAGGAATGGTCATTACCAGCCAGATGCCAGTGGCCCTGCACAACAGGAAGGCAGTAACATTCAGTACAACAACTACCTGAGGGCTGGTATTGATCTTGGGTAACAGACCAACAGTAAGTGATTGAGTGAGAGGAGGGGAGGTGACGATCACAACACAGCTTTGTGTCGGGGAGTGTTTGGCTGGGGTGGGGTGTGGTGCAGTAAGGACACATATCAGCAGGTGTACCCTTCCTCAACTGGTACTTGATATTTCCCGACCCCTAAATCTACAAACAATGCTGAACACATTTGCATATCGTTGTCCTCTCATGTTGAGCACCTCACTCACCCCTGAATGAAATATTTTTGCATTGGGATCAGAACTGCTCAGTATTATAAATTGCCAATTTGGCAGCCTCAGTTTGGAGTCCAGCACGAATACTCGGCTTGTGATTCATTAAACCTTTAGTCCCTAATTTACACTCCACAGTTGGGGAAACGACATGATCTCAAGTGTTAAAGTGAGAATGACACCCTTTCCATCAAGGAGCCCAAGAAAATCTGGAGTGAATGGGAATTGGAAGAAAAGGTTCCTTTAGTTGTAACTAAATCGAACACACTGGAAGGTGTTTGCAGTTATTTGATGTGTTTCTGCTCAGGACATGTCGATTGGAGTTCCTCAGTGTAGCCTTCTTGGTACAGCCATCTTCAGCTGCTTCGTCACTGGCCTTCTATCCAAAAGGTACGCAGAGGGAATATCTACACGATTGTCAGCACCATTTGAATTCATCACATTTTGATGAAATATGTGTCCAATGCGGCAAAGAGTGGACAATATCTCCACTTGCGAAGATAAATGACAAATAACATTCTCACCAGACAAGTGCCAGACAATGAGATAATCCAACATGGGAGAGAATTTAACCATTACTGAATCGCACACTATCAACATCTCTGAAGCCTTTCCATCAACTAAACAAAAGCCAAGGATATGGTGAAATACTTGCACTTCCCTGGATGACTGCAGCTCCGACAACAAAGAAAGAAACAGTTATTTTATTGGTTGTCTGCTATAGACATTGGACAGATTGGGCAGTAGATCTTGGAAACGAGCAGATATAACAGAATTGCTGATAAGGGTGATTTGAAATTCCCCAATATTAATTGGAACATCCGTGGTGCAGATTATCTGGATGGAGATGATTTTGTTAGGTGTTTCCAGGAAGTATTCCTGACGCAATAAGTAGATATGCCGACTGGGGGAGGCCATATTGGATTTGGTGCGAGGCAATTCGCGAGGCCAGGTGTCAGATATCTCGGTGGCGAGCATTTTGGTGACAGAGAGCATAAATGCCTCAAATTTGCGGTCGCCATGGGGAGGAATAGGAACTGACTGGATGGGGGGGAATTTTTTCTGGGGACGGGATGTTTTACTGCTCTTAGACAGGACCTGTGGAGTGTAAATTAAGAATAATTGCTTTACGGAAATGCACAACAGAAATGTGGAGCATCTTTTTGCTGTGTTGAATAACTTTGTCTCAATGAGACCGGTGTGGAATTGTAAAGGAAAGGAGCCCTGGATGACAAGAGCAGAAGAGCGGGATCTGGCGCAAATTTTGAAGATTCCAGGGTCGAAAGGAAAGAACTCAAAAATGGATTGAGGAAAGCTGGTTGGGGGCATGAAAAAGCATTGGCGATAGGATTTGGAAAAATCCAAATGTTTTGCTCGCGTACATTAGGAATAAGAGAATGATCTGAGAGAGCGTAAGCTGGATCCAAGCCAGTGGATAAACTTAAGCACTGAGCGTGGCGAGATAGAGAAGGAGCAAAATGAGTTTTTTGCTATTGTATTCATGAGAGAGAGGGAGCTTGATGTTAGAGATAATACTGGGGAAGAGCTTAATAGGCTTGAGCAGATTCATATTAAGAATGTGGATATGGTGGAAATTCTGGAAAGCATGAGTATGACTCAATCTCGAGGATCGGATCAGATATATCCACATTTCCTACGAGAAGTGAGGAATGAGATTGCTGCACGTCTGGCAATGATCTTTGAATCCAACCTCTCCATGGTAGTTCTTCATATTTGGAGGGAGGCATATAATGTCCAACTCTTCAGGGAAATAAATAGGGAAAAAACCTGGAAATTATTGTCTAGGTAGGTTTACGTCTGTGGTCAGCAAGGTACTGAAAAATGTTCGCAGATATAGGATTTTGGATTGTTTGGATAAAGATTTTTGATTAAGGATTGTTGTTTTTTTATAATTGGGTTGGATAAAGAAGTGGAAAGTAACCAGAGACGTTTACCCAGGAAAACGGCTGTCAGGAGAGGTCATTTGTTTATGGTCACTGGAGAAAGTAAAGGGAAGATATCAAAGGTTGGTTATTTCCGCAAAGAGTTTTTGATGCGTGGACTGCACTGCTAGCTTTGGTCGTAAAGTTAGAGACATTAAGAAGATTTAAGCGGCTGCCGGTCAAGCACATGCACGGCAGCAATTTGAGAGGTGTGTATTTAGGTTGATCTTAGATTAAGATAAATGTTTGGCACAACATTGGGGTCCGAAGGGCCTGCACTGTGCTGCACTGTTCAGTGTTCTATGTTTGACACTGAGTAGATTTGACACCATCCAGGACATTCACTGCATTTGTCTGGCATCAAATCCACAAATATTTATTCCCTCCAATATCATCACAAAGTGATAGCAGTATATACAATCCACGAGCTACAGCTGTGAAGTTGACCGATGGACTGTAGACAGAACCTTCCAAACCGAAGACCACTTCTGCCAAGGACCATAGTAGATACAGTTAACACCACTCCCTGAAACATCCCCTCAAATCACTCACCATTCCTACTCAGAAATTTATTGTCATTCCATCACCGACTTTGGGTCAAAAGCCTTGAACTCTCTCTCTGACAGAATAGTACCGATCAAAAATTCTGCAAATGTTCTGGAAGGCAGCTCATCACACCTTCTCCAAGCCAAGTTTGAATGAACGCTGACACAGTCTGCCACAACGACATTTTAATCCATTTTGGAATTAAATCTCGGTGTTTGTGGCACTTCCTCCTGCTACACACACCCACCCATTTCGATATCACTCCCAGTATCAATCTCACCCCAGAGTTAGCGTCATGTTCTGCCCTGTGTCCTGAAACTGAAGTAACTGCAACATTGGTGAGAAGTAATTGAAAATTATTGACCATCAGAGAGTAGCAAAGTCACCACATTTATAATTTTCCAATTTTCGTTTAAACACGGGTATCGAGGCCATACTTTAGACAATCAATATACTCCATCATTTCCAACATGCAAGAATTTACAGAAAGGCCGAGGGGTGCAGGTGTATAGTTCCTTGGAAGTCGAGCCGAGGACAGATAGGATGGTGAAGGAGGAATTTGGCACAGTTACCTTTATTGTTCAAAACATTGGTACAGGTATTGGGACGTCATATAGCAGCTGTACAGGACATTGGCCACTTTTGTAAAACTGTACACACGTTTGGTTGTTCTGTTAAAGGGAGGATGTTGTTAACTTTCACAGGATGCAGAAAATATTGACAAGGATGTTGCTGGGATTGGGTTTCAGTTATCGGGAGAGAGTGAATAGTCTGGGGCTTTTCTCCAAGCGGAGGAACAGATGCTGAGGGGTGACATTATCAAGGTTTATAAAATCATGACATACATGAAGCGGGTGAAGAGCAAAATGTTTTAGCCATGGGATCAGAGTCCAAACCTAGAAAGCAGAGCCTGAAGATGAATGGGGAAATATTTGAATAGATACTGAGACTAATACGAATTAGTTGTAATCCAATGACTCTAATGGTGTAATTATTGACGGTTTGGGAAACGTTTATCTGCATGTGAAGAATTTAATTCACTACTGTATGATCACAAGTTTCAGATGAATCGACTGAAAACTGTGAAGAGGCTCAACTCTTTCTAATGTAGTTTCGGTATGAGCTAACTAGATGGTGAGCTTGATTGGGATATTGAGTTGTCAAGACAAAGTACTTTTTTTTTATTTTCTCACATTTCAAGTCATTTGTAATACCATTGCTTGGTCTCACTGTAGAATGTTTCGAATACATTGAGCAATAAATATTAAGTTTGACTCAAGAAAACCCTAAAAATGATCTGAGTTGTAACTGTCTCACAACGAGGATCACGTATGTATGGAATGACCTGCCTGAAGAAGTGGTGGAGGCTGGTACAATTACAAAATTATAAAGGTACGGCGATGGGTATATGGATTGGAAATGTTCAGGGCCAAGTGGTCGAAAATGGGACGACAATACGTCAGGATATGTGACTGGTGTGGACGAGTTGGAACAAACGGTTTGTTTCGTGCAAAGTCGCGCAAAATGTGCATTTTTCTAAACAAATAGTGAACAAATATCGCACAGGTTTGGGAAAATAAATTGGCAGCCAAAGTCAGAATGTAGTAAAGTGTCAAGCAAAGAAAAAATAGTTTTGTTATGATCTTAATGAGTATTCATTTTGAACATCTTATTTAAATTATAGCATGGACGCTACTGCAAATTTCAGCCAGATAAAATTGCTGCTAAAATCACTGACCGCAAATGGGTTTGGGGAGGCGAGGCAGCATTGGAACAAGCAGTGAGAGAGATAGGACCGATGTCTGTTGTGATTAATGCAAGTCTGAAATCCTTTCAACATTATAAAGGAGGTAAGTCGCAGAGCACTGGATGATGTCTTTGAATCAGATTATAGACTGTTCAAGAAAAGGTATTAGAAATCATACATCTACAGATACATTTCCTGTCACTATTTTGGTATTAATATTAATGCAAGGTTCACCATGGACCATGAACCTTAGCCTTGTTCCTGCCTACACTCCCCCCTGTTACATGCCGTCCAGTTCTGTCAGATATCATCGAGTTAAAGCTAGACCATGCTACAAGTTGAGCTCATGAATGGTAATGAGAAATGGACCTGCTACCATTCAGAGTAATGCAAATAGCTCAAAACGTTGTGCTATAGCTAAGAGAACTGATAGTGAGGTGTAACTGTCCTGATGTGTTGCTGACTGTCTGCACAAGTCAGCGTTTTATTAATTGTAAACTGAAGACGCTACACTCACTGTATCTGGATTAAGAGGAAGGGCAAGACCTTCGACTTGAAATCTCTTCGCGTCCTGCTGAGAGTCCTTCACTCTCTGCTCCACCTCCTCTCTCAGTAGCTGTTTCTATTCTGTTCTTGATGTCCTCTCGTGTGGCAACGCGAGATGACTTGCAAAGACGGTGGTCTGAACAGGGAGGTGGACGCCTGCATAGCTTCCTTTTGATTATGACACATGTCGTCTCCATGTGCAGGACTATTCCCTATTGACTTCATCAACATTTCAAATCACAAAGCACTTCTACTGTACAACCCACAATTGGAGACAAACTGGAAAATACTGATTGCAGAGTGGAGCTCCTTCATTACTCCAGGTGTAGGATTTTGTAAGTTAACAGAATGTGTTAACACACATGGCAGCAAACCGATGTTTCACACGGTCAGATACCATGGTCAGTGTGTTCTGCAAATGTCTGGTAAATTATTTCTACATCGAAAGTAATCTCAGCAAGATACTATATCAATCATCGATATAAAAACAACAGGAAACATTATTTAAAAATGGAAGATTGTAATCAAGGTCGGACCTTCAATTGAAAAACTGAGAGTCTGTGATTGGGTGGAACAAGGAAATTAACTAAGAAAAGGGATGGTGGTCCAGTGCCAGCAGGAAAGGAATGGAGACAATTAAAGAAAGTAAAGAAATGTATGCAGTAAGTTTCAGGGCCTGAGGGAGTGTTATTTAAAAAAAAAGACCTCGGGGCCCGCGTGCATAGTTACATGATTTTGGAGTCACACGGAGACAGGGTAGTGAAAGCAGCATTCGTCAGTGCATTGCGTATATGATTTGGGATGTCATGTTCCAGCTGCACAGGACATTGGCATTTCCAGCATAAGTCTAATCTGGACTCTGACCTCCAGCATCTGCAGTCCTCACTTTTGCCCGAGGCTGAGAAGGCTGCAGCCTTGTTCGCTGGTAAGACAGAGACTGAAGGGTGAGCTTGTGGAAGTTCATAAACAATAATGGGTATGGGACGAATAAAGAGAAGGAGAGTCCAAAACGAGAGACCATATGTTTAAGGTGAGAAAGGAAAGATTTAAAAGTTATCTGAGGAGCAATGTTTGCACACAGAGCATGGTACGTGTCTGGAATGAAATACCAGAGGAAGTGGTGGAGAGTGATACAAATACAACATTAGAAAAGGCATCTGGATGGGTACATGAACAGGAATGGTTTACATGGATATTGGCCAAGTGCTGGAAAATAGGACTAGATTGGTTGAGGTTATGTGCTCAGCATGGACGATTTCGATCGAAGGATCGAAGCATTTCTACGCTATAAAACTCTATGACTCTGAAGGATGTGCCGAGAGGAAGTGAGAATGGCAGAGGCAATGTCATTGGGAAACATTGATTAAAGTCAACAGATGTAATGGTGCGGAGTGAGGACGATCAATTTGAAGACAGTTAGTAAAAACAGACATGTCAGTGTTCATTAATCAAAGCTAAATTAACACGAATTGAATATTTCACAGATAAACCATTTAATATGTGTCTCCTTACAGGAGTTTACTATGATGAAAATTGCAATGGATATGTAACCAATGAAGTGCTGGTGGTTGGTTTTGGAATTGAGGATGGAATGAACTATTGGCTGATTAAAAACAGGTCCGTACTGTATGAAATAATAAACACCTGATCATAGATGGAGAAGGGACAGTGACATGGAATGAATTTCCTGTCTCTGTGCTGCAAACTGTGTATCTGTTCAGCGAGCACGTAACACTGTGTTTATCTGGAAGTGAATGCTTAATGGTTGTGCTGTCTGAGATGATATCTAAAAACACGTCTGAGGCAGGTATCCCATCACCAAGTAACGCTGCACTTACAAGTGTACGGTTCTTGACTGAAGGATTGCTTCATACAGAGGCAGGCATCAGAGTGTCATTATCCCTGAATCACAACCATTTTTTAAACTTACCAGTACAAATTACAAACATACGGTTAAAATTAACAGCTATACACAACAAAAGACAATTTACTGGGGAAATGGGCGGAAAAGTCAGATCCCAAACCCAACTGTACAACCTGTTCACAGGGAAACAATGACAAAGCTCGAATCACTTGTCACTAGAGCACTGATGGGATCAGATTAACAGCCCCAATTATGGAACGTAGAACATAGAACTTTACAGCCCAGTACATGCCTTTTAACACTCGATGTTGTGCCGACCTGTGGAACCAATCTGAAGCCCATGTAACAAACACTATTCCATTCTCGTCCATATGCCTGACCAATGACCATTTAAATACTCTGAAATGTGGCAATACCTCTACTGTTGCAGGCAGAGTTCCAAGCTCCTACAACAATCTGAGGAAAGAAACTACCACTGACATTTGTCCAATATCTATCACTGTTGATTTTAAAGCCCTCCTGCCAGCTATCGCCATTCAAGGAAAAAAGCCACTCACTATCCAACCTATCAAATATTTTAATTAATTTTTGTGTCTCAATTAATTCACCTCTCAAACTTTTTCCTAACGAAAACAGCCTTAACTCCCTCAGCTTTTCCTTTTAATATCTCCCTCCAAACCTGGCGATTTCCCAGTAAATCTCATCTGAACCCGTTCCAAAGCATGCACATTCTTCCTGTAATATGGTGACCAGAACTGTGCACATTACCCAGAGTGTGGTTGCAACAGAGTTTAGTCCGGCTTGAAGCATGATCTCCTACTTCCGAAACTGAATCCCCCTATCAATCAAAGCTAACACACTATATGCCATCTCAATAACCCTATCAACCTGGGAGGCAACATTCAAACATCGATGTACCTCGACACCGAGATCTCTGTGCTCATCTGCACAAGCACGAATCTGACTATTCGCCCATTACATTGGATTCCTTCCAAACCGAATCACCTCACACTTTTCCGCGTTAAACTACATTCGCCACCTTTCGTCATAGCTCTTCAGCTTATCTACTTATCTCTGCAATCCATACATCCTTAGGAACTATCCACAACTCTAATATACTTAATGTCATCCGCATATTAATCCACCATCCTTCTGTGCTCTCATTCAGTTCATTTATATAAACATCGACTAAAAAAAGTGGATCCAAAACTGATCCTTGTAGGACTTCATTAGTAACTGAACTCAAGAATGAATATTTTCCACCAACTACTACCGTCTGACTCCTTTCAGTGATTTATTCCATGAGGCGTCGCTGGCTGTCGTTATTACAATCACGGCAGTCAGGCTTGGAAGAAGCAGTCACATCTTCAGGGCGAGATTGGATACAAAATGTTTGATTAAATAAGTCCTATGGTTCGGGTGAATATACACACACAGTGACACACACACACAGACACAGACACACACACACTGACACATACACACATTTCTACATGATTTCCCAGAGGAAAAAGTATGTGGGTGGCTTATAAAAGCATAGACATTGTTGTTTAATAAGGTAGAGAGTATTACAGTGTAATGGGTGCTGGAATGTTTGGTAAAGCTGGAAATGTGATTTGGGCAGGTTAACCGGATATGGAACAAATTTTAAGGCCGAGGTATCGTTGCAGTTCAGGAGACACTGGGTAACCTGTGCCCAAATCAACTCATGCTCTGCACAGACTATATCCTGTAGCAGGCACTCTCAGAACGATGATGGCAAAAAAAAACTCTGAGAAAATCTCCTCCTCCATACGGCAAGAAGGAAATCTCCAGGAGGCCATATATACTGCTCTCACTCGTCCCTATTCACTTTCCCCTTCATATCTACTCCAGCTGCAGACCTATCCCTGATAAGGATCTCACCTCATGCCATTTTAAATTGTGTAGTGAGTCCATACGGACTGTACAGATCAGCAATTGATGTAAAATAAAACAATTGACTCTTTCCAGCCTGATGCAACTTATTCTTTACATCTAATTATCTAGCTCAGTAATTCCAGAATTCAGTCCCTAAAATAATTCCAATTGTATACCAGAGTTAAAACAGATGCTTCTCCAAACATGTCTCGTTTATTAGCGTTTTGATTCCAACACCAACGGATTTTCTTATTTTCCAGCTGGGGAACAGACTGGGGTGAAGACGGGTACATCAAAATTGCCAAGGATAGAGGGAATCACTGTGAAATTGCCAGTTTTGTGCGGTACCCTGTCGTGTAACGAGCCAACTGATAAGACAGAGCTTCATCAATCCCAGCTGAATAATAAACCGGATCATTTCTGTTAATGCTGACTCATTCAAGGACATTGCTTTAATTGTCTGCTGCAAATTTAAAAAGTGAAATAATAACGATTTTTTCACATTTCTATCGCTTCATATAAAACCAATGGCATTGTCTGATTGATACATATAGCCACTGTAAATGATAGAGTGAATACATTCTCCAGCTTGTAGAAGACAATAATCTGCATGTACTGCTGATGTCCAACAATATAATAAAGGCTGTCAGCAATCATTTTCAGAGCTTGTTTGTTCCAAAGGAACGTATTTGTCTTTGTGCAGAATTAATTGTCTTGTCTGCTATGAAATCTATTGTCAAACCACGTTGAAAACAAATGCAGAGAAAATTTGATGAGTCTGTGTTCTTTGACACCAGCACAGTGACTGAATAAATGCAGTGGGGTTGTTGAGGACAATAAGGCTTAATTGAACAGTGTCTAACCAGAAAACCTCCTGGAAACAGGTTAAGCTTGCCTGACTGTCGACTGGGAGTGTCCCGACGAGATTCAGTTCAGACAAATGCGAATATGTAATTTCATCTATTGATTGGCACTGAACAGAAAAACTGGTAAACGGAGTATTTTAAGTATTGCAAAGCAATACTGGTGGAGAATCGTCAATGACTAAAAGAGGTCACACACAGATCTGAGAAATAGACGAATACTAGTTTATTTCTGACGATATCATGGGCAGGATAAATTGCTAGGAATGGTACAGCATGGACACACTGCACAGATAATTCCAGGTTTCTCTATCCCGTGTTGTAGATATAAATAGTTTGCATACTGTTACATCCGTGTTCCAGTCGTGCATTGTTAATGCCAAGACAATATGAATTAAATTATATTGAATGGAAAAAGAATGTAATTGTAACAGGGGTGTCCGTTCCTCGTCTGGTGCAGGTGCTCATCTCCAGTGTCCTCATTTCAATGCTTTTGCAGGGTGGTGTGCAATCTTCCGTCGAATCAGGTGTCACTCAGTCTAGGTTGGCTTTGTGTGGTTCAGTACTTGAGGAGACTGGAGATGTCCTTGCATTACTTCGATAGAGATGATGCTATTGTGAGCTAGGAATACTTTTGTCAGATCATCTAAGGAGTGTATTCATTTAATCTGGAAGCTGTTTAGAAAATGGCTTGTTTAGCTGTTTTGTTACTTAGCTGATTGTGGTCAAGTTGAGGCATTTTGCGTATGTTGTGGTTAGTTAATAACCGACATGGCTTCTGCAAACAAGTAGTGGGCAGGCAGAGTAGTTTTTTTTTTCTCTGACAATTCCTCCTTTTTTTGTTTTTGTCTGCTAACTGGGTTTGAGGTGAAGGGGGTGTGTCGCAAGAACCAGGGGGTTATCTGACGCGGTCGGGTCAGCATCAGTTGGGTAGTATTTGGAGTCCGAGTCCAAAACTGCCTATTCCATGTCGGTTGCAAAGTTATTGTTCGAGTGGGCCTTCATTGATGCATGGTAAGGGGACGTGGGTAGCACCTTGAAGCACAAGCGCTGGCGATTTAAACACATTTTAATAGCCATGCAAGAAGTGCGATATCGACGCTGATAGTAATGAGCAATATGAATCCCTGTAGCAAGGCTGTGCATCAGGAAAACTGCCACAGTTCTTGCCCAGTTCCATAGGTCCCATTTTGGTTTTTGGTTGAGCAGTACTGCGGTAGTGCATTGGATATGCCAGGCTGGGTTACTGATGTCCTCACTGGGGTTGGGTATGAAAGTGCAGCAATCGGAAACGATGAGGGTGCATGCGCCCACTTTCTCGAACAGCAGATAATCCTAGATCATCCAGTTTTGGAGGGTCACATTGGGGATGCCAACAGTTTTGGCATTCAGCTTGTCGTTGGTTACCTACTCCAAGGTGGAGGCCAGCTGATGAGTTTTTATTTGGAACGAGTGGTTGCATATTTGGGTGAAAGGATGGAGAGAACCAGGTCAAGATTGGTGAGGCTTCGCTTCCTGTGATATGGTGGCGTCGTCAAGGGACAGACTGGAAATGATATGCAAATGGCACTGAACCGCATATACAACATAACAGCTCCTGGGTCAGGATAATGATGGGTAGGCTTTGTGGCCAAAAATAGTGTAGATACCATTATGGATTCTCAAGTGGTCGGTCTGGAAGTCTCTCTAGGTTTTGGTGCAGGTGGTGTTTTGGCTAGTAATGTTGAGGACGTGAAGGATCAATAAACTGTCTTCTGCTGTGGACCAACTTGCTGCGGGGGTGAGGAGCAACGAGTTCATGCACTGGCGCCAGCCGGCATTCCATCTGATTGGATGGCTGTTTTTGTGGCTGATAGATTACAGGAGTGTGCGCTGTCAGAAGGGGTGAAATCCTGTAAAGTGCGCGGGAGAACTTCCGAGAACTGAGCATTTCTAGTCCTACAAAGAACGGGGCAGTACTGTATCTGATCCTACAAAACTGAGACAGGCCAAGTGCGGAGCATCAGAGTGGAGAAGCAGTTAGGCAATAGCATAACAACTTAATCATTTTCGATATTCAGTTCAAAGTATATAAACACCACTCAATGATTAATATTGCATCTGGAAAATGAACGATGTTATGGGTCTAAAATCTAAATTGGAGCACGTTGATAAGAAACAATGCATGAAAAATGGGATAATATAGTTGAAATATAGTTGGATAGTGTGCATGCTTACTGCATGCCCATCAGAAATAAATTTGAGGCATCCAAAATGGTAGGAATCTGGATGACTAAGGATACTGATGAGAAAATAAGGAAGGAAATGAATGACATGTGATGCATGCCACGATAATAATAGCTGTCAGAAATAGGAAGAGAATCTCAAACGCAACAGAGAGGATAATACTCGAATATGGATTCGCAAATGATAAGGTGGTTTGTGAGTAATGAGGATGACACTGATCATCTTCGAATGAATATTCGTATGTTGGCAGAATCGGCAGACACCTGGCGGATAAATTGCAATAAATAGGTACAGGTGACGATGCTTTTTGATAGACAGAACAGAGAGGCAATACAGACTGAATGGTGCAACTTCGCTGGACGTAGAGGAGCAGAGAGACTTCAGGGTTAATGTGCTTGCATTTCAGATGGTTGCCAGGGAAGTTGAAACATCATAGAATATCATGAAATCGCTACAATTCGGAAACAGGGTTTTCAGCCCCACAAGTCTGCACTGACCCTCGAAACACAAATCCCCTCATACCCATTCCCATTACTCCATTATCTTATATTTACTCCTGAGTAATGCACCTAATCTAAACATCCATGAACCCTTTAGCATGGCTAATTCACATAATCTTTAGATTGTGAGAGGAAACCGGGGTACATGGAGGAAACCCACGTTGACAGGAGGGGAATGTGCCAACTCCACACAGACAGTCGCCCAAGGCTGGAATCGAACCTGGGTACCTGGTGCTGTGAGGCACTGTGAAACAGTTATTGAGAAAGGAATAGAATACTACGGTTTTTACATCGAGGCGTGGAAGATAAAAGCAATGAGGCGGTGACAGACCTAGAAAAACTATCTGGAAGACGCATTTGGAGTTTTATATTCAGCTGTGGGCAGCTTCAGTATGGAACATCTTAATGCCCAGGTGAGAGTGAAATGGAGTTTTAGAAGAATTATGGAGGAATTCTGGATCCAATGAAAGGATAGAGTGAATAGTCATTTTCTCCTTGAGGCGGAGAACATTAATAAGTGACCTGTTTGGAATGCTTAAACCTATGATCAATTTTGACAGTGTAAAGAATGATATCGTTTTCCAATTATAATTAGTAACTTGCTGATAACAATATGAAGTCTGTCAGCAAGAGCCAGTTGATGAGAAACATAGAACATAGAACATAGAAGAATACAGCGCAGGACAGGCCCTTTGGCCCTCGATGTTGGGCCGATCCAAGCCCAGCTCGCCTACACTCGCCCACTATCCTCCATATGCCTATCCAATGCCCGCTTAAATGCCCATAAAGAGGGAGAGTCCACCACTGCTACTGGCAGGGCATTCCATGAACTCAGGACTCGCTGAGTAAAGAACCGACCCCTAACATCTATCCTATACCTACCACCCCTTAATTTAAAGCTATGCCCCCTCGTAATAGCAAAACGCTTTTACACAATGAGTTATCAGAATTTGGAATGCACTACCTGGGAAAGTGGTGGAGATAAATTGCACTAGGGAGCATCAGGTGAACTTGAATGACAGTAGATGTTACAAAATATATAGGGTTATTTGGCGGTCAGAAATGCACTGTCCGGCAGGGTAGTTGAGAATGCAAATCACAAAACGTTTTAAAAAGTATTTCAGATGAAGACTTGAAATGTCACAAAGTTCACAATTATCGGCCTAGTGCATGAAAGTGGGGCAAGTGTCGACTTACACATTTTGTTTTGAGAATGAAGTTTTGTGTAGCCCAAAGGCTACATTTGTAGTAAGTATTTCTTGTCAGTTTAGTAGATTTGGGTCGAAGGACCTCGTCTGACCTACTTACTTCTGTAATACCATGACAGTGATTGTGAGGGTAATTGAGGCAGAAACCCTTTAAACATTTAAGAAGCATTTAGATGTGACTTGAGATACCAAGGTAAACAATATCCACTTGGAAAAATGGTAAGCTAATACCAGATAGTAGAGATGGCTTCGTTCAGAGCAGGTCGTATCTGACAACTTAATTGAGTTTTCAGCTGAAGTAATGGCGGCAATGGACAGGGATAAAATTGGTGTAATATGGGATGGGAATACTTCAGTATTTGCTCTCGACTAGTGCAACCTCATTGCTTCAAGAGGCTTTTCCTACACTGTGCACACCAACAAGATGGAAATGTGTTGCTGGAAAAGCGCAGCAGGTCAGGCAGCATCGAGGGAACAGGAGAATCGACGTTTCAGGCATTAGCCCTTCTTCAGGAATGAGGAAAGTTGGTCCAGCAGGCTAAGATAAAAGATAGGGAGGAGGGACTTGGGGGAGGGGCGTCGGAAATGTGATAGGTGGAAAGAGGTCAAGGTGAGGGTGATAGGTCAGACTGGGGTGGGGGCGGAGAGGTCGGGAAGAAGATTGCAGGTTAGGAAGGCGGTGCTGAATTTGATGGATTTGACTGAGACAGGCTGGGGGAGGGGAAATGAGGAAACTGGTGAAATCCGAGTTCATCCCTTGTGGTTGGAGGGTTCCTAGCCGGAAGATGAGGCGTTCTTCCTCCAACCGTCGTTTCGCTGTGGTCTGACGATGGAGGAGTCCAAAGACCTGCATATCCTTGGTGGAGTGGGAGGGGGAATTGAAATGTTGAGCTACAGGGTGGTTGGGTTGGTTGGTCCGGGTGTCCCAGAGGTGTTCCCTGAAACGCTCCGCAAGTAGGCGGCCCGTCTCCCCAATATAGAGGAGGCCACATCGGGTGCAAAGGATGCAATAGATGATATGTGTGGAGGTACAGGTGAATCTGTGGCGGATATGGAAGTTTCCTTTGGGGCCTTGGAGGGAGGTGAGGGGCGAGGTGTGGGCGCAAGTCTTGCACCTCCTGCGGTTGCAGGGGAAGGTGTCGGGAGTGGAGGTTGGGTTGGTGGGGGGTGTGGATCTGACGAGGGAGTCACGGAGGGAGTGGTCTTTGCGGAATGCTGATAGGGGAGGGGAGGGAAATATATCCTTGGTGGTGGGGTCCGTTTGGAGGTGGCGGAAATGGCGGCGGATGATGCGCTGTCCATGGAGGTTGGTGGGGTGGTAGGTGAGGACCAGTGGGGTTCTGTCCTGGTGGCGGTTGGAGGGGCGGGGTTCAAGGGCGGAGGATCGGGAAATGGAAGAGATGCGGTGGAGGGCATCGTCGACCACGTCGGGGGGGAAATTGCGGTCCTTGAAGAAGGAGGCCATCTGGGACGTGCGTTTTTGGAACTGGTCCTCCTGGGAGCAGATTTCCAGCAACACATTTCCATCTCTGATCTCCAGCATCTGCAGACCTCACTTTCTCCTCAAAGTTTTCACACCAACAAGATGTCAACCAACCAGGAAACAATCAGAGAACCGCTCTATAAATCCTATTTCTGTCAAAGCTAATTTTCTTAATCGTCCATAGTGCTGGTACAGCTGCAAACAACCGTCCACTTGGAGACCCTAAAGACTTCAGGATTCAAAATCGAGTTCAATAATATCAAAGTGTTAATTCTCCATTCCTTGGTAGAACAACACTACGCACACTATCATGAAATGGGTTACATTCATTGGTGCCAACTCATTGTTACCAACTCAGAGAGCTTATTGTAACCAGTACAGCTTGTCTTCTTGCCTGGCTTACCATCAAAATTGCCTTGGCCGACCTGTCGTTTGATTTCGCTCTCTCTCTCTCTCTCTCGGCTCCCTCACTACTTATCTTATTGCTCCTTTTCCCACCCACCAGACCCGCATCCAACGACGCATCAGCAGCAGAAATTCCTCATTTTCCAAGCTGCTTCCAGTTCTGAAGAAGCATCACTGCACTCAAAAAGTTAACTCTGTTGTCTCTCTAGAGGTGTTGACATACCTAAAGTGTTTCTTCAGCATTTTGTTCTAACTCCATATGCCAATGGCAAGTGTCTTTGGCTGAGACCCCTTTAAACTTTGAACAACATTTGAATCCTTCTCTCAGATTTAATATTAACAACTTATCCAACATTCTATAGTCCATAGTGCTGGTACATCTGCAAAGCCCTCCTCTTGGAGACTCACGTCTTCAGGAATCAAAATCAAGTTCCGTAATCTCCAACGCCATGGATTTCAATGTAGATATGAAATTCAATGCAGATAAATGACTCACTTTGGGAATTCACTTTGGGAAGAATAACAGGAAGGCAGAATACTGGGTCAATGGAAATATTCGTGGTAGTGTGGCTGTGCAGAAGGATCTTGGTGCCCAAATACATAGATCTCTGAAAATTGCCACCCAGGTTGATAGCGCTGTTAAGAGGCATACGGTGTGTTAGATTGTTAGAGGGATTGACTTCCAGAGCCATGATGTAATGCTGCAACTGTACAAAATGCTATTGTGGCCTCACTTGTAACATTTTGTACAGTTCTGGTCGTCCCATTCCAGAAAGGACGTGGAGACATTGAAAAAGGTGCAGAGGAGATTTGCCAGGATGTTGCTTGGGCTGGAGGGAAGGTTTTATGAGAGAAGGCTGAGGAAATTGGTTCTGTTCTCTTTGGAGAGAAGAAGGCTTAGATTGGATTTAAAAGAGACATACAAGATGCTCAGAGGATGAGATAGGATGGACAGTGACAGTCTTTCTCTTCGGATGATGGTGTCAGCTTGTTCGAGGGGCCATAGCTGCAAATTGAAGGGGGATATATTTAAGACAGACGCAGAGGCAGGTATTGACTCAGAATGTGATAAGGGCATGGAATTCCCGGCCTACCAATGCAGCTAACTCAGTGACATTAGGTGCATTTGAACAGTCCTTGGATACGAATGTTGATGATAATGGGATAGTGTAGGGGGATTGGCTTAGATTTGCTCACAGGTTGACGCAACATACAGGGCCAAAATCCCTGTTCTACACTGTATTTTTCTATGTTCTATATTCTATTCCCTTCCATTTGTGGAATTGAGTTGTGAACACCTTTTGTTTGTAAATGCATTTTCTAATGTCTCCCCAGAATTGTCTGGTGCGAAATCTCAGACCATGCTCCCGAGTTCGAGAATCACCAACATATGGAGATGTTCTATCTCTAAATTCCCAGTCTTTTCCGTATTATATCTTGAAACTTTACAGCACATCTATCACAACATAACTTTTCAAATTCGCAGGGAAAGGATAAAATTTCGATATGCTTTCCTGAAATAGCTTGATCCATGAAGTTTAAGAAACATCGTCATAAGTCTATGCTATACTCCTTCTTAGATGCCTGAACGACACAGCATTGAGGAAGTATTCAGATGTGCACTTACAATGCCAAGACTGTGGGCCAATGGATGAGCACACGGGATTTAAACAGTTAAATGGCTAGTTTTGACTGATACGTGTATATTGTACTCCCTGCAAGTTCGATATGTCCTTCCCAAGCTGGACTGACCACATCTAATCACAGTACTCCAAGCGGCAACTACCCAGGGCTTTGTTTATGCAGCACAGAAGGAGACATTTGTGCTGACGAGACGAATAGAGACAACTAGGTACGACCTTGTTGGGATTATTGAAAAATGGTGACAGGATGATCAGGACTGGCAGTTAAATATCCAAGGATATTCAACATTCTGAAAGGATAGACAAGAAGAAACAAGGGGGAGTTGCTATATTGACGAAGGATATGATCAAGTTTGTATTGAGATTTGATATTGACATGAGGGACAAAAATGGTTGATCTGTCTGTATGGAAATAAAAAAGCAAGGTACTCCTACACCTTGATAGGAATAATTTACATAATCCTGAAGAGTACGTATGAAGTAAGGCATGACATAAACCAGGAAAAAAAGGAGGGCTTTTGAGAAAGGCGCAATGGCCGTTATGAGCGACTTAAACATAGGTATTGATAGGATTAATTAACGTGGTTAGGGGAGCCTCGACGGCCTGTTCAGAGTGTAAGGTGCTATTTCTTAAAGCAACATGTCACGGAGCCAACGAGAGAATTGGCACTTTTTGATTTGATATTGTGAAACGATGAAACATTGGTAAATGAACTTGTCGTTTACAATCCACTTGGAGGGAGTGACCTCGTCATACTCGAGTGAAGACAGAGTCCTATATGAGACTTTTAGTGTTGGGAAAAAGCAGTTATGCAGGGCTAAGGCAGGAGTTGGTCGGAGTAGCTGGGGGAAAAAATGGAGCTCTGGAAGAGCTGAAGAACAGTGGCAAATGCTGAGGGAGGTGCTAAATATATCTCAATTGAAGTATATGAATTGTAAAATAGTTCACAATAGTTCACAATCATCCAGGAAGTCAATGAGAGCATAAACACTAAACATTTCATGCTGTGAAGGTTAGTGAAGCTCTGGAGCAGTGGGAGTATTCTAAACGTCAGCAAAGATTCACTCAGAGCAGAATCAATCGAGCTAAGAGAAGCTAAGTTAGCAGAAAACATAAGCACTGATACCAAAAGCCTCTATAAGCGTATAAACAGGAAGTGAATAGTGGAAGCAAATATTGGACCTTCGGATATCATTACTAATAATCAACTCAGAAATGAGTTTCCTCGCTTGAGGAAGGATGTGGTGGTATTGGATGCCGTTCAGAGGAGGTTCATCCGGTTATTTCCCAGGGATGGAAGGGCTGTGAAACGATGAGGGTTTAAATAGCTCGGGCTTGTACTCCATCCAGTTCAGAATAAATTGAGCCGATTTGATTGGGGTATTTAAAATACTAAAGGGCATTTATAAGCTGGATATGTTGATCAGAGTTTCCCCATTGTGATAGAGTCTCGAAAATGAGGTCATAGTGATAGATTTAGAGGAGGCACCTTCAACACTGAGATGTGGAGAAACTAATTTTTCAGGGGTTTGTTAATATGGAACTTACTGCCCCAGAGTTAAGTGGAGACAGAATCAATCAACAGATTCAAGAAAGAAATAGATGTGTTTCTGATTAAATGTATCATAAAGGGCTATAGGCATTTGGTAGGATAGTGGAGGTGAGGTCAGGATAAGATCAGCCTTGAAAATATTAAATGGCAGAGCGAGCAGAGGAGTGGCAGAGGAATGAATTCCCTACTCCGGTTTCCAACTACAATATTCCTTTGTTCGTATTGCAGTTCAGCCAACTGCCAATCATTCACTGTATGTACCCAGCTTCGTTTCCAATTTATGAGCTGGACATAAAACTAAAGCATTTAGTTTCAGAGAATAACTCATAACCAGCAGGGGGTTACTCTCCGGCTAAGCAGTTACAAATGCATCAGCTTTGAATACTTTTCCAGGTGGTGAGATTTGACTTTCATCAAGGGTGTAAACCTCTCTCAGAGGTCGAAGAGTGTCTGGTGTTGCATTGGCTTCGAATATTCACCTGTCATAATTAGTTTACTTAACCTGTCTAAAATTGATATAGGTTTGCCCTGGTTCTCTCATTTTCCTCTGTGCATTGAGGCACTCACTGACAAGTAATTATATTTTGCACTGTTTTCAGCACCGAAAAACTCTTCTGAGAGTGAAGGATATACTTTATGTGCTTCACCTGTTAACCTACTTTGCATCAGGTTATATTTGCATTCATTGGATTTCAAATGACGTAGACATACCATTTTTTTCTCAAATTGCAATGATTTCCCACAAGGCCCTCACAATTCTGGCAATCAACATACAAATTAAATATTTTGTCAATTTGTGCGGAAGTCCATTCAACTAATAAGCCCAGAAGTGAAGGATTGAGGGTAGAGATTTGAAGACTCTGCTGACAGGACACATGGCCCGAACAGCCACGATAGTCCACAATCCTCAGCAAAGTATTGTAGCGTTACCCCTCAGAGGGAGAAACTTTGAAAATGAAAGTCCCGTTATTCCAGAAAATTGTCATTGAATTGCACATTGAGTGCACAAATTGTCTCAATTCACTGATCAATTAGATTTCGTTCGACACAGAGAGCAGACCAGATGCCTGGAACCGCAAAGAATTATTTAAAGACCTATAGCTGCACCGACGTCTTCATGAACCGTCAAAATATAAGTATTAAAATGAAAACACGAACTCCTGGATAAAGACCAGCGCATGTATGCGAGGCAGGAATTGCTCATGTGCGTCAGTGACTGTATGTGGGAGAGAGTGAGCCGGTCTTTCTGCATATCTGATAGTGCACGCATGTGACGACATTTGTGTGTGACAGTGAGACAGAACGAGAGAGACTGCGTGTGTGACTTTGAGTTAGTGTATTTGATATAATGAGAATGTTTGAAAAAGTTTGTGTGAGAGTATGTGTGAAAACATGTGTGCATGTGCACCGTGTGTGTGTGAGACAGTGGTTCTAAGAGGGCTTGCATTCTTGGTGTCTGAAATGAGATTATCTTCTTCAAATGCAAAATAAATAACTACTTAATATTACGTATAAAGTCTTGGCAGTCAATTAAACAAGTATTGTCAACTTTCTCTAAGGATTTCGTATAGTCCTTCTATTTTGCTAATTAGAACCTGGACCAGTACAAACATGGATTAGCACATTAATCAATCCAACTTGTCTTCTGCAGTTACTGTACAGATAAATATAAGGCTATCTGGCCCAGCATAAGTTTACAGTTCACCATGTATACCAAAGCATGATGATGAACTAGCAACCCAACTGCAAGCAAAGATAGACCAAATCAGAATACAGGAAACAATTCAAGAGAACAACGGAAGTTTTAGATAATGGCGTGGTGGGGAAATTGTAGAGAGTAGTGTTTCAACGTGAGACAGCCCTTATGCTACCAGATTGTCAACGTCGTTGCTTTGAATGGTGCTGCATAAGAAGTCTGTGATCAGAACAGGTGGGTGACCTCGTTAAGAAGGCAAATGGTATACTTGCCTTTGTTAATAAGAGCGCGAAAGTGATGCTGCAGCTGCTTTCAATGGTAGCTATGTCACAGATGATGTAATGTATGCAGGAGTGACATCCACGTTATTATGAAGTGGAGGTTGTCCCCCTAACTACGAACTAAAAGTTTAGTAATGTTTGGAACAATTTTCCTGTAGAATCCGCTCAATTGTAAAACTCGTAGTACTTCCTTCTTTGAGGATGGTTTTGGGAATTCCTCGATGGCCTTCACCTTCATGTTCCTCAGTGTTATCACCCACTTCCGTTGCTGTGCCCGAAGAATGCCATTTCCACCTTCACAATTCCTCGTTTTGCAAGTTTATGATCAACGTCCCTGCCATAGTCTTTCAAAGAACTCTACCAAATTTTCAATGTGATATTTCAACGAATGGCTAAATATCACTAAGTCAGCACAATTGGTCAACTCTACAACAGGTCTGTTCACAAGACTTTGAAAAGTAGCTGTTGCAGTTTTAATTTCAAAACTTTAAATTAACATAGCCCGTTTGGGATCACAAAAGCAGAAACATCTTTTGTTCTCTCTGACTTTGACCCTAATCACAAAAGAAGTCTAACTTTGTGATGTCATGTCCAGATTTCTCCACACAAATCTTCAGTTTGGGAATTGATTGTGAGTCAGATTTATTCATAGCGTTGATCTACAGATAGTCTTAGCAGAATAGTTCAATAACTTCAAATTTCGTAAACAGGCTTGGCAAACTACATTTGCTTTAATTCATCTCAATGAATTTCCACTTCCTTCTGAAGCTGCGTTTATTTCAAAAGATTGAACCTGTACGGTTGTTGTTTTTTCCCTTTGTCAGCCTCATCGACTATGGCCATAGTCCTCCCTCTTCCATTTCTGCATAGGTGCCCATAGCACGGTAACAAAAATCATTCAATATAGTTCTCTTCTCCTGGGACAGATAGAGCTCTACCCTATCAAATTCCCTCAGGACTTCTTCATCCTTCAATCTTTTTCGGTGGCACATCAAAATCCAAATCATCACTAATGGATTACTCACATTGAGTGCAGGAAACAATACCTGCTTCCTTGATACCATAGTACAATTCCACCATGCTCAAACAATATCCTTGAAAGTCTATTTTTCTATTTGGTATCTTTACCAGATAATTGATCTGAGTTAAATCCTTCTCAATCTGATAGGGATAATTAAATCTTGCTCTGAAAGAATCTCCTACCACTGCTAACAGCACAAATTATTTATCTTCAACGTCAAACATACGGATTTTAGATTTGTTATCTGCTTCGTGCTTCATTCGGTGCTGTGCCACCGTCCAATGTTGTCTAGCTAATTCATCGACTGTTTTGAATCTTTCTCTCACCTCAGAAATTTAATCCAACCTCAAGCTATCTGACCTCGGACTGCCAACTTTTCCATAATTAATTTTAAATGCCCTCTTGCTTCTGTCTGAATGCCAATTCGAGTGGTGTAAACGGAGTCCCTTCATGTGAAGCATCCCTAATAGTAAATAATATAAATAGGATCATTTGGGAATCCTGGCAGTAAGTGCTCAAGTGAGCTTTAGGGCCTGCTGCCATCTTTACAATACTCCCTGAGATTCAGGATGGTGCACACTGGACGTAAAGTGACTGATGCCTGAACTGTCCATCACCTCCTTGAATAATTCGGCAGTAAAATTGAACCTTTAGTCTGACTGAATTTTCCTATGTAAAGCAAGCAGCTCCGCCACAATCTTTATGCCCTGACATTCCATCGTGGAATTGTCTCTGGAAGCCTGGTGAACACACCCATTACAATTAGAAAATATTGGTTCCCACTTTTGTTTTTAGTTCGGCGACGTACACAATATATTATAACCCGTCTAAAGGTTATTGAAATGTGGGAATTGACATCAAAGGCTATGATTTTATTTCTACCTATGCCTTTCTTGGTACATAATGAAGGTACAGAAAAATTCAACGGCGTCTTAGCACAATCCAAAACAATAAAATGCTTCTATTTCTTGGCCTGAATCTTCCTTAATCCTGGATGACTAAAGACATTTAATTCGCAATTCTTCCTCTCTTCATTCTATCGGCAACACAATCTGGACATACTCAGTGGGTACTGTCAGGTACCTTCATCTTAAAGAGAGAAGACAATTTGGCATTTGTGGCATATAACGGACTATACCAATCTAAAGACATACCATCTGACATGAAAATTGCATCAGCCACAATTTAAAGACTTCCCAAGGAAGTTGTTTCTGGATTACTCGGTTGTCTGGTGTATATGGACGACCTGATGATCATTAATCACACAAGCAAAGAACATTTTCAACATCTATCAGTATTGCTTGATTGACCTGGCGAGGCAGGTTTGTAAATTTGCAAGTCACATTCCTGGGCCATATCAATTTGTTGAACATTCCTTCTCTTCCTTCGGATTATATTCCCTTACTCTTACCCCCTCCCTCAGACTATCTTCTGCATCTAAGCTGACCGAGGAGTCAACAGTTCTGAGGAAGCGTCAGTCGACACGAAATGTTAAACCTGATTTCTCTCCACAAATGCTGCCAGATCTGCTGAGCCTTTCCAGCAATATCTGTGCTTCTTGTTTCTGATTCACAGCATCCGCAGTTTTGTAAATCGATGTTTATTCCATAATACCATTGTCATCGATATTACTGATGCCTGCTTCATATCTCAGATTTATAAAGTACATTAAATCTCCTCTTTGATATGAATATATTTACAATCAGCCTGCCTTCACAATTTGTGTGGACGGGTGGAATTATTTCACAATTTCACAAACCTATATTTAAACACTGTCTCCAGGCCTGTCAAGTTCTGTTCATTCCAGCAATTTGTCCTCTGAGGCAGCAATTTTCACAACTGTGCAAGACAATTGCAACCACACAAAACAAACACTCTCCATATGCACACACTGAAACAGACACTCAATGAAAATCTGAATCTACTTCTATGACATCAACTCATTCAGTATCTCTACCTCGTGCAGCATGGAGCCTCAGTGGTGAGCACTGCTGCCTCACAGCTCAAGGGACCAGACTCGATTCCAGCCTCGGGAGACTGTCTGTGTGGAGTTTGCACATTCTCCCTGTGTTTGTATAGATATCCTCTATGTGCTCCAATCTCCTACCACAATACAAAGATGTGCAGATCAGATTAATTTCCCATAATGTTCAGGATGTGTAGGTGAGGTGCTTTAGGGGAAATGTAGATAAATGGGGTCGGGAAATGGGTTTGAGTGGAATACCCACCAGACGGTCGTTATAGATGTGTTGGGCCAAATGACCCGTTTCCACAGTGTAGGGATTCGACGGAGGTTCGAGGCAATAAAACATTTCAAATGAACTTCAGTTCCAACAAGCACATGTTGCAAACAATAAAGTCGATTCGACTTTTGAAATGAGTATAATTAACACAAATGACCCCAACACATCAGATTGTAAGTTGAATGCCCAGTCCCTCAATCTAATATATATTGAGTAATATCATCCAAAAAACAGACATTCTCCAACCAGTGCTTGAGGTTCAACTCCAGAGTATCCCCCAATCTGTAATGATTCACCAAACAATAGAGGTTCTTCAATGATACAAACTATTCAGCAAAGAAACTGAAATTGAACCACCTTCACATCCACCTGACATGAATCTGTGATGTATAAATTCCAACAATGGTATAATGTTCAACAGACATATGGCCGTTAACGAACCCAGTCCTCCGAACAACTTGTGCAAATCCAGACGTTATAAATAGTGCAGGCATGTCATCTAATACAGAGGTCAATCTTCCAATTGCTTTAGACCTGACAGCAGAAACTTGAATCAATCCCATTGTCTAAAGTATTGTTTAGGGTGACTTGCTTCCTGCCCAAGTCTGCACCAGTGCATTGTTGGGGAAAGATGACAATTACTTGACAAAGAACATAACAAGATCAGTTTGTCCAATTGTTTCCTATTAGTAACATTTATAGGAGGTCTCAGCAAAATTGATCTACGTTCCATCCTCTCAACTATGCTCAATTTCTGCAGAACTTGCTGAAAGGAACAAATTCTGTTCCATTTGGCTCATATGGATGAGCGAGATCAGGAAATGCACATACTATGGCTAACTCCCCATGACCTGGAGTAAGTTATTGAATAATCACAACATCGAAGAATCCAAATGCATCTGAAATCAATTGCAGCCAGCGGGAAGTCTCAGGACTGTCAAAGCAGGAATCATACAAGTTTGTTATGCTTGATAGGGATGTACACTTATCACACCTTGCCAATTCAGGTGTTCCTCAGCCCAGTGTGCTCAGACCAACCATAACAAGTGATGCATTACATCTTAATAAATGTGGAATTGTCACATTTGTCCACCTCGACCAATGATGTTCAAAGGTTGTACGATATTAGTGACATCTCAGAACCCTAATCAACCATGTCCGCGTGCTTAATGAGCTGCACAACCTCCAGATTAGAGGTGATCATTTTCAAATGAATTTCACACGACAAAAGTGTCAGAAAATAATTAATTCCGACGAAGCCAATAATGCTCGTAATACAATTCAAAATAAGTTGGGGCTACGATGGTTAATCATCCCACTATGTTGATTCTGACAGTTAACTGTGACCGAGAAGTACATTGATTTTTATGTTTATATGCGTAGGTGATATGTATACATGACCACACAAGAGAAATGAATAATTTAATTCTCAATGATAATTCAAAACCTATTTTACTTCACAATTATCTACACACATGACTGGCTTCCGAATCTGCTTCAAAGACCATTTCAGAATTAACCGGATTGTTCATATCTCTTTAATAACATGTAGTCTGCGCCCGGTAAGACAGGCAAATTTCCTTCGAAGAAGCATGATCGTAAACTCGATGTTATTTCCAGCGGTTTAAATAGTTACATGATATCCATCAAACTAGTTTAATTTTAATTAAATCTAAACTTAATTGTAGATTTTATCGAATTCAATTTGACGCTTTCCAAACTTACTTCAGATTTATTTTTCATTGTGGATGAAGTATGAGGTGGGATAAATACCATTTGTACCCGAAAGGGACAACACAAGTGCATAAGGTAGTAAAGAAGGAAAATGCTATGTTTTTTTGACATCGGTGTGATCCTTCACTGCGATAGTTGGCCAGTAATATTGTAAGCATGTTAAATTTGAGTCACATTGGAGTATTGCGTGCAGTTCTGTTTGCAAATATAGGAAAGGATATGAAGTCATTGTAAAGCGTGCAAAAGCGGTTTACCTGGATATTTCATGGATCGGAATCCATTAGTTATCAGTAGAAGAGGGATGTACTTGGATTAATGACTTCAAGAGGGTTCAGAGGCCAAAGGAAAACCTGATAGAATTGGAAAATGGTGGGATGAATTAATAGGTTCGATAGTCAGAGCCTTTATCCCGGGGTGGAAATGTCACATAATGGGCTGCAGAGCTTGATGTTAGTTGGGGGGGGGGGGGGGGGAGTAAAGAGTTTAAGGGGGATTTGCAACACAAAAATCTTTTTAAACAGCACATGAACAGGGCCTGGAGTATGCTGCCAGGGTAAATGAATACGATAGAGGCACCTTAGAAGCATTCAGATAGATGCACGAAAAGCCAACGAATTGACAAATGGACCATGTGCAGACAAATGGTGTATGTTTATTACGACGACATGGACAGCACGCACACAGTGGACTGAAGGGCCTTCATGTATTTTTGTACATTAGTGTGGAAATAGGCAATTTATCCCAACAACCCACACCAATCCTCCAAAGAGAAACCCACCCAGACCCATATCCCTTCATTTAATCCTGACTAATGCACCTCACACTACGGGTAATTTAGCATGGACAATTCAACTGGTCTGCCCATCTTTTGGATTTCGGGAGGACACCTTTGCAGGCTCAGGAAGAATGTGTAAACTCTACACCAATAGTCTCCCGAGACGGGAATTGAACCCAGCTGCCTGGCACTGTGACGTAGCAATGCTAACCCCTGACCCATCATGCCAGCCCAAGTTCTAAGCTTTATATTCTCCTGTGGAATAGGCCATGAATCTGTTGTTTTGTTTCAGAACTTACAAATTTTTTGGGGGAAAGAAATGACGAAAACTTTGATGAAACGGAGCTCTATGTTGACCAAAGATGAATTATTGCCAAGTGACTACATGGTATTTGTAAAAAACCAAAGGTTATGAAAAATGTGTTTTTGAAACTGGATTTTTGGATTGTCAAGTCTCATAAGGCACACTGTCTGCATACTTCAATTCTGATGTGCATTAATGATACAGATGTAATGATGTATACAATGCCATTTTCTCGATAAGAAGAATCTTATGAGACAAGTTCCCCTGTGACACAGATGATCACTGGATGTATCAAACTTCACTTCACCCTTTAGTAGTTCCAGGAAAGAATCCTGCAAATTTTATCTATTCCAGAAAATATTACTTTGTCCAGATATTTCTGTTGTGTTTTCATCCCTCACCACACATAATCACCAGCAACATTCTTCCTACCAGAGCCTTGTGCCTTTTTCTTGCCTTTGTTCTACTAGTTTCTTAGAGCCTCCATTTCCACATTAAAAAAGGGACATCTCAATCATTTTCCAGTTCTAATGGGGATTCATCAAGCTGAAATGCAAATTGATATATTTTATTCACAACATCACTGAAACGTAGTGTGCTGTTTCAAGATGCTGGCCAGTGTGCTGGATGTTGCAAGATGTTGTAATGTAAACTGTGTGACATGTATTACATGTTGAATAAATTATGTGCTATATTAAATATGATGTATGATACATAACGTCCGTGTGAGCTTGGGTTTCTGTGATTTCAGCGAGTAATATTGTGGTTTTCCACATTTCTGAAAAAATAATTGACTTATAACGATTTTTATTCTTTTGCAATCATTAATGACGTAAGGGGTGCTGTAACTTTAAGATAGTTGAAAGCTAGCAAAAAATAGAGAGGCACAGAGCCCAGAACAAGATTACAATGTAACGCTTGGTCAGAACAGGTAGCACTGGCTGAGTTGCTGTGAGACAAAAGCAAATGCAAATTCAACCTGTCAGTTTACATTGGGCCCCAACACATCACATTCTGATCAAATTTGAATTTGGTATTTTGACAATATCAAATCCATGAAGCGATCCAATGTTTTGGGGTATAAAACCAGGAGAAAAAAAACTTGATCAGTTGAGAGAGAATTGCCAAAATAATAATAAATGCAGGCTGCTCATCAGAACTCTCTGAGAGTTACCTGTCTGGAGAAGGAGGTTGCACAGTAAAAGAAGATCGACACCGATCCGGAGAGCAAACCTACAGAGGAAGATGCCAAGAGAAGATTCAACAGTGGCTGTTTTTTGAAATTTGAATTTTTCAGCAAACCTTAATCAGGTGTTTTATCATCCAGTATTGTAGAGGGGAAGGTAATCGATAGGGTTAGATAAATGAGTTGTAATTAGATGTTTGTTAATATTCCCTGATCAACTTTAAACAAAGATGCTAATATTTACTTTAAATAGTGAATTTTGGGATAGTTCTTTGCATCTCAAATTTTCTTATTACCGCATGGATTAAATCTTATCTGTCTTGCTCGTTTAAGTTAGCGGGGCGGAGGGGTGGGGGGAGGCTTACCTCGTGTCATAAGGCACATAATCATCGAATCACCCACTAAATAATAAGGCCTTTGGACCATCGAGGCTACTCTGCCTAAACTACGGTCTATCAACTCTTCCCACTTTTGAGCATGTGATCCATTGACTTGAATGTCATGGTTTTTCTGATGCTCATTCAAGAATCCTTTTTCTAAGGATTCTACAGTTGGTTTCTTCTCTACGAGGATGAATATTGCCCGATCATTCTCATTGACGCACCTCTTATCTCTCAAGTCCTTTGGATGTCTTTGTACCACTCATGGATTTTATTTATATTTGTCTTAAATTGTTTTGCAAACCTCGATAAGAACAAACCATACTTTTGTTTTAAGCATGCATGAAATTTATCTTGGTGCATTTGCTTTCTGGGATATTATGACAATTGTTGGTCAGGTAATAGCAAAGCCATACTAGTTGCACCTTAAGTAGAATGAGAACTGAATCCCTCCGGCAATGATTGCTCATTCTGTTGGGGCAGGATTAAACTAAGATTGAAGGGGGGGAGATATCCCGAGGGGTGAGTCATCAGGGGGAGATACAGAGTAAGATCGAGAAAAGACAGTCCGGAAAGTCATTAGGTGGTTCTAATATGTAGAAAGCCAGTAACGGTGTAGCGGAATTGAAATTGTTAAGATTTTCAAGCAACGGGTCTGAAGAACAAGGACGAAGGATTTGATATCACAAGTTAAGAGACAGGGATTGAAGTCATTAATGTCACTGAAGGCAAGCAGAGGGATAGGTACGTCAATTTTCCAGAATGTACAGGCTTCAAGCGATACAGAGAAGAAGTAAAAATTGGAGAGCAAGTCATAATATTGATCAGTGATAAATGTCCACGAGGACAGAATGATAAAACATGAGGAATTTCCTCAAGTGAAGTTATTCAATTAAAAGTAAATAAAAACAAACCAAAAAGGAGCAATTACATCACTATGGAATGTACTATATTTCCTCTATTACTCTGGGGAAAACAATTGAGTATATATAGGTGGGCTTGGATCATAGAAACATAGAAAAATACAGCGCAGTACAGGCCCTTTGGCCCTCGATGTTGCGCTGATCCAAGCCCACCTAACCTTCACGAGCCCACTATCCTCCATATGCCTATCCAATGCCCGCTTAAATGCCCATAAAGAGGGAGAGTCCACCACTGCTACTGGCAGGGCATTCCATGAACTCACGACTCGCTGAGTAAAGAATCAACCCCTAACATCTGTCCTATACCTACCACCCCTTAAGTTAAAGCTTTGCCCCCTCGTAATTGCTGCCTCCATCCGTGGTGAAAGGTTCTCATGGTCAACCCGATCTAAACCCCTAATCATCTTGTACACCTCTATCAAGTCACCCCGAAACCTTCTTTCCTCCAATGAAAACAGCCCCAAGTGCCTCAGACTTTCCTCATACGATCTTCCTACCATACCTTGAGAGTGGCAATCCTTTATTTCTGCACATAAAAATGCAAGCATTAAACTCTGTGGTGTTACATTCTCTGCGTGTTTCCATTATATTCTGTGTGATCTCCACTGGGAGATTGGTGTTGCAGCTCTGATGATGACAACTTTATCATTCCCAGTTGGTAGAAGATGTTTCTCACTGAAATTGGATTGTGACAGGGAAGGGATGACCTCATCAAGGGAAGAATCATCATTGGAAACTGTGTTAATTAGAAAAACTCGTAATTCTCGCCTATGAGCAGAGAGGCAGTCTGCTGTTGTAATAATGCTGCCATCACATAAAGAGATTACATTGCTTTCTAGTGGATGGATGTCATTTTGTTTGCTGCATCAACCCTATTTTCCTCTTCCTTCAGGCCCTGCTAACATCGAAATTTGCTTTCTAATTTGTGTTGGATTTTTGTCCAGCAGCTTGGTGTTGAGGGAATGTACCTCACATTGTCTCCGTGATGTCAGTCATGACCATTTATTGTATGAATCCCTGACATTAGCGAGCCCTCTACCGTAGCTCTACCATTGGCTGTCATTATCCATGTCTCAGATAATTCCCATATCCTAGATTACTTGTAGGAATGTAGTTGACCTGTCATTGTACCATGTCCGTCCCATCTCTGTGTTGGAGAAATTCAGGTCCCCTCATTGTCACCCTCGTGCCGTGGCATGGATTTGGTTTTCCCAGTTGCTGACTCAATACCGTTCTGGTATAATCTAGTTCCAAACCAGGCTCAGACAGATCATTTTAGCTCCACACAAAGTATTCTATGTTTTTGTTTTGGAATCATCTCATTCTGCCATTTGCTGTTTTGACAATAATCTGAGTGTTCGTTTGCCTTCCTCCTCTCTGGGAGGGAGTTAGCTTAACTCCATTTTATTGGGTCAGATGACCCACAATTTTGAGGACACCTATTAAATAAAATCACTTCCAAACGAAACAGAAGTGCCCAGCTTCTCCAAGCTATCAACATAGCTGATATCCACATTCCTGGGACAATTCTTTTAAAGATGTGCAGCGTTCACACATCCCTTGGAAAGTTCGGTGCTCAGGTCTGTATGCGACACAATAAGTGCAGCATATCCCCAAGTACTTCAGGGCCCCAATTCATAAGCAGTTGCTGACATCAGTCTTGGCTCAGAAATACTTGGCATGTCAGGTCATATTGAGACCACAGATGGAACCTCCATGTCGCAAACCAGAAGCCGAGAAACCAAAGAGAATCTGCCCCGGCCCAGGGAGAAGCGGATAGCATTGAACCACATTGGGAATGGGACATGATGGAGACACACTTGGTGCCCTGTACAACAGTGACAGAAAGTAACTGGCAGGTCAATTGGAATGTAAGGGACAGCCTTTGCACTGGCTCGGGTTCACACATAATTGTGGGCTTTCAAGGTCGAGACACTGCCACCGGGGAATGTGTCATTCTGCTGGAGTGGTTCCTCTCAAACTGCCACACACAGTGCACCACAATGTGCTATTTGATCTGTTCCCATCAGCGAGTCACTGGGAACACCATGACCTCACTCTGACTTTGTGCCAAAATGCTCAATAGAACCCTACATCTGTGTAATTGGCAGCTAACATTGTTATCACTCTGGCCAGAAACACCTCACCCTGGTGGAGACATTGTCATGATGTGGCCTTTTGAAATTGCCCAGATTCCTTCAGTTCCAACTGTGTCTGCAGGAACAGAGAAATTACAGCCCGTTACAGCAGTTGAAGGGGAAGTGGAGATTTGGAACAATCCATCATAATTCAGAATCATAGAATGCTACAGCTGTTATTGTATTGAACAAACTAATACACACATTGTATTTGTGAGGGCTCTCTGCACTGACAACCTGGCTAATTTCACCACCTACCTTTCATTAAATTTGCTCGAATTTCCGGTAATTCCCCATTTTATTTCCCTGAGTTAAGACCATAAGACCATAAGACATAGGAGCGAAAGTAAGGCAATTCGGCCCATCGAGTCCACTCCGAGTCCCATTGAGTCCATTCAATCATGGCTGATGGGCATTTCAACTCCACTTACCCGCATTCTCCCCATAGCCCTTAATTCCTTGTGACATCAAGAATTTATCAATTTCTGCCTTGAAGACATTTAGCGTCCCGGCCTCCACTGCATTCTGTGACAATGAATTAACCAGACGATGCTAAAAAAGGAGAATGCAAATATCAGTGTTGGACAGATTGTGGCACAAATCCTATTTCCTCATTGACAACTTGTTCCTTTGCCAGGCATCACCAGTCCGTCCTTACCTTTCATCATGATCAATGTAACCTGTCAGTTTCCCTTGTTGAACACACTGTCAGATAGAGCCAGGGACTTGGAGGCAGATGACAGCACGGAAAGCAGCCACACGGCGTTTCGGGTTTGTCTCAGTGAAGCCCCATCAACGTTGTGCCTGAAGGATGCTTGAACCAGCTCAGATCGGAGGGTCTAACACTCCCCTCAATGAGTTCTTCCAGACACGCAAATGCAGCACGATTCCTATCATCCATTTTATCCCCATCACAAATACTTTCTCCATCGATCAATCTTTATCTTTCAATGAAATTCTCTCAAATTGAGCAAGGTACAACCTTCACTGAGAAACCCATGCTGACTCTCCTGGATTAATCACTCACTGTTGAAATAACCATTTCGAGAATCTCTCAGAGTTTTGCCAGCTCTGGAAGTGTAACAGCAGCTGGTATCCCATCCTAAAACATTTGGAAAACTTCTGACAGATGGATCTCATTGACTTCATCTCGGGGTTTTCCATTGAACATCACTTCAAAGGTGCCACCGTGCGATGGCTGAGATCCGAACCCATACCAACTGCTTGGAAGGCAGCCATGCTGCCCATTATTCCCCCATCCCCCTGCCAGCTGGGTGCTCGCTTTTCTCAAACACACTAAACAACACCGGCATCATCACCAATTGAATTGGGTTGAAATAAAACAGAAATAGCTGGCGAAGCTCAGCAAGCCTGGCAGCATCAGCATCAGAATAAGTATCAGGGCAGAGCAGTAGTTATTAACTATATGGACTTCAGTAAGAGTTTAATTTAGATAAATGTGAGGTGGAGCATTTTCGGAAAGCAAATCTGAGCAGGACTTATGCATTTAATGGTAAGATGCTGGGGAGTGTTGCTGAACAAAGCGATCTTGAAGTGCAGGTTCACAGCTGCTTAAAGGTGGAGTAACAGGTAGATAGGATAGTGAAGAAGGTGTTTCGTATACTTTCCTTTATTTGTCAGAGTACATTAGATTATATTACATTACATTACAGAGTACAAGAGTTGGGAGGTCATGTTATGGCTGTACATGACATTGGTTAGGCCACTGTTGGAATATTGCGTGCAGTTTTGTTCTCCTTCCTATCAGAAAGATGTTGTGAAACTTGAAAGGGTTCAGAAAAGATTTACAAGAATGTTGTGACGGTTGGTCGGCTTGCTGTACGGAGAGAGGTTGAATAGGCTGGACCTGTTTTACCTGCAGTGCTTGAGGCTGAGGGGTTACCTTATAGAGATTTAAAAAATCATGAGGGGCATGGATAGGATAAATAAACAAAGTCTCTTCCCTGGAGTGGGGTTGTCCAGAACTGGAGGGCATAGTTTTAGAGTGAGATGGAATGAGCGGCAAGAGGAAGTGGCGGAGGTTAGTACAATTGAAACATTTAAAAGGCATCTGGATGCGTATATGAATAGGAAGGGTTTGGAGGGATATGGATCTGGTGATGGCAGGTGGGACTAGATTGGGTTGGGATATACAGTCACCATGGACGGGTTGGACTGAATGATCTGTTTTCATGCTGTACATCTCTTTGACTCTATGACAAGGGCAGCAGCTACTTGGGAACACCACCAGCTGCAAGTTACCCTCCAAGCCACTCACCACCCTCACTTGGAAATATACCGGTATTCCTTCACAGTTGTTGGGTCACAATCCTGGAAATCCCTCCCTATCGACATTGTGTGTGAACCCACAGCAAGTGGACTGCAGTGATTCCAGAAGGCAGCTCAGCACCACCTTCTCAAGGGCAAGTAGGGATGGGCTATCAATGCTGGCCCAGCCAGAGACGGCCAAGTCCCACAAATGAATAAAAGACCCAGAGAATCTGACATGTTAGTGTGGGACCAATGTTCAATATTTTCAAACTGTAATGATATTGTCAGTCTCTCTTGCTTTTCCACATTTATAAAGTCAACGTCAGTGCTGTGCTAACACAAACTGGCTGCTGGGAACACACCTAACATGTCTGACTGACTCATTTGGCTCTGGAATTCTGTCAGCAAGGGAGAGGGGGAAGTGTCAAAAGCCGTTTCCATGTCTGAATCCTGTGTGGTTAGGCCCCATCCCTAAATCAAGTGTTTATCAAATCCCACTCTGACCTGCTGGGAGTTCAAATTGTGTGTTGTCTCCAAATAAAAGAAAATAATGCATCTGCAAATAAACAAAGCTGTAGGATGCAACGTTGTGTGTTTGTTGGTGTCATTGTAGTTACACAGGATTGAAGATAAATTTGACAGTGCGAGATAGACAGCACTGTCACCAGCATGGTAGTGTCATTATAAAAGGAGTCGAGATTGTGGTGCTGGAAAAACACAGCAGCTCAGGCAGTATCCGAGGAGCAGGAAAATCAACGTTTCGGGCAAAGGCCCTTCATCAGGAATTCCTTGACTTCAACCTCCAGCATCTGCAGTTCTCACTTCCGCCCCATTATAAAAGGATATTAATATCTTCAGTGAATGTGGAAAACAGAGGGGGACGGTGTTCAAAGTAGGCAAGTGGGGAGTCAACTAAAGTAGTGAAGTTTATGACTTCAAGACATAATGGTCGGCATGGACGGGTTGGACCGAAGGGTCTGTTTCCATGCTGTACATCTCTATGTATCTATGACTATAAAAGGAAACTGATCACAGATCAATTAAAATGTCTCAGTGCAGACTAACAATAACCTGATACCTTTTCCTCATTGTCCCACTCTATTTCCTGGTAAAATAGGGAACACATCATTTGTTGGTGGAACGAGCAGGTTAACTTCCTGTGATTTTACGTCTCTCCAATTCCCTTTCCAAGTTATCTCTGCTGAGTCAATGTTTAAATTTAACACTGTCCTGATCTGATGCCATTTGGAAATCCGAATCTCCTTCTGTCCCTTCCTGCCTGGTGCTCACTGTTTGAGGGTCTGCCTGTTTCTCTCCCATCTTTCAGAACACATGGAAACCTCCACATACAGCAGTTGAATGCTGTGTGACTCAGCTCATTGTTGAGTTGGTCAATGGTGGGTACTTTCTCCCTTGATTTCTCCCCTCTCATATCCAGTTGTTTGTATATAAATAACCCACTCCCCTCAATTCTATTCCAGTCTATAACACACTCTCGCGTTTCTAGTATTCTGTGTGTAAACCAGCCCGACTACTTTGACTAATTCCAGTCTGTAACTCACTCTCGGGTCTCTGTTATTTTATGCACAAATCACCACAAAACCCTCAGTTAGATTCCAAACTGTGACTCAATCATGGGTTTCTGTTGTTCTATATACAAACCATCCTGAATTCCTCGATAGGATTCCAATATATAACTCACTCCCATGTATCTGTGGCTATTTACGTAGACCATCTCAAACCCCTTGAATAGATTCCAGCCTGTACGTAACTCCCGGGTATCAGTTATTCTACATATAACCCTCCTCAAAGCTCACAAGTAGATTCCAGTTTGTAACTCATAGTTGGATATCTGTTCTTCTTATAAATAAACCATCAATTCATCAATTCATCCATCAATTCGATTCCAATCTGTAACTCACGCTTGTTTATCTGTTATTCCAATTATAAACCACCCAAAAACCTTCGATTTGATTCCAGTCTGTAACACACTCCTGAGGATCTGTTATGCGACATATAAACACCCCGCACCCCTTGATTAAATTCCAATCTTTGACTGATTTCCATTTATCTACGACTCTCTACATAAACCACCTCAAATCCTCAGTCAGATTTTGTTTTGCAATTCATGGCTCGGTATGTTTAATTCTGTAGAAAAACTACCATGAACCCAATCAATTAGATTCCAAGGTGCAACTCACTTCCATAAGTCTGTGCTTCCTGTTCTGAAACACCCCAAATAGTGCCAACGGGGTAAGCCCAGTGCAGGAAAACAGGTCAGCATGGACCAGTTGGATCGAAGGACCTGTTTCTGTGCTGTATGACTCTATAATTTCTATCATCTCGATAACTCACTCCTGAATAACTGTTACTCTGTATAAAACCACAATGAACTATTCAATTTGATTCCAGTCTGTAACACAGTCCTGGGTATCTGACACTCTGTGTATAAACCATCCCCAATACACCTGATTAGATCCCTGCCTGTAACTCATTCCCAGGCATCAGTTACTGAACCAACCCCCAAAGCTCGATTAGATCCAAGTCTATAACTCACTCTCCGGTATCTGTCATCATGTATACAACGTCTACTCCCGAACCCCACATCACCCCACCCCTCACTCCCCACTCCCCACCCCAACACAGAATAGATTCCTGTCTGTAACTCTCTTCTGAACTCTATGTTATTCCATATATAAATCGCCCAGAATTGAATTAGATTTCTGTCTGTACTCAAGCCCCGGTACCTGTTACTCTCTGTGTAAGTCCCCACGGAACCCTCAATTAGGTTACATGCGGTAACTCACTCCTGGGTATCTGTTATTTGATATATAGACCTCCTGAACCCATACTGAGTGGAAGAGTGAGTGAGAACGAGTGAGAGAACGTAAGTGTGCATGTGTGTGGGTGTGTGAAAACGTGTGTGTATGAGAGCGTGTGAGTGTATGAGCATGTATGTGTGAGTGTTTCTGTGTTACTGTTTGTTAACGCATGTGTTAGTGCTTCTGTAGGTGTCAGCTCATGTGTGAGATTGTGTCTGTATGTGAGAGAGAGTTAGGAGTTCCATCATAAAATCACTGACACTCAAACCTTTCACTCAGACGGACACACACACACACACACACACAGACACAAATAGGCACATTTGATGGAAATATAGAAATAGAAGATGGATATAGAGAGTTATATCTGGGAGTCACACGAGCAGCAAGAATATTCTGAGACAAACCCTCAGCTAATAAACCGACCATCTGCCAAGTCCTCTGTGTCGGGCTGGGGGCGGGGGATAGAAATTCTTACATGTTAGTGTGGGACCAATGTTTAATATTTTCAAACTGTACTGATGTTGCTCGTCTTTCTTGCTTTTCCCTCTTTGTAAAGTCCATGCTCGTGCTGTGCTTACATGAATTGTCTGCCGGGAACATAATGGTGTAGATTGTGTGTGGGAGAGAGTGATAGTGAGATTGAGTATGAGAGAGAGTGAAATTGTCTATGAGAGAGTTGGCAAGATTGAGTATGATAAAGAGAGACATTGTGTTTGACAGAGAGAGACAGTGTGACTGTGCATGTGAGAGAGAAATAGTTTCTGTATGAGAGGGAAACATGGTCAGTCTGTGTATGAGAGAGGGTGAGAAACTGGGATTATGCATGAGACAGATGATGAGATTCTTCATGAGAGAGAGCAATAGTGAGATTGTGCATGAGAGAGAGTATTGGGTTCTCAGTTAGTCCACATGTAAAGCACCCCAATCCCCTTGATTACATTCCAGTCTGTACACCATTCATGAGTATCTGTTATTCTGCACGATACGACTATACCCCGATCTGTAACTCACTCACTGGTACCTGTTACTCTGTATAGAAAGTAGCCCAAATCCCTGTTAGATTTCAGACTGAAACTCACTCCCTGTTTTCTTCTGAAATACATAAACTCGCTGAGACCATCGATGAAATTCCAGTCTCTAACTCAGTATAAACTAAATGGTTGAATATTAAATTGGGAGCAGGAACAGAGAAAGCTGGAGTTTAATTTCTGCTACATTCTGTTTCTCCAGAAACATTAATTTGATGGAGTGCAGCGGTTCAATAAGGCAGCTCCCTCCCACCTTCTCAAGGGCTGATGGGAATGGGGTATAGATGCTGGGCCCAGCCAGTGATGCTCACATCCCATGAACGAATGAAAACAACAATCCCTTTGCCTTCCTGATCACTCACTGCCCCTGCAGACTGAGTCTGCAGACACAGTAAGGCTTCCTCACTTCCCTAGTCCCATGTCCTGGTAATAATTGGCAAACCATCCTAATATTTGATGAGAACATCACGTTAGCTTTCTGTGATTTCTGTACACGGATCCAGAAAATAATGTGTAATACTGGAGTCAAGAGGACCTGACCCACGAATGCAGGGCCCCGGTCACTCCCTCTCCCTCTCTCTCTCTCTCTCCCTCACAGACAAACACACGCACACATATACAGAGTTACTGAGGGGCAGTATTTGACGTGGACAGTATGTAGGGAGAATTACTCTGTATGTAGCCCCATGTTGTCCCTGTCCTGGGAGTGTCCGATATGAGCAATATTGACAGATCTTGACTCTGTATCGAAGTTGAAACTTTATTGCTGGAACAGCACAGCAGGTCAGGCAGCATCCAGGGAACAGGAGATTCGACGTTTCGGGCACAGGCCCTTTATCGAACCCCACTCTCCCCAGACTCTGGGAGATTCAGATGGAGAAATTGCCGCTGAACACATAGTCTGTATCTAACCCAGTGATGGAACTGCCCTGAGTGTGTTTGATGTGAATAGGATGGGGGAAGTGGGAGATTTGATCAGTGCCTAACGACATGCTGAACATGGCCTGGGAATGTGAAAAGCTGCAGTGTACTGGGAGATTTACTCTGCATCTAACTGTATTCTCTACCTGCCCTGCATATTTAAATGGGGATAGTTTAATGGGAGCTTAACGCTGTATGGAACCCTGTGCTCCCTCTGCCCTGGGAGTGTTTGCTGGGAACACTGTCTAACCTCTGCGATATGGATCCTATGAAGATTGATGGGAGACAGTGTAAATGGAATTGTCAGGGTCCAATTCCTTCACGTGGATGAGAGAAGGTCTCCAATTGGAATGGTGAGAAAAATTGATGCCGGTGGGACTGAAGGGTCAGTAACAGAATGAATACACCATTGGCTCAGAGACAGCAGACAGGGTAAAGGGGAATGAGGGTTTCAAGCTGGAGGCAGACACAGGTACATACAAAGGGATCTGAGACACAATTTTTATACACAGAAAGTTTTGGGTGTGCGGAATGATTTACCAAAGTCTGGTGTACTCACAACATTGTTGCCAGGGTTGGAGAATTTGAGCTATGGGGAGAGGCTGAACAGGCTGGGGCTGTTTTCCCTGCAGAGTCGGAGGCTGAGGGGTGACCTTATAGAGGTTTACAAAATTATGAGGAGCATGGAAAGGATAAATAGACAAAGTCTTTTCCCAGGGGTCAGGGTATCCAGAACTAGAGGGCAGAGGTTTAGGGTGAGAGGGGAAAGATATAAAAGAGACCTAAGGGGCAACATTTTCACCCAGGGGGTGGTACGGAATGAGCTGCCAGAGGAAATGGTGGAGGCTGGTACAATTGCAACATTTAAAAAGCATCTGGACGGGCATATGAATAGGAAGGGTTTGAAGGGATATGGGCCAGGTACTGGCAGGTGGGGCTAGATTGGGTTGGGATATCTGGTCAGCATGGACAGGTTGGACCGAAGGGTCCGTTTCCATGCTGTACATCTCTATGACTGTATTTAAAAGGCATCTGGATGGGATGTAGACAGGGAGGGTTTGGAGGGGTAAGGGACAATTGTTGGCAAATATAGCTGGATTAATTTCGGTTATCTGGTCAGCAGGGACTAGCTGGAATGGAGGGTCTGTTTCTGTGCTCGGCACCTCCGAAATCCTGATGAAGGACTTTTGCCCGAAACGTCGATTTTCCTGCTCCTCGGATGCTGCCTGACCTGATGTGCTTTTCCAGCACCTCTCTGATCTGAGCACTGAAATGCCCTCTTTCAGATTTCCATCAATCTCATATCATGCACTTCTCAAACAGGCGACTTCTACTGCCTTCTGAAGGTACACAAAGCCAACACACAGGATGTCCCATCATATTAGGCAATGGGACCCGATGTGTGAACCTCACTGCCGATGTCAAATGCATCTTGAAAGCCATGAGGAAGGGTACCCCCAGCTTCTGCCACGACAGAACATTGGGACACAGGCAGATTTCAACCTCACACCTTCAAGGCTGAATCTGAGCTGAGGTGGCACCTATTGTTAAAGATTTACCTGAGAATTTAGCTATTTTTACATACGGTTTACATATGAAAGAACAAAATCTAACATGGTTTTTCTAAAGGTATACAGACTGAACAGGCAATGCACTTTTATTTTTAAATATGTCATTTCAGTGGCATCACCCTGTAATCTTTTACTCTAAATTCTGTGTCGTGTGATGCTCTGCTCCACAACCACCTGATGAAGGAACAGCGCTCCTAAAGCTAGTGCTATCAAATAAACCTGTTGGACTATAACCTGATGTTGTGTGATTATTTCATTTTGTCCACCCTCGTCCAACACCGGTACCTCCAAATCTTTACTATATATTGTTTACACTAACTCACACGCAGTTCAGGTCAGTTTAGCACAATGACCCTGTTCCTCTTTTTGTGAGGTTCCCTGTGTATATTAACAGAGTTAATGGGCCCTGAGAGGATGAATACATTCTCTTTATCCTGTCAGTTTAAACAGTTGAACGTATCAGTTTGAAGCCAATGGAAGAGGAGATTGTCTTTTTTCTGTACAATTTCAATGCAGAACGTTCAGCCATAAACTGTCTTTGCAAAAGGGGGGGGGGGGGTGTGAATGCAATTCTCACTGAGCAACATTAATACAGCAAACACACAATTCCGAGTTACTGTTATCAATTGGTTAAGGAACTGGGATGAGAAAACCACTTGTGGTGTGGTGCCCTGGCTCAGTTTGTTAAGTTGCCTACCCACTCTGTACTACATCCTCAGGAGAATTCATACTCTCAACAAACAGTATTTCAATTCCATCTCAAACATCAAAAACTGAAAGTACAACAAACTTTTATCTACCCAGCTCCATAACCAGCGCTCCTTGAACATTCCAGAAGATTCCCCTGGTCACGGAAACACCATTAGCCATGCGGCTGATGCAGCTACCACCCCCACGCTGATTGATGATGTTACTTCTGCCCCCATCATGGCCACTCCCACAGCCACTTCCGGCCCTCACATCATTGCCGATGCCAAACGCTCAGTGACTTCCGCCACCCCTACTGCCGTGTCTGCCACCACTTCCGTCCACACCAGCGCCACTCACCTGCATTCTGCTGACACGCCCCCCACAGACCCCACTGTCACTATCCCCACCCCCCAGAACCCCGAGGGGAACACTACCCCTGCTCATGACTCTACCCCCATTCCCCCCACCATCACACCCACTCCAGGCACTGGCTCCGACCCCACTCCCAGCTCTACACCCACACCAGCTCCCAGCTCCCAGCCCTGCCGAGTTTTCACCATCCCCCCCAGACCTCCCCCTCACTGAGGACGAACGATCAGTTCTCAGCAAAGGACTCACCTTCTTCCCCCTCCGTCCACGCACCAATGAATTTAATACACGCCGTGACATCGAACAATTCTTCTGTCGCCTCCGCCTCCGAGCTTACTTTCATAATCAGGACTCCCGCCCACCTTCCGAGGACTCCTTCGCCCACCTCCAACACACTGCATCCACCTGGACACCCCGCGCTGGCCTATTACCTGCCCTCGACCTCTTCATTTCTAACTGACGCCTGGACATTAACCGCCTCAACCTGTCGACCCCCCTCCCCCACTCCAACCTCTCACCCTCACAACGCGCAGCCCTCCAATCCCTCTGCTCCAATCCTGACCTCACCATCAAGCCAGCCGACAAAGGGGGCACAGTGGTAGTCTGGCGCACTGACCTCTACATCGCTGAAGCCAAACGCCAACTCGAGGACACCTCTTCCTACCGCCCCCTTGACCATGACCCCACCCCCCATCACCAAACCATCATCTCCCAGACCATACAGAACCTCATCACCTCAGGAGATCTCCCAACCACAGCTTCCAACCTCATAGTCCGGGAACCCCGCACTGCCCGGTTCTATCTCCTTCCCAAGATTCACAAGCCTGACCACCCTGGCCGACCCATTGTCTCAGCATGCTCCTGCCCCACTGAACTCATCTCTACCTACTTCGACACTGTCCTATCCCCCCTAGTCCAGGAACTCCCCACATACGTTCGAGAAACCACCCACGCCCTCCACCTCCTCCAAGACTTCCGTTTCCCCGGCCCCCAACGCATCATCTTCACCATGGATATCCAATCCCTCTACACCTCCATCCGCCATGACCAGGGCCTCCAAGCCCTCCGTTTTTTCCTCTCCAGACGTTCCCAACAGTACCCCTCCACCGACACTCTCATTCGTTTGGCCGAACTGGTTCTCACCCTTAACAATTTCTCCTTTGAATCCTCCCCCTTCCTCCAGACCAAAGGGATAGCCATGGGCACACGTATGGGCCCCAGCTATGCCTATCTCTTTGTTGGCTACGTAGAGCAGTTGATCTTCCGTAATTACACCGGCACCACTCCCCACCTCTTCCTCCGCTACATTGATGACTGCATTGGCGCCATCTCGTGCTCCCGCGAGGAGGTTGAGCAATTCATCAACTTCACCAACACATTCCACCCTGAGCTTAAATTCACCTGGACCATCTCTGACACCTCCCTCCCCTTCCTGGACCACTCCATCTCCATCAGTGACGAGCGACTTGACACTGACATCTTCTACAAACCCACCGACTCCCACAGCTACCTGGATTACACCTCTTCCCATCCTACCTCTTGCAAAAATGCCATCCCGTATTCCCAATTCCTCCGCCTCCGCCGTATCTCCTCCCAGGAGGAGCGGTTCCACCATAGAACACACCAGATGGCCTCCTTCTTTCGAGACCGCAATTTCCCTTACCACGTGGTTAAAGATGCCCTCCAACGCATCTCATCCACATCCCGCATCTCCGCCCTCAGACCCAACCCCTCCAACCGCAACAAGGACAGAACGCCCCTGGTGCTCACCTTCCACCCTACCAACCTTCGCATAAACCAAATCATCCGCCGACATTTCCGCCACCTCCAAACAGACCCCACCACCAGGGATATATTTCCCTCCCCACCCCTCTCCGCCTTCCTCAAAGACCGTTCCCTCCGTGACTACCTGGTCAGGTCCACGCCCCCCTACGACCCACCCTCCCATCCTGGCACTTTCCCCTGCCACCGCAGGAACTGTAAAACCTGCGCCCACACCTCCTCCCTCACCTCTATCCAAGGCCCCAAAGGAGCTTTCCACATCCATCAAAGTTTTACCTGCACATCCACTAATATCATCTATTGTATCCGTTGCTCCCGATGCGGTCGCCTCTACATTGGGGAGACTGGGCGCCTCCTAGCAGAGCGCTTTAGGGAACATCTCCGAGACACCCGCACCTATCAACCAAATCGCCCAGTTGCTCAACATTTCAACTCCCCCTCCCATTCTGCCGAGGATATGGAGGTGCTGGGCCTCCTCCACCGCCGCTCCCTCACCACCAGACGCCTGGAGGAAGAACGCCTCATCTTCCGCCTCGGAACACTTCAACCCCAGGTCATCAATGTGGATTTCAACAGTTTCCTCATTTCCACTTCCCCCACCTCATCCTAGCTTCTAACCTCCAGCAACTCGATCCCCTGACCTGTCCGGACTTGTCCGACCTGCGCAGCTCCTTTTCCACTATCCACTCCACCCTCTCCTCCCTGACCTATCACCTTCATCTCCTTCCCCACTGACCTATTGTACTCTATGCCACTCTCTCCCCACCCCCACCCTCCTCTAGCTTATCTCTCCACGCTTCAGGCTCTCTGCCCTGATTCCTGATGCAGGGCTTTTGCCCGAAACGTCGATTTTGCCTGTCCGCGGATGCTGCCTGAATTGCTGTGCTCTTCCAGCACCACTGATCCAGAATACATCATAAACAGCCCACCAAGATTTCACATCGGAGTGGTGACTGTGTATTTTACCAAATGCATGGTTGTTTCAAAATCTCCCAAGTCAGTGTTGCTCATCAGACAACCATGCGTCCTGTTTGAGTGTCAGCCTGTTTTGTGACCCTGATCTGCTCCTTGGTTTAGCTCACCCAGTAGATATAGTTACTTCTGAACTATTAATTCAATCTGGAGTTTCCTTCCTGTGTTTGACAAGAACTTCTGCTTCTACTCCTCCTTCATTACGCCTCGTTCATTTCCAGTTTGTTGGGAATAACGAGGTGAGCCAGGAGACAGGGTAGACTTACCGGTGAATGTTGCAGTGATGGCGCAGACACCAAGAGCTGTTCACCCTAATTCTCTGCTGTCAACATTCATTAATTCCACACCAACAGGAAATACTTCATTGTACTCCTATCGATGTGGTTTGCACTGTGATTGCGGTTTCTTTTCTTGTGGATTATGAAGTCTATTTACATCTCGAAAGGATCATAATATTTGGAGGAAGGAATGACTCCTCACCTCAGGCATAAGGGCCAGACACATTATTCGGAGAATGTGAGCCGAATCCCCCACATGCTACCGAGGGGGCAGAAAGCCTGTTAGCTGGGCCACTCTCAATTTGTCTCCGAATGTCAGACTTTTCAAAGAGCAGAAATGGGAAATGAGGAAAATGGGCAGACCGAGAGACCGAGAATGTGAAAGAGGGTCAGGTGCATTCACACAGAAAGAAATAAATATGGAGACGCATATTGCGGGAGATACTGAAAGAACCAATTCTCCAATCGACATGGCTGCTGACTGACAGAAACAAATAATATAAAAAAGGGAACTATTAAGCACAGCCTTTCACCAGCTCCGGGCAACGGAAGGATTCTTACAGCCAACAAAATCATTTTGGATTTTCAACATTGACGGTTGTAAGCTAATGAAAGATTTTGGTAAATACCCTGACAGGGAAAACTGATTATTTTACCAAAAATATAATACAGAAATGTCGAAGTAACCTCGCTCTGCCGATATGAAGCATTAACTCTGTTTCTCTCCACTGTCCTCCTGAGTTTTTCTATCAAATCTTGGTTTTGGTTCAGATTTCAAACATCTGCAGTTCTTTGTTTCATGTTATTCTTAACAACGTTTGAGACAAAACCAATGACCTGACGGCTTCAGAAACTCGGTCAGAAATACTGTTAGCAAGATATCTTTGCAGAACACATCGCCCGTTCACTGACCAGGAATCACCCTTTCCCCTTCGGAGAGTGCACCAACTCCTAACCGTGAGATTAAAAGGGAAGGCGACAGAAGCTGTCGCAGTTATTCTCAATGAAACACTTATGCATTTCATTTTGGTTCATTTTCGCTGCACATTAGTTTCCTCCCCCCACGATATCTCCCCCCATTCAACATCCTCCCCCCTCGACATCCCCCCCTCGACATCCCCCCTCGACATCTCCCCCCCCCCCCCGATTCTCCATCCAAATACAACAGGACCCTCACATAAACGCCTCCAAAAATACATAAGCCCCTCCTCCCCTCTGTGTCTACATATATCACACAACACTAGCTTTCAGAGAATCCTGTTACACTATAACCTGCTGTTGTCCCAGTCCAACACTGGCAACTCCATCATCGAAATATTAAGATCACCATTGAGCTTTTAACCAGATGCTTGCTTGAAACACACAGAGCAAGATCCCATGATCAGCAGTGCAACCACAGACAGATCGTGTGTGTCTCTGATACTGGTTAAGGGTTTGATTCTGTCCTGGACAAGAGGGAGCAATCCTCCTGTTGAACAAATTCCAAACATTTCCCCCTTCCTGCTCTGTGTCCTGCACTCTCTGATCTCCGTCTTGTGCTCTCTCCATCTGAGATCTCTCTCTCTCTGTTCTCACTGTCTCCATCTCTGATTTCTCTTCCCTCCCTCTCTCTGTTTTCTCCCCTTACTCTCTCCATCTCCGAGATGTCTCTGTTCCTCCCCTCTCTCCCTCTATCTCTGAAATCTCTTCCTCTGTGTTCCCCCCTCTCATTGTCTCCATCTCGAAGATCTTTCTCTCTGCATCTCAGATTTCTCACATTTTATCCCCTGGCGTATGCACATGACTCTGACATTAGAATGGGGCTTTGGAGAGAGTTTCTCATGATAAGATATTCATTCCCTCCTCCGGGAGTCCTTCCTCCCAGACCCTGGGGGTGTAACCAGTTTGTGTCACAATCCCAAGGCCCTGGTTCCTTTAACCCCAGGCCTCAAATCCATTTTAAACAAATGAACCTTCCAATGGGATAGTCAGTGCTCTCTTTCGCTACTCTGTCTCTCTGTCGCCCCCTTCACACCCCCATTCTCCCTCCACCCCTCTCTCTGTCCCTGGAGCTGGAGTGAGAGAGAGGGAGGCAGTGACATCTGTGGGATCAGACTGTGCAGAAGCTCCCCCTCCATCTTTTCCCCCCTTTGTCTCCCCCAGTCCAGACCACAACACACCCCCTTGTGGTAAAATTCCCAGAGACAGCCTGAACCCCACCATTCTTTTCCCCGTGTGTGTGTGTAAATGAACGACAAGGAGACAGGACAGTTTCTGATTATTCTCTCTCTGTGTCTGATGATTCCTCGCGGCAGAAGTGATTTAATTCTCTCTGTCTCTGCGTCGTCCCGAGCTTCGGCTCCTGGATCCAATCTCCTCCTCACCCTCAGGGTTAGGGGGAGTGGGGGGGGGGGGGAACACAGAAATAAAAACAAATCAATTTGAAATAAAATACAACTGTGGCACCAAAAGCACAGCAAGATCCCACAGCTCTCTCTGCCTTCCCCAATCTCCCACGTGACCCTGGTTCAGTTTAATTATTGCAGAATGAATGAATGAATTGCTGACCATCCCAGTGACATTGGAATACACAGACATCACCGCAGAGCAGTTGACCAGAGGCTTGAAACATTAATAAACAGGTACGCACAGCGAGATCCCACAAGCAGCAATCTAATCCCACACACATCATGGGTGATGCTGGTTAAGGGTTGACTTATTTGTGTCAAATCCCAAGGCCCCAGTTACCTTAGCCCCAGGCTTCAAACCTGTTCAAAAACGACAAGGCCTCAATCCGACAGGACCCGGTTTACCAGAGGTCCTGGTAAAAGCCAGCCCCCCTCCCCAGAGAAAAGAGATTAAAGCTCAGGGGAATACACAGACAAAACTCACCTGGGCCCAACAGGATGCTGCCTGTCAAACAGGCCTCAGGACTGCGTTCCCCCTCTGGAGGAAGCTCTTGTTTGATGGTTTCCTGCTCCGAAACACACACTTTTCAAATCCTCAGGTGGCCAGGAAGATCCCTTTGCGAGGAAAGAGCCAGCATTAATGGGAAGGCCGAGCAGGAAAATCTTTCACAGGGAGATAGCACAGCAAGATCCCAGCTTTTCCCCTCTCAGTGAGGCAGACAATTTCTCAGGAATATCCAAACACCAGCACGTCGTGTGATGAGTTGAGTTTTCATGTTGAAAAGTTTTTGAAATGACGGGTTAGCCGATTAAAACCACTCACTGCCTGCAACGATGGCATTAGGGCAATTGACGCACAGCAAGATCCCACAAGTGACAGTGCTGCAGAAGCTCGATAAACTGATCATTTTTATTTCGAGTTTAATTATTTCCTGTCACCCCAGAATCAAATATTGTAGCTATTTCACAATCTCACACTGCCCCCTCTCTCCTGTATATTTTGCTCTCACCATTTTCCATTTCTTTCTCTCACTCTCTTTCTCTCCATGTCCAATTCGATCATCCTGCCGTCTCTATGACCCACTTTCCTCTGATAGTGTGACAATTCTATCCAGAGGCTCAGATATTTTGGGTTAGAGTTCCCTCCCGAGGGAGTCCCCTCTCCCAGATCCTGGGGATTTCACCTGTTTGTGTCACCAATGCCCCGGTTACTTTAACCCCAGGCTTCAAACCTGTGATCTGACAGGTCCCGGTTAACCAGAGGTCCCGACAAACCAGGCTCCCACCCCCCACCCCACCTCCAGAGGAGATGAAACCTCGGGGAAGGAAACAGACCCCCCTCACCTGGGCCCCACGGGCTGCAGCCTGGCCAACAGACCTCAGGCCTGTGCTCCCCGCCCTCTGGACGTTGTTCTTGTCCAAGGCTTTCCTGCCACCCCAGGCATTTTGGATCTTCACTTTCCTGATTTTCCCACAAAAGTTCCTCGGGATAAAAGAAAGAAGAGATGAGTTGGTGGGGGGGGCGGGGGAGCGAGAGCAGTGTGATGCAAAATTACACAGCAAGATCCCAATTTAAACACAATCCCACCACTCCCTTCCCCCATCCCCAATGCATTTCATAACTTCACAGCAACATCAAAATACAAACAAATCATAAGAAAGCAATTAACCAGAGGCTTGAAACATTATTAAACACACACACACACACACACACACACACACACACACACACACACACACACACACACACACACACACACACACACACACACACACACACACACACACACACACACACACCGACACACACAGACACACCCCAACACAGGACATGGGCACTGTGCACAGATTTAGTCTGGGGGGTAGAGTTAGTGAGGGTCTGAGCTCAAGTATCATCACAGAAATGTCTCTGTGTGAGAGAGATAGTGAGACCATGCCTGTGTATGTGAGAGAGAGATAGTGAGACCGTGCCTCTGTGTCTGTGAGAGAGATAGTGAGAACATACCTCTGTGTGTGTGTGAGATAGTGAGACCAAGCCTCTGTGTGTGTGTGTGTGTGTGTGTGTGAGAGAGAGAGTGAGACCATGTGTGTGTTTCCATCAGAGTGCCCAGTTTCCGTGTCAGTGCTATCCCTCCATAATGTAACTATGTATAAACCACGTGTTTATGTCGCTGTCCCAGTAATGATTCACAAACCATACACTGTCCCTCACTCTCATTTACTCACACTCTCACACGTGTACACACACCCTCACCACCACATTCAGTCCCTCACACACATGCCTTTCACACACTTGCAGACATCCACACTGGCATGCACACACACACACGCAGTCACTCACAAATGCATAGTCAAACACTTTCACACGCACTATCACAATCTCTCTCACACTAACACACAAACATACACACTTGCACACACTCTCGCTCTGTCTCTCTGACATACACACACTTTCACTCACTCATTCTCTCTCTCTACACTCTCTCTCTCACATACTCGCTTCCACATACTCTCTCAGTTACACACACTCTTACACACACAATCTCATACACACTTTCTGACACACGCACCCCCACACACTCACATTCACCATCTCATATATGCTCACTTTCACACACTCGCTCTCTCTCTCTCCAAAACTCTGTCTCTCTCCCACACACACTTGCAAAGTCTCTCACACATGCCCTCTCTCTCACGTGTGCACTCACTCTCTCTCACATGCATACACACACTCGCATGCACTCACTCTTTCACATACACTCACACATTCCTCTCACTCTCACACTCTCTTTCTCGCACTCACACATACTCTCATGCATGAGCACATCATATCTCACACACGCTCACTCTCTTTCTCACTCACATGCGCACATTTTCTATCTCATGCGCGCACACTATCTCATGCACACACTAATACACAGGCATTCTCTCTCTCACACACACACGGATTCTCTCTCTCACACACGCATTCTCTCTCTCACGCACGCATTCTCTCTCTCACACACACAAATTCTCTCTCACACACACACACACTTGTTCTCTCTCTCACACACGCATTGTCTCTTTCGCACACTCATTCTCTCTCTCACGCATGCATTCTCTCTCTTGCACACTCATTCTCTCACGCACGTATTCTCTCTGTCGCACACTCATTCTCTTGCACACTTATTCTCTCTCACTCACGCATTCGCTCTCTTGCACACTCATTCTCTCTCTCACGCATGCACTCTCTCTCACACACAGGCATTCTCTCTGTCACGCATACATTCTCTCTCTCGCACACTCATTCATTCTCACACGCACGCATTCTCTCTCTCGCACATTCATTCTCTCTCTTGCACACTCATTCTCTCTCACACACACATTTGCTCTCTTGCGCACTCATTCTCTCTCTCACGCACACAGGCATTCTCTCTGTCACACACACATGAATTCTCTCTCTCTCACACACACGCATTCTCTCTCGCACACTCAATCTCTCTCTCACACAAGCATTCTCTCTCTCGCACACTCATTCTCTCTCTCACGCACGCATTCTCTCTCTTGCACACTCATTCTCTCTCTCACGGACGCATTCTCTCTCTCGCACACTCATTCTCTCATGCAAGCATTCTCTCTCTCGTACACTCATTCTCTCTCACGCATGCATTTGCTCTCTTGCACACGCATTCCCTCTCTCACGCACGCATTATCTCTCTCGCACACAGGCATTCTCTCTGTAACACACACACGAATGCTCTCTCTCTCTCACATGCATTCTCTCTCTCACGCATGCATTCTCTCTCTCACATACTCATTCTCTCTCATGCACGCATTCGCTCTCTTGCACACTCATTCTCTCTTTCACGCACGCATTCTCTCTCTTGTACACAGGCATTCTCTCTTTCACGCATGCATTCTCTCTCTCACACACTCATTCTCTCTCTCACGCATGCATTCGCTCTCTCGCACACTCATTCTCTCTCGCACACTCATTCTCTCTCTCACACAAGCATTCTCTCTCTTGCACACTCATTCTCTCATGCACACATTCTTTCTCTCGCACATTCATTCTCTCTCTCACGCACACATACTCTCTCTTGCACAAATATTCTCTCTCTCACGCAGGCATTCTCTCTCTCACACACTCATTCTCTCTCTCACGCACGCATTCTCTCTCTCGCATACTCATTCTCTCTCTCGCACACTCATTCACTCTCTCACGCATGCATTCTCTCTCTCTCACACATTCTCTCTCACACACACGCATTCTTGCTCTCTCTCGCACATACATTCTCTCTCTCACACATATTCTCTCTCTCAAGCACACAATCATTCTCTCTCTCACACACGGATTCTCTCTCTCTCTCTCACACACACACAGGCATTCCCATCTCTCGCACACACACATTCTCTCTCTCTCGCACACAGGCATTCTCTCTCTCTCACACACACATCTCTCTCTCTCTCTCACACAGGCAATCCCATCATTCGCGCACACGCATTCTCTCTCTCTCTCGCACACAGCATTCTCTGTCTCTCTCTCTCGCACACACGCATTCCCTCTCTCTCTCTCACACACGCATTCTCTCTCTCTCGCACACACGCATTCTCTCTCTCTCTCTCGCACACACGCATTCTCTCTCTCTCGAACACACATTCTCTCACAGATGCATTCTTTCTCTTACACAGTCACACGTTCTCTCTCTCACACACACGCATTCTCTCTCTCTCACACACACACATCTCTCTCTATCTCTCTCTCTCACACAGACAATCCCATCACTCGCGCACACGCATTCTCTCTCTCTCGCACACAGCATTCTCTCTCTCTGTCGCACACACGCATTCCCTCTCTCTCTCTCACACACGCATTCTCTCTCTCTCTTGCACACACGCATTCTCTCTCTCTCTCTCGCACACACGCATTCCCTCTCTCTCTCTCACACACACGCATTCTCTCTCTCTCTCTCTCGCACACACGCATTCTCTCTCTCTCTCGCGCACACGCATTCTCTCTCTCTCGCACACACATTCTCTCACAGATGCATTCTTTCTCTTACACAGTCACTCGTTCTCTCTCTCACACACACGCATTCTCTCTCTTGCACACACGCATTCTCTCTCTCTCACACACACTCATTCTCTCTCTCTCTCGCACACACATTCTCTCACAAACACATTCTTTCTCTTACACAGACACTCGTTCTCTCTCACACACACACTCATTCTATCTCTCTCTCGCACACACATTCTCTCACAGACACATTCTTTCTCTTACACAGACACTCGTTCTCTCTCACACACACACGCATTCTCTCTCTCTTGCACACACGCATTCTGTCTCTCTCACACACACTCATTCTCTCTCTCACACACACGCATTCTCTCTCTCACACACACACACGTGCATTCTCTCTCTCTCACCCGCACACGCAATCTCTCTCTCTCTCACACACGCATTCTCTCTCTCACACACACACTCATTCTCTCTCTCTCGCGCACACATTCTCTCACAGACACATTCTTTCTCTTACACAGACACTCGTTCTCTCTCTCACACACGCATTCTCTCTCACACACATACGCATTCTCTCTCTCACACACATTCCCTCTGTCTCTCGCACACACGCATTCTCTCTCTCTCTCTTGCACGCACGCATTCTATCTCTCTAGCACGCACACATTCTCTTTCACTCTCTCTCACGCACGCATTCTCTCTCTCTTGCACGCAGTCCCTTTCTCTCTCTCGCACGCACTCTCTCTTTCAAACACGCACGCATTCTCTCACTCACGCACACATTCACTCTTTTTTGCAACCACACGCACTCTATTTCTCTTACACATACACTCACTCACTCAGTCTTTTGTGCACCCACACACACTCTGGCACACATGGACTCTCTTTCTCCTACACACACACTCACTCTTTCTTGCACCCATATGCACACTCGCACACATGCACTCTCTTTCTCTTACACACACTCTCACTCCTTCTTGCACCCACACCCACTCATGCACTCACTTCCTCTTACACACACACTTACTCTTTCTTGCACGTGCACACACTCTCACACACATGCACTCTCTTCGTTCTATACACACACACTCACTCTTTCTTGCACCCATGCACACTGTTACACACATGCACTCTCTTCCTCTTACACAAGCACACTCAATTTTTCTTGCACCCATGCACAATCTTGCACACATGTGCTCTCTTTCTCTTACACACACACACTCACTCTTTCTCGCATCCACGCACACTTTCGCAGACATGCACTCTCATTCTCTTATGCACTCACACTCACTCTTTCTCGCTCACATGATCCAGAACTAGAGGGCATAGGTTTAGTGTGAGAGGGGAAAGATATGAAAGAGACCTAAGGGGCAACTTGTTCAGTCAGAGGGTGGTACATGAATGGAATGAACTGTCAGAGGAAGTGGTGGAGGCTGGTACAATTGCAACATTTAAAATGCAGCTCGATGGGTATATGAATGGGAAGGTTTCGAGGGAGATGGGCCAAGTGTTTCAAAAAGAGACGAGAGTAGGTTAGGATATCTGGTCAGCATGGACGGGTTGGACCAAATGGTCTGTTTCCATGCTGTACATCTCTATGACTGTATGACTCTGCGATTTTGTGACTCACTCCTGGATATCTGTTATTCTGTATGTAAACCACCCCGAATCCCTCGATTAGATTCCAGTCTGTCCCTCACTCCTGGGATCTGATATGCTGTGTATAAACCATAAACCACTCAATTAGATTCCAGTCTGGAACTCACTCCTGGTTATGGGTTAATGGATTTGTGAAGTGATCATTGTTGGATATAAGACTCAAGACAAGATAAACTAAAGGGTCAAATGTTACATTGGGAGCAGGAACACAGAAATCTGCTGGTACATTTGAGAATATACTGAGTATCAGGTAGCCCAGAGTGAGTTAAGGTCTGGAATCCAATTGAAGGGTTCAGGGTGCTTTATTTACAGAATAACAGATACCCCGGAGTGGGGAACAGAATGGAAGCTAATCAAGGGGTTCAGCGTGATTTATATACAAAATAACAGATGGCCCGGAGTGAGTTACATCCTGGAATCTAATCGAAGGAATCGGTGTGGTTTATATACAGAGTAACAGATACACTGGAGTGAGTTACAGCTTGGAATTTAATCGAGGGGTTCAGTGTGGTCATATACAGAGTAAAAAGATAGCCCGGAATGATTTACAGACTTGAATCTCGTCAAGGTCAGTGTGGGATTTGAGAAACCCTTCAATTTGGGATGAGGCCTGGCCAGGCAGGATTCTGATCCAACGCTGCAAATCTACAATTCAGTGGCTGAGCTCTTTCAGGTTTTGTATATTATGTTTCTCTCATATATTAGGAGTTTGGAAAGTAAGGCAGACCCCTTACTGGAATGTCACATTGTCTCTCCGCATTCACTGTAAACAGGTTCTGGGATTTGCATTTTAATCACCTTCAAAGAACTGTCTCCATTTCCTATCTCTGCTAGCATCAATGAATGGAAATGGCTTTTGACACATTTCCCCCTCTCCCTTGCTGAAAGTATTCCTGACACAAATCAGTCAGGCAGACATTTTAGATTGGTCCACAGCCACCATTTTATATCAGCCACCATTTTATACCTTCCAGAAGCTGTCTCTATTTCCTATCTTGCAAGGGAATTCATGTTATGATGATGCATTCAAGCAGGACAGTAAACAGCTTTTGAGATTTTCCCCATTGTGACAGAAATTCAGCCCCAATCTGAAACTTGGAGATATGTAACAGAACAGAAATGAAACAGCAGCTTTCTGTGTTCCTGCTCCCAATGTAACATTTGACCATTTAGTTTATCTTGTCTTCGGTCTAATGTCCAACAAGGATAACTTCACTGATACAATAACACATCCCCAGGAGTGAGTTCCAGACTGGAATCTAATTGAGGTGTTTAGGGTTTACATACAGCATATGAGGTACCCAGGAGTGAGGGACAGGCTGGAATCTAATCGAGGGATTCGGGTGATTTACATACAGCATATGAGGTACCCAGGAGTGAGGGAGAGACTGGAATCTAATCGAGGGGTTCAGGGTGGTTTATATACGGCAAACCAGATACCCAGGAGTGAGTTACAGCCTGGAATCTAATCGAGGGGTTCAGGGTGGTTTACATACAGAATAACAGATAACAAGGAGTGAGTCACAAAATCGCAGAGTCATACAGTCAAAGAGACGTACAGCATGGAAACAGACCCTTTGGTCCAACCCGTCCATGCTGACCAGATATCCTAACCTACTCTAGTCTCTTTTTCAAGCACTTGGCCCATCTCCCTCGTAACCTTCCCATTTATATACCCATCGAACTGCATTTTAAATGTTGCAATTGTACCACACTTCACCACTTCCTCCGACAGTTCATTCATGTACCACCCTCTGAGTGAACAAGTTGCCCCTTAGGTCTCTTTCATATCTTTCCCCTCTCACGCTAAACCAATGCCCTCTAGTTCTGGACTCCCCTACACCAAGGAAAAGACTTTGCCTATTTATCTCTGACCGGAAGTTACAGCCCAGAATTTAATCGCGGGGTTCAGGGTGGTTTATATACAGAATAACAAATAGCCCGGAGTGAGTTACAGCCTGGAATCGAATTGACGTGTTCAGGGTGGGTTATATACAGAATAACAGATAGCACAGAGTGAGTTACAGTCTGGAATCTAATCACGGGGTTCAGGGTGGTTTTCTACAGAATAACAGATAGCCCGAAGAGAGTTACAGCCTGGAATCGAATCGAGGGGTTCAGGGTGGGTTATATAGAGAATAACAGATAGCCCAGAGTGAGTTACAGAATGGAATCTAATCAAGGGCTTCAGCGAGGTTTACACACAGAATAACAGATAACAAGGAGTGAGTCACAAAACCATGGAGACATACAGTCGTGGAAATGTACAGCATGGAAACAGACCCTTTGATCCAATCCCACCATGCCGACCTGATATCCTAACCTACTCTAGTCTCTTTTGCAAGCACTTGGCCCATCTCCCTCGAAACCTTCCCATTCACATACCCTTTCTCGCTCCATTTTAAATGTTGCAATTGTACCAGCCTCCACCACTTCCTCTGACAGTTCATTCCATTCATGTACCACCCTCTGAGTGAACAAGTTGCTCCTTAGGTCTCTTTCATATCTTTCCCCTCTCACACTAAACCTCTGCCCTCTAGTTCTGGACTCCCCTACACCAAGGAAAATACTTTGTCTATTTATCCTATCCATGCCCGTCATGATTTTATAAACCTCGATAAAGTCACCCCTCAGCCTCTGATGCTCCAGGGAAAACAGCCCCAGCCTATTCAGCCTCTCCCTGTAGCTCAAGTCCCCTAACCTGGCAACCTCCTTGTAAATCTTTTCTGAACTCTTTCACATTTCACAACATCCTTCCAATAGGAAGGAGACCAGAATTGCACGCCATATTCCAAAAGTGGCCTAACCCATGTCCAGTCCAGCCGCAACATAACATCTCAATGCCTATACTCAAAACTCTGACCAATAAAGGAAAGCATGCCAAACGCTGCCTTCATTATCTTATCCACCTGCCCCTCTGCTCGCACGGAGTTTCAAACCTGCACTTCAAAGTCTTTTTGTTCAGCAACTCTCCCGCGGACCTGACCATTAAGTGTGTAAGTCCTGCTGAAATTTGCTTTCCCAAAATGCAGCACCTCGTGTTTATCGAAGTGGAATAGAATTGAAGGTTTTGGGGTGTTTTTCAAACATGCCAGTCACACATACATGGAAGTGAGTTACACGTTGGTATTTAATCGAGAGGGTTCCGGGCGATTCATATAATCCCGACAGTGGGGAAACAAGCCCTTCAGCCCAACAAGACCACACTGACCCTCAGAAGAATAATCCATCCAGACCCATTTCCCCACATTTACCCCTGACGAATGCAACTCACCTACACATCCCTGAATACCATGGGCAATTTTAACGGGGTTTGGATTGGATGGTTAATATACAGAATAACAGCCACCCAGGAGTGTGATACAGACTGGAATCTAATCAAAGGATTGAGGTGGCTAATGTGCAGAGCCCCTTAAAATTGGAAGTCAGTTACAGATTGGAATTTTATCAAGGGGATTTGGGATGATTTTGTGTAGAATAACAAATACCCAGGAGTGAACTGCAGATTGCACCCAAATTGAGGGTATTGGGCGATTTATAGACAGAGCAACGGGATACGAGAGGAGAGAAAGCAGAGGAGAAAGTTCCCACCATGGACCAACTCAACAATGAGCTGAGTCACACAGCATTCAACTGCTGTATGTGGAGGTTTCCATGTGTTCTGAAAGATGGGAGAGAAACAGGCAGATACCCACACTCTCTATGATGTTGCAGTCAAATATCTGAAGGACAGGGAATCCCTAAGCAGAGACGCAGAGTTAAACTCTGTTTAAACTCTCTCCATCACACACACACACCCACACACAGAAACTGAATATAATGTGGAGAAATGTCCATGTGCAGCACAGATTTCCAAACTAACTCAGTGACAGACGAAAACCCCGTTCTCTGCCCAGTCCCCACTTCCAGACCCAGGGAGGTTTTGTCCCTGACCCAGGGCAGGTTTCTGACTGGATATTATTACATTGCAACATGAAGGTACTGAGTGTAACAGTATGTTACATCCCGTCATGTCATCTACTTTGCTGTCAGTGTTTTGTGAATTATATTGAAAACATTGGCAGGTGCAAGAGAATATTCTGGAAGGTGATTTGCAATAAGAATAGAAAAAGCTGAAAGTTTCTGTGTAAAATGATGAGAAATTCTGAAACAGTATTGTTCAGATGCTACAGCTGCTCATGTACGTAAACATCAGTAAGTTAACATGATGGTAGTGCCAGCAGATAGCAGAACCCGCGATACATTGATCATTATTGAGATTAGATTGTGTTGGCAACATGAGTTTAACATGACAGGAAGTGGAATCAAATCAATGGGTTCAGGGTGGTTAATATACAAAATAACAGATAGCCCGGAGTGACTTAAGGCATGGAATCTAATTGAGGGGTTCAGAGTGGTTTATATACAGAATAACAGATAGCCCAGGGTGAGTTAAGGCATGGAATCCAATCAAGGGGTTCAGGCTGGTTTATGTGACAGAATAACAGAAATCCCGGAGTGAGTTAAAGCCTGGAATGTAATTGAGGGGTTCGGGGTGGTTTATATACAGAAAACAGATACCCTGGAGTGAGTTAAGGCATGGAATCTGATTGAGGGGTTCAGGTTTGTTTATATACAGAATAACAGATTGCCCTGAATGAGTTAATGCCTGGAATCTAATCGAGGAGTTCAGAGTGGTTTATATACAGAATAACAGATATCCCGGAATGAGTTGCAGCCTGGAATCAAATCGAGGGGTTCAGGGTGGTTTTTATACAGCATAACAGATACCCAAGAGTGAGTTACAACCTGGAATCTAATCGAGGGGTTAAGTGTGGTTTATATACAGAATAACAGATATCCCCAGGTGAGATACAGCCTGGAACCTAATCAAGGGTTCAGGTTGGTTTATGTTACAGAATAACAGATAGCTCGGAGTGAGTTATTGCCTGAAATGTAATCGAGGTGTTCAGGCTGGTTTATATACAAAAACAGATACGCTGGAGTGAGTTAAGGCATGGAATCTAATTGAGGGGTTCAAGCTTGTTAGTATACAGAATAACAGATAGCCCTGAGTGAGTTAATGCCTGGAATCTAATCGAGGAGTTCAGAGTGGTTTATATACAGAATAACAGATGCCACAGAATGAGATACAGACTGGAATCTAATCGAGGGGATCAGAGTGGTTTATATATAGAATAACAGATAGCCAGGAATGATTGCAGCCTGGAATCAAATCTAGGGGTTCAGGGTGTATTTTATACAGCACGACAGATACCCGAGAGTGAGTTACAACCTGGAATCTAATCGAGGGGTTAAGTGTGGTTTATATACAGAATAACAGATATCCCCAGGTGAGTTACAGCCTGGAACCTAATCAAGGGTTCAGGTTGGTTTATGTTACAGAATAACAGATAGCTCGGAGTGAGTTATTGCCTGAAATGTAATCGAGGTGTTCAGGGTGGTTTATATACAAAAACAGATACGCTGGAGTGAGTTAAGGCATGGAATCTAATTGAGGGGTTCAAGCTTGTTAGTATACAGAATAACAGATAGCCCTGAGTGAGTTAATGCCTGGAATCTAATCGAGGAGTTCAGAGTGGTTTATATACAGAATAACAGATGCCACAGAATGAGATACAGACTGGAATCTAATCGAGGGGATCAGAGTGGTTTATATATAGAATAACAGATAGCCAGGAATGATTGCAGCCTGGAATCAAATCTAGGGGTTCAGGGTGTATTTTATACAGCACGACAGATACCCGAGAGTGAGTTACAACCTGGAATCTAATCGAGGGGTTAAGTGTGGTTTATATACAAAATAACAGATACCCCGGAGTGAGTTTCTGCCTGGAATCTAATCAAGGGGTTCAGGGTGGTTTATATACAGAATAACAGAAAGGCGCGGAAAGAGTTACAGCCTGGAATCTAATCGCTGATTTCGGGGTGGATTATGTACAAAATAACAGGTAGCCCGGAGTGAATTATATCCTGGAATCTAATTGAGGGGTTCAGGGTAGTTTTTATACAGCATAACAGATTCCCGAGAGTGAGTTATAACCTGGAATCTAATTGAGGGGTTAAATATGGTTTATATACAAATAACAGATACCCCGGAGTGAGTTACAGCCTGGAATCTAATCGAGGGGGTTCAGGGTGGTTTATATACAGAATAACAGAAAGGCCGGAAAGAGTTACAGCCTGGAATCTAATCGCTGATTTCGGGGTGGATTATGTACAAAATAACAGGTAGCCCGGAGTGAATTATATCCTGGAATCTAATTGAGGGGTTCAGGGTAGTTTTTATACAGCATAACAGATTCCCGAGAGTGAGTTATAACCTGGAATCTAATTGAGGGGTTAAATATCGTTTATATACAAAATAACAGATACCCCGGAGTGAGTTACAGCCTGGAATCTAATCGAGGGAGTTCAGGGTGGTTTATATACAGAATAACAGAAAGGCCGGAAAGAGTTACAGCCTGGAATCTAATCGCTGATTTAGGGGTGGATTATGTACAAAATAACAGGTAGCCCGGAGTGAGTTATATCCTGGAATCTAATTGAGGGGTTCAGGGTGATTTTTATACAGAATAACAGATACCCCGGATTGAGTTACAGCTTGGAATTTAATCGAGGGGTTCAGTGTGGTTATGTACAGAGTAAAAAGATAGCCCGGAGTGGTTTACAGCCTTGAATCTCGTCAATGGGTTCCCAATTTGAACCCACAGAACGTAAGCGTGGGATTTGTGAAACCCTTCAATTTGGGATGAGGCCTGGCCAGGCAGAATTCTGATCCAACGCTGCAAATCTACAATTCAGTGGCTGAGCTCTTTCAGGTTTTGTATATTATGTTTCTCTCATATATTAGGAGCTTGGAAAGTAAAGCAGATCTTACTGGAATGTCACATTGTCTCTCCGCATTCACTGTAAACAGGTTCTGGGATTTGCATTTTAATCACCTTCAAAGAACTGTCTCCATTTCCTATCTCTGCTAGCATCAATGAATGGAAATGGCTTTTGGCACATTGCCCCCTCTCCCTTGCTGAAAGTATTCCTGACACAAATCAGTCAGGCAGACATTTTAGATTGGTCCACAGCCACCATTTTATATCAGCAAAACGATGACATTGAGTTTATAAATAAGGAAAAGCAAGAGAGACTGGCAACATCAATACAGTTTGAAAATATACAAAACATTGAACATGCACACAGAATCACACACACAGAGATACAGACACCTTCCAGAAGCTGTCTCCATTTCCTATCTTGCAAGGGAATTCATGTTATGATGCTGCATTCAAGCAGGACAGTAAACAGCTTTTGAGACTTTCCCCATTGTAACAGAAATTCAGCCCCAATCTGAAACTTGGAGATATGTAACAGGACAGAAATGAAACAACAGCTTTCTGTGTTCCTGCTCCCAATGTGACATTTGACTATTTAGTTTATCTTGTCTTCAGTCTAACATCCAACAAGGATAATTTCACAGATCCAATAACAGATCCCCAGGAGTGAGTTCCAGACTGGAATCTAATTGAGGTGTTTAGGGTTTACATACAGCATATGAGGTACCCAGGAGTGAGGGACAGGCTGGAATCTAATCGAAGGATTCGGGTGATTTACATACAGCATATGAGGTACCCAGGAGTGAGGGACAGACTGGAATCTAATCGAGGGGTTCAGGGTGGTTTATATACGGCAAACCAGATACCCAGGAGTGAGTTACAGCCTGGAATCTAATCGAGTGGTTCAGGATGGTTTACATACAGAATAACAGATAACAAGGAGTGAGTCACAAAATCGCAGAGTCATACAGTCAAAGAGACGTACAGCATGGAAACAGACCCTTTGGTCCAACCCGTCTATGCCGACCAGATATCCTAACCTACTCTAGTCTCTTTTTCAAGCACTTGGCCCATCTCCCTCGAAACCTTCCCATTCATATACCCATCGAGCTGCATTTTAAATGTTGCAATTGTACCAGCCTCCACCACTTCCTCTGACAGTTCATTCCATTCATGTACCATCCTCTGAGTGAACAAGTTGCCCCTTAGGTCTCTTTCATATCTTTCCCCTCTCACGCTAAACCAATGCCCTCTCGTTCTGGTTCCTCTACACTGAGGAAAAGACTTTGTCTATTTATCCTATTCTTGCCCCTCATGATTTTATAAACCTTGATAAGGTCACCCTTCAGCCTCTGATCCTCCAAGGAAAACAGCCCCAGCCTATTCAGCCTCTCCATGTGGCTCAAATCCTCTAACCCTGGCAACTTCCTTGTAAATCTTTTCTGAACCCTTTCAAGTTTCACAACATCTTTCCGATAGGAAGGGGACCAGAATTGCACGCAATAAACCAAGAGTGACCTAACCCATGCCCTGTACAGCCGCAACATGACCTCCCAACTCCTGTACTCGGTACTCTGACCAATAAAAGAAAGCATACAAAACGCCTTCTTCACTATCCTATCTACCTGCAACTCCACTTTCAAGGAGCTATGAACCTGCATTCCTAGGTCTCTGTTCAGCAACACACCCTAGGACCTTACCATTAAGGGTAGAAGTCCTGCTAAGATTTGCTTTCTCAAAATGCAGCACATCGCATTTATCTGAATTAAACTCCATCTGCCACTTCTCAGTCCATTGGCCCATCTGGTCAAGATCCTGTTGTAAAATGAGGAAACCCTCTTTGCTGTCCACTACACCCGTCGATGCCGACCAGATATCCTAACCTATTCTAGTCTCTTTTGCCAGCACTTGGCCCATCTCCCTCCAAACCTTCCCATTCACATACCCTTTCTCGCTGCATTTTAAATGTTGCAATTGTATCAGCCTCAACCACTTCCTCTGACAGTTCATTCCATTCATGTACCATCCTCTGAGTGAACAAGTTGCCCCTTAGTTCTCTATCATATCTCTCCCCCCTCACACTAAACCTATGCTGTCTAGTTCTGGACCATGTGTGCGAGCGTGTGTGTGAGTGCAAGAAAGAGTGAGTGCGTGTGTGTGTAAGAGAAAGAAAGTGCATGTGTGCGAGTGTGTGGGTGGGTGCAAGAAAGAGTGAGTGTGAGTGCATAACAGAATGAGAGTGCATGTGTGCGAGAATGTGCACGGGTGCGAGAAAGCGTGAGTGTATGTGCAAGAGAAAGAGAGTTCATGTGTGCGAGACTGTGCATGGGTGCAAGAAAGATTGAGTGTGCTTGTGTAAGAGGAAGAGAGTGCATGTGTGTGAGAGTGTGTGCGCGTGCAGGAAGGAGTGAATGTGTGTGTAAGAGGAAGAGAGTGCATGTGTGTGAGTGTGCATGGGTGCAAGAAAGAGTGAGTGTGTGTATATAGGAGGAAGAGAGTGCATGTGTGCGAGAGTGTGTGCGCGTGCAAGAAAGATTGAGTGTGTGTGTAAGAGGAAGTGAGTGTATTAACGTGTGTGGGTGCAAGAAGGAGTGAGTGTGTGTGTGTAAGAGAAAGAGAGTGCATGTATGCCAGAGTGTGTGTGGGTGCATGAAAGACTGAGTGAGTGAATGCGTGTGTGTAAGAGAAAGAGCGTGCGTGTGGGTGCAAAAGAGTGAATGTGTGCGCGAGTGAGAGAATGCGTGCGTGCGTGAGAGAGACAATGTGTGCGTGTGAGAGAGAGAATGCTTCCATGCGAGAGAGAGAGAATGCATGATGCAAGAGAGAGAGAATGCGTGCGAGCGAGAGATAATGCGTGCATGTGAGAGAGAGAGAGAGAGAGAATGCATGTGCGAGACACAGAGAGAATGCGTGTGTGTGTGAGAGAGAGAATCCGTGTGTGTGAGAGAGAAGAGAATGCGTGCGTGTGTGAGAAAGAGAATGCATGCGTGTGTGAGAGAGAACAAGTGTCTGTCTAAGAGAGAGAATGCCTGTGTGAGAGAATGTGTGTGCAAGAGAGAGAGAATGAGTGTGTGCGAGAGAGAGACTGAGTGTGTGCGAGAGAGAGAGAGAATGCGTGTGTGCGTGAGAGAGAATGTGTGTGCGAGAGAGAGAGAATTCATGTGTGCATGAGAGAGAGAAATCACTTGTGTGAGAGAGAGAATGAGTGTGTGCGAGAGAGAGAATGCGTGTATGTGAGAGACAGAGAGGATGATGGTGCGCAAGAGAGAGAGAATGCATGTGTGTGAGAGAGAGAGAATGCGTGTGTGCGTGTGAGAGAATGTGTGTGCGATAGAGCGAGAGAAAATTCGTGTGTGCGTGAGAGAGAGAGAAATCGTGTGTGCGTGAGAGAGAGAATGAGTGTGTGCGAGTGAGAGAGAATGCGTGTGTGCGAGAGAGAGAATGAGTGTGTGCGAGAGAGAGAGAGAATTCGTGTGTGCGAGAGAGAGAGAATTCGTATGTGCGTGTGAGAGAGAATGAGTGTGTGCGAGAGAGAGAGAGAAATCGTGTGTGTGAGAGAGAGAGAATTCATGTGTGCGTGCGAGAGAGGGAATGAGTGCGTGCGAGAGAGAGAAATCGTGTATGTGAGAGAGAGAATGAATGTGTGCGAAAGAGAGAGAATGCATGTGTGCGTGAGAGAGAGAATGAGTGTGTGCAAGGGAGAGAGAGAATTCGTGTGTGCGAGAGAGAGAGAATTCGTGTGTGCATGTGAGAGAGAGAATGAGTGTGTGCGAGAGAGAGAGAATTCGTGTGTGCATGTGAGAGAGAGAATGAGTGTGTGCGAGAGAGAGAGAAATCGTGTGTGCGTGAGAGAGCGAGAATTCGTGTGAGAGAGAGAGAATGAGTGTGTGCGAGAGAGAGAGAGAAATCGTGTGTGCTTGAGAGAGAGAATTCGTGTGTTTGTGAGAGAGAGAGAATGAGTGTGTGCAAGAGAAAGAGAATGCGTGTGCGTGAGAGAGAATGTGTGTGCGAGAGAGCGCGAGAACTCGTGTGTGAGAGAGAGAGAGAATGCGTGCATGACAGAGAGAATGCGTGCGTGTGAGAGAGAGAATGTGTGCGTGCGAGAGAGAAAAGAATGGGTGAGTGGTAAAGAGAGAATGCGTGTGCGTGAGAGAGGAAAAAAATGTGTATGTGTGAGAGAGAGAGAGAACGTGTGTGTGTGAGAGAGAGGGAATGTGTGTGTGTGTGAGAGAGAGAATCTGTGTGTGTAAGAGAGAGAGAATGTGTGCGTGAGAGAGAGAGAATGCGTGCGTGTGAGAGAGAGAATGCATGTGTGAGAGAGAGAATGTGTGCGAGAGAGAATACATGCGTGTGTGAGAGAGAGAGAACGAGTGTCTGTGTAAGAGAGAGAATGCGTGTGTGCGTGAGAGAGAGAGAGAATGAGTATGTGAGAGAGAGAATGCGTGTGTGCGTGAGAGAGAGAGAATGAGTGTGTGCGAGAGAGAGAGAGAATGCATGTGTGCGAGAGAGAATGCGTGTGTGCGTGAGAGAGAGAGAATGAGTGTGTGCGTGAGAGAGAGAGAATGAGTGTGTGCGAGTGAGAGAGAATGAGTGTGTGCGAGAGAGAGAGAGAATTCGTGTGTGTGAGAAAGAGAGAATGTGTGCGTGAGAGAGAGAGAATGAGTGTGTGCGAGAGAGAGAGAGAGAAATCGTGTGTGCGTGAGAGAGAGAGAATGAGTGTGTGCAAGAGAGAGAGAGAAATCGTGTGTGCGTGAGAAAGAGAGAATGAGTGTGTGCGAGAGAGAGAGAATGCATGTGTGCGAGAGAGAATTCGTGTGTGCGTGAGAGAGAGAGAGAATGAGTGTGTGCGTGAGAGAGAGAGAATGAGTGTGTGCAAGAGAGAGAGAGAATGCATGTGTGTGAGAGAGAATGCGTGTGTGCGTGAGAGAGAGAGAATGAGTGTGTGCGTGAGAGAGAGAGATTGAGTGTGTGCGAGAGAGAGAGAATGAGTGTGTGCGAGAGAGAGAAAGAATTCGTGCGTGTGAGAGAGAGAGAATGTGTGCGTGAGAGAGAGAGAATGAGTGTGTGCGAGAGTAAGAGAGAAATCGTGTGTGCGTGAGAGAGAGAGAATGAGTGTGTGCAAGAGAGAGAGAGAAATCGTGTGTGCGTGAGAGAGAGAGAATGCGTGTGTGCGAGAGAAAGAGAATGCGTGTGTGCTAGAGAGAGAGAGAATGCGTGTGTGCGAGAGAGAGAGAATGTGTGTGTGCGTGAGAGAGAATGTGTGTGCGAGAGAGAGAGAATTCGTGTGTGTGAGAGAGAGAATGTGTGCGTGCAAGAAGAGAAAAGAATGAGTGTGTGTTAAAGAGAGAATGTGTGTGTGCGTGAGAGAGAAAAGATTGTGTGTGTGTGAGAGAGAGAGAATGCATGTGTGTGAGAGAGAGAATCTGTGCCTGTGAGAGAGAATGCGTGTGTGTGAGAGAGAATGTGTGCATGTGAGAGAGAGAGAATGTGTGCATGTGAGAGAGAATGCATGCGTGTGTGAGAGAGGGAACGAGTGTCTGTGTAAGAGAGAGAATGCGTGTGTGAGAGAATGCGTGTGTGTGAGAGAGAGAATGTGTGTGTGAGAGAGAGAATGCGTGAATGTGAGAGAATGTGTGCGTGTGAGAGAGAATGCGTGCGTATGAGAGAGAAAAGAATGAGTGTATGTTAAAGAGAGAATGCGTGTGTGCGTGAGAGAGAAAAGAATGTATGTGTGTGAGAGAGAATGCGTGCGTGCGTGAGAGAGAGAATTTATGCGTGAGAGAGAGAGAACGAGTGTCTGTGTAAGAGAAAGAATGCATCTGTGAGAGAATGTGTGTGTGAGAGAGAAAGAGAATCCGTGCGTGAGAGACAGAGAGAATGAGTGTGTGTGAGAGAGAGAGATTGCGTGTGTGCGAGAGAGAGAGAATGTGTGTGCGTGAGAGAGAATGTGTGTGCGAGACAGAGAGTGAGAATTCGTGTGTGCGTGAGAGAGAGAGAATGAGTGTGTGCGAGAGAGAGAAAAGAAAGCGTGTGTGTGTGAGAAAGAGAATGCGTGTGTGTGAGAGAGAATGTTTGCGTGTGAGAGAGAGAGCGTGTGTGAGAGAGAGAAAGCGTGTGAGAGAGAGAATGTGTGCGTGTGAGAGAAAGAATGCGTGTGTGAGAGAGAGAAAAGAATGCATCTGTGAGAGAATGTGTGTGTGAGAGAGAAAGAGAATCCGTGCGTGAGAGACAGAGAGAACGTGTGTGCGTGAGAGAGAATGTGTGTGCGAGACAGAGAGTGAGAATTCGTGTGTGCGTGAGAGAGAGAGAAATCGTGTGTGCGAGATAGAGAGAATGAGTGTGTGCGAGAGAGAGAATGATGTGTGTGTGAGAGAGAGAATGCGGGTGTGCGTGAGAGAGAGAGAATGAGTGTGTGCGAGGGAGAGAGAGAATTCGTGTGTGAGATACAGAGAGAATGAGCGTGTGCGAGAGAGAGAGAATGCGTGTGTGCGTGAGAGAGAATGTGTGTGCGAGACAGAGAGTGAGAATTCGTGTGTGCGTGAGAGAGAGAGAAATCGTGTGTGCGAGATAGAGAGAATGAGTGTGTGCGAGAGAGAGAATGATGTGTGCGTGAGAGAGAGAATGCGGGTGTGCGTGAGAGAGAGAGAATGAGTGTGTGCGAGGGAGAGAGAGAATTCGTGTGTGAGATACAGAGAGAATGCGTGTGTGTGAGAGAGAGAGAATGCGTGTGTGAGACACAGAGAATGAGTGCGAGAGAGAGAGAGAATTCGTGTGTGTGTGAGAGAGAGAGAGAGAGAATGAGTGTGTGTGAGACAGAGAGAGAGACTTCGTGTGTGCGTGAGAGAGAGAATTCGTTTGTGCGTGAGAGATAGAGAATGAGTGTGTGCGAGAGAGAGGGAATGCGTGTGTGTGAGAGAGAGAATGTGTGTGTGTGACAGAGAGAGAGAACGAGTGTCTGTGTAAGAGAGAGAGAATGCGTGTGACAGAGAATGCATGTGTGAGACAGAGAATGCATGTGTGAAAGAGAGAATGGATGCGTGTGTGTGAGAGAGAGAATGAGTGTCTGTGTAAGAGAGAGTATGCGTGTGCGTGTGAGAGAGACAGAATATGTGAGAGAGAGAGAGAGAGAATGCGTGTGTGTGTGAGAGAGAGAACGAGTGTCTGTGTAAGAGAGAGAATGTGTGTGTGAGAGAGAGAGAGAATATGTGTGAGAGAGACAGAATGCGTGTGTGAGAGAGAGAATGCGTGTGTGTGAGAGAGAGTGTGAGAATTCGTGTATGCGTGAGAGAGAGAAAAGAATGTGTGCGTGTGAGAGAGAATGCGTGCGTGTGTGAATGTGTGTGTGCGAGAGAGAAAAGAATGCGTGTGTGTTAAGGAGAGAATGCGTGTGTGCGTGAGAGAGAAAATAAAGCGTGTGTGTGTGAGAAAGAGAATGCGTGTGTGTGAGAGAGAATGTGTGCGTGTGAGAGAGAGAGAGCGTGTGTGAGAGAGAGAAAGCGTGTGAGAGAGAGAATGTGTGCGTGTGAGAGAAAGAATGCGTGTGTGAGAGAGAGAAAAGAATGCGTGTGAGAGAGTGTGCGTGTGAGAGAGAATGCGGGTGTGAGAGAGACAATGCTTGTGTGTGAGAGAGAATGCGTGTGTGAGAGAATGCATGCATGTGTGAGAGAGAGAATGCGTGTGTGAGAGAGAGAGAACGAGTGTCTGTGTAAGAGAGAGGATGCGTGTGTGAGAGAATGTGTGTGTGAGAGAGAGAATGCGTGTGTGAGAGAGAATGGGTGTGTGAGAGAATGCATGCATGTGTGAGAGAGAGAATGCGTGTGTGAGAGAGAGAGAACGAGTGTCTGTGTAAGAGAGAGAGAAAAGAATGCGTGTGTGTGTGAGAAAGAGAATGCGTGTGTGTGAGAGAGAATGTGTGCGTGTGAGAGAGAATGCGTGTGTGAGAGAGAATGCATGTGTGTGAGAGAGAGGATGCGTGTGTGTGTGATTTTTTTTTAGATTACTTTACAGTGTGGAAACAGGCCCTTCGGCCCAACAAGTCCACACCGCCCCGCCGAAGCGCAACCCACCCATACCCCTATGTTTACCCCTTACCTAACACTACGGGCAATTTAGTATGGCCAATTCACCTGACCTGCACATCTTTGGACTGTGGGAGGAAACCGGAGCACCCGGAGGAAACCCACGCAGACACGGGGAGAATGTGCAAACTCCACACAGACAGTCACCCGAGGCTGGAATTGAACCCGGGTCTCTGGCGCTGTGAGGCAGCAGTGCTAACCACTGTGCCACCGTGCCACCGTGTGAGAGAGAGGATGTGTGCGTGCAAGAGAGAAAAGAATGCGTGTGTGCGTGAGAGACATAATGCGTGCATGTGTGAGAGAGTGAATGCATGCGTTTGTGAGAGAGAGAACGAGTGTCTGTGTAAGAGGAAGAATGCGTCTGTGAGAGAATGTGTGTGCGAGAGAGAGAGAGACTGTGTGTGTGTGAGAGAGAGAGAATGTGTGTGTGAGAGAGAGAGAGAATCCGTGTGTGTGAGAGAGAGAGAGAGAATGCGTGCGTGCGTGAGAGAGAGAGAGAATGTGTGTGCGAGAGAGAGAGAGAATGTGTGTGTGCGAGAGAGAGAGTGCGTGTGTGTGAGAGAGAGAGAATGTGTGTGTGTGAGAGAGAGAAAATGCGTGCGTGTCTGTGGAAGTGTCTGTGGAAGAGAGAGAATGCGTGTGTGAGAGAATGCGTGTGTGTGAGAGAGAGAATGTGTGTGTGAGAGAGAGAATGCGTGTATGTGAGAGAATGTGTGCGTGTGAGAGAGAATGCGTGCGTATGAGAGAGAAAAGAATGAGTGTATGTTAAAGAGCGAATGCGTGTGTGCATGAGAGAGAAAAGAATGCATGTGTGTGAGAGAGAATGCGTGCGTGCGTGAGAGAGAGAATTTATGCGTGAGAGAGAGAGAGAACGAGTGTCTGTGGAAGAGAAAGAATGCGTCTATGAGAGAATGTGTGTGTGAGAGAGAAAGAGAATCCGTGCGTGAGAGACAGAGAGAATGAGTGTGTGTGTGAGAGAGAGAGAGAGAATGCGTGTGTGCGAGAGAGAGAGAATGTGTGTGCGTGAGAGAGAATGTGTGTGCGAGACAGAGAGTGAGAATTCGTGTGTGCGTGAGAGAGAGAGAAATCGTGTGTGCGAGAGAGAGAGAGAATGAGTATGTGCGAGAGAGAGAGAGAATGAGTGTGTGCGAGAGAGAGAAAAGAATGCATGTGTGTGTGAGAAAGAGAATGCGTGTGTGTGAGAGAGAATGTGTGCGTGTGAGAGAGAATGCGTGTGTGAGAGAGAATGCGTGTGTGTGAGAGAGAGGATGCGTGTGTGTGTGTGAGAGAGGATGTGTGCGTGCAAGAGAGAAAAGAATGCGTGTGTGCGTGAGAGACATAATGCGTGCATGTGTGAGAGAGTGAATGCATGCGTGTGAGAGAGAGAGAACGAGTGTCTGTGTAAGAGGAAGAATGCGTCTGTGAGAGAATGTGTGTGCGAGAGAGAGAGAGACTGTGTGTGTGTGAGAGAGAGAGAATGCGTGTGTGAGAGAGAGAGAGAATCCGTGTGTGTGAGAGAGAGAGAGAATGCGTGCGTGCGTGAGAGAGAGAGAGAATGTGTGTGCAAGAGAGAGAGAATGTGTGTGTGCGAGAGAGAGAGTGCGTGTGTGTGAGCGAGAGAGAATGTGTGTGTGTGAGAGAGAGAAAATGCGTGCGTGTGTGAGAGAGAGAACGAGTGTCTGTGGAAGAGAGAGAATGTCTGTGAGAGAGAGAATGTGTGTGTGAGAGAGAGAATGCGTGTATGTGAGAGAATGTGTGCGTGTGAGAGAGAATGCGTGCGTATGAGAGAGAAAAGAATGAGTGTATGTTAAAGAGCGAATGCGTGTGTGCGTGAGAGAGAAAAGAATGCATGTGTGTGAGAGAGAATGCGTGTGTGCGTGAGAGAGAGAATTTATGCGTGAGAGAGAGAGAGAACGAGTGTCTGTGGAAGAGAAAGAATGCGTCTATGAGAGAATGTGTGTGTGAGAGAGAAAGAGAATCTGTGCGTGAGAGACAGAGCGAATGAGTGTGTGAGAGAGAGAGAGAGAGAATGCGTGTGTGCGAGAGAGAGAGAATGTGTGTGCGTGAGAGAGAATGTGTGTGCGAGACAGAGAGTGAGAATTCGTGTGTGCGTGAGAGAGAGAGAATGAGTGTGTGCGAGAGAGAGAAAAGAAAGCGTGTGTGTGTGAGAAAGAGAATGCGTGTGTGTGAGAGAGAATGTTTGCGTGTGAGAGAGAGAGCGTGTGTGAGAGAGAGAAAGCGTGTGAGAGAGAGAATGTGTGCGTGTGAGAGAAAGAATGCGTGTGTGAGAGAGAGAAAAGAATGCGTGTGAGAGAGTGTGCGTGTGAGAGAGAATGCGGGTGTGAGAGAGACAATGCTTGTGTGTGAGAGAGAATGCGTGTGTGAGAGAATGCATGCATGTGTGAGAGAGAGAATGCGTGTGTGAGAGAGAGAGAACGAGTGTCTGTGTAAGAGAGAGGATGCGTGTGTGAGAGAATGTGTGTGTGAGAGAGAGAATGCGTGTGTGAGAGAGAATGCGTGTGTGAGAGAATGTCAGTGTGTGAGAGAGAATGCGTGTGTGAGAGAGAGAGAACGAGTGTCTGTGTAAGAGAGAGGATGCGTGTGTGAGAGAATGTGTGTGTGAGAGAGAGAACGCATGTGTGAGAGAGAATGCTTGTGTGTGAGAGAGATAGAGAATGCGTGTGTGAGAGAGAGAATGTGTGCGTGTGAGAGAGAGAATGCGTGTGTGCATGAGAGAGAGAATATGTGCGTGCGAGAGAGAAAAGAATGAGTGTGTGTGAGAGTGAATGTGTGCGTGTAAGAGAGAATGTGTGCGTGTGAGAGAGAATGTGTGCGTGTGAGAGAGAATGCGTGTGTGAGAGAGAATGCGTGTGTGTGAGAGAGAGGATGCGTGTGTGTGTGAGAGAGAGGATGTGTGCGTGCAAGAGAGAAAAGAATGCATGTGTGCGTGAGAGACATAATGCGTGCATGTGTGAGAGAGTGAATGCATGCGTGTGAGAGAAAGAATGCCTGTGTGTGAGAGAGAAAAGAATGCGTGTGAGAGAGTGTGCGTGTGAGAGAGAATGCGTGTGTGAGAGAGTCAATGCTTGTGTGTGAGAGAGAGAGAATGTGTGTGTGTGAGAGAGAGAAAATGCGTGCGTGTGTGAGAGGGAGAACGAGTGTCTGTGGAAGAGAGAGAATGTCTGGGAGAGAGAGAATGTGTGTGTGAGAGAGAGAATGCGTGTATGTGAGAGAATGTGTGCGTGTGAGAGAGAATGCGTGCGTATGAGAGAGAAAAGAATGAGTGTATGTTAAAGAGCGAATGCGTGTGTGCGTGAGAGAGAAAAGAATGCATGTGTGTGAGAGAGAATGCGTGCGTGCGTGAGAGAGAGAATTTATGCGTGAGAGAGAGAGAGAACGAGTGTCTGTGTAAGAGAAAGAATGCGTCTATGAGAGAATGTGTGTGTGAGAGAGAAAGAGAATCTGTGCGTGAGAGACAGAGCGAATGAGTGTGTGAGAGAGAGAGAGAGAGAATGCGTGTGTGCGAGAGAGAGAGAATGTGTGTGCATGAGAGAGAATGTGTGTGCGAGACAGAGAGTGAGAATTCGTGTGTGCGTGAGAGAGAGAGAAATCGTGTGTGCGAGAGAGAGAGAGAATGAGTGTGTGCGAGAGAGAGAAAAGAAAGCGTGTTTGTGTGAGAAAGAGAATGCGTGTGTGTGAGAGAGAATGTGTGCGTGTGAGAGAGAGAGCGTGTGTGAGAGAGAGAAAGGGTGTGAGAGAGAGAATGTGTGCGTGTGAGAGAAAGAATGCGTGTGTGAGAGAGAGAAAAGAATGCGTGTGAGAGAGTGTGCGTGTGAGAGAGAATGCGGGTGTGAGAGAGGCAATGCTTGTGTGTGAGAGAGAATGCGTGTGTGAGAGAATGCATGCATGTGTGAGAGAGAGAATGCGTGTGTGAGAGAGAGAGAACGAGTGTCTGTGTAAGAGAGAGGATGCGTGTGTGAGAGAATGTGTGTGTGAGAGAGAGAATGCGTGTGTGAGAGAGAATGCGTGTGTGAGAGAATGTCAGTGTGTGAGAGAGAATGCGTGTATGAGAGAGAGAGAACGAGTGTCTGTGTAAGAGAGAGGATGCGTGTGTGAGAGAATGTGTGTGTGAGAGAGAGAACGCATGTGTGAGAGAGAATGCTTGTGTGTGAGAGAGATAGAGAATGCGTGTGTGAGAGAGAGAATGTGTGCGTGTGAGAGAGAGAATGCGTGTGTGCATGAGAGAGAGAATGTGTGCGTGCGAGAGAGAAAAGAATGAGTGTGTGTGAGAGTGAATGTGTGCGTGTAAGAGAGAATGTGTGCGTGTGAGAGAGAATGTGTGCGTGTGAGAGAGAATGCGTGTGTGAGAGAGAATGCGTGTGCGTGAGAGAGAGGATGCGTGTGTGTGTGAGAGAGAGGATGTGTGCGTGCAAGAGAGAAAAGAATGCGTGTGTGCGTGAGAGACATAATGCGTGCATGTGTGAGAGAGTGAATGCATGCGTGTGAGAGAGAGAACGAGTGTCTGTGTAAGAGGAAGAATGCGTCTGTGAGAGAATGTGTGTGCGAGAGAGAGAGAGAATGTGTGTGTGTGTGTGAGAGAGAATGCGTGTGTGAGAGAGAGAGATAATGCGTGTGTGTGAGAGAGAGAGAGAATGCGTGCGTGAGAGAGAGAGAATGTGTGTGCGAGAGAGAGAGAGAATGTGTGTGTGCGAGAGAGAGAACGAGTGTCTGTGTAAGAGAAAGAATGCGTCTGTGAGAGAATGTGTGTGTGTGAGAGAGAGAATGAGTGTGTGCGTGAGAGAGAATTTGTGTGTGCGTGAGAGAGAGAATGAGTCAATGCCAGAGAGAGAGAAAATGCGGGTGTGAAAGAGAGAATGCGTGTGTGTGTGTGAGAGAGAGAATGCCTGTGTGTGTGAGAGAGAGGGAATGCCTGTGTGCAAAAGACAGAGTGCGTGTATGAGATAGTGTCCGCGCATGAGAGAGAGAAAATGTGCACATGTGAGTAAGAGAGAGAGTGAGCGTGTGTGAAATATGATGTGCACATGCATGAGAGTGTGTGTGAGTGCGAGAAAGAGGGTGTGAGAGTGAAAGAGTGAGTGTGTGCGTGCATGTGAGAGAGTGTGTGTGTACAAGTGAACGAGAGTGAGTGCGCATGTGAGAGAGATGGCATGTGTGAAAGAAAGAGTGTCTACATGTGCACGAGAGAATGAGTGTGTGTGTGCGCAAGAGAGAGCGGACAGAGTGCGTGGACAGAGAGAGAGACACAGAGAGAGAGGGACACGGAGAGAGTGACAGAGAGAGAGAGCTAGGGACAGGGAGAGACGGACACACAGAGAGAGAGAGAGAGGGACAGAGAAAGAGACGCAGCGAGAGAGAGGGACAGAGAGAGTGGGACACGGAAAGATAGGGACATAGAGAGAGAGATCGAGAGAGAGAGGGATACTCAGAGAGAGAGAGGAACACAGTGAGAGTATGAGGGACACAGAGAGAGAGGGTCATGGACAGAGAGAGACAGAGAGAGAGGGACACAGAAAAAGAGGTACACAGAGAGAGAGGGAGGGACACACAGAGAGAGAGAGGGACATGGACAGAGAGGGACAGAGAGAGAGGGACACAGAGAAAGAGAGACACAGAGAGAGTGTGAGGGACACAGAGAGAGAGGGACATGGACAGAGAGGGACAGAGAGAAAGAGGGAGGGACACAGAGAGAAACAGGGACATGGACAGAGAGGGACACAGAGAGAGGGACACAGAGAGAGAGGGAGGGACACAGAGAGAGAGAGGGACATGGACAGAGGGACAGAGAGAGAGAGGGACACAGAGAAAGAGGGAGGAACACAGAGAGAGAGGGACATGGACAGAGAGGGACAGAGAAAGAGGGACACAGAGAGAGAGGGACATGGACAGAGAGGGAGAGAGAGAGGGGCACAGAGAAAGAGGGACACAGAGAGAGTGTGAGGAACACAGAGACAGAGATGGACATGGACAGAGAGGGACAGAGAGAGAGAGGGACACAGAGAGAGAGAGAGACAGAGAGAGAGGGAGGGACACAGAGCGAGTGAGGGACAGAGAGAGAGTGAGGGACATAGAGTGAGTGACAGACAGAGAGACCGAGGGGCAGAGGGAGAGAAAATGCGTGTGCGTGAGAGAGAGAGAATGAGTGTGTGTGATAATGACATGGAGAGTGTAATGGTGTCACGGTGATAATGACGTGGTGAGTTTGAGGGGGTCAGTGTGATAGCATCGGGGTTAGTGTAATGGGGTCGGGGTGATACTGTCGTAGTCAGTGCAAGGGGGTCAGGGTGATAGTGATGTGGTTCGTGTAAAGGGGTCAGGGTGATAGTGACGTGGCTAGTGTGACGGGGTCAGGGTGATAGTGACGTGGTTAGTGTGACGGGGTCAGGGCGATAGTGATGTGGTGAGTGTAAAGGGGTCAGAGTGATAGTGACGTGGTTAATGTGAGGGGGTCAGGGTGATAGTGATGTGGTTAGTGTGAGGGGCTCAGGGTGATAGTGACGTGGTTAGTGGAAGGGGGTCAGGGTGATAGTGACGTGGTGAGTGTAAAGGGGTCAGGGTGATAGTGACGTAGTTAATGGGAGGGGGTCAGGGTGACAGTGACGTTATTAGTGTGAGGGGCTCAGGGTGATAGTGACGTAGTTAGTATGAGGGGGTCAGTGTTATAGTGACATCGTTAGTGTGAGCGGGTCAGTGTGACAGTGACGTGATTAGTGTGAGGGGATCAGGGAGATAGTGACGTGGTGAGTGTGAGGGGGTCAGGGTGATAGTGACGTGGTTAGTGTGAGGAGGTTAGGATGATAGTGACGTGGTAAGTATGAGGGGCCAGGTTGATAGTGACGTGGTGAGTTTGAGGGGGTCAGTGTGATAATGACATGGAGAGTGTGATGGTGTCAGGGTGAGAGTGTCGTAGTTAGTGCAAGGGTGTCAGGGTGATAGTGACATGGTGAGTGTGATGGGGTCAGGGCGATAGTGACTTAGTTAGTGTAAGTGGGACAGGGTGATAGTGACGTGGTGAGTATGAGGGGTCAGCTTGATAGTGACGTGGTGAGTTCGGGGGGCTCAGAGTGATTGTGACATGGTTAGTGTGATGGGTCAGGGCAATAGTGACGTGGTTAGTGTGAGTAATCAGGGTGATAGTGACCTGGTCAGTGTAAGGAAGACAGGGTGATAGTAAAGTGATGAGTGTGAGGGGGTCAGGGTAATAGTAATGGTGTTAGTGTGAGGGGTTCAGTGTGATAGTAACGTGGTTAGTGTGAGGGGGTCAGGTTGATAGTGACGTGATTAGTGTAAGGTTGTCAGGGTGATTGTGACGTGGTGAATGTGAGGGGATCAGGGTGATAGTGACGTGGTGAGTGTAAGTTGTCAGCTTGATAGTGACGTGGTGAGTTTGCGGGGGTCAGTGTGATAGCTACATGGTGAGTGTAATGGTGTCAGGGTGATAGTGTCGTAATTAGTGCAAGGGGGTCATGGGGGTTTGTGCCATGGTTAGTGTGAGGGGGTCAGGCTGATAGTGACGTGGTTAGTTTGAGGGGTCAGGGTTATAGTGACATGGTTAGTGAGAGAGAGGTCAATGTGTTAGTGACGTGATTAGTGTGAGGGGGTCAGGGTGATAGTGGCATAGTTAGTGGGAGGGGGTCAGGGTTATAGTGATGTGGTCAGTGTGAGGGATCACTGTTATAGTGACATGGTTAGTGTGAGGGGTAAGGGTGATAGTGATGTGGTTAGTGTGAGAGGGTCAGTGTGATAGTGAGATGGTTAGTGTGAGGGGTCAGAGAGATAGTGATGTGGTTAATGTGAGGGGCTCAGGGTGGTAGTGACGTGGTTAGTGTGAGGGGTCAGGGTGATAGTGACGTAGTTAGTGTGAGGGGTCAGGATGATAGTGACGGGGTTAGTGTGAGGGGCTCAGGGAGATAGTGACGTGGTTAGTGTGAGGGGTCAGGGTGATAGTGACGGGGTTAGTGTGAGGGGGTCATGTCGATAGTGACGGGGTTAGTGTGAGGGGCTCAGGGAGATAGTGACGTGGTGAGTGTGAGGGGGTCAGGGTGATAGTGATGTGGTTAGTGTGTGGGAGTCAGGGTGATAGTATTGTGGTTAGTGTGAGGGGATCATGGTGATAGTGACGTGGTTAATGTGAGGGTGTAAGGGTGATAGTGATGTGGTTAGTGTAAGGGGGTCAGTGTGATAGTGCGATGGTTAGTGTGAGGGGGTCAGGGAGATAGTGATGTGGTTAATGTGAGGGGCTCAGGGTGGTAGTGACATGGTTAGTGTGAGGGGGTCAGGGTGATAGTGATGTGGTTAGTGTGAGGGGGTCAGGGTGATAGTGACATGGTTAGTGTGAGGGTCTGGGTGATGGTGATGTGGTTCGTGTGAGGGGGTCAGGGAGATAGTGACGTGGTGAGTGTGAGGGGTAAGGTGATAGTGACGTGGTTAGTGTGAGGGGGTCAGGGTGATAGTGACATGGTTGATGTGAGGGGTCAGGGAGATAGTGATGTGGTTCATGTGATGGCCTCAGGGAGATAGTGACATGGTGAGTGTGAGGGGATCAGAGTGATAGTAACGTGGTGAGTGTGAGGGGGTCAGGGTGTGAGTGACGTGGTTAGTGTGAGGGTGTCACGGTGATACTGAAGTGGTTAGTGTGAGGGGTTAGTGTGATAGTGACGTAGTTAGTGTGAGGGGTCTGGGTGATGGTGATGTGGTTCGTGTGAGGGGAGCAGGGAGATAGTGACGTGGTGAGTGTGAGGGGTAAGGTGATAGTGACGTGGTTAGTGTGAGGGGGTCAGTGTGATAGTGATGTGGTTAGTGTGAGGGGGTCAGGGTGATAGTGACGTGGTTAGTATGAGGTGGTCAGTGTGATAGTGACATGGTTAGTGTGAGGGGTCTGGGTGATGGTGATGTGGTTCGTGTGAGGGGAGCTGGGAGATAGTGACGTGGTTAGTGTGAGGGGTCAGCTTGATAGTGACGTGATGAATTTGTGGGGGTCAGTGTAATAGTGACGGGGTTAGTGTAATTGGGTAAGTGTGATAGTGTCGTAGATAGTGCAGGGGTGTCAGGGTGATAGTGACGTGGTTAGTGCAATGGGGGTCAGTGTGATAGTGACGTTGTTAGTGTGAGGGGTCAGGGTGATAGTGATGATGTTAGTGTGAGGGGGTCAGGGTGATAGTGACGTGGTTAGTTGTGGGGGTCAGAATGATAGTGATGTGGTGAATGTAAGGGGGTCACGGTGATAGTCACGTGGATTGTGTGATAAGGTCAGGGTGATATTGACGTGTTTAGTTTAAGGTGGTCAGGGTGATAGTGAGGTGGTTAGTTTGAGGGGATCAGGCTGATAGTAATATGGTTATTTTAATGGGGTCAGGGTGATAGTGACGTGGTGAGTGTGAGGGGTCAGTGTGATAATGATATGGTTAGTGTGAGGGGGGTCACGGAGATAGTGAGGGGATTAGTGTAAGCGGGTCAGGGTGATAGTGACGTGGTTAATGTGAGGTGGTCAGGGTGATAGTGACATGGTTAGTGTGAGGGGTCAGGGAGATAGTGATGTGGTTCATGTGATGGCCTCAGGGAGATAGTTACATGGTGAGTGTGAGGGGATCAGAGTGATAGTGACTTGGTGAGTGTGAGGGGGTCAGGGTGTAAGTGACGTGGTTAGTGTGAGGGTGTCACGGTGATAGTGATGTGGTTAGTGTGAGGGGGTCAGTGTGATAGTGACATCGTTAGTGTGAGGGGGTCAGGGTGATAGTGACATGGTTAGTGTGAGGGGGACAGGGTGATAGTGAAGTGGTTACTGTGAGGGGGACAGGGTGATAGTGAAGTGGTTACTGTGAGGGGGTCAGGGTGATAGTGATGTGGTTAGTTTGAGGGGGTCAGGTTGACAGTGATGTGGTTAGTGTAATGGGGTCAGTGTGATAGTGACGTTGTTAGTGTGAGGGGTCAGGGTGATAGTGATGGTGTTAGTGTGAGGGGGTCAGGGTGATAGTGACGTGGTTCGTTGTGGGTATCAGAATGATAGTGATGTGGTGAATGTAAGGGGGTCAGGGTGATAGTCACGTGGATTGTGTGATAGGGTCAGGGTGATATTGACGTGTTTAGTTTAAGGTGGTCAGGGTGATAGTGAGGTGGTTAGTTTGAGGGGATAGGCTGATAGTAATATGGTTATTTTAATGGGGTCAGGGTGGTAGTGACGTGGTGAGTGTGAGGGGTCAGTGTGATAATGATATGGTTAGTGTGAGGGGGGTCAGGGAGATAGTGACATGGTGAGTGTGAGGGGATCAGAGTGATAAAGACGTGGTGAGTGTGAGGGGGTCAGGGTGTGAGTGACGTGGTTAGTGTGAGGGTGTCACGGTGATAGTGATGTGGTTAGTGTGAGGGGGTCAGGGTGATAGTGACATGGTTAGTGTGAGGGGGACAGGGTGATAGTGAAGTGGTTACTGTGAGGGGGACAGGGTGTTAGTGAAGTGGTTACTGTGAGGGGGTCAGGGTGATAGTGATGTGGTTAGTTTGAGGGGGTCAGGTTGACAGTGATGTGGTTAGTGTGAGGGGGTCAGGGCGATAGTGACGTGGTTTTTGTGAGGTGGTCAGCGTGATAGTGACGTGGTTAGTGTAAGGGGGACAGGATAATAGTGACATGATGATTTTGTGGGGTCAGTGTGATAGTGACGGCGTTAGTGTAATTGGGTTAGGGTGATAGTGTCGTAGTTAGTGCAAGGGGGTCAGGGTGATAGTGACGTGGTTAGTGTCATGGGGTCAGTGTGATAGTGACGTGGTTAGAGTGAGGGGTAAGGGTGATAGTGACGATGTTAGTTTGAGGGGGTTAGGGTGATAGTGATGTGGTTAGTGTGAGGGGGTCAGTGTGATAGTGACGTGGTTAGTGTGAGGGGGTCAGGGCTATAGTGACATGGTTAATGTGAGGGGGTAAGGGTGATAGTGACGTGGTTAGTGTGAGGGGGTCAGGGTGATAGTGACGTGGTGAGTGTGAGGGGGTCAGGGTGATAGTGATGTGGTTAGTGTGTGGGAGTCAGGGTGATAGTATTGTGGTTAGTGTGAGGGGATCATGGTGATAGTGACGTGGTTAGTGTAAGGGGGACAGGATAATAGTGACATGATGATTTTGTGGGGTCAGTGTGATAGTGACGACGTTAGTGTAATTGGGTTAGGGTGATAGTGTCGTAGTTAGTGCAAGGGGGTCAGGGTGATAGTGACGTGGTTAGTGTCATGGGGTCAGTGTGATAGTGCCGTGGTTAGAGTGAGGGGTAAGGGTGATCGTGACGATGTTAGTTTGAGGGGGTCAGGGTGATAGTGATGTGGTTAGTGTGAGGGGGTCAGTGTGATAGTGACGTGGTTAGTGTGAGGGGGTCAGGGCTATAGTGACATGGTTAATGTGAGGGGGTAAGGGTGATAGTGACGTGGTTAGTGTGAGGGGGTCAGGGTGATAGTGATGTGGTTAGTGTAAGGGGGTCAGTGTGATAGTGCGATGGTTAGTGTGAGGGGGTCAGGGAGATAGTGATGTGGTTAATGTGAGGGGCTCAGGGTGGTAGTGACATGGTTAGTGTGAGGTGGTCAGGGTGATAGTGATGTGGTTAGTGTGAGGGGGTCAGGGTGATAGTGACATGGTTAGTGTGAGGGTCTGGGTGATGGTGATGTGGTTCGTGTGAGGGGGTCAGGGAGATAGTGACGTGGTGAGTGTGAGGGGTAAGGTGATAGTGACGTGGTTAGTGTGAGGGGGTCAGGGTGATAGTGACATGGTTGATGTGAGGGGTCAGGGAGATAGTGATGTGGTTCATGTGATGACCTCAGGGAGATAGTGACATGGTGAGTGTGAGGGGATCAGAGTGATAGTAACGTGGTGAGTGTGAGGGGGTCAGGGTGTGAGTGAAGTGGTTAGTGTGAGGGTGTCACGGTGATACTGAAGTGGTTAGTGTGAGAGGTTAGTGTGATAGTGACGTAGTTAGTGTGAGGGGTCTGGGTGATGGTGATGTGTTTCGTGTGAGGGGAGCAGGGAGATAGTGACGTGGTGAGTGTGAGGGGTAAGGTGATAGTGACGTGGTTAGTGTGAGGGGGTCAGTGTGATAGTGATGTGGTTAGTGTGAGGGGGTCAGGCTGATAGTGACGTGGTTAGTATGAGGTGGTCAGTGTGATAGTGACATGGTTAGTGTGAGGGGTCTGGGTGATGGTGATGTGGTTCGTGTGAGGGGAGCTGGGAGATAGTGACGTGGTTAGTGTGAGGGGTCAGCTTGATAGTGACGTGATGAATTTGTGGGGGTCAGTGTAATAGTGACGGGGTGAGGGAATTGGGTAAGTGTGATAGTGTCGTAGTTAGTGCAGGGGTGTCAGGGTGATAGTGACGTGGTTAGTGTAATGGGGTCAGTGTGATAGTGACGTTGTTAGTGTGAGGGGTCAGGGTGATAGTGATGATGTTAGTGTGAGGGGGTCAGGGTGATAGTGACGTGGTTAGTTGTGGGGGTCAGAATGATAGTGATGTGGTGAATGTAAGGGGGTCACGGTGATAGTCACGTGGATTGTGTGATAAGGTCAGGGTGATATTGACGTGTTTAGTTTAAGGTGGTCAGGGTGATAGTGAGGTGGTTAGTTTGAGGGGATCAGGCTGATAGTAATATGGTTATTTTAATGGGGTCAGGGTGATAGTGACGTGGTGAGTGTGAGGGGTCAGTGTGATAATGATATGGTTAGTGTGAGGGGGGTCACGGAGATAGTGAGGGGATTAGTGTAAGCGGGTCAGGGTGATAGTGACGTGGTTAATGTGAGGTGGTCAGGGTGATAGTGACATGGTTAGTGTGAGGGGTCAGGGAGATAGTGATGTGGTTCATGTGATGGCCTCAGGGAGATAGTTACATGGTGAGTGTGAGGGGATCAGAGTGATAGTGACTTGGTGAGTGTGAGGGGGTCAGGGTGTAAGTGACGTGGTTAGTGTGAGGGTGTCACGGTGATAGTGATGTGGTTAGTGTGAGGGGGTCAGTGTGATAGTGACATCGTTAGTGTGAGGGGGTCAGGGTGATAGTGACATGGTTAGTGTGAGGGGGACAGGGTGATAGTGAAGTGGTTACTGTGAGGGGGACAGGGTGATAGTGAAGTGGTTACTGTGAGGGGGTCAGGGTGATAGTGATGTGGTTAGTTTGAGGGGGTCAGGTTGACAGTGATGTGGTTAGTGTAATGGGGTCAGTGTGATAGTGACGTTGTTAGTGTGAGGGGTCAGGGTGATAGTGATGGTGTTAGTGTGAGGGGGTCAGGGTGATAGTGACGTGGTTCGTTGTGGGTGTCAGAATGATAGTGATGTGGTGAATGTAAGGGGGTCAGGGTGATAGTCACGTGGATTGTGTGATAGGGTCAGGGTGATATTGACGTGTTTAGTTTAAGGTGGTCAGGGTGATAGTGAGGTGGTTAGTTTGAGGGGATAGGCTGATAGTAATATAGTTATTTTAATGGGGTCAGGGTGATAGTGACGTGGTGAGTGTGAGGGGTCAGTGTGATAATGATATGGTTAGTGTGAGGGGGGTCAGGGAGATAGTGACATGGTGAGTGTGAGGGGATCAGAGTGATAAAGACGTGGTGAGTGTGAGGGGGTCAGGGTGTGAGTGACGTGGTTAGTGTGAGGGTGTCACCGTGATAGTGATGTGGTTAGTGTGAGGGGGTCAGGGTGATAGTGACATGGTTAGTGTGAGGGGGACAGGGTGATAGTGAAGTGGTTACTGTGAGGGGGACAGGGTGTTAGTGAAGTGGTTACTGTGAGGGGGTCAGGGTGATAGTGATGTGGTTAGTTTGAGGGGGTCAGGGCGATAGTGACGTGGTTTTTGTGAGGTGGTCAGCGTGATAGTGACGTGGTTAGTGTAAGGGGGACAGGATAATAGTGACATGATGATTTTGTGGGGTCAGTGTGATAGTGACGGCGTTAGTGTAATTGGGTTAGGGTGATAGTGTCGTAGTTAGTGCAAGGGGGTCAGGGTGATAGTGACGTGGTTAGTGTCATGGGGTCAGTGTGATAGTGACGTGGTTAGAGTGAGGGGTAAGGGTGATAGTGACGATGTTAGTTTGAGGGGGTCAGGGTGATAGTGATGTGGTTAGTGTGAGGGGGTCAGTGTGATAGTGACGTGGTTAGTGTGAGGGGGTCAGGGCTATAGTGACATGGTTAATGTGAGGGGGTAAGGGTGATAGTGACGTGGTTAGTGTGAGGGGGTCAGGGTGATAGTGACGTGGTTAATGTGAGGTGGTCAGGGCTATCGTGACATGGTTGATGTGAGGGGTCAGGGAGATAGTGATGTGGTTCATGTGATGACCTCAGGGAGATAGTGACATGGTGAGTGTGAGGGGATCAGAGTGATAGTGACGTGGTGAGTGTGAGGGGGTCAGGGTGTGAGTGAAGTGGTTAGTGTGAGGGTGTCACGGTGATAGTGATGTGGTTAGTGTGAGGGGGTCAGGGTGATAGTGACATGGTTAGTGTGAGGGGGTCAGGGTGATAGTGACATGGTTAGTGTGAGGGGGACAGGGTGATAGTGAAGTGGTTACTGTGAGGGTGTCAGGGTGATAGTGATGTGGTTAGTTTGAAGGGGTCAGGGTGATAGTAATATGGTTATTTTAATGGGCTCAGGGTGATAGTGACGTGTTTAGTTTAAGATGGTCAGGGTGATAGTGAGGTGGTTAGTTTGAGGGGATCAGGCTGATAGTAATATGGTTATTTTAAAGGGGTCAGGGTGATAGTGACGTGGTGAGTGTGAGGGGTCAGGGAGATAGTGATGTGGTTCATGTGATGGCCTCAGGGAGATAATGACATGGTGAGTGTGAGAGGACCAGAGTGATAGTGACGTGGTGAGTGTGACGGGGTCAGGGTGTGAGTGACGTGGTTAGTGTGAGGATGTCACGGTGATAATGATGTGGTTAGTGTGAGGGGGTCACGGTGATAGTGATGTGGTTAGTGTGAGGGGGTCAGGGTGATAGTGGCATGGTTAGTATGAGGGGGACAGGGTGATAGTGAAGTGGTTACTGTGAGGGGGTCAGGGTGATAGTGATGTGGTTAGTTTGAGGGGGTCAGGTTGATAGTGAAGTGGTTAGTGTGAGGGGGTCAGGGCGATAGTGACGTGATGTTTGCGAGGTGGTCAGCGTGATAGTGACGTGGTTAGTGTAAGGGTGACAGGATAATATGATGAATTTGTGGGGGTCAGCGTGATAGTGACGGCGTTAGTGTAAGCGGGAAAGAGTAATAGTGACGTGATGAGTGTGAAGGGGTCAGGGTGATAGTGACGTGGCTAATGTGAGGGAGTCAGGGTGATAGTGACATGGTTAGTTTAAGGGGGACAGGGTAATAGTGACGTGATGAGTGTGAGGGGGTCAAAGTGATAGTGACGTGTTTCGTGTGAGGGGGTCAGGGTTATAGTGACATGGTTAATATAAGCGGGTCAGGGTGATAGTGACGGGGTTATTGTGAGGGGGTCGTGGTGTTAGTGACTTGGTTAGTGAAAGAGCGACAGGGTGATAGTGACGTGGTGAGTATGAGGGGTCAGCTTGATAGTGACGTGGTGAGTTTGAGGAGGTCAGGGTGATAGTGACGTGGTTAGTGTGAGGGGGTCAGTGTATTAGTGATGTGGTTAGTGTGCGTGCTTCAGGTTGATAATGACGTGGTTAGTGTGAGGGGTCAGGGTGTTAGTGACGTGGTTAGTGTGCGTGCTTCAGGGTGATAATGACGTGGTTAGTGTGAGGGGATCAGGGTGATAGTGACGGGGTTAGTGTGAGGGGGTCAGGGTTTTAGTGACGTGGTTAGTGTGAGGGATCTGGGCGATAGTGACGTGGTTAGTGTGAGGGGTCAGGGTGATAGTGACGTGGTTAATGTGAGGGGGTCACTGGATCACTTCCTCTGATACAGGAGGAAGCAGAGACCCTGCTCCTGCCACTTTCCACCTGGTTATCTTGGACATATTGTGGCTTTTTCCCCTTGCTCCACTGACCTTTGGCCTGTGCAGTGTCTCCAGTTCATTTACACTGGTCCCCAAAATGTTAAACCAAAACAGAACAGGAATTGTTGCAGGTTTGGCAGCATCTGTAGGAGAGAAATCAGAGTTACAGTTTTGGGTCCAGGACAGAAATATTACCTCTGCTCTCTGAATGGGAAACCTGTGTCCTTGCCTTCATCTTCTTTCAGTTCTCTTGACGTCTGCTAAATATTCTATCTTCTCTGATCTCTCTGACAGATTTGCATCTCGAAAAGAGTTCCCTTTAGTCCTGCATGGTCATTTCTTGCCCATCACCCACGGGAGTTTGAGCGTTTATCAGCTTTATGCAGTGATTAATTCAATAACTCTGGAAACTGGATATTTCACCGCTCTATTGAACTGAGCTCTGAACTTGGACAGAGTTGCCATATAAATAAGGGTGTTTGTGCAGCAGCTTACATTGCGCAGCATGTATTCAACGTGTTTAAAGATGTCATAGTCATACTTATTTAACTGACCTGGGACACGAATGATATATAAAACATACAATAGCCAGAGAATGATGAAATTTCCAGATATAACGGAGAGTAAAATCACTGCCGTAGTCCTACTCTTCATCTCGGGGTCAACCTGCTTCCCTTCCTTACTCTGACCCCTCAGTCCCTTACAGACTTGACTTGACTTAAATAAAATGCGTGCGATTGTCAGAACATTGAGGAACACAATGAAAAAGAATGGCCCCAATGGGGTTAGAGCCACAGCAAATGAGCGGTATCCAATCCAGCGAGAGTCAGTGAAGTAGCTTCCCTTAGTCCTGCAGTAAAATGGTATGTTCCCGATTATCTTTGTGGGTTATACATAAAATAACTAGGGACATTTTTTAAACAAAGCAGAATACCTGTTATTGAGAGAATTGCAGATGCGTTTTTCCCAGTGCAATATTCAGTTTTCAGTTTGTGGCAACAAAAGCTGACAAACCGATCGAAGGTGAATGCGACGGTGAACCAGACAGAACAGTCTATGGATGCACGGATCAGGACATGGATAACACTGCACACAGGAGTGATGTCCAGGAAACATACTGGGTAATAATAAGAACGAAATTGCTTCAGTATGACCTCACTGATAAGGACCAGTAGATCTGCTGCTACCATGGCCACCAGATAGCGTATTGTGCAGGGAGCAAGGCCGCACTTTCCCTGGGATAGGATCATGATAGCCACACAATTCACTGTCAGAAGGATAACGGAAAAATGACTTAATATTAATGAGCACTCTTTTCTGTATAAGTTTACAAGCAATCTGCATTGTTGCCACAACAGCGATAAAGATCAAACAGTCATCACAAACAAAAGTAACTCTTTTCAGTGAGTCCTTGCATTAATTTATGAGGATGAAAACAAGTCATCAGGGTGCTGAAATATCAAAACAGGGCAGCTTTAAATCAGTTGTGATGAAAATGAAAAGGTGTATTGGGGAAGGGGGAAAAGTTTTTGTTTGATCGGTTTGAGGGTCGATGCGGCTCAACAACAAAAGGGATGATGATCCTCGGCAGTGATAATCCATGCTGTTAAAATGTGATTTCCAGGTGGAGGTAAATGCTTCACGTTCAGGCACAATGAAAGATGAGGGAGTTGGGATTGTGGTAAATCTGGTCAAGTGCGAACCCCAATCATCTGTAAATATGATGGGGAATGACAGGCCGATCCTGTTGGTTGAACCAACATTGTGGATGCATGGAGATAGAGGTAACAGTAACAAGATAGCATTGCCAGCCCCAGCAAAGCTGCACTAATAGTCCTCAGTTATCACCACATCACATCCAAGAAGGTAACTGTAGTAAATTGACACTGGATTCTTTACTTTCAATGTGGATTCCTGCAAGCTTTCGAAAATTAATAACATACTGTTCATCATTCAGTTCAAAATGTACGGGAAGTTTCCAAAGGAAAAATGTCGAGTTAAACTGGGTGTTGTACAGAATCTCGGGCGGATTTCACAGGGCACCTTTAGTAAAATAAACTGTCCAGGCATACACTGGAAATTTGGTTTTCCAGAAGATTTCTTGTGGACAGGTATCGAAATCAAAAGTAACTACAGAGAGTTAGAAACACAGGCTAGATCATGCACAAGCCAACCTTCCATCCATTAACTAAATGTACATTTCTTGTTGCCGGAGAAAGCCAGCCAACACCATTAAAGACCCTCCCACCCCGGTTAAACTCTACTTCAACCTCTTCCATCAGTCCGGAGATACAAAACCATAAACACACAGAGCACGATGTTCAAGACTAGCTTTGTCCCCATAGTTATTTGAATTCTGAATGGACCTCTCAAATTTTCAACCCAATATTGATCTTGCTTCTTGAGCACCTTCCTTGCAGCTGTAACTCTGTATCCCTCACTCTGTTCAATCACCCGGTGGCCTTTGTGTCTTTCCATGGAATATTCGCGGCACTGCAAGCAAAACAAGTTCTTTTTTCACCCCACAATACAGTGGTAAACGTGATAATATAATAATAAATTATATCAAATCAACTCATGGTTCAGAAAAAACGGTAAACAACAGAGATGATGGAAGAGTAACGCTGTCTTTCAGCAGAGCCTGTGGAATACCTTGTGAGGCAAGACATATTGCATGGTGTCTATAGCTGAACAGTGCGAAATGCCTGAGGATGGCTTGCTCAGTGTTGTGGGGTTGGGGGGGGGAAGTTGCGACAATTTCAAAGGCACTGGCATGGAATGCTGCATCACTGGGAAAGTTGCTGAAATGGCAGAGATGCTGCAAAAGCAAAAGGATACCCCGAACAGTAACAGAATTTGGAGTCAATGGCTCTGGGGGAAGTATTGGTTGAAAAGACAATGGTCCAGCTGGGAGTTGGAGAAGGTTTGGAGACATAGAGACTTACTTCACAGAAAATAAAAATGCACTTTGCCCGATAGAATCCATGAAACAATTGCCTCCGAATTCTCATCCAGTTTGCCAGCATTAGGTCCATAACCCTGACATTTAAAGAGTTCTATGCTATCGGGGATCTGCTTCTACTACCCTGACAGGAAGTAAGTTCCACATTGTCACAACACTTCCGGTGGAAAACTCAAACCAGACCACAAAGGGGAAAACATATTTCCTTCTGTGCTGTCTATGCTCCTTATAACAATATACTTTTAAACGCTGCCCCCTATCAATCTCCCCTGCTCCAAGGAAAACAATCCCAGTCCATCCAATCTCCCTTCATCCCCAAAGCTTTACTACCTTGAAGTCTTCCTGGAAAGTCTCCACCTTCTTTCAGACAATCAAAGTACTCCAACATTCTAGCTGTAGCCTAGCCAATATTTTATACAGTGCCAACATATTGTCCCTGCTCCTAAACTCTATGTCTCGCATTTAAAAGCCAAAAAATCCCAATACCTTCTCAACCATTTCATCGACCTGTCCTACTACCTTAAGATCTTCATGTGCACCAAGATCCCCTTGATTCAGTATTTCCCAGGTTTCTATATTCATAATATACCCCATGGGTTTTGTGTCCCGCCAAGTGCATCAGCTCACATTCATGGATTGAATTCCAATTTCCAACAATTTTTGCATTACCAGGGAACTTATCCTGGAAATCCCCCGATGTGCAGAGTTCACAGCATTTCCGACTACCACCTTTATCTTTTGATGAACATGTGGCTCTGCAATTTCCCTGTTTCCATCTTCAATACATCCCACTGCTCTGATATGGATTTACTTAAACGTTTCTGCTCTCGGTCTAATCACACCCAATCTTATTCTCACAGTTTAGAACTTTGATTTCCCCATCATCCTTGCCTTTTTCCATGTTACTCTTGAGTTATGATTACTGCCTGCAAAATGCTTCCTCACTGAGAGGTCAGCCCAGCTTCATTACCGAAAAATAAATCCAGGATCACTGTCAAAGTGGGGGAAGGTAAAGGAACAGTCTGGTATTAGCCAGGTGAAACTAAGAACTGTGTTGTAGGAAAAAGAGATTTTAAAACCCTCCAGTTTATCCAGCAGACAGCAACAGAAGGATAAGCGGTTCCAACAGCTGCCAATTGTTCCAGACTCAGAGGTAAAGCAGGAACACCCAGGATAAGTGACGGATTATGGGGTGGGGGAGCTATACCATTGAGAATGGTGGAGAACTGGAATCTAATAAATATTATCCAACCTGAACATTCGGGGGGAAGCCATGGGAAATCGTCAAGGGTCATTTGACAGAAAATGATTTGCTCTCTCACTGAGAATGGGTCATGCCCACTGAACGTTTAAGGAATGCTCGGGTTTGTTGTATATTTTACAGTCGAGCGGATAGCCATGGTCAGAAAGGAAAGTCATCCTCAGTGTGTAGCTCTGTACTCATTCAGAAAAATAAAAACTACTTGCAGGTGGGACACGGGAAGCGGAATGAGGAATGTCATGACAAATCCAATGTTTAACAAGTTCGAGGGAACTGTTATTTATTTTTACTTCTATTTTGATCCTATATTTTGGAATCCAAGGATGTACACCTGACCGTTACACTTGTCTGTCCTCATAGGGACACCCTCCATCCACAAACAGCAGGCCCCACTGCAGGTTACAGCTTTGAACCGAGACATGGATGAAACGAGCTGTGAGAGGCAGTGGTGATGGTGGGTAGAATTAAAACATTTAAAAGGCATGGGTATATGAACAGGAAGGATTTAGAAGGATATGGGCCAAATGCTGGTAAATGTGGCTAGGTTAATTTGCGATATCTGGTCAGGATGGAGGAGTTGACAAAGGGGCCGTTTCTGTGCTGCGTGATTCTATAAGAAGAAAATTATTCCTCAAATCTTCATCACTCCATAATTGGAAAGGTCAATCCGTGCTCCTCAACAGTTACCCAAGCCGACAATGGATTCTGAACATCCAACATTCAGAGCTTACAGAATCTGAAACCCACATGGTGTAAAGGAGATGAACCAGCTCAAAACCCTTTTACTGTAGTGCTCCCTAAAGTAGGAAGGAGGAAATGTGCTGCTATCAATACAACTGCACAAACACAGATACACGCAGGAATGTGAGAACACTGAGTTTATGAGATCCACTGCACTGACTGACCAAGATCCATTGCAGTTCTTTTCTTGCTGACATTTCCAATAACTCCTTCCCTGAAGGTAGCCTCCAGTCTAAGGTGCAATTCAGGAGTTCATAACATTTGACTAAGGGTGATCACGTAGTAAAACAATGAAACAACATAATTTTTTAAATATCTAATTTAACTGTCTGATATTTCAACGAGGGAGTGGGTTTAACATTGAATATTACATCAGAATACAAATCTCTTAATTAACAAGGAAAACCAGGAGAGATGTAATCCACAAATTGTAAATAATTATAAACACTTAACAGGAACACCAAGAACCATGTCGAAAACATTCCTGGCTAAATGAATTGGCAGATGCATTTTCAATGTAGAGTGGTAATCCTTTAATCTTGCACATAAAAATGCAAGCATTAAACTCTGCGGTGTTACATTCTCTGCGTGTTTCCATTATATTCTGTGTGATCTCCACTGGGAGATTGGTGTTGCAGCTCTGATGATGACAACTTCATCATTCCCAGTTGGTAGAAGATGTTTCTCACTGAAATTGGATTGTGACAGGGAAGGGATGACCTCATCGAGGGAAGAATCATAATTGGAAACTGCGTGAATTAAAAAAAAACTTGTAATTGTCGCCACTTTATGAACAGAGAGGCAGCCTGCTGTTGTATTAATGCTGCCTTCACATAAAGAGATTACATTGCTTTCTAGTGGATGGATGTGATTTTGTTTGCTGCATCAACCCTGTTTTCCTCTTCCTTAATGCCCCGCTAACATCGAAATTTGCTTTCTAATTTGTGTTGGATTTTTGTCCAGCAGCTTGGTGTTGAGGGAATGTACCTCACATTGTCTCCGTGATGTCAGTCATGACCATTTATTCTATGAATCCCTGACAATAGCGAGCCCTCTACCGTAGCTCTACCATGGACTGTCATTACCCATGTCTCAGATAATTCCCATATCCTAGATTACTTGTAGGAATGTAGTTGACCTGTCATTGTACCATGTCCGTCCCATCTCTGTGTTGGAGAAATTCAGGTCCCCTCATTGTCACCCTCCTGCCGTGGCATGGATTTGCTTTTCCCAGTTGCTGACTTAATACCGTTCTGGTATAATCTAGTTCCAAACCAGGCTCAGACGGATCATTTTAGCTCCTCACAAAGTATTCTTTGTTTTTGTTTTTGGAATCATCTCATTCTGCCATTTGCTCTTTTGACAATAACCTGAGTGCCCGTTTGCCTCCGTTCTCTATGGGAGGGGGTTAGCTTAATTCTATTTTATTGGGCCAGGTGACCCACAATTTTGAGGACACCTATTAAATAAAATCACTTCCAAACGAAACAGAAATGCCCAGCTTCTCCAAGCTATCAACATAGCTGATATCCACATTCCTGGGACAATTCTTTTAAAGATGTGCAGCGTTCACACATCCCTTGGAAAGTTCGGTGCTCAGGTCTATATGTGGCACAATACGTGCAGCATATCCCCAAGTACTTCAGGGCCCCAATTCATAAGCAGTTGCTGACATCAGTATTGGCTCAGAAATGTTTGGCAGGTCAGGTCATATTGGGACCACAGATGGAACCTCCATGTCCCAAACCAGAAGCCGAGAAACCAAAGAGAATCTGCCCCGGCCCAGGGAGAAGTGGATAGCATTGAACCACATTGGGAGTGGGCCAGTATGGAGACGCACTTGGTGCCCTGTACAACAGTGACAGAAATTAACTTGTTTCAGACTGGCAGATCAATTGGAATGTAAGGGACAGCCTTTGCACTGGCTCGGGTTCACACATAATTGTGGGCTTTCAAGATCGAGACACTGTCACCTGGGAATGTGTCATTCTGCTGGAGTGGTTCCTCTCAAACTGCCACACACAGTGCACCACAATGTGCTATTTGATCTGTTCCCATCAGCGAGTCACTGGGAAAACCATGACCTCACTCTGACTTTGTGCCAAAATGCTCAATAGAACCCTACCTCTGTGTAATTGGCAGCTAACATTGTTATCAATCTGGCCAGAATGCTACAGCTGTGACAGTACTGAACAAAATAATACACACATTGTATTTGTGACGGCTGACTGCAATGATAACCTGGCTAATTTCACCACCTACCTTTCAGTAAATTCGCTCTAATTCCTGGTAATTCCCCATTTTATTTCCTTTTATTAAAAAAGGAGAATGCAAATATCAGTGTTGGACAGATTGTGACACAAATCCTATTTCCTCATTGACAACTTGTTCCTTTACCAGGTATCCCCAGTCCACCCTTACCTTTCACCATGACCAATGTAACCTATCAGTTTCCCTTGTTGAACACACTGTCAGATAGAGCCAGGGACTTGGAGACAGATGACAGCATGGAAAGCAGCCACACGGTGTTTTGGGTTTGTCTCAGTGAAGCCCAATCAACGTTGTGCCTGAAGGATGCTTGAACCAGCTTAGATCAGAGGGTCTAACGCTCTCCTCACTGAGTTTATCTAGACACGCAAATGCATGACGATTCCTATCATCCATTTTATCCCCATCACAAACACTCTCTCCATCGATCAATCTTTTTTCCTTCAAAGAAATTCTCCCAAAGTGAGCAAGGTACAACCTTCCCTGAGAAACCCATGCTGACTCTCCTGGATTAATCACTCCCTGTTGAAATAACCATTTAGAGAATCTCTTAGAGTTTTGCCAGCTCTGGAAGTGTAACAGCAGCTGGTATCCCATCCTCAAACGTTTGGAAAACTTCTGACAGATGGATCTCATTGACTTAATCTCGGGGTTTTCCATTGAACATCACTTCAAAGGTGCTACCGTGCGATGGCTGAGATCCGAACCCATACCAACTGCGTGGAAGGCAGCCATGCTGCCCACTATACCCCCATCCTCCTGCCAGCTGGGTGCTCGCTATTCTCAAACACACTTAACAACACCGACATCATCACCAATTGAATTGGGGCTGAAATAAAAACAGAAATAGCTGGTGAAGCTCAGCAAGTCTGGCAGCATCAGCATCAGAATCCCTCAGCTCTGATGAAGAATCACTGGACTTAAAAAGTTCCCTTTGCTTTCTCCCCACAGATCCTGCCGGACCTGCTGAGTTTCCCCAACAATCTCCATGTTGGGTTTCAGCTCTCCAGGATCTGCAGGACTGTGTTTGTAATCCCGGAGTAGATGTTGACCCACAGAAGGGGATATTGGGTCAGGTGACGGTCTACCTCATTCATTGGGGCAGGTGTCAAGGACCATCTTAAACCGGAGAGGGATCGGGGTGAATTGGAGCCGTTTGGAGAGAGAGTACAGAAGGTAAGACAGCTCAGCTCAAAGCACGGTGCTTAATGCTGCCCCGATTAAAATATTGAAGATGGCAGAGGGGCAGATGAGCTGAGACAGAGTGGGAGCTGGGCGACATTGATGATGTGGAAGGACATCATTGATGATGATGTGTGCATCTGATAACATTCTGTCAGTCTGACTAATAGCTGTCATTCCTGGCACTGGATTCAATGAGGGGTGAAGGGTCAGATAACAGAGCGGACTGTACCTGTTATTCTGTTCCTGACTCTCCAGCTCCCGCTCTGTTAGTGACCTCTGTTAGTCTCCCGGGAATGTGCATTCTCCAATAGTGCCCGGTCTAAGGAATATCATTCCTAAATAACTCCTGTCCGAGGTAATAATGATCAATGTGTTTGTGTCTCCTCCTCTGTTCTGTACATGTCATTGTTCAGGATTGTGGGCACATTTATTCACAGACATTGAGGATGTTATGAAACAAACCAAACCCACCGAAAATATATTAAGAAAATGGCCCAGGCCTGTTAAAAAAATTCTCAAGGAAAGTGTAAGGCATTGTAATTCAATTGTTCAAACTGCCAGGCTTGAAGCAAAACACAATTTACTCCACACTATCGATAAAATACAAACAAAAGAAAGAAATATTGGAATAACTTAACTCCATTGGAAACCTAACTGGCTAACAGATTATTTAACTACTGACCAGCAACTTTTCCAATTTAGTAACAATCCATAAATCACAGGCTTGGCAAAGGTGAATCCAGTAAAATAGATTGTCTCACATGGAATTCTGGACAAGGATTGTAACCGATTTGCTCAAAATCACATCTACTTTCAGTGTTCTTGGAACAGGACAATATGTTGCTTGAGGGGACAGCTCAGATCTCTCTGTAGTTTCATGTTGACCTGTCTGTAGAAAGGATGGCAGATCCATAACAAGTGACCTCTTCCTGAATCTCACCAATCTCCAGATGGAATTCCATTTCACAGGTTTGTTTGGCCAACTGACCAGATGGTGAACATTTCCCCGCAGTATACAGATAACTCTCCCCAAAGCAGTGATTAATGTTTTAACGTCTGCAGTTGAATATAGTCCAACCAATTCTAGATCAGTGAGATATACCAGGAAATCAGGTGACCAATACTGGAGCCTGAGGATAAATCAATAAACTACAGAATTCTACCACGGGACTCGAAACACTATGTCTTCTTCCCACAAGTGGGTCAGACTGCTATTACCTCTTCCAGATTTCACTCATGATAGTCTCTGTAACAGCCTGCAGATTATAAACAACTATTACCTCATAGAGTCATAGAGATCTACAGCACAGAAACAGACCCTTCAGTTCAACCCATCCATGCCGACCAGATATCCCAACCCAATCTAGTCCCACCTGCCACCACCCGGCCCATATCCCTCCAAATACTTCCTATTCATATACCCATCCAAATGCCTCTTAAATCTTGCAATTGTGCCAGCCTCCACCACTTCCTCTGGCAGCTCATTCCATACATGTATCACCCTCTGCGTGAAAACATTGCCCCTTTTATAGGTCTCTTTGATATCTTTCCCCTCTCACCCTAACCTATGCTCTCCAGTTCTGGACTCCATGACTCCAGGGAAAAGACTTTGTCTATTTACCCGATCCATGCCCCCCATATTTTTGTAAACCTCTGTAAGATTACCCCTCAGCCTCCGACATTCCAGGGAAAACAGACCCAGCCTGTTCAGCCTCTCCCTATAGCTCAAATCTTCCAGCCCTGACTCTGTAACACCCTGTAGATTATAAACAACTATTACCTCTTCCAGACTTCATTCCTGCTTGTCTCTGTACCAATATTTCCTCTTCCAGATTTCACTCCTGATTGTCTGTAAAATCCTGCAGACCATAAGCAATTATTACCTCTTCCAGATTTCATTCTTGCTTGCCTCTGTAACATTCTCCAGACCATAGAAAAGTATTACCACTTCCATTTTGCACTCCTGCTTGTCTCTGTAACATTGTTCAGATTATAAACAATTATTACTTCTTCTATTTTTCACTCCTGCTTGTCTCTGTAACATCATGCAGACCATAAACAACTATCACCTCTTCCATATTTCACTCCTGTGTGGCTCTTTAACATTGTTCAGATTATAAACAATTATTACCTCTTCTATTTTTCACTCCTGCTTGCATCTGCAACATCCTGCAGACCATAAACAACTATTACCTCTTCCAGATTTCATTCCTGCTTGCCTCTGTAATATTCTCCAGACCATAGAAAAGTATTACCACTTCCATTTTGCACTCCTGCTTGTCTCTGTAAAATCCTGCCGACCATAAACAACTATTACCTCTACCAGGTTACATTCCTGCTTACCTCTGCAACATCCTGGTAGATTATAAATAACTATTACCTCTTCCATATTTCTCTCCTGTTTGACCCTGCAATATCCTGCAGACCATAAACAACTATTACCTCTTCCAGATTTCATTCCGGCTTGTCTCTATAAAATACTGCAAATAATAAACAACTTTTATGTCTTCCAGACTTCGTTCCTGCTTGTCTCTGTACCATGCAGCAGATCATAAACCACTAATGCCACTTCCAGATTCCACTCCTTTTAACTCTGTATCATCCTGCAGACTAAAACAAATACTGCCTCTTCCAGATCTCACTCCTGACTGCCTCTGTAAAATCTGGGAGGCGATAAACAAACTAGCACCTCTTCCAGATTTCACTTCCTGCAGATTATAAACAACTATTAACTCAACCAGATTTCACTCCAACTTGTCTCTGTAACATCCGCCAGACAATAAGCAACTATTACCTCTTCCAGATTTCACTCCTAATTGTCACTATATCATCCTGCAGACTCTTAAAAACAATTACCTCTTCCAGATTTTACTCCTGATTGTCTCTGTAAAATCCGGTAGGCTATAGACACCTATTACCTATTCCATATTTCACTCCTGTTTCACCCTGTAACATCCTGCAGACCATAAACATCTATTACCTCTTCCATATGTCACTCCTGCGTGTCGCTGTAACAACTATGGGCGGCACGGTGGCACAGTGGTTAGCACTGCTGCCTCACAGCGCCAGAGACCCGGGTTCAATTCCCGACTCAGGCGACTGACTGTGTGGAGTTTGCACGTTCTCCTCCGTGGTTTTCCTGCGTGGGTTTCCTCCGGGTGCTCCGGTTTCCTCCCACAATCCAAAAAATGTGCGGGTCAGGTGAATTGGCCATGCTAAATTGCCCGTAGTGTTAGGTTAAAGGGGTAAATGTAGGGGTATGGGTGGGTTGCGCTTCGGCGGGTCGGTGTGGACTTGTTGGGCCGAAGGGCCTGTTTCCACACTGCAAGTAATCTAATCTAATCTAATCTAAAACTGTGAGATCATAAACAACTTGAATCTCTTCCGGTTTCATTCCTGCTTGTCCCTGTAACATTCTGCACACCACAAACAACTATTACCTCTTCGAGATTTCAATCCTGCTTGTCCCTGTAAAATCTTTTAAACCCTAACCAACTATATCGTCACCCAGATTTCACTCCTGCTTGTCTCTGTAATATCCTGCAGACCATAAACAACTATTACCTCTTCCATATTTCACTCCTGCTTGTTTCTGTAACATCATGCTGATCATAAAAATTACCTCTGACAGATTTCAGTCTGAATTGTTTCTGTAACTTCCAGCAGATTATAAACAGCTATTACCTCATCCAGATTGCATTCCTGCTTGTCCCTGTGAAATTCTGCAGACCAGAAACAACTATTACCTCTTCCATATTTCACTCCTGTGTGGCTCTTTAACATTGTTCAGATTATAAACGATTATTACCTCTTCTATTTTTCACTCCTGCTTGAATCTGCAACATCCTGCAGACCACAAACAACTACTTCCTCTACCAGATTACATTCCTGCTTACTTCTGCAGATAATAAATAACTATTACTTCTTCCAGATTTCACTCCAGCTTGTCTGTGTACCATCCTGAAGACCATACACATCTATGACTTCTTCTAGATTTCATTCCTGCTTGTCTCTGTAACATACTGCAGACCATAAAAACTATTATCTCTTCCAGATGTCACTCCTGCTTGTATCTATAACACCCTGCAGACCACAAACAACTATTACCTTGTTCAGATGTCACTCCGCCTTGTCTCTTTAATATCCTGCAGGTTATAAACTATTACCTCTTCCAGATTTCATTCCTGCTTGTCTCTGTAAAATACTGCAGACCCGAAAAAAAATTACCTCCTCCAGATTTCACACCTGACTGTCTGGGTAACATCCGGCAGATTAATATCAAATATTACTCCTGCTTGTCTGTGTAACATCCTGCCGATCGTAAACAACTATTACCTCTTCCAGATTGCATTCCTACTTGACTCTGTAACATCCTGCAGACCATAAAATAGTATTACCACTTTCATTTTGCATTCCTGCTTGTCTCTGTAACAGCCTGCAGACCACAAACAACTATTACCTCTTCCTGATTTGATTCCTGCTTGTGTCTATAATGTTCTGCAGACTATAAACAAATGGAACCTCGTCCAGATTTCACTCCTGCTTGTCTCTGCAAAATACTGCAGATTATAAACAACTATTACCTCTTCCAGATTTCACTCCTGCTTGAATCTGTAACATCCTGAAGACCATAAACACGAATGACCTCTTCCAGATTACACTCATGCTTGTCTCTGTGGGCTGCACGGTGGCACGTGGTCAGCACTGCTGCCTCACAGCACCAGAGACCCAGGTTCAATTCCCGCCTCCGGTGACTGTCTGTGTGGAGTTTGTGCATTCGCCCCGTGTCTGCGTGGGTTTCACCTGGGTTCTCCGGTTTCCTCCAGTGCAAAAAGGTGCAGGCCAGGTTAATTGGCCATGCTAAATTGCCCGTAATGTTAGCTGGTGGGGGAATGGGTCTGATTGGGTTGCACTTCGGAGGGTCGGTGTGGACTTGTTGGGCCGAAGGGCCTGTTTCCAACTGTCGATCGTAAACAACTGTAAGTAATCTAATCTAATCCAGCAGATTATAACAACCATTACCTCTTCCAGATTTCATTCCTGCTTGTCTCTGTAACAGTCTCTAGACTATTAAAAAGTATTACCACTTCCAGTTTTCACTCTTGCTAGAACTTGCAACATCCTGCAGACCATAAACAACTATTCCCTCTTCCAGATTTCATTCCGGCTTGTCTCTGTAACATCTGGCAGTTTATAAACAAATATGACCTCTTAATAGTTACCTCTTCTAGATTTCACTCCTGCTTGTCCCTGTGATGTCCTGCATGTTATAAACAACTATTACCTTTTCTAGATATCATTCCTGCTTGCCTCTGTAACATTCTCCAGACCATAAAAAAATTACCACTTCCACTTTTCACTCCTGCTTGATTCTGTAACATCCTGCAGATTATGAGCAACTATTACCTCTTCCAGATTTCACTCCTGCTTGTCTGTGTAAAATACTGCAGACCATACACATCTATGACCTCCTCTAATTTCACTCCGGCTTGTCTCTGGAACATCTTGTAGACCACAAACAACTACTAGCCCTTCCAGATTTCATTCCCGCTTGTCTCTGTCACATTCTGCAGACCATTAACAATTATTACCTCTTCCAGATTTCACTCCTGACTGTCTCTGTAACATTCTGCAGATTATTAACAGCTATTACCTCTTCCAGATTTCACTCCTGCCTGTCTGTGTAACATTCTGCAGATTATTAACAACTATTACCTCTTCCAGATTACATTACTGCTTGCCTCTGTAATATTCTGCAGAGTATAAACAATTTATTACCTCTTCCAGATTGCATTCCTGCCTGTCTCAGTAACATCCTGCCGATCGTAAACAACTATTACCGCTTCCAGATTACATTCCTGACTGTCTCGGTAGCATCCTGCAGACCATAAATAACTACTACCTCTTCCAGCTGTCATTCCTGCTTGTCTCTATAACATCCTACAGATCAGAAACATTTATTACCTCTAACAGATTTTATTCCTGCTTATCTGTGCAACATCCTGCTGATCATAAATAACTAATACCTCTCCCAGATTTCACTCCGGCTTGTCTTTGTACCATTCTGTGAAGATCTATGACCTCTTGATTCGAGATCGGTCAAAAGAATCAACGAATACGGTCTGTTGAAAAAGCAGTGGTCGTTAGTTTATTGAATTAAGGCACCTTGTTGTAATTTTATCCAGCAACACAAAGATTAAAGCTTCTGTATTCCATGTGAAGTCGCGCAATTACATTTGAAAATTAAACATTTTTAATATGTTTTTTTAAGAGGTAGTACAGCCCTAATGATATGAAAAACCAATCACATATAATAAGGTGATATGATTTACTGCAAGTTAACCCAATGATATTTCCTGGAAAAGGGTTCTTAATGACAAGAAAAGTCCAACCATCTGTAATATGGAGACATAATTGACAATAGGCTGATCCAATGGCATTCCTTGGAAAAAAATCTTATTTATGTAAATTATCATGCAATGTATCAGTTGAAGGTTAGTTCGAATAGTCAATTAATGTGTCAGTATTCATTTTATGGAAACTCTATTGTGTTTGAATTTCAGCTTAATTCTGCAAATCAGCAGTACAGGTTCACAGGCCATTTCATAACATTCTTTTACATTGAGAAACCATTTTGTGGTAAATAAAAGTCTACATATAATTGTTGTCTAAATTCAAATTTTTGATCCTCAGTTGTTCCTTGTAATGATTCTCCAATTTCGTGGAGCACTGCCAGAATTCTTAAATTTAGGCTTGGACAAGTTGGATTGAAGGGTCTGTTTCCGTGCTCTACATCTCTGTGGCTCTATTTAGTGCTCCGCTTCCCTGCACCATTTCTCCCATTCACCAATCCTGCACTAATTCAGTTACACCAATCCTCATACTGACTGATGCTCTCGCCCAATTTAGGGATGCCCTACTCTAAATCTCCCCAAAGGTATTGTCCTGCCCCAATTCTCCCATTTAGTGCAACACAGCATAACGCACCCATTTAGCACTGAACTGCACTAATTCACCCATGATCTGATGTCCTGTTGCAAATTCTCACATTTTGATAATCCCTTTCTTAACTTTTCCATGTCGTAGTTCCTTGCAGTGAGTCTCCAATTTAGTGGAGAACTGCCAGAATTCTTAAATTTAGGCGTGGACAAGTTGGATCGAAGGGTCTGTTGCCGTGCTGTACATCTCTCAGGCTGTATTTAGTACTCCGCTTCGCTGCACCAATTCTCCCATTTACCAATCCTGCACTAAGTCGGGAATTTCACCAACTCACCCATTGAGGTTATCCTGCCCCAGTCCTCCCACTTAGAATTTAACGGCACCTGCATGAACTCTCCAATTATTGTTGCCCTGCATCAATCCCTTCCATTGAGTCGTTCAATGATACACATCTTCCACGTATGGGTGCCCTGCTGAATTGTTTTCATTTCGTCATGCACTGAACTGAATCTCCAATTTACCGATGCTTGCAACATTTCTTCTTTTTATTGATCCCCAGGCCCCTATTCCCCAATTTAGACAAGCTCTCCTCTATGTTTCTAATATATTGACACTCACAACAGTTTTCCAAAATAATTACACTGTGCACCGAATCTCCCATTTTTTGATTCCCACCAAACCCCCCATTTACTCATATCCCTGTACTAATTCTTCCATTTACTGATGCCTGCGCCCGATTCTACCATTTAAGGGTGCGCAACTCTAATTCTCCCATTTACTGTTGCCATGCACCAATTCTCTAATTTAGCTCCACTGTGCACCAGGTCTCTCATTTACTGATGGCCCGCACCAATTCTCCAATTCAGTGTTGCTGAGCACCATATCCCCTAATTACTGACGTCCTGAACAAGTTCTTCACTCAGTGTTTCCTTACACCAGTCCTCATATTGACTGATGTCCTCGCCCAATTTATGGGTGCCCTACTCTCAATCTCCCCAAAGGTAATGTCCTGCCCCAATTCTCCAATTCAGTGCAACACAGCATAACGCACCCATTTAGTGCTGAACTGCACTAATTCACCTATGATCTGATGCCCTATTGCGAATGCTCACACGTTGAGAAGCCCTTTCCCAAATTTTCCATTTATTTCTTTCTGGCAATGAGTCGAAAAGGAGAAAGTGAGGTCTGCAGATGCTGGAGATCAGAGCTGAAAATGTGTTGCTGGAAAAGCGCAACAGGTCAGGCAGCATCCAGGGAACAGGAGAATCGACGTTTCGGGCATAAGCTCTTCTTCAGGAAGGGCTTATGCCTGAAGAAGGGCTTATTCCCGAAACGTCGATTCTCCTGTTCCCTGGATGCTGCCTGACCTGTTGCGCTTTTCCAGCAACACATTTTTAGCTCTGGCAATGAGTCTTCAATATAGTGGATGCTGCCCGAATTCTTAAATTTAGGCGTGGACAAGTTGGACAGAAGTGTCTGTTTCCGTGCTGTACATCTCTAAGGCTGTAATTAGTGTTCCGCTTCCCTGCACCAATTCTCCATTTACCAATCCTACACTAATTCGGGAATTTCACCAACTCACCCCCCAATGAGTGTTATCCTGCCCCAGTCCTCCCACTTAGACTGTAATGGCACCTGCATGAATTCTACAATTAATGTTGCCCTGCATCAATACCTTCCATTTAATTGTTCCTGAAACACTTCTTCCACGTATGGGTGCCCTGCTGAATTGTTTTCCATTTCCTGATGCACTGAACTGAATCTTCAATTTACCAATGCTTGTAACATTTCTTTTCCTGATTCCCTGGTTCCTATTCCCCAATTTAGACATGCTCTGCTGCAATTTTCCAATATATTGGCACTCCCACCAATTTTCCAATGCAATGGTCTCCCATTTATTGACTCCCACCAAACCGTCCTTTTACTCATATCCTTGTACTAATTCTTCCATATACTGATGCCCGAGCCTGATTCTAACATTTAAGAGTGCGATACTCTAATTCTCCCATTTACTGGTGCCATGCACCCATTCTTTAATTTAGCTCCAATGTGCACCAGGTCTTCCATTCAGTATTTCCTGCAACAATTCTCCTATTTAGTCGTCCGCTGCCAGAATTTGCGAATTTGCGATCCCTGCATCATATCTCCAAATTACCGATCCTACACATATCTTCCCTTTAGTGGTGAACTGCACCAACTCCCCCATTTCGTGGTGCACTGTATTGAATCTGGAACAATAATCCTTTCCAACATTTATCCTATTTACTGATTCACTGCCCGTGTTCTCCCATTTGCTCCAATTCTCGAAGTTATCAGCACCCTGCACCAGGTCTTTCATTTACTGATACCCCACAACAATTCTCCAATTCAGTGTTGCTGAGCACCATTTCTCCCAATTACTGACGTCCTGAACAAGGTCTCTACTCTGTGTTGCCTTACACCAATCCTCATACTGACTGATACACTCGCCCAATTTAGTGATGCCCTACTCTATATCTCCCAAAAGGTGTTGTTCTGCCCCAATTCTCCCATTATCTGATGCCCTGTTGCAAATTCTCACATTTCAATAATCCCTTGCGCAATTTTTCCATTTAGTAGTTTCTTGCAATGATTCTCAAATATAGTGGAGTGCTGTCAGAATTCTTAAATTTAGGCATGGACAATTTGGATCGAAGGGTCTGTTTCCGTGCTGTACGTTTCTAAGGCTGTAATTAGTGCTCCGCTTCCCTGCACCAATTCTCCCATTTACCAATCCTGCACTAATTCGGGAATTTCACCAACTCACCCATTGAGGTTATCCTGACCCTGTCCTCCCACTTAGAATTTAACGGCACCTGCATGAATTCTCCAATTAATGTTGCCCTGCATCAATTCCTTTCATGAATTGTTCCCTGATAAACATCTTCCACGTACACGTACCCTATTGATTTTATTTTTTCATTTTGTGATGCACTGAACTGAATCTCCAATTTACCGATGCTTGCAACATTTCTTCTTTTTATTATTTCCCTGGTCCCTATTCCCCAATTTAGACATGCTTTGCTCCAATTTTCCAATATATTGGCACTTCCACCAATTTTCTAATGTAACGGCACTGTGCACCAGATCTCCCATTTATTGTTGCCACCAAATCTCCCATTTACTTATATCCCTGTACTAATTCGTCCATTTACTGATGCCTTAGCCCGATTCTACCATTTAAGGGTGCCCTACTCTAATTCTCCCATTTCCTGGTGCCATACACTCATTCTCTAATTCAGCTCCACTGTGCACCAGGTCTTCCATTCAGTATTTCCCTGCAACAATTCTCCCACTTAGTAGTCTGCTGCCAGAATGCTCTAATCTTGTGATCCCTGCGTCAAATCTCCAAATTACCGGTCCTATACATATCTTCCGATTCATGGTAAACTACACTAACTCTCGCATTTCGTGGTACACTGTATTGAATCTAGACCACTACTCCTTTGCAACATTTGCCCTATTTACTGATTCACTGCCCGTGTTCTCCCATTTGCTCCAATTCTCAAAGTTATCAGCATTTACTGCGGAGCCATAAATAGTAATTCAATCATAGAGATGTACAACATGGAAACAGACACTTCAGTCCAACTGGTCTATGATTGTATGACTCTATTTATGGCTCCGCTGCTCTGCACCATTTTTCCCATTTACCAATCCTGCACAAATCCTGAATACTCTCCCATTGAGTATTATCCTGCCCTATTTAAAGGCAGCTGCATGAATTCTCCAATTATTAATGTTCTCCATCAATGTTGCCTTACACCAATCCTCATACTGACTGATGCCCTCGCCAAATTTAGAGGTGCCCTACTCTAAATCTCCCAAAAGGCAATGTCCTGCCCCAATTCTCCCATTTAGTGCAACACAGCATAACTCACCCATTTAGTGCTGAACTGCACTAATTCACACATTATCTCGATGCCCTGTTGCAAATTCTCACATTTCGATAAGCCCTTTCCCAATTGTTTCCACTTAGTAGTTCCTTGCAATGATTCTCCAATTTAGTGGAGAGCTGCCAGAATTCTGAAATGTAGGCGTGGACAAGTTGGATCGAAGGGTCTGTTGCCGTGCTGGACATCTCTCAGGCTGTATTTAGTGCTCCGCTTCCCTGCACCAATTCTCCCATTTACCAATCCTGCACTAATTCGGGAATTTCACCAACTCACCCATTGAGGTTATCCTGCCCCAGTCCTCCCACTTAGAATTTAACGGCACCTGCATGAACTCTCCAATTAATGTTGCCCTGCATCAATTCCTTCCATTTAGTTGTTCCCTGATACACATCTTCCACGTACGGGTGCCCTGCTGGGTTTGTTCTTCATTTAGTGATGCACTGAACTGAATCTCCAATTTTTCAATGATTGCAACATTTCTTTTTATTAATTTCCTCGTCCCCATTCCCCAATTTAGACATGCCCTGCTCCAATTTTCTAATATATTGACACTCCCACCAGTTTTCCAATGTAATGGCACTGTGCACCAGGCCTCCCATTTATTGTTTCCACCAAATCTCCCAGTTACTCATATCCCTGTACTAATTCTTCTATTTTACTGATGCCTGCGCCCGATTCCACCATCGAAGGGTGCGCTACTCTAATTCTCCCATTTCCTGTTGCCATGCACCAATTCTCTAATTTAGCGCCACTGTGCACCAGGTCACTCATTTACTGATACCCCACACCAATTCTCCAATTCAGTGTTGCTTAGCACCACTTTCCCCAATTACTGACGTCCTGAACAAGTTCTCCATTCAGTGTTGCCTGACACCAATCCTCATACTGACTGATGCCCTCGCCCAAGTTAAGGGTGCCCTACTCTCATTCCCACATCAAGTATTGTCCTGTCCCAATCCTCCCATTTAGTGCTACACTGCACCGATTCTCCCATTTCCTGCTAAACTGAAACTCTCCCATTTGGTGCTAACTGCACTAATTTGCCATTACTGGGTGCCCCGTTCCAAATTCTCTTATTTCGATAAGCCCTTGCCCAATTCTCCCATTTAATATTTCCTTGGAATGATTCTCTAATTTCGTGGAGCGCTGCCAGAATTCTAAAATTGAGACAGAGACATGTTGGACTGAAGTGTCTGTTTCCATGTTGTACATCTCTATGATTGTATGACTCTATTTATGGCTCCGCTGCTCTGCACCATTTCTCCCATTTACTAATCCTGCACAAATCCTGAAACTGCACCAACTCTCCCATTGAGTATTATCCTGCCCAATTTAAAGGCAGCTGCATGAATTCTCCAATTATTAATGTTCTCCATCAATTCCTTCCATTTACTTGTTCCCTGAAACAACTCTTCCACGTATGGGTGCCCTGTTGCATTGTTTTTATTTTAGTGATGCACTGAACTGAATCTCCAATTTACCGATGCTTGCAACATTTCCTCTTTTTATTGATTCCCTAACCCTATTCCCCAACTTAGACATGCTCTGCTCCAATTTTCCAATATATTTGCATTCCCACCAATTTTCTAATGTAATGGCACTGTGCACCTGATCTCCCATTTACTCACATCCCTGTACTAATTCTTCCATTGACTGATAATCTGTTGCATTTCTCACATTTCGATAAGCCCTTGCCCAATTCTCTCATTAAGTAGTCCCTTGCAATGATTGTCCAATTTCGTGGAGCGCTACCAAAATTCTTAAATTGAGGCATGGACAAGTTGGACCGAGTGATCTGTTTCTGTGTTGTAAATATCGACGATTGTGTGACTCTATTTATGGCTATCTCTCCCATTTACCAATCCGACACAAATCCTGGAACTGCACCAGTTCTCCCATAGAATGTTATCCTGCCCCCGTTCTCCCACTTCGAATTTAATGGCACCTGAATGAATTCTCCAATTATTGTCACCCTGCATTTTTTTTTTCATTTGATGGTGCACTGAACTGAATCTCCGATTAACTGATGCGTGCAATACCTCTTTCTATTGACTCCCCGCCCCTATTTCCAAATTTAGACATGCTCTGCTCCAATTCTCTCATATATTGACACTCACACCAGGTTTCCAATGTAATGGCACTGTGCACCGAATCTCCCATTCATTGATTCCCGCCAACTCTACCATTTAATTATTCTTCCATTAATGATGCCCTAGTCAAATTCTACCATTTAGCAGGAGCCTCAGCTTTGGGAAGTGTGACGAGACCACGAAACCAGAAGGGACAGAAAGCCGATTATGTGAGAGAAACTAAAAGCAATGGAGTTGTCAGAGGGAGATCACAGGAAGTGTCCCTTTTCCTACAGCAAAGAACCTTAGACAGTGTTTCCTCCCCAGACTGGGTTTCAGGAAATATGGTCAGAGCTGAAGCTGGTTTTGCAATGGGATGGGCAGGGTACCATGTTACTGACCATGTAGGTGTGAACAACATACAAGGTTCTGCCTCATCCCTCTCAGCAACTCACTGTTTAACTAAGAAGCTGACCCACTGGATTAATATCTGTGTGCAGTTTTAATTAGCCAATCAGAACAGGGAGCTCCCTTGGTGCTTTGCAGACTGCTGTGGGAGAAATGGGTTCTGGTTCCCTTCTCACAGATGCTGCCTGACCTGCTGAGGTTAGATTTCAGATCCCCAGGAACAGCAGAGTTTTCTCTATATGCATTTTCTTTCTCCTTATTCAATGGGTCATTTGTGATGCTTAAGATCCCATATGTTTTCTATTTCCCCCTTCAGCAGATCTTGTCACAGTAAAAGACCTGTGCACATGAACACCAAGGCAACTCTATCCATGTTCACATTTCAAACTCTGTAGTTCGGTCGAGTTTGTCTCTCTTTAGCCTTTTATGCCAAACTCCATCACAGCGGGCTTCAGTCTGTTCATTTCCCTCCACAACCTTCTGCTATCTACTGGAGACATTATTATTCACCTCTCTGTACAAACAATCCTGTTGGCCGGTATCATCCACAGTATCTTCTCCAAATCCAAGTTAGATGTCAAAGAAAATATTAATTGTCTTTTCTGTCTCGATAATAAATAACCGTCTGTATCATTCGTATATAGAGAACAACATGATTAAAATATTCATCCGTGCCATAAAAAAGCAAATTGGATTTTAATTCTGCTGTTTGCAAGTTGCAGTAATTTATGATCACTCAGCACTTTTCCATCCTAGCACATTAATTCTCCATGGTGAGCTTGAGCCGTTTATTACAATAGCCTCAGTTTTTATCCTGCCTCTTAAGTAATAATTTGTGAACCAGATTGAAGGTCCTTACCTTCATTAACCTTTTATTTTATTCCATCACGTATGTTGAATTTTAACTCCACACTGACTCTCCTTATACAGAGCCACCCTCTCCAGTTGGGTTTGTGTTGCTCTGCTCCAGGTATATTCCAAGTGCAAACGGCACCGGTGGCAAACCGACCCGCCTGTTGTCATCAGGAATAGATTCTTGTTGTACTTTTGAAACTGGTCTCATATTGTCAAACTTGTATGTTGGGACAGGAGAATTACCCTTTGGGTCGAGAACTGGCTCGATGGTAGAAGACAGAGGGTGGTGGGGGAGGGTTGCTTTTCAGACTGGAGGCCTGTGACCCACGGTGTGCCCCAAGGATCGGTGCTGGGTCCACTGTTGTTTTGTCATTTATATAAATGATTTGGATTTGACCATAGGACGAATGGTTAGTAAGTTTGTAGATGACAGTAAAATTGGAGGTGTGGAGGACAGTGAAGATGGTTACCTCAGAGGTCAACGGGATATTGATCAGATGGGCCAATGGGCCAAGGAGTGGCAGATGGAGATTAATTTAGATAAATGTGAGGTGTTGCATTTTGGAAATTCAAAAGACAGCAGGACTTATACACTGAATGATAAGATACTGGGGTGTTGCTAAACAAATAGACCTGGAGTGCAGCTTCATAGATCATTGAAGGTGGACTAACATTTCGATAGGATAATGAAGAAGGCGTTTGTCATTTTTGTCTTTATTCCTCAGTTAATTGTGTAAAGGAGTTGGGAGGTCATGTTACGGTATTGGTTCGGCCATTTTTGGTATATAATGTACAATTCTGGACTCCCTCCTGTAAAAAGGGTGTTGTGAAACTTTAAAGTGTTTAGAAAAGATTTGCATGAATGTTGCCAAAGTTGGAGGGTTTGTGCTGGAGGGTAAGACTGTATAGTTTGAGGCTATTATCCCTGGAACGTCAGTGGCTGAGGGGTAACCTCATAGAGATTCACAAAATCATGAAGGTCCTCAATAGGGTAAAAAGGCAAGGTGATTTCCCTGTGGTGGGGAAGTCCAGAAGCAGATGGCATATGTTAAAGTTGAGAGGGGAAACATAGTGGGCGGCACGGTGGCACAGTGGTTAGCACTGCTGCCTCACAGCGCTGGAGACCCGGGTTCAGTTCCCGCCTCAGGCGACTGTGGAGTTTGCACGTTCTCCCCGTGTTTGCGTGGGTTTCCTCCGGGTGCTCCGGTTTCCTCCCACAATCCAAAGATGTGCAGGGTCAGCTGAATTGGCAATGCTAAATTGCCCGTAGTGTTAGGTAAGGGGTAAATGTAGGGGTATGGGTGGGTTGCGCTTCGGCGGGGCGGTGTGGACTTGTTAGGCCGAAGGGCCTGTTTCCACACTGTAAGTAATCTAATCTAATCTAATATAAGGGACCTAAGGGGAACATTTTTCACGCTGAGGGCACTGTGTGCATGAGCTGCCAGAGGAAGTAGTGGAGGCTGGTACAATTACAACATTTAAAAGGTATCTGGGTGGGTGTAGGAATTAAAAAGGGTTCAGAGGAACATGGGCCAAATTCTGACAAATAGGATGAGATTGACATCGGATATCAGTTCAGCATGGATGTGTTGGACTGAATGATTTGTTTCTGAGCTTATATTGCTCTGAGTGTGTTGAGTTCCGGATTGTAGATTTATGAAGCAGAAAATAAAGTATGGCACAGAGTTAGACCGAGAAATCCTGCTAATCTCATCAGCTTTATCCTGTTTTCCTGATCCTCCTCCTTCAATCAATGCATTTTTCAGATCCTCATTCAGAATTCCTGGAGCTCTGTCACTGCCCTGGAACAATGTGTGGAAAGTCCTATTGCAGTCCACACGAGGTACCTTTCCCACTGCCCTGCTCCCACGGCCTGCAATGCTGCAGACTGAACAGACAACCCGAAGCACAATGATGAGCTCCTTCCGGCCCACGGCCCTCCTTCTCACTGAATGAAGACAATCACCAGAAGCAGAATCCAGCTCTTGTTGGAGCCTTGAATATCTGACTCTGTCTCACTGAGTGAAGGTTGGACTCAGAAACAGGAATGAAATCAACTTCCTATCTGCATTGTGTCACTCTTTAAGATCTCTGTGTGTCTGAGTTCAGGTCATTTGATTGGAGACTGCGGATAGTGAGTCCCCAGTGAAATGGAAAGAATGGTGGAGGAGCTCACTGAGGGACATCTCTCAAAGTGAGAATCAGAAAGATGTTATTCCACATTGGAAGGGTTTAAGGTGAATTGATGGTTCAGAAAAATGTTATACGGACATTTGTAAAACTTAGGAACTCTGACTGTTTTGAGGCTGGAGTTTATTTTATCCTTGTATAGATTTGACACATTAATCCTCCCTCCGCACCACGACAGAAGCTGTTGGAACTGTTCAGTGTTTCCAGCGGCTTCTGAAATTATTTCAGGTTCCCGACGGGAGCAGTCTTCACTTTTCGAGCAAAACAAACCCATCCTTGTGCTGCAACCAATATTTCAAAAAGAAATGGGAAGCAGCAGAGGGGAAAGGTTCCGAGATGCCGAGCAATGCTGCCCGGTTCCACACTGCAATTCACAGGAACCATTGCCATGAAGAGCAAGGAGCAACCTGACAGATTTAAAAGTATTTCCTTTAAAAGGCTGTTGACAAACCACAACACTGCGATGGCTGGGAATCCAACCCGGGTCAACTGCTTGGAAGGCAGCTATACTCACCACTATCCCACCATCACCCTGCTAGCAGCCGCTTCCCCATTCCCAAACACATAAATAAGGCCGTGATCATCACCAACTGGATTGGGGCTGAAATCCAAACAAGAAATTGCTGGGGAAGCTCAGCGGGTCTTACAGCACCAGAATGTGGGCGGCAAGGTGGCTCAGTGGTTAGCACCAGAGTCCCAGGTTCAATTCCAGCCTCGGGCGACTGTCTGTGTGGGGTTTGCACATTCTCCCAATGTTTGTGTGGGTTTTTTCCGCGTGCTCCGGCTTTCTTCCACAGTCCAAAAATGTGCAGGTTAGGTGAATTGGCCTTGCTAAATTATCCATAGTGATTAGTCCGAGGGTGGGTTACTCCTCGGAGGGTCGGTATGGACTGGTTGGGCTGAAGGGCCTGTTTCCACACTGTAGGGAGTCTCATCTAATCTATTCAGAAGCCATCAGTTCTGAACCAAATCCAAAGGGATTGGGAATTGCTTCATTAAACAACTCGTTCATTAAACAGCTAAGAGCTCAGGAAATCTGAGCAGGAGAAGACTATACAGCCTGTTTAAACTGTTCAGTCTGTCTGGCAATCAATTCAATCAGAGCTGGATTGCAAATCCAGTTTCCTACCCACTCCACATATTCCGTGACTCCCTGAGACACCGGCAATCTGTCTATTTTTAAAGAAAGATGGTAGAGAGAATTCAGGAAATTATAGACCAGTTAGTCTGACCTCAGAGCTGGAAAAGATGCTGGAGTCTATTACAAAGGATGAAATTATGACACATCTGGATAGTAGTAACAGGATTGGTCAGAGTCAGCATGGATTTATGAAGGGAAAATCATGCTTGACTAATCTTCTGGATTTTTTTGCGGATGTAACTCTGAAGATGGACGAGGGAGATCCAGTAGATGTAGTGTACCTGGACTTTCAGAAAGCTTTTGATAAAGTCCCATATTGGAGGTTAGTGAGCAAAATTAGGGCGCTTGGTATTGGGGGCAAAGTACTAACTTGGTTGGCTGATAGGAAACAAAGAGTAGTGATAAACGGCTCCATTTCGGAATGGCAGGCAGTGACCAGTGGGGTACCGCAGGGATCAGTACTGGGTCTGCAGCTTTTTACAATATATATTAATGATATAGAAAATGGTATTAGTAATAACATTAGTAAATTTGCTGATGACGCTGGGTGGCAGGGTGAAATGTGATGAGGATGTTAGGAGATTACAGAATAACCTGGATAAGTTAGGTGAGTGGTCAGATGCATGGCAGATGCAGTTTAATGTGGATAAATGTATGGTTACCTACTTTGGTGGCAAGAACAGGATGGCAGATTATTACCTCAATGGAATCAATTTAGGTAAAGGGGCAGAACAGAGAGATCTGGGTGTTCTTGTACACCAGTCAATGAAGGCAAGCATGCAGGTACAGCAGCTAGTGAAGAGGTCTAATAGCATGCTGGCCTTCATAACAAGAGGTATTGAATATAGAAGCAAAGAGGTTCTTCTGCAGCTGTACAGTGTCCTGGTGAGACCACACCTGGAGTACTGTGTGCAGTTCAGGTCTCCAAATTTGAGGAAAGACATTCTGGCTATTGAAGGAGTGCAGCGTATGTTCACGAGGTCAATTCCTGGAATGGCGGGATTACCTTACACTGAAAGATTGGAGCGACTGGACTTGTATACCCTTGAGTTTAGAAGACTGAGAGGGATTCTGATTGAGACATGTAAGATTATTAAAGGAATTGACACGCCGGAGGCAGGACACATGTTTCCGTTGATGGGTGAGTGCCGAACCAGAGGACACAGCTTAAAAGTACGGGGTAGACTATTTAGGACAGAGATGAGGAGAAACCTCTTCACCCAGAGAGTGGTGGCTGTGTGAAATGCTCTGCCCCAGAAGGCAGTGGAGACCCAGTCTCTGGATTCATTTAAGAAAGAGTTGGATAGAGCTCTCAAGGATAGTGGAATCAAGGGTTATGGAGATAAGGCAGGAAGAGGATACTGATTAGGAATGATCAGCCATGATCATATTGAATGGTGGTGCAGGCTCGAAGGGCAGAATGGCCTACTCCTGCACCTATTGTCTATTATCACTGCTTTTACATTTCAATCCTCTTGAGATAAATGACAACATTACATTTGCTTTCTTAGCCATGGCATCAACCTGCAAGTCAACCTTTAGAGAATCCTGGACTAGCACTCCCAGATCCCTTTGTAATTTGGCTTTATGAATTTTCTCACCGTTTAGAAAATAGTCCATTCCTGTTTTATTTTTTCCAAAGTGCAAGACCTCGTATTTGCTCATGTTGAATTTCATCAGCCATTTCCTGGACCACTCTCCGAAACTGTCGAAATCTTTCTGCAGCCTCCCCACCTCCTCAGTAGTACCTGCCTGTCCATCTAACTTCGTATCATCGGTGAAATTCACCAGAATGCCACAGTCCCTCCATCCAGACCATTAATATTTAAAGTGAACAGCTGCGCCCCAATACTGAACACTGCGGAATCTCACTTGTCACTAAACGCCATTCCGAAAAAGAACCTTTCACCCCAACTCTCTGCCTTATATCAGACAGCCAATCCCTAATCCATGCCAGTAGCTCACCTTACTCAGCAACCTCCTGTGAAACACCTAATCAAAGGCCTTTTGGAAGTCTAGGTAGATAACATCCACTGGTTTTCGTGGTCTAACCTATTTGTTAACTCTTCAAAGAATCCTAACAGGTTTGTCAGGCACGATCTCCCCTTACTAAATCCGTGGTGACTTGTTCTAATCCGACACTGCAATTCCAAGAATTTAGAAATCTCATCCTTAATGGATTCTAGAATTTTACCTACAACCGAGATTAGGCTAATCAGCCTATAATTTTCCATCTTTTGTCTTGATCCTTTCTTGAACAAGAAGGTTACAACAGTGATTTTCCAATTATTTGGGACTTTCCTGGACTCCAGTGATTTTTGAAAGATCACAACTAATGCCTCTGCTATTTCCTCAGCCACCTCCCTCAGAACTCTAGGATGTAGCCCATCCGGGCCAGGAGATTTATCGATTTTTAGACCTTTTGGCTCTTTTTTTAGCACTTGCTCTTTTGTAATGGCTACCATACTCAACTCTGCCCCCGATTCTCCTTAACTGTTGGGATATTACTCATGTCTGGGTTTGGATGGAGGTTGTGGTACACAGTGTTCGACAGGTGGTGGGGAGTCCATGCCAAATGAGGTTCTCCTGATTGCAGTGGGTATCCAAGCTGGGACATGGTGGTTGGATTCACTGGTGAATATCTTCTTAGTTCAGCTTGCCAGGATGTTCAGAGTGAGGGGCTCAATGCTCTATCATTTCTTTGTTCATATTTGAGACACCATCCATTCCAAGACACGGTTGAGTGATCCAGTGCCGTGTACTGTAATTCATGTTGTGTGGGTGCAGAATTTTAGGAGTAAACTCAACTGTGGAGGTTCCAAAACTGAATTCAAGATTTTTTTGTAATCTATGTCTGTGTTAGGTGCATCCACTCTTTGTTTTACTGATGCTGGGAGTGTTTGTGTGGATGCTGCCATCTAATTTACAACTCCAGTGAGCCTGAGCAATGTATAAAGCAGAATAAATCAACCACTGTCAACCCCAGAAAAAATGTTGAGTACGTCACTGTGTTTCTGAGACTAACTTGCTTTTTGTGCACATCCCTATGTATGTTCAAAGTGAAATTGATTCATAAGCTTTAACGTTTCTGTGATATGGAACAACAATTATCTTTGTGCTATTCCTGATGAAGAGCTTTTGTCCGAAATGATGATGTTCCTGCTCCTCAGATACTACCTGACCTGCTGTGCTTTTCCAGCACCACTCTGATCTAAACTCTGGTTTCCAGCATTTGCAGTCCTCACTTTTGCATAAAATGCTTATACTCAGGGCTCAGGCACAGATACATTTGACCAGTAACTTTAAGTCTCTTTTTTTCCTTTCTCTCTCTCTCTTGCAGTAAGTCTAGTGGTGATTCTAATCTTAGCTCGGGGCAAGTGTGGTTTGTCTAAAAGCACCACTCATTATCTGGTGGCCATGACAATATCGGAGCTGCTATTCATTGCTTTCGAAATCGTACTTTGCTGGTTTCCATCTTATTATTATCCACAGTGTTTCCTGGACATCACTCCTGTGTGTCGTGTTATCCATGTGTTGAGCTGCTGGACCATTGATTGTTCTGTCTGGTTCACCGTTACTATCTCTTTTGATCGATTTGTCGCTATTTGTTTTCATCAGATGCAAACTAAGTATTGGACAGAGAATACTCCGATTAAGGTTCTGGCAATAATCTGTATTTTCTTTTCTTTTAAAAATATTCCCAACTATTTTACATTTAAACATGGAAAGGTCATCAACTGTTCTATCAGGTCCAGTTACTATACTGACCGCCGGTGGGCAGGTTTTCAATACTTTGAGCGATTTTTAACACCAATGCTCCCATTCACTTTTAATCTCTTTCTTAACGTTCTGACTGTCGGACACATCTCTGAGGCCATTACGGTGCGTAAGGGACTCAGGGGTCAGAGAAAAATAGAGAATGACCCAGAGATAGAGAGCAGAAGGAAATCTGTGATCTTACTCTTTGCCATATCTGCAAGTTTCATACTTCTCTGGTTGCTGGATATTTTACTTTTCTTTCGTTTTGCTCATTCCTTGGATTCCACTGTTTTCGATATCTTTTCACAAGCCTCATATATGCTGCGGGACCTGAGCTGCTGCACCAATGCACTTGTTTATGTGGTGACACAGAACAGTTTCAGAGACCAGTTAAAGCATGCCCTGAAATATCCAGTTATAAAAATAATTCAATTGATGAATAAATCCAAGTAACTGAGAGCCCACAGTGATGAATGGACTGAGAAGGAGAAGAGCAACACGCTAACACTCCTTTCCTAACGGGCAAGGAATGGTTCCATCTGAGGAGCGAAACCAAAGAGACTGGAGAAGCAAAACAGTGGGAAGTGTTGTCAGCAATCAGCAACCCTTAATGGAAAGCTGGACAACAAAAGTATAACCGAAGGGGGAATCAGACATGCACAGAATATCATCATCCCCAGCAACCAGTTGTCAGTGAGTGAACCAGATACAAGGTCAATGACCTGGAGGCAAGTATCATCGGTCACTGCAGGCCGGAGTGGGAACAGCAATGGCAGGCTCCTGTCCTCACAGAATTCACTCACCTGGGCAAAACTAAACAAAAAAGCAGAATGTTCCTATTACGCAGAGTAATATACAGTAAATAATCCGTGTATTTTGATTACAGATATATTTTCAGCAATGATTTCCTTTCTCTGGTTCCATGCCCTCCCCCCCCCCCCCCCCCCCGGCCTGATGCTGATATCACCCCTCTCTTTAATTGGTTCTTTCCACCAATCAGCCGCTGTGTTGGTGGCGAATCCACAGCCCAGTCAGAGGGCTCACTGACAGACCGGATCCGACACTGGGGAATGGGGTTGGATGTGGCAGATGAGGCGACCCCCCTCAGTGCTGCCATGAGAAGGTTTCGTGGCTCTCACTGACTCCATCGGGCTCAGTGGGAACTGACTCTGGATGAACTCTGTTTGTTTGGGCCTTCATAATGGAGCCTGGGATCAATTGGAAGATCGATGGACCGTCAGCAAGGATTTTGTTCAATCTGTAAAACAGCTCCTTGAACCCAACCTTGTATCAGCTCCTGATTGGCCCGTCTGATCAAGGTCCTGTTTAACACTGAGGTAAACCTCCTTCACTGTTCACTACCTCACCACCACATTTGGAGCCATCTGCCACCTTACTAACCATCGGAGACAAGCAGGAGGCTGGAAGAACACAGCAAGCCAGGCAGCATCGGGGGTGGAGAGGGCAATGCTTCGGGAGTGAGGGCAAGGGGAGCTGCTGATAAAGTGGTGGGGGCGTGGGGGAGGGTTTATGTTGGGGAGGGGACAGAGTGGTGAAGTGAACGCCGGTAGAGTGTACAGCTTGGTTGGTCAATGGGAGGAATGAATCCAGGCAGGTGGCAGGTAGGCGGTGAGAGTTCAATGGAAGGTTTACACGGAATAATGGTGACCCAGGGTGAGTTAAAGACTGGAATTGAATTGAGGGGAGTAATCTCACTTACGTGCAGAGTAACAGTTACCCAGGAGTGAGTTCTCGAAACTATAGTCCCACAGCATGTCACACAACTGGTCCTTGTTGAAAAACTTTTCTGAACTGACCAAGCCCCATTTACACTTTCCTATCCTTATATCTGCCCTCATGTCTTTTAAATGTTGTAATTGTACTCCCCTCGATTACATCCTCTAGAAGCTCCTTCCATACACATACCAGGCTCTGTTAAAGATTTACTCCTCAGGTCCCTTTTAAATCTTTCCCCGCTCACCTTAAATCGAAGTCCATCATGATTTTATAAATCTCGATAAGATCACCCCTCAGCCTCCAGTGCTCCAGGGGAAAATGTCCCAGCCTCTCCTTATAACTCAGGCCTTCCAGTTGGGGGAACATCCTTGTCAATCTGTTTTCCACCCTTTGCAGTTTAATAACCTCCTTCCTACAGCAGGGTGAACATGATGGTACGCAGTCCTCCAAATGTGGCCTCACCAATGTCTTGTACAGCTCTAACATGACGTCCCAACTCCTGGGCTCAGTGATCTGCCCGATAAAGGCAAGCCTGCCAAATGCCTCCTTCACCACCCTGTGACCCTGCCTACCTGTGGCACCACTTTCAAGGAACTATGTACCTGCCCCCCCCTCCCCCCCCCCGAGGTCTCTCTGTTCAACAACACTCCCCAGGGCACTACCATTAACTGTGAATGTCCTGCATATGCACACTCTCTCACTCAAACACACACTCCCTCACTCACACACTCGCAATCCCTCTCTCACGTGTACACTCTCTCACACTCACACACACACACTCCCTCAATCACACACTCGCAATCTCTCTCTCACGTGTACACTCTCTCTCACTGACACACACACTCCCTCACTCGCAATCCCTCTCTCACGTGTACACTCTCTCGAGCAAGTCTCCAAGTATTGATGCCCATGTAACTGTTCTCTGATATACTTCTTCCACAGATTGGTTGCCTCCTCACATTTGGTCATTTTAGGGTGCGCTGAACTGAAACTCCAATTTCCTGATGCTTGCAACATTTTTCCTTTTTATTTATTCCCTGCCCCTATTCTCCCATTTCGACCTGCTCTGTTCCAATTCTCTAATGTATTGGCACTCCCACTAATTTTCTAATGCAATGGCACTGTGTACCAAACCCCTCTACTGATGCCCCACTAGTTCTCCCATTTACTCATACCCCGATACTCATTCTTCCATTTACTGATGCCCAGCCCAATTCTACTATTTAGAGGTGCCCTACTCTAATTCACCCATGTACTGGTGCCAGGCCCCAATTCGCGTCCCACTGTGCACCAGTTCTTCCATTCAGTATTTTCTTACAACAATTCTCCCATTTAGTGGTCCGCTGCCAGAATTCTCTAATTTTGGCGTGCCCTGCATCAAATCTCCAAATTACCAATCCTGCACAAATCCTCCCTTTAGTGATGAACTGCACCAACTATCCCACTGAATATTGTCTGAACCCAATTCTCCCACTGAGTTGTTGACAGCAAAGTTGGAGGTGTAGTGAACAGCGAAGATGGTTACCTCAGATTGCAACAGGATCTTGATCACATGGGCCAATGGGCTGAGAAGTGGCAGATGCAGTTTAATTGAGATGAATGTGAGATGCTGCATTTTGGGAAAGCAAATTTTAACAGGACTTATACACTTAATGGTAAGGTCCGAGGGAGTGTTGCTGAACAACGAGACCTTCAAGTGCAGGTTCATAACTCGGTGAAAGTGGAGACGCAGGTAGATGGGATAGTGATGAAGGCATTTGGAATGCTTTCCTTTATTGGTCAGAGCATTGAGTACAGGAGTTGGGAGGTCATGTTACAGCTGTACAGGACATTGGTCAGGCAACTGTTGGAATGTTGCGTGCAATTCTGGTCTCGGAAAGATGTTGCGAAACTTGAAAGGGTTCAGAAAAGATTTACAAGGATGTTGCCAGGGTTGGAGGATTTGAGCTATAGGGAGAGGTTGAACAGGCTGGGGCTGTTTTCCCTGGAGCGTCAGAGGCTGAGGGGTGACCTTACACAGGTTTATAAAATCATGAGGGGCATGGAAAGGATAAATAGACAAAGTATTTTCCCTGGGGTTGGTTAGTCCACGACTGGAGGGTGTAGGTTTATGGTGAGAGGGGAAAGATATTGCAACTGTACAGGACTTTGGTTTGATGTTGCAACTGTACAGGACTTTGGTTAGGACAAGGAATGACAGAATAATATGAGCATCTTCAAATATTAAAGCTCCGTGAGGGGTTGTTGGGGATAGTGTAGAGGGAGTTTTACTCTGTATCTAACCCTGTTCTGACGCTGCCCTGACGGGGATACAGTAAAGGCAGCTTTACTGTGCATCTAATCCCATTCTGTCCCTGCCCTGAAAGTGTTTGATAGGGACAGTGTAGGGGGATCTTTATTCTGGAACATAGGAAAAGGAAGAGGCCATTCAGCCCCTCGAGCCTGTTCCATCATTCAATGGGATCATGGCTGATCGGTGGCCTAACTCCACATTCTTTCCTTTGGCCCATATCCCTCAATATCTTCACTGAAAATGTATCTCTCTCCGATTTAACCTGAACGACTGATCCAGCATCCACTGCTGTTTGTGGAAGAGAGTCCCTCTCCCACCCTTTGTGTGTCACAGTGCTTCCTGCCATCTCTCCTGAACGCTCTGGGCCCTCATTCTCAGACTCTGCTCCCTCTCGGTCGAGAATCTCCAACCAGTGGGAATCGTTGATCTTGATCGATCCTGTCTCATCCTGTTTATACCTTGGAAGCTTTGATCAGATCACCCCTTAACTTTCTCAATTCTGATGAAAACCGGCCTCATTTGTCGAGTGCCCCCTCAGAACGTAACCCCTGAGGTTCAGGATCATTCTTGTAAACCTCCTTTGTGCTCCCTCTCTGTACTCCAACCTGATTCCCACACACTTGCTTGCACTGAACTCCATCTAACACAGCTTTGCCCATTCACCCAGTCTATCAATAGCCATTTGTAATGTTAAGGTGCCATCTGCACTGTCTACAATGCTGCCTAACTTTGTACCTAACCCTGTGCTGTCCCTAACCTGTGCGTGTTTGATAGGAACAGTGCAGAGGGATTTATACTCTGTATCTAACCTCAGGGCGCACATGTCCTGGGAGTATTCGATGCAGAGAATGTGGAGGGAGATTTACTCTGTATCTAGCCCCATGTTGTCCCTATCCTGGGAATGAAGACACCATTGGCTCAGAGACAGGATAGAGGGGAATGAGGGTTTCAGATTGGAGTGAGCTACAGGCACGTACAGGTTGGGAACTGTTTTCAGTAAAAGGCAATTGATCCCAAATCTCCTTTCCCCCGCTCCTTTCCCCTCCTCTCGTTCCCCCATTCCAACCCCCTCCTCCTCCCCGTCTCCTCGCCCCACCTCTCCTTCATCCCATTTCTCCTTCACCTTTCCTTCTCCCCTGTCCTTTGCCCCCTCTCCTTCACCCTCCTTTTTCTCCTCCTCCTCCCCTCCCTCCCCCTTCTTCCTCGCCTCCTTGCACTCCTCTCCAACCCCTCCCCCTTCACACACAGTCTTCCCTTCTTCCACTCCCCTACTCTTCCTTCTCCCCTCCCCCCTTCGCCCTCTCTCCTTCCCCCCACTCCTGTCCTCCCCTCTCCCTCCTTCCTCCACTCTCCTTTTCTTATACTACCCCCTCCCTCCTTCCCCCTCTTCCCTTCCCCACTCTTCCTCCTCTCCTTCTCCCCTATTCTCCTTCTCCCCTCCCCTTTCCCCCTCTCCTTCCAACCCTCTCTTTTCTACCCTCTACTTCACCCTTTCCCCCTTCCCCCACTCCTCTTCTCCTTTCCCCTCTCCTCCCCTCCTACTCTCTCTCTGCCTCTCTCCTCCATCTCCCTTACATTCTCCCTTCTCCTACCCTATTAATTGCCTCCCTCTCTACTCTGCCCTCCATCACCCCTTCTTCCCCCCCTCTCCTTCCATCCCTGCTCTCCTTCCCGCCCTGTTCTGCTTCCCTATCTCCTTCCCCTCTCCATTCGCCCCTCCTTCCCGCTCCATTCCTTCCTTCCCCCTCTCCTTCCCTCTTTCCTCCCCCCCTCTCCTACTCCTTCCCTCCCTCACACCCCTTCTTCCCTCCCTTTTCCCTTCCCCCTCTACCTCCCCTCCTTCTCCCCTCTCTTTACCCCCTATTCCATTCCCTCTCCTTTCCCCTTCTTCCCCCTTGTTCCCCCATTCCTATGTCCGCCTCCTCCCCTTGCCACCTTCTACTTCCCCTCTCTCCTCCCCCCTCTCCACGCCTCTTCTCCTTTCCCCTCTTCTCCCCCCTCCTTCCCCACTCACTCTTCTCTCTCTCTGCTTCTCCCCTCCAATATTACTTTCTCTCTTCTCCTACCATACCAATCACATTCTCCCCTCTACTCCGCCCCGTCCTCCCCCTCTCCTCCACCTGCTTCCTCCCCCTACCACTCCTCCTCTCTTCCCCGTCTCTCCTCCCCCCTTCACGCCTCTTCTCCTTTCCCCTCTCCTTCCCCACTCACTCTTCTCTCTTTCTGCCTCTCCCCTCCATCCCCCTTACTTTCTCCCCTCTCTTTCCCTACCAATCGGCTTCCCCTCTGCTCCGCTCCCATCCTCCCACCCTCTCCTCCCCACCCTATATCCTTTCCCCCTCCTTTCCCCCTCTCTCCATCTCCTTCCATTCCTCCACGCTGCCTCCTCACCCCTTGTGGTGAAAGGGTTAAAATTATGTCCCAATACATGTGTGAATCTAACCGGAATGGAGGTGTTGCTTAGTCCCGTGTGAATCTTATTACACACCTCCCCGTGTGAATCTTCTTATCTGTATGTAACCAGAATGGAATGTGTTTTTTAGCCTTGCTCTGCTGTTCACATGAATGTTTATATCTGGAAAAGAGTATATCAGCTGGAAAAGTCTCCAGTTCGGTGAGTCTGCTCCGGGGTTACGTTTAACCGCCGAGCGTGGGTTGTTGGCAACCACTCTACGAGAACTGACGGCTCCCAGTTCCGGTAACATGTAGAGTGAGTATAAGCCAGACCCGGGAGTCTGCTCCGGGGTTACGTTTAACCGCCGAGCGTGGGTTGTTGGCAACCGCTCTACGAGAACTGACGGCTCCCAGTTCCGGTAACATGTAGAGTGAGTATAAGCCAGACCCGTTGTAAGTATGAGACCTGGTTGTGGCGACGCTGCGGGGAATAAAATGCTCATATTCTAGCAGACTCGCCTCTTGGTCGTTTGTCCTGTGTCAGACTGCTCTCCTACGAACCTGACCTTGAGATTTTTTTTAAAACATTTTGGCGCTGCGAGCAGGGTCAATCGCAAATGAGGAGAGATTTTGATACAGAACAATGTTTTGGAAAAAGACTAAGAAACCAGAAGAACAAACTGTGGAGGTCCCGACCGTCCCGGGATGGCATGGACCGTGGCATGACGTGGCAGTTTGTTTGAGAAATGGTGGGGGGCGACCGGAGGAACCCCAGGGTCGCTGCTGTCCACCCTTGAGAGGATCCCAGTCCTGCCGAAGAACCCCTTGCCTGGGGTACAGCGGAGGATGTGGGCATGTCCAAAAAGCTGAAGCGGAGTTAACAGAATTGAATGGGATTGAACTGAACTGAACTGAGTGGAACTGAACTGAATTGAACTGAAGTGAATCAAATTGAACGGAACAAAATGGAACTGAGCTAAATTGAATTGAAATGGACGGAACTGAATTGAACACAATTGAATTGAACTGAACAGACCTGAACTGAGCTGAATTGAACTACACTGAATTGACTGAACTGAAATTAACTGAAACGAATTGAACTGAATTAAGCATAATGTAACACATGTATTGGGCCAAGCAGTGGAATGTGGTGGAAAATTATGTCCCAACACATGTGTGAATCATAATGTAACACATGTATTGGGCCAAGCAGTGGAATGTGGTGAAACGGTTAAAAAATTATGTCCCAATACATGTGTGAATCTAACCGGAATGGAGGTGTTGCTTAGTCCCGTGTGAATCTTATTACACACCTCCCCGTGTGAATCTTCTTATCTGTATGTAACCAGAATGGAATGTGTTTTTTAGCCTTGTTCTGCTGTTCACATGAATGTTTATATCTGGAAAAGAGTATATCAGCTGGAAAAGTCTCCAGTTCGGTGAGTCTGCTCCGGGGTTACGTTTAACCGCCGAGCGTGGGTTGTTGGCAACCGCTTTACGAGAACTGACGGCTCCCAGTTCCGGTAACATGTAGAGTGAGTATAAGCCAGACCCGGGAGTCTGCTCCGGGGTTACGTTTAACCGCCGAGCGTGGGTTGTTGGCAACCGCTCTACGAGAACTGACGGCTCCCAGTTCCGGTAACATGTAGAGTGAGTATAAGCCAGACCCGTTGTAAGTATGAGACCTGGTTGTGGCGACGCTGCGGGGAATAAAATGCTCATATTCTAGCAGACTCGCCTCTTGGTCGTTTGTCCTGTGTCAGACTACTCTCCTACGAACCTGACCTTGAGAATTTTTTTAAAACACCCCTCTCCTTCACCCCTTTCCCCTTCTCCTTCTCCCTCCCCCCTTAACTCCTCTCCATCCCACCCTCCTTCCCCCTGTCCTTTCCCCCTCTCCCCTTCCCCTCCAATCCTTCGCCCCCACCATTCCCTACCCCTTGCATTCCATCTCCCGCCTCCAACTCTACTTCCTTCCCTCTCCTTTCCCCCTTCAATCCCTTCCTCCACCCTTGCGCATCCCCTCCTTTGCCTTTCAAATAGTGCTGTCTCTTTCCGCCCAAGGGATCTTGCTGGCCACTTGAAGATTCAAAGAGTGAAACTTTGGGATCAGGAGACCTCTGAACAAAAGCTTTCTCCAGAGGGGACACGGTCCTGAGGCCTAGTAGACAGGCTGCACCCCGAATGGGCCCATGTGAGTTGTGTGTTTATTTACCCCGAGGGTGAATCTCCTCTGGGCTGCCCTGGGTTTTAGGGGCCTCTGGTTAACTGCCTCCTGTCAGATTGCGGCCCTGTCATTTTTAAAACAGATTTGAAGCCTGGGGCTAAAATAACTGGGGTCTGGGATTTGGCACAAAAACATCAATCCCCAGTGAGTGTCTGACAGACAGGACTTCCAAGGTGGTAATTTAAACCTTAAATGAGAAACTCGATCTAAAGACTTGTTCTAATATCAGAGTAATACTACTTGTGGGATCTTGCTGTGTCTCAAACCACCTGCAGAGTGGCCTACATTGCTACAGTCTCTCCCCCCGAGGAGGGGATTTGATTTGGGAGCCGAAACGTGGGAGGCACAGTGGCACAGTGGTTAGCACTGCTGCCTCACAGCGCCAGAGACCCGGGTTCAATTCCCGACTCAGGCGACTGACTGTGTGGAGTTTGCACATTCTCCCCGTGTCTGCATGGGTTTCCTCCGGGTGCTCCGGTTTCCTTCCACAGTCACAAAGATGTGCGGGTTAGGTGAATTGGCCATGCTAAATTGCCCGTAGTGTTAGGTAAGGGGTAAATGTAGGGGTATGGGTGGGTTGCGCTTCGGCGGGTCGGTGTGGACTTGTTGGGCCAAAGGACATGTTTCCACACTGTAAGTAATCTAATCTAGAAACTCGGACGATGAAGAGACAGACAGAATCCAATCATTCTGCCATGAGGAATCATCAGACAAGAGCTGGAACCAGAGAGAGAGAGAATAATCAGAAACCGTCCTGTCTCCTTGTTGTTCATTTACACATGCAGATACACACACAACACTCACACACACACACGCAGACGGAAAACAATTGTGGGGTTCAGGTTGTTTCTGGGATTTTTACCATAAGGGGCGAGCTCTGGGCTGGAGGGGGGAGACAAAGGGACAGAAAGGTTGGACAGGGAGTTGCTGCACATTCTGATCCCACAGATGATACTGCCTCCGTCACTCACTGCAGCTCCCATCTACATTCCCGTGTTCCCTCTCTCTTCCCTACACCTTTCCTTCAATCCCCATCTCTCTCCATCCTTCCCATCTCCATCCTGTTCATGTTCCCCTGAAGATCCCCTTCCTATTACTCTCTTCCTCCTCACTCTTTATCCTGGACTAATTTAATCGTTCAGTCTTTCCCAATCTCTCTATCGCTCTCCCTGGGCTTTTTCTCTCTCCCTCCCTGTCGTTCTGGTCTCCCCCCACCAGGTATTTGTTTATTCTGCTTTCTGACTTTCATTCTCTTTGTCTTGTTCTCTCACTGGCTTTTATTCTAACCACCATCTTCACCACAACCTGCCCCCCCTCTCTCTCTCTCTCTCTCTCTTTCTCTCTCTCTCTCTCTCTCTCTCTCTCTCTCTCTCTCTCTCTCTCTCTCTCCCCCATTCTCCACTCCGTCCCTGTCCTGCTGTCCCAGAGGGTGACTTGGACTCCATGCCATGTGGGGGGAGGGAAGGTGATGGGGAGGGAAGGCGACTGGGGGAGAAGCCGCGGGTGGGAAGGCGATAGGGGGGGTAGAAGGGCCGTGGGAGGGGGGTTGCTAATGCAATGGGGGGGGTGGGATGGCGATGGAGGGGGTGGGGAAGGCGATGGGGGGGGGGCGGGAAGGCGATGGAGGGGCGGGAGGGCGGTGGGGAGGAGGCGATGGGGGTTAGGAAGGTAATGGGGAGAAGGCGATGGGGGTGGGAATGCGATTGGGGAGAAGGCGATGAGGGGTGGGAAGGCGATGGGCGAGAAGGTAATGGGGAGAAGGTGATGGGGAGAAGGCAATGGGGGGTGGGAAGGCGATGGGGGAGAAGGCGATGGGGGGAAAAGGTGATGGGGAAAGGTGATGGGGGAAAGGTGATGGGGGAAGGTGATGGGGGAAGGTGATGGGGGAAGGTGATGGGGTAAGGTGATGGGGGGAAGGTGATGGGGCGAAGGTGATGGGGGAAGGTGATGGGGGAAGGTGATGGGGGAAGGTGATGGGGGAAGGTGATGGGGAAGGTGATGGGGGAAGGTGATGGGGGGAAGGTGATGGGTGGAAGGTGATGGGGGAAGGTGATGGGGGGAAGGTGATGGGGTAAGGTGATGGGGGGAAGGTAATGGGGGGAAGGTGATGGGGGGAGGGTGATGGGGGAAGGTGCGGGTGGGAAGGCGATGTGGAAGGATGGTGACGGGGGAGAAGGGTGACGGGGGGAGAAGGGTGATGGGGAGAAGGGTGACGGGGGAAGGGTATCGGGGGAATGGTGACGGGGGAAGGGTGACGGGAGGGAAGGGTGACGGGGGGGGAAGGGTGACGGGGGGAAGGGTGACGGGGAAGGGTGACGCGGGAAGGGTGACGGGGTAGGGGAAGGGTGACGGGGTAGGGGAAGGGTGACGGGGGTAAGGGTGACGGGGGAAAGGGTGCCGGGGGGGAAGGGTGACGGGGGGAAGGGTGACGGGGAGGAAGGGTGGCGTGGGGGGAAGGGTGACGGGGGGAAGGATAACGGGGGGGGAAGGGTGACGGGGGGAAGGGTGACGGGGGGGAAGGGTGGCGGGGGGGAAGTGTGACGGGGGGAAGGGCGACGGGGTGGAAGGGTGTCGGGGGGGAAGGGTGACGGGGGTTGGGGGGAAGGGTGACGGGGGTTGGGGGGAAGGGTGACGGGGGTTGGGGGGAAGGGTGACGGGGGTGGGGACGGGGAAGTGTGACGGGGGTGGGGGGGGAAGGGTGACGAGGGTAGGGGGGAAGGGTGGTGATGGTGGGGGGGGAAGGGTGACAGGGATGGGGGGAAGTTTGACGGGGATGGGGGGAAAGGGTGGCGGGGGAGAGTGACGGGGGGGAGGTGACGGGGAGGGGGAGAAGGGTGACGGGTGGAGAAGGGTGACGGGGGGAGACTGGTGAAGGGGGGGAAGGTGACGGGGGGGAAGGGTGACGGGGGGGAAGAAGGGTGACGGGGGGAAGAAGGGTGACGGGGGGGAAGAAGGGTGACGGGGGGTGAAGAAGGGTGACGGGGGGAAGAAGGGGGACTGGGGTGAAGAAGGGTGACTGGGGGGAAGAAAGGTGACGGGGGGGGAAGAAGGGTGACGGGGGGTGAAGAAGTGTGACGGGGGGGGAAGAAGGGTGACCGGGGGGGAAGAAGGGTGACGGGGGGGGGGTGAAGAAGGGTGACGGGGGGGGAAGAAGGGTGACGGGGGGGGGAAGAAGGGTGACGGGGGGGAAGAAGGGTGACGGGGGGAGGAGAAGGGTGACAGGGAGGGAGGAGAAGGGTGACGGAGGAGGGAGGAGAAGGGTGACGGGGGAGGGAGGAGAAGGGTGACGGTGGGGGGGGTTGGAGAAGGGTGACAAGTGGGGGAGGAGAATGGTGACGGAGGGGGGAAGAGAAAGGTGGAGGGCCTAACCAATGAACCACAGCAAAGCACGTTATCTACTGAATTATAGATGAATGCTCAAAAATATTCACCTCTAAATCAGTGTTATTGTACTTCAATGTAAACTCTCTGGCTGGAGCTTGAAGCTGAGAAGTTAGCACAGAACTGGCATCAGAGATACACTTCAGTTTTCATTCCTTCCACTATTTTGTAAAATGAGATGACAAAAGAAACCTGTTGAGAGACATTCAGAATATACTTGAGTGTTAAACATCCACCTGTTAAAGGAGTTTCCAAAATCTACCACCATCAGTTCAGGACAGGAATTTACAAAATAATTTGAGAGATCTAGTATTTTAATCACAATGTTATGTTGTAGAGATGATTTGAGAGATTGGTTAGATGCATCCAACTTTAAGATGTTTTTCTAACAGCCAATTTTGTTCTTCCAAAGGTTATTTGGATAGCAGAAGATTGGAATACAGGAAAGAGAAAATTATTAATGAACAGAATTAACCGTCTGTGTTAATCTCCTCAATGGCGGAGTACCTACCCAGCATCCCTCGCGGTGGTGAATACCCTCTATACTCACTACAGGCGAGGGCGGTGCAGCCGCAGTGCCGGGTTTGTCTCCGTGGGAAATGGGAAGAGACGCGCTTTTCCAGACGGTAAGGATGCAGGAGCTGGACAGAGGGATTCAGACCGAGAATAAACCCTTCCAGCGAGAAGCGAGCACCTTGAAAAATAACTTGTTGTTAAATGGTTTGCATTTCCGAGGTGAACAGCCGCCATCTTGGCCGGGAATGTGGACGCATGCGCAGAGGGATGCGTGACGTCACGGGGCGGGGCCTGAGAATGATTCATACAGATGCTGAAAACCTGAGACAAGAATCACAGAGATGTACAGCATGGAAACAGAGCCTTCGGTCCAACCCGTCCATACCGACCAGATATCCCAACCCAATCCAGTCCCACCCGCCAGCGCCCGGTCCATATCTCTCCAAACCCTTCCTATTCATATACCCATCCAAATGTTTTTTAAATGCTGCAATTGTACCAGCCCCCACCACATCCTCTGGCAGCTCATTCCATACATGTACCACTCTGTGTGTGAAAAAATTGCCCCTTAGGTCTCTTTCATATCTTTCCCCTCTCACCCTAAACCTATGCCCTCTAGTTCTGGACTCCCCCACCCCAGGGAAAAGATTTTGTCTATTTATCCTTTCCATACCCCCAACGATTTTGTAAACCTCCATAAGGTCACCCCTCAACCTCCGTCACTCCAGGGAAAACAGCCCCAGACTGTTCAGCTTCTTCCTGTCGCTCAAATCCTCCAATCCTGGCAGCATCCTTGTAAATCTTTTCTGAACCCTTTCAAGTTTCACAACATCTTTCCAATAGGAAGAAGACCAGAATTGCAGACAATATTCCAACAGTGGCCGAACTGATGTCATGTACAGCCGCAACATGACCTCCCAACTCCTGTACTCAATACTCTGACCAATAAAGGAAAGCATACCAAACGCCTTCTTCACTATCCTATCTACCTGCGACTCCACTTTCAAGGAGCTATGAACCTGCACTCCAAGGTCTCTTTGTTCATCAACACTCCCTGGGACCTTACCATTAAGTGTATAAGTCCTGCTAAGATTTGCTTTCCCAAAATCCAGAACCTTGCATTTATCCGAATTAAACTCCATCTGCCATTTCTCAGCCCATTGGCCCATCTGGTCCAGATCCTGTTGTAATCTGAGGTAACCTTCTTCACTGTCCACTACACCTCCAATTTTGGTGTCATCTGCAATCTTACGAACTGTACCTCTTATGCTCTCATCCAAATCAAATCAGAAAGTGCTGGAGGAAGTCAGCAGGTCTGGCAGGAGATTTGGACAGAGAAACAGAGTGAACCATTCCAGTCCTGTGTGCATCTTCTTCAGAACCCATTGCCCAGGTGGTGCAGTGTCCTGGGCGATAGCTTTATAACAGCTTCACCCCCAGGTGATCTTTGAAACAAATAGCAGTCGACTTGAATCCCTGAATTTTTCTGCAGGTGACATTTTTAACCAACCTGTTCAGATGTGTCATGTCCCACTTGTGAAGCAGGTGGGCCTTGAGAAGCCAGGCCTTGTTTGTTCGAGGGGAGTTCCACAGGGTGGAGTCTCAGGGTCAACCATCTTCAGCTGCTTTGTCAATCACTTTCCCTTCAGAAGCAGGATTGTTGGTTGATGATTGGACAATATTCAGCATCATTTTCAACTGCTCCGATACTGATGTAGCAGATATCCATATGTTCAGGTTGTAAGTTTGCTCGCTGAGCTGGTAGGCTTGTTCTCATTGAGAACAATCTTACAACCTGAACCTCAACCTGAGCTAAACATTTTCTCAAAAACGGCATATCCATATGTAGCAAGACCTGGCCTGGATCTAAAATCTGCACAAATGATAAGTAACAGTCGTATCACATCCGAGCCTGGCAAAGACCATGTTCAACAAGAGAATATCCGAGTATCCCTTGTTGAAAATCCACATCAATATCATTGTTGAATCCTCCATGGGCAGCATTCCAGGGGTGTAATATTGACCAGAAACTGAACAGGACGAACCATACAACTACAGTTGATACAAGACGCAAAAAATCTTACAGCGCTCAACTCACCTCCTGCCTGCCCACCTTACAAGACGTAAGTCAGGTGTGATACAGAATCCTCTCCACTTGCCTGGTTGAATGCTGCTTCAACAACACAAGAAGCTCATCAACATGTGGGACAAAACAGCTCTCTTGATTGCCAACAACCTTCCCCATTCCCTTTCTTCCCCATTGATGTACAGCAGCAGCAAAGAGGCTGCGCTGTCCACCAGTTGGCGAGGTACATCCCACAACAGGCTTGCACCTCAGGACACACAATGTCTCAGAGATGTTGGAACAACAACCTGATTTATTCAGGAACATTCCTTTTTGCTTTTGATGGTGCTTTTTGCATCTTTTGATGTGATTGGATCATTTGTTTGGGAGGAGGTGTAGAATAGGGGGAGGGTGTCTTTCTGAAATTGGATTTGTTTGTTCTGAGATTTTACCCTGTATGCACAATGATAATATTTGAAAATCTTTTCACAGAGAAGTAGATTGAAAGAATTGAAGATGAGTGAGTCAAATCAGACATGATATAAAGATCCAACAGAGTCACTAAATTCATTTGGATATAAGGGGAACATGTTTATCTGGTATGTCTGTAAGCAAAGATTTCAAAAAAACATTGTGAGTGGTAAAGTGCCAGCACAGACACACACACAGACACAGATGCACACACAGACACACACACACAACAGTGTGAGTGTTCCACTGAACTGACTGCAGAAATTATTTAACATTATTGAGTTAACATTCTTCAAAAATCCACAGACAGAGAAGTCATGAATATATTGTGTTTATGGGAAAGGATTCAACAGATTATCCAACTTGGAGATATGTGAGGAGATCAGCACCATGGAAATGTCTGGATTGTGAGAAGGATTGCAAATCCCCAGACCAGCTGGAGACTCACCGACACAGACATTCTGGGGAGAGACTGTTCACCTGCTCTATGTGTGGGAAGGGATTTACTCTGTCATCCAGCTTCATGTAACACCAGTGGGTTCACACTGACAAGAGACCTTTCCCCTGACTGTGGGGGAAAAAAAAACTTTAAGATGTGTAAATGTCTTAAATTCAATGGTCATAATTTAACACCTTAACCTCCCTCCACATATTGCATTTCCAACGCCCCTCCCCCAAGGCCCTCCTCATTCCTGATGAAGGGCTTATGCCCGAAACGTCGATTCTCCTGCTCCTTGGATGCTGCCTGATCTGCTGCGCTTTTCTAGCAACACATTTTTCAGCCATAATTTAACATCAACCTGTTCCCATGGGAGAGAAGGTATTCAGCTGTTCCATGTGTGGGAAGGTATTCACTTGGGGATCCAGCCTAATGTCAGACTAACGTCTTCATCATCGGGAGAGAAGCGTTGTCTTTTCTGTTTAGGGAGGAATAAACTTCCCAGTTCAGCCTTATGTTAACCGTTGAGTTGACACTGGAGAGAGACCAATCATCTGCTCTGTGTGTGAGAAGGGATTTATTAAGTCAGCAAAGTTCAAATACACGAGCGTGGCCATACTAGAGAGAGAGAGTGAGAGAGAGAGAGAGAGAGAGTGAGTGAGAGAGAGAGAGAGAGAGAGAGAAACTGTACACCTGCACTGAGTGTAGGAAGAGATTCACTTAGTCATCTGTACTCAGTGAGCACCAGCACATTCACACCTTTTACCTGCTCCTTGTGTGGGAAGGGGTTCACTCGGTTCTCCAATCTCAGCAGCTATGGCTTTGTTCACATCAATGAGAGAACATGTCAATGCTCTGACTGTGAGAAGAGCTTTATGAGTAGCAATGATTTGATGAAACATCAACAAACACATTGTGGGGAGAGGCCGTTCACCTGCACTGTGTGTAGCAAGGGATTCAATTATTCATCCCCACATGTGACGCTCCAGTTAAGGGGAATCAGTTTCGCTGAGTTGGCTGTATTGTTGGTTTACAGAGCAGTGTAATGTGAACAGCGTGGTTTCAATTCCCACTACCAGTTTGAGGCTACCATGAAGGACTCTCCTTCTCAAAATTTTCCCTTGCCTGAGGTCTGGGCCCACTGGTCAAATCACCATGAGTCGCTTCTCTCTGTATTGAAGAGAGCAGCCCCTGTGGTCTGGGAAGACTATAGTCACACACACATTCCAGTGGGGTAACGTGATTGTATTCTGCTGTTATTGCATCCAGACCTGGACTGTGTTCATTCTGTCAGCAATAGTTTACTTCATTGGATGTGAATTATCTCTTTAATTGAACTGGTGTTTAATTGTTAAGGTGTAAATCACATCAAAAACACAGCTTTTACCCACTGATTTCTCTCCGGTGAGATGAGATTGATAGATATCAATTTCCTGCCCTGTTCTTGGGTCTTTTATTCATTGCAAAGGTATTTATAAATGTATTTTCACACATTCAGGATTTCTGAATGTCCTTGTGAAGTCCTTGTGAGGTGTAGTCACTGTTGTGGGAGATATTGCAGCTGTACATCTCTAAGGCTTGACTTAGGGCTCCGCTTCCCTGCACCAATGCTCCCATTTACCAATCCCACACAAATCCGGGAATTGCACCAATTCTCCCATTGAGTGTTATCCTGCCCCAGTCCTCCAACATAGAATTTAAAGGCACCTGCATAGATTCTCCAGTTATTGTTGCACTGCATCAATTCCTTCTATTTAGTTGTTCCCTGATTTTTTTTTCATTTAGTGATGCAGTGTACTGAAGCTCCAATTTACCAATGCTTGCAACATTTCTTCTTTTTATTGATTCCCTGGCCCCTATTCCCCAATTTAGACATGCTCTGCTCCAATTTTCCAATATATTGGCACTCCCACCAATTTTCTTATGCAACTCGACTGTGCAACATTGCATCATTTAATGATGCCTTAACCCGATTCTACCATTTAAAGGTGCGCTCCTCTAATTCTCCCATTTACTGTTGCCATGCACCAATTCTGTAATTTAGCTTCACTGTGCACCAGGTCTCTCATTTACTGATGGCCCGCAGCCATTCTCCAATTCCGTGCTGTTTAGTAACATTTCCCACAATTACTGACGCCCTGAACAAGTTCTCCATTCAGTTTAGCCTTTCACCAATCCTCATATTGACTGATGCTCTGGCCCAAATTCCACCAAATCTCCCATTTACTCATATCCCTGTATTAAATCATCCATTTACTGATTCTACCATTTAGGGGTGCCCTACCCTAATTCTCCCATTTACTGTTGCCAATCATCAATTTAGCTCCACTGTGCACCAGGTCTCTCATTTACTGATGACCCGCACCAATTCTCCAATTCAGTGTTGCTTAGCACTATTTCCCCCAATTACTGATGTCCTGAACAAGTTCTCCACTCAGTGTTGCCTTACCCCAATCCTAACACTGACTGATGCCCTGGCCCAGTTTAGAGGTGCCCTACTCTAAATCTCCCAAAAGGTATGGCCCTGCCCCAATTTTCCAATTTAGTTGCAACACCGCATAACTCACCGATTTAGTGCTGAACTTCACTAATTCACCCATTATCTGATGCTCTGTTGCAAATATTCACATTTTGATAAGCTCTTTCCCAATTTTGGCACTTAGCAGTTCCTTGCAATGATTCAAAGTTGAAACTTTATTGCTGGAACAGCACAGCAGGTCAGGCAGCATCCAGGGAACAGGAGATTCGACGTTTCGGGCACAGGCCCTTCTTCAGGAATGAGCAGAGAGTGTTCAGCAGGAGAAGATAAAAGGTAGGGAGGAGGGACTTGGAGGAGGGGCGTTGGAAATGTGATTGGTGGAAAGAGGTCAAGGTGAGGGTGATAGGTCGGAGTAGGATGGAGGCGGAGAGGTCAAGAAGAAGACTGCAGGTCAGGAAGGCGGTGCCGGGCTGGAGGGATTCGGCTGAGACAAGGTGGGGGGAGGGGGGATGAAGAAACTGGTGAAGTCCAAGTTCATCCCCTGTGGTTGGAGGGTTCCCAGTCGGAAGATAAGACGCTCCTCCTCCGACCGTCGCGTTGTTGTGGTTTGGCGGTGGATGAGTCCAATGACCTGCATATCCTCGGTGGAGTGGGAGGGGGAGTTGAAATGCTGTGCTACAGGGTGGTTGGATTGGTTCGTCCGGGTGGCCCAGAGGTGCTCTCTGAATCGCTCCGCAAGTAGGCAGCCTGTCTCCCCAATATAGAGGAGGCCACACCGGCTGCAGCGGATGCAGTAGATGATGTGGGTGGAGGTGCAGGTGAATCTGTGGCGGATATGGAAGTTTCCTTTGGGGCCTTGGAGAGAAGTGAGGGGGGAGGTGTGGGCGCAAGTGTTGCACCTCCTGCGGTTGCAAGGGAAGGTGCCGGGAGTGGAGGTTGGGTCGGTGGGGGGTGTGGATCTGACAAGGGAGTCGCGGAGGGAGTGGTCTCTACGGAAAGCTGATAGGGGAGGGGAGGGAAATATATCCTTGGTGCCGGGGTCTGTTTGGAGGTGGCAGAAGTGACGGCGGATGATGCGCTGTACATGGAGATTGGTGGGGTGGTAGGTGAGGACCAGTGGGGTTCTGTCCTGGTGGCGGTTGGAGGGGCGGGGCTCAAGGGCAGAGGAGCGGGAAGTGGAGGAGATGCGGTGGAGGGCACCGTCGACCACGTCCTGGGGGAAATTGCGGTCCTTGAAGAAGGAGGCCATCTGTGTTGTACGTATTTTGAACTGGTCCTCCTGGGAGCAGATGCGGCGGAGACGAAGGAATTGGGAGAATGGGATGGCGTTTTTCCAGGGGGCAGGATGGGAGGAGGTGTAGTCCAGGTAGCTGTGGGGGTCGGTTGGTTTGTAGTAGATGTCCGTGTTGATTCGGTCGCCTGAGATAGAAACAGAAAGGTCTACGAAGGGGAGGGAGGAGTCCGAGACTGTCCAGGTGAATTTGAGGTCGGGGTGGAAGGTGTTAGTGTAGTGGATGAACTGTTCAACCTCCTCGTGGGAGCACGAGGTAGCGCCGATACAGTCATCGATGTAGCGAAGGAAAAGATGGGGGTGGGGCCAGTGTAGTTGCGGAAGATGGATTGTTCCACTTACCCTATGAAGAGGCAGGCATAGCTGGGGCCCATGCGGGTGCCCATGGCTACTCCTTTTGTTTGGAGAAAGTGGGAGGATTGGAAAGAAAAGTTGTTCAGGGTGAGGACCAGTTCGGTCAGTCGAAGGAGGGTGTCGGTGGAAGGGTACTGGGTGGTACGGCGGGAAAGGAAGAAGCGGAGTGCTTTGAGTCCTTCGTGATGGGGGATGGAGGTGTACAGGGACTGGATGTCCATGGTGAAGATGAGGCGTTGGGGACCGGGGAAGCGGAAATCCTGGAGGAGGTGGAGGGCGTGGGTGGTGTCACGAACGTAGGTGGGGAGTTCTTGGACTAATGGGGGCAGGACCGTGTCGAGGTATGCCGAGATGAGTTCGGTTGGGCAGGAGCAGGCTGAGACGATGGGTCATCCGGGGCAGTCAGGTTTGTGGATTTTGGGCAGGAGGTAGAAACGGGCGGTGCGGGGTTGTGGGACTATGAGGTTGGAGGCGGTGGATGGGAGGTCCCCTGAGGTGATGAGGTTATGGATGGTCTGGGAGATGATGGTTTGGTGGTGGGGGGTGGGGTCATGGTCAAGGGGACGGTAGGAGGAGGTATCTGCGAGCTGGCGTTTGGCCTCAGCGGTGTAAAGGTCAGTGCGCCAAACTACTGCTGCGCCTCCCTTGTCAGCTGGTTTGACCTGCCCTCGACCTCTTCATAGCACACCCCGTGCTGGCCTCCTACCTGCCCTCGACCTCTTCATAGTAAACTGCCGCCGCGATATTAACCGCTACCTGAACTCCCACACCCCTCCCACCCACTCCAACCTCTCACCCTCGGAACGCGCAGCCCTCCACTCCCTCCGTTCCAACCCCAACCTCACCATCAAACCACTCCCGGCACCTTCCCTTGCAACCGCAGGAGGTGCAACACTTGCGCCCACACCTCCCCCCTCACTTCTCTCCAAGGCCCCAAAGGAAACTTCCATATCCGCCACAGATTCACCTGCACCTCCACCCACATCATCTACTGCATCCGGTGCAGCCGGTGTGGCCTCCTCTATATTGGGGAGACAGGCTGCCTACTTGCAGAGCGATTCAGAGAGCACCTCTGGGCCACCCGGACGAACCAACCCAACCACCCTGTAGCACAGCATTTCAACTCCCCCTCCCACTCCACCGAGGATATGCAGGTCATTGGACTCATCCACCGCCAAACCACAACAACGCGACGGTCGGAGGAGGAGCGTCTTATCTTCCGACTGGGAGCCCTCCAACCACAGGGAATGAACTTGGACTTCACCAGTTTCTTCATCCCCCCTCCCACCACCTTGTCTCAGCCGAATCCCTCCAGCCCGGCACCGCCTTCCTGACCTGCAGTCTTCTTCTTGACCTCTCCGCCTCCATCCTACTCCGACCTATCACCCTCACCTTGACCTCTTTCCACCTATCACATTTCCAACGCCCCTCCTCCAAGTCCCTCCTCCCTACCTTTTATCTTCTCCTGCTGAACACTCTCTGCTCAGTCCTGAAGAAGGGCCTGTGCCCGAAACGTCGAATCTCCTGTTCCCTGGATGCTGCCTGACCTGCTGTGCTGTTCCAGCAATAAAGTTTCAACTTTGAATCATTGCAAGGAACTGCTAAGTGCCAAAATTGGGAAAGAGCTTATCAAAATGTGAATATTTGCAACAGAGCATCAGATAATGGGTGAATTAGTGCAGTTCAGCACTAAATCGGTGAGTTATGCGGTGTTGCAACTAAATTGGAAAATTGGGGCAGGGCCATACCTTTTGGGAGATTTAGAGTAGGGCACCTCTAAACTGGGCCAGGGCATCAGTCAGTGTTAGGATTGGGGTAAGGCAACACTGAGTGGAGAACTTGTTCAGGACATCAGTAATTGGGGGAAATAGTGCTAAGCAACACTGAATTGGAGAATTGGTGCGGGTCATCAGTAAATGAGAGACCTGGTGCACAGTGGAGCTAAATTGATGATTGGCAACAGTAAATGGGAGAATTAGGGTAGGGCACCCCTAAATGGTAGAATCAGTAAATGGATGATTTAATACAGGGATATGAGTAAATGGGAGATTTGGTGGAATTTGGGCCAGAGCATCAGTCAATATGAGGATTGGTGAAAGGCTAAACTGAATGGAGAACTTGTTCAGGGCGTCAGTAATTGTGGGAAATGTTACTAAACAGCACGGAATTGGAGAATGGCTGCGGGCCATCAGTAAATGAGAGACCTGGTGCACAGTGAAGCTAAATTACAGAATTGGTGCATGGCAACAGTAAATGGGAGAATTAGAGGAGCGCACCTTTAAATGGTAGAATCGGGTTAAGGCATCATTAAATGATGCAATGTTGCACAGTCGAGTTGCATTAGAAAATTGGTGGGAGTGCCAATATATTGGAAAATTGGGGCAGAGCATGTCTAAATTGGGGAATAGGGGCCAGGGAATCAATCAAAAGAAGAAATGTTGCAAGCATTGGTAAATTGGAGCTTCAGTACACTGCATCACTAAATGAAAAAAAAAAATCAGGGAACAACTAAATAGAAGGAATTGATGCAGTGCAACAATAACTGGAGAATCTATGCAGGTGCCTTTAAATTCTATGTTGGAGGACTGGGGCAGGATAACACTCAATGGGAGAATTGGTGCAATTCCCGGATTTGTGTGGGATTGGTAAATGGGAGCATTGGTGCAGGGAAGCGGAGCCCTAAGTCAAGCCTTAGAGATGTAGAGCTGCAATATCTCCCACAACAGTGACTACACCTCACAAGGACTTCACAAGGACATTCAGAAATCCTGAATGTGTGAAAATACATTTATAAATACCTTTGCAATGAATAAAAGACCCAAGAACAGGGCAGGAAATTGATATCTATCAATCTCATCTCACCGGAGAGAAATCAGTGGGTAAAAACTGTGTTTTTGATGTGATTAACACCTTAACGATTAAACACCAGTTCAATTAAAGAGATAATTCACATCCAATGAAGTAAACCATTGCTGACAGAATGAACACAGTCCAGGTCTGGATGCAATAACAGCAGAATACAATCACGTTACCCCACTGGAATGTGTGTGTGACTATAGTCTTCCCAGACCACAGGGGCTGCTCTCTTCAATACAGAGAGAAGCGACTCATGGTGATTTGACCAGTGGGCCCAGACCTCAGGCAAGGGAAGAATTTGAGAAGGAGAGTCCTTCATGGTAGCCTCAAACTGTTAATGGGAATTGAACCCACGCTGTTCACATTACACTGCTCTGTAAACCAACAATGACGGCGGCACGGTGGCACAGTGGTTAGCACTGCTGCCTCGCAGCGCCAGAGACCCGGGTTCAATTCCCGACTCAGGCGACTGACTGTGTGGAGTTTGCACGTTCTCCCCGTGTCTGCGTGGGTTTCCTCCGGGTGCTCCGGTTTCCTCCCACAGTCACAAAGATGTGCAAGTCAGGTGAATTGGCCATGCTAAATTGCCCGTCGAGTTAGGTAAAGGGGTAAATGTACGGGTATGGGTGGGTTACGCTTCGGCGGGTCGGTGTGGACTTGTTGGGCCGAAGGGCCTGTTTCCACACAGTAAGTAATCTAAAAAAACAATACAGCCAACTCAGCGAAACTGATTCCCCTTAACTGGAGCGTCACATGTGGGGATGAATAATTGAATCCCTTGCTACACACAGTGCAGGTGAACGGCCTCTCCCCACAATGTGTTTGTTGATGTTTCATCAAATCATTGCTACTCATAAAGCTCTTCTCACAGTCAGAGCATTGACATGTTCTCTCATTGATGTGAACAAAGCCATAGCTGCTGAGATTGGAGAACCGAGTGAACCCCTTCCCACACAAGGAGCAGGTAAAAGGTGTGAATGTGCTGGTGCTCACTGAGTACAGATGACTAAGTGAATCTCTTCCTACACTCAGTGCAGGTGTACAGTCTCTCTCTCTCTCTCTCTCTAGTATGGCCACGCTCGTGTATTTGAACTTTGCTGATTTAATAAATCCCTTCTCACACACAGAGCAGATGATTGGTCTCTCTCCAGTGTCAACTCAACGGTTGACATAAGGCTGAACTGGGAAGTTTATTCCTTCCTAAACAGAAAAGACAACGCTTCTCTCCCGATGATGAAGACGTTAGTCTGACATTAGGCTGGATCCCCAAGTGAATACCTTCCCACACATGGAACAGCTGAATACCTTCTCTCCCATGGGAACAGGTTGATGTTAAATTATGGCTGAAAAATGTGTTGCTAGAAAAGCGCAGCAGATCAGGCAGCATCCAAGGAGCAGGAGAATCGACGTTTCGGGCATAAGCCCTTCTTCAGGAATGAGGATGGCCTTGGGGGAGGGGCGTTGGGAATGCAATAGGTGGAGGGAGGTTAAGGTGTTAAATTATGACCATTGAATTTAAGACATTTACACATCTTAAAGTTTTTTTTTCCCCCACAGTCAGGGGAAAGGTCTCTTGTCAGTGTGAACCCACTGGTGTTACATGAAGCTGGATGACAGAGTAAATCCCTTCCCACACATAGAGCAGGTGAACAGTCTCTCCCCAGAATGTCTGTGTCGGTGAGTCTCCAGCTGGTCTGGGGATTTGCAATCCTTCTCACAATCCAGACATTTCCATGGTGCTGATCTCCTCACATACCTCCAAGTTGGATAATCTGTTGAATCCTTTCCCATAAACACAATATATTCATGACTTCTCTGTCTGTGGATTTTTAAAGAATGTTAACTCAATAATGTTAAATAATTTCTGCAGTCAGTTCAGTGGAACACTCACACTGTTGTGTGTGTGTGTCTGTGTGTGCGTCTGTGTCTGTGTGTGTGTCTGTGCTGGCAGTTTACCACTCACAATGTTTTTTTGAAATCTTTGCTTACAGACATACCAGATAAACATGTTCCCCTTATGTCCAAATGAATTTAGTGACTCTGTTGGATCTTTATATCATGTCTGATTTGACTCTCTCATCTTCAATTCTTTCAATCTATTTCTCTGTGAAAAGATTTTCAAATATTATCATTGTGCATACAGGGTAAAATCTCAGAACAAACAAATCCAATTTCAGAAAGACACCCTCCCCCTATTCTACACCTCCTCCCAAACAAATGATCCAATCACATCAAAAGATGCAAAAAGCACCATCAAAAGCAAAAAGGAATGTTCCTGAATAAATCAGGTTGTTGTTCCAACATCTCTGAGACATTGTGTGTCCTGAGGTGCAAGCCTGTTGTGGGATGTACCTCGCCAACTGGTGGACAGCACAGCCCCTTTGCTGCTGCTGTACATCAATGGGGAAGAAAGGGAATGGGGAAGGTTGTTGGCAATCAAGAGAGCTGTTTTGTCCCACATGTTGATGAGCTTCTTGTGTTGTTGAAGCAGCATTCAACCAGGCAAGTGGAGAGGATTCTGTATCACACCTGACTTACGTCTTGTAAGGTGGGCAGGCTGGAGGTGAGTTGAGCGCTGTAAGATTTTTTGCGTCTTGTATCAACTGTAGTTGTATGGTTAGTCCTGTTCAGTTTCTGGTCAATATTACACCCCTGGAATGCTGCCCATGGAGGATTCAACAATGATATTGCTGTGGATTTTCAACAAGGGATACTCGGATATTCTCTTGTTGAACATGGTATTTGCCAGGCTCGGATGTGATACGACTGTTACTTATCATTTGTGCAGATTTTAGATCCAGGCCAGGTCTTGCTTCATATGGATATGCCGTTTTTGAGAAAATGTTTAGCTCAGGTTGAGGTTCAGGTTGTAAGATTGTTCTCAATGAGAACAAGCCTACCAGCTCAGCGAGCAAACTTACAACCTGAACATATGGATATCTGCTACATCAGTATCGGAGCAGTTGAAAATGATGCTGAATATTGTCCAATCATCAACCAACAATCCTGCTTCTGAAGGGAAAGTGATTGACAAAGCAGCTGAAGATGGTTGACCCTGAGACTCCACCCTGTGGAACTCCCCTCGAACAAACAAGGCCTGGCTTCTCAAGGCCCACCTGCTTCACAAGTGGGACATGACACATCTGAACAGGTTGGTTAAAAATGTCACCTGCAGAAAAATTCAGGGATTCAAGTCGACTGCTATTTGTTTCAAAGATCACCTGGGGGTGAAGCTGTTATAAAGCTATCGCCCAGGACACTGCACCACCTGGGCAATGGGTTCTGAAGAAGATGCACACAGGACTGGAATGGTTCACTCTGTTTCTCTGTCCAAATCTCCTGCCAGACCTGCTGACTTCCTCCAGCACTTTCTGATTTGATTTGGATGAGAGCATAAGAGGTACAGTTCGTAAGATTGCAGATGACACCAAAATTGGAGGTGTAGTGGACAGCGAAGAAGGTTACCTCAGATTACAACAGGATCTGGACCAGATGGGCCAATGGGCTGAGAAATGGCAGATGGAGTTTAATTCGGATAAATGCAAGGTTCTGGATTTTGGGAAAGCAAATCTTAGCAGGACTTATACACTTAATGGTAAGGTCCAAGGGAGTGTTGATGAACAAAGAGACCTTGGAGTGCAGGTTCATAGCTCCTTGAAAGTGGAGTCGCAGGTAGATAGGATAGTGAAGAAGGCGTTTGGTATGCTTTCCTTTATTGGTCAGAGTATTGAGAACAGGAGTTGGGAGGTCATGTTGCGGCTGTACATGACATCAGTTAGGCCACTGTTGGAATATTGTCTGCAATTCTGGTCTTCTTCCTATTGGAAAGATGTTGTGAAACTTGAAAGGGTTCAGAAAAGATTTACAAGGATGCTGCCAGGATTAGAGGATTTGAGCGACAGGAAGAAGCTGAACAGTCTGGGGCTGTTTTCCCTGGAGTGACGGAGGTTGAGGGGTGACCTTATGGAGGTTTACAAAATCATTGGGGGCATGGAAAGGATAAATAGACAAAATCTTTTCCCTGGGGTGGGGGAGTCCAGAACTAGAGGGCATAGGTTTAGGGTGAGAGGGGAAAGATATGAAAGAGACCTAAGGGGCAATTTTTTCACGCACAGAGTGGTACATGTATGGAATGAGCTGCCAGAGGATGTGGTGGGGGCTGGTACAATTGCAGCATTTAAAAAACATTTGGATGGGTATATGAATAGGAAGGGTTTGGAGAGATATGGACCGGGCGCTGGCGGGTGGGACTGGATTGGGTTGGGATATCTGGTCGGTATGGACGGGTTGGACCGAAGGCTCTGTTTCCATGCTGTACATCTCTGTGATTCTTGTCTCAGGTTTTCAGCATCTGTATGAATCATTCTCAGGCCCCGCCCCGTGACGTCACGCATCCCTCTGCGCATGCGTCCACATTCCCGGCCAAGATGGCGGCTGTTCACCTCGGAAATGCAAACCATTTAACAACAAGTTATTTTTCATGGTGCTCGCTTCTCGCTGGAAGGGTTTATTCTCGGTCTGAATCCCTCTGTCCAGCTCCTGCATCCTTACCGTCTGGAAAAGCGCGTCTCTTCCCATTTCCCACGGAGACAAACCCGGCACTGCGGCTGCACCGCCCTCGCCTGTAGTGAGTATAGAGGGTATTCACCACCGCGAGGGATGCTGGGTAGGTACTCCGCCATTGAGGAGATTAACACAGATGGTTAATTCTGTTCATTAATAATTTTCTCTTTCTCTGTATTCCAATCTTCTGCTATCCAAATAACCTTTGGAAGAACAAAATTGGCTGTTAGAAAAACATCTTAAAGTTGGATGTATCTAACCAATCTCTCAAATCATCTCTACAACATAACATTGTGATTAAAATACTAGATCTCTCAAATCATTTTGTAAATTCCTGTCCTGAACTGATGGTGGTAGATTTTGGAAACTCCTTTAACAGGTGGATGTTTAACACTCAAGTATATTCTGAATGTCTCTCAACAGGTTTCTTTTGTCATCTCATTTTACAAAATAGTGGAAGGAATGAAAACTGAAGTGTATCTCTGATGCCAGTTCTGTGCTAACTTCTCAGCTTCAAGCTCCAGCCAGAGAGTTTACATTGAAGTACAATGACACTGATTCAGAGGTGAATATTTTTGAGCATTCATCTGTAATTCAGTAGTTAACGTGCTTTGCTGTGGTTCATTGGTTAGGCCCTCCACCCTTCTCTTCCCCCCTCCGTCACCCTTCTCCTCCCCCACTTGTCACCCTTCTCCTCCCCCCCCACCGTCACCCTTCTCCTCCCTCCCCCGTCTCCCTTCTCCTCCCTCCTCCGTCACCCTTCTCCTCCCTCCCTGTCACCCTTCTCCTCCCCCCGTCACCCTTCTTCCCCCCCGTCACCCTTCTTCCCCCCCCCATCACCCTTCTCCCCCCCCCGTCACCCTTCTTCCCCACCCCCCGTCACCCTTCTTCCCCCCCCGGTCACCCTTCTTCCCCCCCCGTCACCCTTCTTCTCCCCCCGTCACCCTTCTTCCCGCCCCGTCACCCTTCTTCCCCCCCAGTCACTCTACTTCACCCCAGTCCCCCTTCTTCCCCCCGTCACCCTTCTTCCCCCGGTCACCCTTCTTCCCCCCCGTCACCCTTCTTCCTCCCCGTCACCCTTCTTCCCCCCGTCACCCTTCTTCACCCCCCGTCACCCTTCTTCCCCCCCGTCACCCTTCTTCCCCCCCAGTCACCCTTCTTCACCCCCGTCCCCCTTCATCCCCCCGTCACCCTTCCCCCCCGTCACCTTCCCCCCCGTCACCATTCTCCCCCGTCACCCTTCTCCCCCCGTCACCCTTCTCCCCCTCCCCGTCACCTGCCCCCCCGTCACTCTCCCCCGCCACCCTTTCCCCCCATCCCCGTCAAACTTCCCCCCATCCCTGTCACCCATCCACCCCACCATCATCACCCTTCCCCCCTACCCTCGTCACCCTTCCCCCCCACCCCCGTCACACGTCCCCGTCCCCACCCCCGTCACCCTTCCCCCCAACCCATGTCACCCTTCCCCCCCAACCCCCGTCACCCTTCCCCCCGTCACCCTTCCCCCCGACACCCTTCCACCCAGTCACCCTTCCCCCCCGTCACCCTTCCCCCCCGCCACCCTTCCCCCCCGTCACCCTTCCCCCCCGTTATCCTTCCCCCCCGTCACCCTTCCCCTCACGCCACCCTTCCCCCCCGTCACCCTTCCCCCCGTCACCCTTCCCCCCCCGGCACCCTTCCCCCCGTCACCCTTACACCCGTCACCTTACCCCATCACCTTCCCCCCATCACCTTCCCCCATCACCTTCCCCCATCACCTTCCCCATCACCTTCCCCCATCACCTTCCCCCATCACCTTACCCCATCACCTTCGCCCCATCACCTTCCCCCCATCACCTTCCCCCCATCACCTTCCCCCATCACCTTCCCCCCATCACCTTCCCCATCACCTTTCCCCCATCACCTTTCCCCATCACCTTTTCCCCCCATCGCCTTCTCCCCCATCGCCTTCCCACCCCCATTACCTTCTCCCCCATCGCCTTCCCACCCCTCATCGCCTTCTCCCCAATCGCTTTCCCACCCCCATCGCCTTCTAACTCCCCCCCCCCATCGCCTTCCCGCCCCCCCCATCGCCTTCCCCACCCCCTCCATCGCCATCCCACCCCCCCATTGCCTACCAACCCCCCTCGCATGGCCCTTCTACCCCCCTATCGCCTTCCCACCCGCGGCTTCTCCCGCAGTCGCCTTCCCACCCCATCACCTTCCCTCCCCGCACATGGCATGGAGTCCAAGTCACCCTCTGGGACAGCAGGACAGGGACGGAGTGGAGAATGGGGGAGAGAGAGAGAGAGAGAGAGAGAGAGAGAGAGAGAGAGAGAGAGAGAGGGGGGGGGCAGGTTGTGGTGAAGATGGTGGTTAGAATAAAACCCAGTGAGAGAACAAGACAAAGAGAATGAAAGTCAGAAAGCAGAATAAACAAATACCTGGTGGGGGGGAGACCAGAACGACAGGGAGGGAGAGCGAAAAAGCCCAGGGAGAGCGATAGAGAGATTGGGAAAGACTGAACGATTAAATAATTCCAGGAAAAAGAGTGAGGAGGAAGAGAGTAATAGGAAGGGGATCTTCAGGTGAACATGAACAGGATGGAGGTGGGAAGGATGGAGAGAGATGGGGATTGAAGGAAAGGTGTAGGGAAGAGAGAGGGAACACGGGAATGTAGATGGGAGCTGCAGTGAGTGACGGAGGCAGTATCATCTGTGGGATCAGAATGTGCAGCAACTCCCTGTCCAACCTTTCTGTCCCTTTGTCTCCCCCCTCCAGCCCAGAGCTCGCCCCTTATGGTAAAAATCCCAGAAACAACCTGAACCCCACAATTCTTTTCCGTCTGCGTGTGTATGTGTGAGTGTTGTGTGTGTATCTGCGTGTGTAAATGAACAACAAGGAGACAGGACGGTTTCTGATTATTCTCTCTCTCTCTGGTTCCAGCTCTTGTCTGATGATTCCTCATGGCAGAATGATTGGATTCTGTCTGTCTCTTCATCGTCCGAGTTTCTAGATTAGATTACTTACAGTGTGGAAACATGCCCTTTGGCCCAACAAGTCCACACCGACCCACCGAAGCGCAACCCACCCATACCCCTACATTTACCCCTTACCTAACACTACGGGCAATTTAGCATGGCCAATTCACCTAACCCGCACATCTTTGTGACTGTGGGAGGAAACCGGAGCACCCGGAGGAAACCCACGCAGACACGGGGAGAATGTGCAAACTCCACACAGTCAGTCGCCTGAGTCGGGAATTGAACCCGGGTCTCTGGCGCTGTGAGGCAGCAGTGCTAACCACTGTGCCACTGTGCCTCCCACGTTTCGGCTCCCAAATCAAATCCCCTCCTCGGGGGGAGAGACTGTAGCAATGTAGGCCACTCTGCAGGTGGTTTGAGACACAGCAAGATCCCACAAGTAGTATTACTCTGATATTAGAACAAGTCTTTAGATCGAGTTTCTCATTTAAGGTTTAAATTACCACCTTGGAAGTCCTGTCTGTCAGACACTCACTGGGGATTGATGTTTTTGTGCCAAATCCCAGGCCCCAGTTATTTTAGCCCCAGGCTTCAAATCTGTTTTAAAAATGACAGGGCCGCAATCTGACAGGAGGCAGTTAACCAGAGGCCCCTAAAACCCAGGGCAGCCCAGAGGAGATTCACCCTCGGGGTAAATAAACACACAACTCACATGGGCCCACTCGGGGTGCAGCCTGTCTACTAGGCCTCAGGACCGTGTCCCCTCTGGAGAAAGCTTTTGTTCAGAGGTCTCCTGATCCCAAAGTTTCACTCTTTGAATCTTCAAGTGGCCAGCAAGATCCCTTGGGAGGAAAGAGACAGCACTATTTGAAAGCAAAGGAGGGGAGGCGCAAGCATGGAGGAAGGGATTGAAGGGGGAAAGGAGAGGGAAGGAAGTAGAGTTGGAGGCGGAAGATGGAATGCAAGGGGTAGGGAATGGTAGGGCCGAAGGATTGGAGGGGAAGGGGAGAGGGGGAAAGGACAGGGGGAAGGAGGGTGGGATGGAGAAGAGTTAAGGGGGGAGGGAGAAGGAGAAGGGGAAAGGGGTGAAGGAGAGGGGTGAGGAGGCAGCGTGGAGGAATGGAAGGAGATGGAGAGAGGGGGAAAGGAGGGGGAAAGGATATAGGGTGGGGAGGAGAGGGTGGGAGGATGGGAGCGGAGCAGAGGGGAAGCCGATTGGTAGGGAATGAGAGGGGAGAAAGTAAGGGGGATGGAGGGGAGCGGCAGAAAGAGAGAAGAGTGAGTGGGGAAGGAGAGGGAAAGGAGAAGAGGCGTGAAGGGGGGAGGAGAGACGGGGAAGAGAGGAGGAGTGGTAGGGGGAGGAAGCAAGTGGAGGAGAGGGGGAGGACGGGGCGGAGTAGAAGGGAGAATGTGATTGGTATGGTAGGAGAAGAGAGAAAGTAATATTGGAGGGGAGAAGCAGAGAGAGAGAAGAGTGGGTGGGGAAGGAGGGGGGAGAAGAGGGGAAAGGAGAAGAGGCGTGGAGAGGGGGGAGGAGAGAGGGGAAGTAGAAGGTGGCGATGGGAGGAGGCGGACATAGGAATGGGGGAACAAGGGGGAAGAAGGGGAAAGGAGAGGGAGGAATAGGGGGTAAAGAGAGGGGAGAAGGAGGGGAGGTAGAGGGGGAAGGGAAAAGGGAGGGAAGAAGGGGTGTGATGGAGGGAAGGAGTAGGAGAGGGGGGAGGAAAGAGGGAAGGAGAGGGGGAAGGAAGGAATGGAGCGGGAAGGAGGGGCGAATGGAGAGGGGAAGGAGATAGGGAAGCAGAACAGGGCGGGAAGGAGAGCAGGGATGGAAGGAGAGGGGGGGAAGAAGGGGTGATGGAGGGCAGAGTAGAGGGGGAGGCAATTAATAGGGTAGGAGAAGGGAGAATGTAAGGGAGATGGAGGAGAGAGGCAGAGAGAGAGTAGGAGGGGAGGAGAGGGGAAAGGAGGAGGAGTGGGGGAAGGGGGAAAGGGTGAAGTAGAGGGTGGAAAAGAGAGGGTTGGAAGGAGAGGGGGGAAAGGGGAGGGGAGAAGGAGAATAGGGGGGAGAAGGAGAGGAGGAATAGTGTGGAAGGGAAGAGGGGGAAGGAGGGAGGGGGTAGTATAAGAAAAGGAGAGTGGAGGAAGGAGGGAGAGGGGAGGACAGGAGTGGGGGGAAGGAGAGAGGGCGAAGGGGGGAGGGGAGAAGGAAGAGTAGGGGAGTGGAAGAAGGGGAGACTGTGTGTGAAGGGGGGAGGGGTTGGAGAGGAGTGCAAGGAGGCGAGGAAGAAGGGGGAGGGAGGGGAGGAGGAGGAGGAAAAAGGAGGGTGAAGGAGAGGGGGGCAAAGGACAGGGGAGAAGGAAAGGTGAAGGAGAAATGGGATGATGGAGAGGTGGGGCGAGGAGACGGGGAGGAGGAGGGGGTTGGAATGGGGGAACGAGAGGAGGGGAAAGGAGCGGGGGAAAGGAGATTTGGGATCAATTGCCTTTTACTGAAAACAGTTCCCAACCTGTACGTGCCTGTAGCTCACTCCAATCTGAAACCCTCATTCCCCTCTATCCTGTCTCTGAGCCAATGGTGTCTTCATTCCCAGGATAGGGACAACATGGGGCTAGATACAGAGTAAATTTCCCTCCACATTCTCTGCATCGAATACTCCCAGGACATGTGCGCCCTGAGGTTAGATACAGAGTATAAATCCCTCTGCACTGTTCCTATCAAACACGCACAGGTTAGGGACAGCACAGGGTTAGGTACAAAGTTAGGCAGCATTGTAGACAGTGCAGATGGCACCTTAACATTACAAAGGGCTATTGATAGACTGGGTGAATGGGCAAAGCTGTGTTAGATGGAGTTCAGTGCAAGCAAGTGTGTGGGAATCAGGTTGGAGTACAGAGAGGGAGCACAAAGGAGGTTTACAAGAATGATCCTGAACCTCAGGGGTTACGTTCTGAGGGGGCACTCGACAAATGAGGCCGGTTTTCATCAGAATTGAGAAAGTTAAGGGGTGATCTAATCAAAGCTTCCAAGGTATAAACAGGATGAGACAGGATCGATCAAGATCAACGATTCCCACTGGTTGGAGATTCTCGACCGAGAGGGAGCAGAGTCTGAGAATGAGGGCCCAGAGCGTTCAGGAGAGATGGCAGGAAGCACTTTGACACACAAAGGGTGGGAGAGGGACTCTCTTCCACAAACAGCAGTGGATGCTGGATCAGTCGTTCAGGTTAAATCGGAGAGAGATACATTTTCAGTGAGGATATTGAGGGATATGGGCCAAAGGAAAGAATGTGGAGTTAGGCCACCGATCAGCCATGATCCCATTGAATGATGGAACAGGCTCGAGGGGCTGAATGGCCTCTTCCTTTTCCTATGTTCCAGAATAAAGATCCCCCTACACTGTCCCTATCAAACACTTTCAGGGCAGGGACAGAATGGGATTAGATGCACAGTAAAGCTGCCTTTACTGTATCCCCGTCAGGGCAGCGTCAGAACAGGGTTAGATACAGAGTAAAACTCCCTCTACACTCTCCCCAACAACCCCTCACGGAGCTTTAATATTTGAAGATGCTCATATTATTCTGTCATTCCTTGTCCCTCAGTAACTGCGTGTGTGCGTATGTCAGAGTGTGAGACAGAGACAGAGACCATCATTGTGTCAGGTACTCCTGTACCTCAGTGCTTAGAGTCATAGAGTCACAGAAACAGACCCGTTCAACCCATCCATGCCGACCAGATATCTCAACACAATCTAGTCCCACCTGCCAGCACCCGGTCCATATCCCTCCAAACCCTTCCTATTCATATACCCATCCAAATGCCTTTTAAATGTTGCAATTGTACCAGCCTCTATAACTTTCTCTGGCAGCTCATTCCATACTTGTACCACCCTCTGTGTGAAAAGGTTGTCCCTTAGGTCTCTTTCATATAGAACATAGAACAATACAGCACAGAACAGGCCCTCTGGCCCACGATGTTGTGCCGAACATTTGTCCTAGCTTAAGCACCCATCCATGTACCTATCCATTTGCCGCTTAAAGGTCACCAAAGATTCTGACTCTACCACTCCCACAGGCAGCGCATTCCATGCCCCCACCACTCTCTGGGTAAAGAACCCACCCCTGACATCTCCCCCATACCTTCCACCCTTTACCTTAAATTTATGTCCCCTTGTAACACTCTGTTGTACCCGGGGAAAAAGTTTCTGACTGTCTACTCTATCTATTCCTCTGATCATCTTATAAACCTCTATCAAGTCACCCCTCATCCTTCGCCGTTCCAACGAGAAAAGGCCGAGCACTCTCAACCTATCCTCGTAAGACCTATTCTCCATTCCAGGCAATATCCTGGTAAATCTCCTCTGCACCCTCTCCAAAGCTTCCACATCTTTCCTAAAGTGAGGCGACCAGAACTACACACAGTACTCCAACTGTGGCCTAACCAAAGTCCTGTACAGTTGCAACATCAAACCAAAGTCCTGTACAGTTGCAATATCTTTCCCCTCTCACCATAAACCTACACCCTCCAGTCGTGGACTAACCAACCCCAGGGAAAATACTTTGTCTATTTATCCTTTCCATGCCCCTCATGATTTTATAAACCTGTGTAAGCTCACCCCTCAGCCTCTGACGCTTCAGGGAAAACAGCCCCAGCCTGTTCAACCTCTCCCTATAGCTCAAATCCTCCAACCCTGGCAACATCCTTGTAAATCTTTTCTGAAGCCTTTCAAGTTTCGCAACATCTTTCCGAGACCAGAATTGCACGCAACATTCCAACAGTTGCCTGACCAATGTCCTGTACAGCTGTAACATGACCTCCCAACTCCTGTACTCAATGCTCTGACCAAGAAAGGAAAGCATTCCAAATGCCTTCATCACTATCCGATCTACCTGCGTCTCCACTTTCACCGAGTTATGAACCTGCACTTGAAGGTCTCGTTGTTCAGCAACACTCCCTCGGACCTTACCATTAAGTGTATAAGTCCTGTTAAAATTTGCTTTCCCAAAATGCAGCATTTCACATTCATCTCAATTAAACTGCATCTGCCACTTCTCAGCCCATTGGCCCATGTGATCAAGATCCTGTTGCAATCTGAGGTAACCATCTTCGCTGTTCACTACACCTCCAACTTTGCTGTCAACAACTCAGTGGGAGAATTGGGTTCAGACAATATTCAGTGGGATAGTTGGTGCAGGTCATCACGAAAGGGAGGATTTGTGCAGGATTGGTAATTTGGAGATTTGATGCAGGGCACGCCAAAATTAGAGAATTCTGGCAGCGGACCACTAAATGGGAGAATTGTTGTAAGAAAATACTAAATGGAAGAACTGGTGCACAGTGGGACGAGAATTGGGGCCTGGCACCAGTACATGGGTGAATTAGAGTAGGGCACCTCTAAATAGTAGAATTGGGCTGGGCATCAGTAAATGGAAGAATGAGTATCGGGGTATGAGTAAATGGGAGAACTAGTGGGAGTGCCAATACATTAGAGAATTGGAACAGAGCAGGTCGAAATGGGAGAATAGGGGCAGGGAATAAATAAAAAGGAAAAATGTTGCAAGCATCAGGAAATTGGAGTTTCAGTTCAGCGCACCCTAAAATGACCAAATGTGAGGAGGCAACCAATCTGTGGAAGAAGTATATCAGAGAACAGTTACATGGGCATCAATACTTGGAGACTTGCTCGAGAGAGTGTACACGTGAGAGAGGGATTGCGAGTGAGGGAGTGTGTGTGTGAGTGAGAGAGAGTGTACACGTGAGAGAGAGATTGCGAGTGTGTGATTGAGGGAGTGTGTGTGTGTGAGTGTGAGAGAGTGTACACGTGAGAGAGGGATTGCGAGTGTGTGAGTGAGGGAGTGTGTGTTTGAGTGAGAGAGTGTGCATATGCAGGACATTCACATTTAATGGTAGTGCCCTGGGGAGTGTTGTTGAACAGAGAGACCTCGGTGGGGGGGGGGGGGGGTGGGGGGCAGGTACATAGTTCCTTGAAAGTGGTGCCACAGGTAGGCAGGGTCACAGGGTGGTGAAGGAGGCATTTGGCAGGCTTGCCTTTATCGGGCAGATCACTGAGCCCAGGAGTTGGGACGCCATGTTACAGCTGTACAAGACATTGGTGAGGCCACATTTGGAGGACTGCGTACCATCATGTTCACCCTGCTGTAGGAAGGAGGTTATTAAACTGCAAAGGGTGGAAAACAGATTGACAAGGATGTTCCCCCAACTGGAAGGCCTGAGTTATAAGGAGAGGCTGGGACATTTTCCCCTGGAGCACTGGAGGCTGAGGGGTGATCTTATCGAGATTTATAAAATCATGATGGACTTCGATTTAAGGTGAGTGGGGAAAGATTTAAAAGGGACCTGAGGAGTAAATCTTTAACAGAGCCTGGTATGTGTATGGAAGGAGCTTCTAGAGGATGTAATCGAGGGGAGTACAATTACAACATTTAAAAGACATGAGGGCAGATATAAGGATAGGAAAGTGTAAATGGGGCTTGGTCAGTTCAGAAACGTTTTTCAACAAGGACCAGTTGTGTGACATGCTGTGGGACTATAGTTTCGAGAACTCACTCCTGGGTAACTGTTACTCTGAACGTAAGTGAGATTAATCCCCTCAATTCAATTCCAGTCTTTAACTCACCCTGGGTCACCATTATTCCGTGTAAACCTTCCATTGAACTCTCACCACCTACCTGCCACCTGCCTGGATTCATTCCTCCCATTGACCAACCAAGCTGTACCCTCTATCGGCGTTCACTTCACCACTCTGTCCCCTCCCCAACCTAAACCCACCCCCACGCCCCCACCACTTTATCAGCAGCTCCCCTTGCCCTCACTCCCGAAGCATTGCCCTCTCCACCCCCGATGCTGCCTGGCTTGCTGTGTTCTTCCAGCCTCCTGCTTGTCTCCGATGGTTAGTAAGGTGGCAGATGGCTCCAAATGTGGTGGTGGGGTAGTGAACAGTGAAGGAGGTTTACCTCAGTGTTAAACAGGACCTTGATCAGACGGGCCAATCAGGAGCTGATACAAGGTTGGGTTCAAGGAGCTGTTTTACAGATTGAACAAAATCCTTGCTGACGGTCCATCGATCTTCCAATTGATCCCAGGCTCCATTATGAAGGCCCAAACAAACAGAGTTCATCCAGAGTCAGTTCCCACTGAGCCCGATGGAGTCAGTGAGAGCCACGAAACCTTCTCATGGCAGCACTGAGGGGGGTCGCCTCATCTGCCACATCCAACCCCATTCCCCAGTGTCGGATCCGGTCTGTCAGTGAGCCCTCTGACTGGGCTGTGGATTCGCCACCAACACAGCGGCTGATTGGTGGAAAGAACCAATTAAAGAGAGGGGTGATATCAGCATCAGGCCGGGGGGGGGGGGGGGGGGGGGAGGGCATGGAACCAGAGAAAGGAAATCATTGCTGAAAATATATCTGTAATCAAAATACACGGATTATTTACTGTATATTACTCTGCGTAATAGGAACATTCTGCTTTTTTGTTTAGTTTTGCCCAGGTGAGTGAATTCTGTGAGGACAGGAGCCTGCCATTGCTGTTCCCACTCCGGCCTGCAGTGACCGATGATACTTGCCTCCAGGTCATTGACCTTGTATCTGGTTCACTCACTGACAACTGGTTGCTGGGGATGATGATATTCTGTGCATGTCTGATTCCCCCTTCGGTTATACTTTTGTTGTCCAGCTTTCCATTAAGGGTTGCTGATTGCTGACAACACTTCCCACTGTTTTGCTTCTCCAGTCTCTTTGGTTTCGCTCCTCAGATGGAACCATTCCTTGCCCGTTAGGAAAGGAGTGTTAGCGTGTTGCTCTTCTCCTTCTCAGTCCATTCATCACTGTGGGCTCTCAGTTACTTGGATTTATTCATCAATTGAATTATTTTTATAACTGGATATTTCAGGGCATGCTTTAACTGGTCTCTGAAACTGTTCTGTGTCACCACATAAACAAGTGCATTGGTGCAGCAGCTCAGGTCCCGCAGCATATATGAGGCTTGTGAAAAGATATCGAAAACAGTGGAATCCAAGGAATGAGCAAAACGAAAGAAAAGTAAAATATCCAGCAACCAGAGAAGTATGAAACTTGCAGATATGGCAAAGAGTAAGATCACAGATTTCCTTCTGCTCTCTATCTCTGGGTCATTCTCTATTTTTCTCTGACCCCTGAGTCCCTTACGCACCGTAATGGCCTCAGAGATGTGTCCGACAGTCAGAACGTTAAGAAAGAGATTAAAAGTGAATGGGAGCATTGGTGTTAAAAATCGCTCAAAGTATTGAAAACCTGCCCACCGGCGGTCAGTATAGTAACTGGACCTGATAGAACAGTTGATGACCTTTCCATGTTTAAATGTAAAATAGTTGGGAATATTTTTAAAAGAAAAGAAAATACAGATTATTGCCAGAACCTTAATCGGAGTATTCTCTGTCCAATACTTAGTTTGCATCTGATGAAAACAAATAGCGACAAATCGATCAAAAGAGATAGTAACGGTGAACCAGACAGAACAATCAATGGTCCAGCAGCTCAACACATGGATAACACGACACACAGGAGTGATGTCCAGGAAACACTGTGGATAATAATAAGATGGAAACCAGCAAAGTACGATTTCGAAAGCAATGAATAGCAGGTCCGATATTGTCATGGCCACCAGATAATGAGTGGTGCTTTTAGACAAACCACACTTGCCCCGAGCTAAGATTAGAATCACCACTAGACTTACTGCAAGAGAGAGAGAGAAAGGAAAAAAAGAGACTTAAAGTTACTGGTCAAATGTATCTGTGCCTGAGCCCTGAGTATAAGCATTTTATGCAAAAGTGAGGACTGCAAATGCTGGAAACCAGAGTTTAGATCAGAGTGGTGCTGGAAAAGCACAGCAGGTCAGGTAGTATCTGAGGAGCAGGAACATCATCATTTCGGACAAAAGCTCTTCATCAGGAATAGCACAAAGATAATTGTTGTTCCATATCACAGAAACGTTAAAGCTTATGAATCAATTTCACTTTGAACATACATAGGGATGTGCACAAAAAGCAAGTTAGTCTCAGAAACACAGTGACGTACTCAACATTTTTTCTGGGGTTGACAGTGGTTGATTTATTCTGCTTTATACATTGCTCAGGCTCACTGGAGTTGTAAATTAGATGGCAGCATCCACACAAACACTCCCAGCATCAGTAAAACAAAGAGTGGATGCACCTAACACAGACATGGATTACAAAAAAATCTTGAATTCAGTTTTGGAACCTCCACAGTTGAGTTTACTCCTAAAATTCTGCACCCACACAACATGAATTACAGTACACGGCACTGGATCACTCAACCGTGTCTTGGAATGGATGGTGTCTCAAATATGAACAAAGAAATGATAGAGCATTGAGCCCCTCACTCTGAACATCCTGGCAAGCTGAACTAAGAAGATATTCACCAGTGAATCCAACCACCATGTCCCAGCTTGGATACCCACTGCAATCAGGAGAACCTCATTTGGCATGGACTCCCCACCACCTGTCGAACACTGTGTACCACAACCTCCATCCAAACCCAGACATGAGTAATATCCCAACAGTTAAGGAGAATCGGGGGCAGAGTTGAGTATGGTAGCCATTACAAAAGAGCAAGTGCTAAAAAAAGAGCCAAAAGGTCTAAAAATCGATAAATCTCCTGGCCCGGATGGGCTACATCCTAGAGTTCTGAGGGAGGTGGCTGAGGAAATAGCAGAGGCATTAGTTGTGATCTTTCAAAAATCACTGGAGTCCAGGAAAGTCCCAAATAATTGGAAAATCACTGTTGTAACCTTCTTGTTCAAGAAAGGATCAAGACAAAAGATGGAAAATTATAGGCTGATTAGCCTAATCTCGGTTGTAGGTAAAATTCTAGAATCCATTAAGGATGAGATTTCTAAATTCTTGGAATTGCAGTGTCGGATTAGAACAAGTCACCACGGATTTAGTAAGGGGAGATCGTGCCTGACAAACCTGTTAGGATTCTTTGAAGAGTTAACAAATAGGTTAGACCACGAAAACCAGTGGATGTTATCTACCTAGACTTCCAAAAGGCCTTTGATTAGGTGTTTCACAGGAGGTTGCTGAGTAAGGTGAGCTACTGGCATGGATTAGGGATTGGCTGTCTGATATAAGGCAGAGAGTTGGGGTGAAAGGTTCTTTTTCGGAATGGCGTTTAGTGACAAGTGAGATTCCGCAGTGTTCAGTATTGGGGCGCAGCTGTTCACTTTAAATATTAATGGTCTGGATGGAGGGACTGTGGCATTCTGGTGAATTTCACCGATGATACGAAGTTAGATGGACAGGCAGGTACTACTGAGGAGGTGGGGAGGCTGCAGAAAGATTTCGACAGTTTCGGAGAGTGGTCCAGGAAATGGCTGATGAAATTCAACATGAGCAAATACGAGGTCTTGCACTTTGGAAAAAATAAAACAGGAATGGACTATTTTCTAAACGGTGAGAAAATTCATAAAGCCAAATTACAAAGGGATCTGGGAGTGCTAGTCCAGGATTCTCTAAAGGTTGACTTGCAGGTTGATGCCATGGCTAAGAAAGCAAATGTAATGTTGTCATTTATCTCAAGAGGATTGAAATGTAAAAGCAGTGATAATAGACAATAGGTGCAGGAGTAGGCCATTCTGCCCTTCGAGCCTGCACCACCATTCAATATGATCATGGCTGATCATTCCTAATCAGTATCCTCTTCCTGCCTTATCTCCATAACCCTTGATTCCACTATCCTTGAGAGCTCTATCCAACTCTTTCTTAAATGAATCCAGAGACTGGGTCTCCACTGCCTTCTGGGGCAGAGCATTTCACACAGCCACCACTCTCTGGGTGAAGAGGTTTCTCCTCATCTCTGTCCTAAATAGTCTACCCCGTACTTTTAAGCTGTGTCCTCTGGTTCGGCACTCACCCATCAACGGAAACATGTGTCCTGCCTCCGGCGTGTCAATTCCTTTAATAATCTTACATGTCTCAATCAGAATCCCTCTCAGTCTTCTAAACTCAAGGGTATACAAGTCCAGTCGCTCCAATCTTTCAGTGTAAGGTAATCCCGCCATTCCAGGAATTGACCTCGTGAACATACGCTGCACTTCTTCAATAGCCAGAATGTCTTTCCTCAAATTTGGAGACCTGAACTGCACACAGTACTCCAGGTGTGGTCTCACCAGGACTCTGTACAGCTGCAGAAGAACCTCTTTGCTTCTATATTCAATACCTCTTGTTATGAAGGCCAGCATGCTATTAGACCTCTTCACTAGCTTCTGTACCTGCATGCTTGCCTTCATTGACTGGTGTACAAAAACACCCAGATCTCTCTGTTCTGCCCCTTTTCCTAAATTGATTCCATTGAGGTAGTAATCTGCCTTCCTGTTCTTGCCACCAAAGTAGGTAACCATACATTTATCCACATTAAACTGCATCTGCCATGCATCTGACCACTCACCTAACTTATCCAGGTTATTCTGTAATCTCCTAACATCCTCATCACATTTTACCCTGCCACCCAGCATCATCAGCAAATTTACTAATGTTATTACTAATACCATTTTATACCCCAGCAATTTCTTGTTTGGATTTCAGCCCCAATACCATATCATTCATATATATTGTAAAAAGCTGCAGACCCAGTACTGATCCCTGCGGTACCCCACTGGTCACTGCCTGCCATTCCGAAATGGAGCCGTTTATCACTACTCTTTGTTTCCTATCAGCCAACCAAGTTAGTACTTTGCCCCCAATACCAAGCGCCCTAATTTTGCTCACTAACCTCCAATATGGGACTTTATCAAAAGCTTTCTGAAAGTCCAGGTACACTACATCTACTGGATCTCCCTCGTCCATCTTCAGAGTTACATCCGCAAAAAATTCCAGAAGATTAGTCAAGCATGATTTTCCCTTCATAAATCCATGCTGACTCTGACCAATCCTGTTACTACTATCCAGATGTGTCATAATTTCATCCTTTGTAATAGACTCCAGCATCTTTTCCAGCTCTGAGGTCAGACTAACTGGTCTATAATTTCCTGAATTCTCTCTACCATCTTTCTTTAAAAGTAGACAGATTGTCGGTGTCTCAGGGAGCCACGGAATATGTGGAGTGGGTAGGAAACTGGATTTGCAATCCAGCTCTGATTGAATTGATTGCCAGAACAGACTGAACAGTTTAAACAGGCTGTCTCGTCTCCTCCTGCTCAGATTTCCTGAGCTCTTAGCTGTTTAATGAACGAGTTGTTTAATGAAGCAATTCCCAATCCCTTTGGATTTGGTTCAGAACTGATGGCTTCTGAATAGATTAGATGAGACTCCCTACAGTGTGGAAACAGGCCCTTTAGCCCAACCAGTCCATCCCGACCCTCCGAGGAGGAACCCACCCAGACCCATTTCCCTCTGACTAATCACTATGGATAATTTAGCAAGGCCAATTCACCTAACCAGCACATTTTTGGACTGTGGAAGAAAGCCGGAGCACGCGGAAAAAACCCACACAAACATTGGGAGAATGTGCAAACCCCACACAGACAGTCGCCCGAGGCTGGAATTGAACCTGGGACTCTGGTGCTAACCACTGAGCCACCTTGCCGCCCACATTCTGGTGCTGTAAGACCCGCTGAGCTTCCCCAGCAATTTCTTGTTTGGATTTCAGCCCCAATCCAGTTGGTGATGATCACGGCCTTATTTATGTGTTTAGGAATGGGGAGGCGGCTGCTAGCAGGGTGATGGTGGGATAGTGGTGAGTATAGCTGCCTTCCAAGCAGTTGACCCGGGTTGGATTCCCAGCCATCGCAGTGTTGTGGTTTGTAAACAGCCTTTTAAAGGAAAGACTTTTAAATCTGTCAGGTTGCTCCTTGCTTTTCCTGGCGATGGTTCCTGTCAATTGCAGTGTGGAACCGGGCAGCATTGCTCGGCATCTCGGAAGCTTTCCCCTCTGCTGCTTCCCATTTCTTATTGAAATATTGGTTGCAGCACAAGGATAGGTTTGTTTTGCTCGAAAAGTGAAGACTGCTCCCGTCGGCAACCTGAAATAATTTCAGAAGCCGCTGGAAACACTGAACAGTTCCAACAGCTTCTGTCGTGGTGCGGAGGGAGGATTAATGTGTCAAATCTATACAAGGATAAAATAAACTCCAGCCTCAAAACAGTCAGAGTTCCTAAGTTTTACAAATGTCCGTCTTACATTTTTCTGAACCATCAATTCACCTTAAACCCTTCCAATGTGGAATAGCATCTTTCTGATTCTCACTTTGAGATATGTCCCTCAGTGAGCTCCTCCACCATTCTTTCCATTTCACTGGGGACTCACTATCCGCAGTCTCCAATCAAATGACCTGAACTCAGACACACAGAGATCTTAAAGAGTGACACAATGCAGATAGGAAGTTGATTTCATTCCTGTTTCTGAGTCCAACCTTCACTCAGTGAGACAGAGTCAGGTATTCAAGGCTCCAACAAGAGCTGGATTCTGCCTCTGGTGATTGTCTTCATTCAGTGAGAAGGAGGGCCGTGGGCCGGAAGGAGCTCATCATTGTGCTTCGGGTTGTCTGTTCAGTCTGCAGCATTGCAAACCGTGGGAGCAGGGCAGTGGGAAAGGTACCTCCTGTGGACTGCAATAGGACTTTCCACACATTGTTCCAGGGCAGTTACAGAGCTCCTGGAATTCTGAATGAGGATCTGAAAAATGCATTGATTGAAGGAGGAGGATCAGGGAAACAGGATAAAGCTGATGAGATCTAACTCTGTGCCATACTTTATTTTCTGCTTCATAAATCTACAATCCGGAGCTCAACACACTCAGAGCAATATAAGCTCAGAAACAAATCATTCAGTCCAACACATCCATGCTGAACTGATATCCGATGTCAATCTAATCCTATTTGTCAGAAGTTGGCCCATGTTCCTCTGAACTCTTTTTAATTCCTACACCCACCCAGATACCTTTTAAATGTTGTAATTGTACCAGCCTCCACTACTTCCTCTGGCAGCTCATGCACACAGTGCCCTCTGCGTGAAAAATGTTTCCCTTAGGTCCCTTATATGTTTCCCCTCTCAACTTTAACATATGCCATCTGCTTCTGGACTTCCCCACCACAGGGAAATCACCTTGCCTTTTTACCCTATTGAGGACCTTCATGATTTTGTGAACCTCTATGAGGTTACCCCTCAGCCACTGACGTTCCAGGGATAATAGCCTCAAACTATACAGTCTTACCCTCCAGCACAAACCCTCCAACCTTGGCAACATCCATGTAAATCTTTTCTAAACACTTTAAAGTTTCACAACACCCTTTTTACAGGAGGGAGTCCAGAATTGTACATTATATACCAAAAATGGCCGAACCAATACCGTAACATGACCTCTCAACTCCTTTACACAATTAACTGAGGAATAAAGACAAAAATGACAAACGCCTTCTTCATTATCCCATCGAAATGTTAGTCCACCTTCAATGATCTATGAAGCTGCACTCCAGGTCTATTTGTTTAGCAACACCCCAGTATCTTATCATTCAGTGTATAAGTCCTGCTGTCTTTTGCTTTTCCAAAATGCAACACCTCACATTTATCTAAATTAATCTCCATCTGCCACTCCTTGGCCCATTGGCCCATCTGATCAAGATCCCGTTGACCTCTGAGGTAACCATCTTCACTGTCCTCCACACCTCCAATTTTACTGTCATCTGCAAACTTACTAACCATTCGTCCTATGGTCAAATCCAAATCATTTATATAAATGACAAAACAACAGTGGACCCAGCACCGATCCTTGGGGCACACCGCGGGTCACAGGCCTCCAGTCTGAAAAGCAACCCTCCCCCACCACCCTCTGTCTTCTACCATCGAGCCAGTTCTCTACCCAAAGGGTAATTCTCCTGTCCCAACATACAAGTTTGACAATATGAGACCAGTTTCAAAAGTACAACAAGAATCTTTCCCTGATGACAACAGGCGGGTCAGTTTACCACCGGTGCAGTTTGCACTTGGAATATACCTGGAGCAGAGCAACACAAACCCAACTGGAGAGGGTGGCTCTGTATAAGGAGAGTCAGTGTGGAGTTAAAATTCAACATACGTGATGGAATAAAATAAAAGGTTAATGAAGGTAAGGACCTTCAATCTGGTTCACAAATTATTACTTAAGAGGCTGGATAAAAACTGAAGCTATTGTAATAAACGGTTCAAGCTCACCATGGAGAATTAATGTGCTAGGATGGAAAAGTGCTGAGTGATCATAAATTACTGCAACTTGCAAACAGCAGAATTAAAATCCAATTTGCTTTTTTATGGCACGGATGAATATTTTAATCATGTTGTTCTCTATATACGAATGATACAGACGGTTATTTATTATCGAGACAGAAAAGACAATTAATATTTTCTTTGACATCTAACTTGGATTTGGAGAAGATACTGTGGATGATACCGGCCAACAGGATTGTTTGTACAGAGAGGTGAATAATAATGTCTCCAGTAGATAGCAGAAGGTTGTGGAGGGAAATGAACAGACTGAAGCCCGCTGTGATGGAGTTTGGCATAAAAGGCTAAAGAGAGACAAACTCGACCGAACTACAGAGTTTGAAATGTGAACATGGATAGAGTTGCCTTGGTGTTCATGTGCACAGGTCTTTTACTGTGACAAGATCTGCTGAAGGGGGAAATAGAAAACATATGGGATCTTAAGCATCACAAATGACCCATTAAATAAGGAGAAAGAAAATGGATATAGAGAAAACTCTGCCTTTCCTGGGGATCTGAAATTTAACCTCAGCAGGTCAGGCAGCATCTGTGAGAAGGGAACCAGAACCCATTTCTCCCACAGCAGTCCGCAAAGCACCAAGGGAGCTCCCTGATCTGATTGGCTAATTAACACTGCACACAGATATTAATCCAGTGGGTCAGCTTCTTAGGTAAACAGTGAGTTCCTGAGAGGTAGGAGGCAGAACCTTTTATGTTGTTCACACCTACATGGTCAGTAACATGGTACCCTGCCCGTCCCGTTGCAAAACCAGCTTCAGCTCTGACCATATTTCCTGAAACTCAGTCTGGGAAGGAAACACTGCCTCCTGGTCTTAGGTTCTTTGCTGTAGGAAAAGGGACACTTCCTGTGATCTCCCTCTGACAACTCCATTGCTTTTAGTTTCTCTCACATAATCGGCTTTCTGTCCCTTCTGGTTTCGTGGTCTCGTCACACTTCCCAAAGCTGAGGCTCCTGCTAAATGGTAGAATTTGACTAGGGCATCATTAATGGAAGAATAATTAAATGGTAGAGTTGGCGGGAATCAATGAATGGGAGATTCGGTGCACAGTGCCATTACATTGGAAACCTGGTGTGAGTGTCAATATATGAGAGAATTGGAGCAGAGCATGTCTAAATTTGGAAATAGGGGCGGGGAGTCAATAAAAAGAGGTGTTGCACGCATCAGTTAATCGGAGATTCAGTTCAGTGCACCATCAAATGAAAAAAAAATGCAGGGTGACAATAATTGGAGAATTCATTCAGGTGCCATTAAATTCGAAGTGGGAGAACGGGGGCAGGATAACATTCTATGGGAGAACTGGTGCAGTTCCAGGATTTGTGTCGGATTGGTAAATGGGAGAGATAGCCATAAATAGAGTCACACAATCGTCGAGATTTACAACACAGAAAAAGATCACTCGGTCCAACTTGTCCATGCCTCAATTTAAGAATTTTGGTAGCGCTCCACGAAATTGGACAATCATTGCAAGGGACTACTTAATGAGAGAATTGGGCAAGGGCTTATCGAAATGTGAGAAATGCAACAGATTATCAGTCAATGGAAGAATTAGTACAGGGATGTGAGTAAATGGGAGATCAGGTGCACAGTGCCATTACATTAGAAAATTGGTGGGAATGCAAATATATTGGAAAATTGGAGCAGAGCATGTCTAAGTTGGGGAATAGGGTTAGGGAATCAATAAAAAGAGGAAATGTTGCAAGCATCGGTAAATTGGAGATTCAGTTCAGTGCATCACTAAAATAAAAACAATGCAACAGGGCACCCATACGTGGAAGAGTTGTTTCAGGGAACAAGTAAATGGAAGGAATTGATGGAGAACATTAATAATTGGAGAATTCATGCAGCTGCCTTTAAATTGGGCAGGATAATACTCAATGGGAGAGTTGGTGCAGTTTCAGGATTTGTGCAGGATTAGTAAATGGGAGAAATGGTGCAGAGCAGCGGAGCCATAAATAGAGTCATACAATCATAGAGATGTACAACATGGAAACAGACACTTCAGTCCAACATGTCTCTGTCTCAATTTTAGAATTCTGGCAGCGCTCCACGAAATTAGAGAATCATTCCAAGGAAATATTAAATGGGAGAATTGGGCAAGGGCTTATCGAAATAAGAGAATTTGGAACGGGGCACCCAGTAATGGCAAATTAGTGCAGTTAGCACCAAATGGGAGAGTTTCAGTTTAGCAGGAAATGGGAGAATCGGTGCAGTGTAGCACTAAATGGGAGGATTGGGACATGACAATACTTGATGTGGGAATGAGAGTAGGGCACCCTTAACTTGGGCGAGGGCATCAGTCAGTATGAGGATTGGTGTCAGGCAACACTGAATGGAGAACTTGTTCAGGACGTCAGTAATTGGGGAAAGTGGTGCTAAGCAACACTGAATTGGAGAATTGGTGTGGGGTATCAGTAAATGAGTGACCTGGTGCACAGTGGCGCTAAATTAGAGAATTGGTGCATGGCAACAGGAAATGGGAGAATTAGAGTAGCGCACCCTTCGATGGTAGAATCGGGCGCAGGCATCAGTAAAATAGAAGAATTAGTACAGGGATATGAGTAACTGGGAGATTTGGTGGAAATAATAAATGGGAGGCCTGGTGCACAGTGCCATTACATTGGAAAACTGGTGGGAGTGTCAATATATTAGAAAATTGGAGCAGGGCATGTCTAAATTGGGGAATGGGGAGGAGGAAATTAATAAAAAGAAATGTTGCAATCATTGAAAAATTGGAGATTCAGTTCAGTGCATCACTAAATGAAGAACAAACCCAGCAGGGCACCCGTACGTGGAAGATGTGTATCAGGGAACAACTAAATGGAAGGAATTGATGCAGGGCAACATTAATTGGAGAGTTCATGCAGGTGCCGTTAAATTCTAAGTGGGAGGACTGGGGCAGGATAACCTCAATGGGTGAGTTGGTGAAATTCCCGAATTAGTGCAGGATTGGTAAATGGGAGAATTGGTGCAGGGAAGCGGAGCACTAAATACAGCCTGAGAGATGTCCAGCACGGCAACAGACCCTTCGATCCAACTTGTCCACGCCTACATTTAAGAATTCTGGCAGCTCTCCACTAAATTGGAGAATCATTGCAAGGAACTACTAAGTGGAAACAATTGGGAAAGGGCTTATCGAAATGTGAGAATTTGCAACAGGGCATCGAAATAATGTGTGAATTAGTGCAGTTCAGCACTAAATGGGTGAGTTATGCTGTGTTGCACTAAATGGGAGAATTGGGGCAGGACATTGCCTTTTGGGAGATTTAGAGTAGGGCACCTCTAAATTGGGCGAGGGCATCAGTCAGTATGAGGATTGGTGTAAGGCAGCATTGATGGAGAACATTAATAATTGGAGAATTCATGCAGCGGCCTTTAAATAGGGCAGGATAATACTCAATGGGAGAGTATTCAGGATTTGTGCAGGATTGGTAAATGGGAAAAATGGTGCAGAGCAGCGGAGCCATACATAGAGTCATACAATCATAGACCAGTTGGACTGAAGTGTCTGTTTCCATGTTGTACATCTCTATGATTGTATTACTATTTATGGCTCCGCAGTAAATGCTGATAACTTTGAGAATTGGAGCAAATGGGAGAACACGGGCAGTGAATCAGTAAATAGGGCAAATGTTGCAAAGGATTAGTGGTCTAGATTCAATACAGTGTACCACGAAATGCGAGAGTTAGTGTAGTTTACCATGAATCGGAAGATATGTATAGGACCGGTAATTTGGAGATTTGACGCAGGGATCACAAGATTAGAGCATTCTGGCAGCAGACTACTAAGTGGGAGAATTGTTGCAGGGAAATACTGAATGGAAGACCTGGTGCACAGTGGACCTAAATTAGAGAATGGGTGTATGGCACCAGGAAATGGGAGAATTAGAGTAGGGCACCCTTAAATGGTAGAATCGGGCTAAGGCATCAGTAAATGGACGAATTAGTACAGGGATATAAGTAAATGGGAGATTTGGTGGCAACACTAAATGGGAGATCTGGTGCACAGTGCCGTTACATTAGAAAATTGGTGGAAGTGCCAATATATTGGAAAATTGGAGCAAAGCATGTCTAAATTGGGGAATAGGGACCAGGGAAATAATAAAAAGAAGAAATGTTGCAAGCATCGGTAAATTGGAGATTCAGTTCAGTGCATCACAAAATGAAAAAATAAAATCAATAGGGTACGTGTACGTGGAAGATGTTTATCAGGGAACAATTCATGAAAGGAATTGATGCAGGGCAACATTAATTGGAGAATTCATGCAGGTGCCGTTAAATTCTAAGTGGGAGGACAGGGGCAGGATAACCTCAATGGGTGAGTTGGTGAAATTCCCGAATTAGTGCAGGATTGGTAAATGGGAGAATTGGTGCAGGGAAGCGGAGCACTAATTACAGCCTTAGAAACGTACAGCACGGAAACAGACCCTTCGATCCAAATTGTCCATGCCTAAATTTAAGAATTCTGACAGCACTCCACTATATTTGAGAACCATTGCAAGAAACTACTAAATGGAAAAATTGCGCAAGGAATTATTGAAATGTGAGAATTTGCAACAGGGCATCAGATAATGGGAGAATTGGGGCAGAACAACACCTTTTGGGAGATATAGAGTAGGGCATCACTAAATTGGGCGAGTGTATCAGTCAGTATGAGGATTAGTGTAAGGCAACACAGAGTAGAGACCTTGTTCAGGACGTCAGTAATTGGGAGAAATGGTGCTCAGCAACACTGAATTGGAGAATTGTTGTGGGGTATCAGTAAATGAAAGACCTGGTGCAGGGTGCTGATAACTTCGAGAATTGGAGCAAATGGGAGAACACGGGCAGTGAATCAGTAAATAGGATAAATGTTGGAAAGGATTATTGTTCCAGATTCAATACAGTGCTCCACGAAATGGGGGAGTTGGTGCAGTTCACCACTAAAGGGAAGATATGTGTAGGATCGGTAATTTGGAGATATGATGCAGGGATCGCAAATTCGCAAATTCTGGCAGCGGACGACTAAATAGGAGAATTGTTGCAGGAAATACTGAATGGAAGACCTGGTGCACATTGGAGCTAAATTAAAGAATGGGTGCATGGCACCAGTAAATGGGAGAATTAGAGTATCGCACTCTGAAATGTTAGAATCAGGCTCGGGCATCAGTATATGGAAGAATTAGTACAAGGATATGAGTAAAAGGACGGTTTGGTGGGAGTCAATAAATGGGAGACCATTGCATTGGAAAATTGGTGGGAGTGCCAATATATTGGAAAATTGCAGCAGAGCATGTCTAAATTGGGGAATAGGAACCAGGGAATCAGGAAAAGAAATGTTGCAAGCATTGGTAAATTGAAGATTCAGTTCAGTGCATCAGGAAATGGAAAACAATTCAGCAGGGCACCCGTACGTGGAAGAAGTGTTTCAGGAACAATTAAATGGAAGGTATTGATGCAGGGCAACATTAATTGTAGAATTCATGCAGGTGCCATTAAAGTCTAAGTGGGAGGACTGGGGCAGGATAACACTCATTGGGGGGTGAGTTGGTGAAATTCCCGAATTAGTGAAGGATTGGTAAATGGGAGAATTGGTGCAGGGAAGCGGAACACTAATTACAGCCTTAGAGATGTACAGCACGGAAACAGACACTTCTGTCCAACTTGTCCACGCCTAAATTTAAGAATTCGGGCAGCCTCCACTATATTGAAGACTCATTGCCAGAGCTAAAAATGTGTTGCTGGAAAAGCGCAACAGGTCAGGCAGCATCCAGGGAACAGGAGAATCGACGTTTCGGGAATAAGCCCTTCTTCAGGCATAAGCCCTTCCTGAAGAAGGGCTTATGCCCGAAACGTCGATTCTCCTGTTCCCTGGATGCTGCCTGACCTGCTGCGCTTTTCCAGCAACACATTTTCAGCTCTGATCTCCAGCATCTGCAGACCTCACTTTCTCCTTTTCGACTCATTGCCAGAAAGAAATAAATGGAAAATTTGGGAAAGGGCTTCTCAACGTGTGAGCATTCGCAATAGGGCATCAGATCATAGGTGAATTAGTGCAGTTCAGCACTAAATGGGTGCGTTATGCTGTGTTGCACTGAATTGGAGAATTGGGGCAGGACATTACCTTTGGGGAGATTGAGAGTAGGGCACCCCTAAATTGGGCGAGGACATCAGTCAATATGAGGACTGGTGTAAGGAAACACTGAGTGAAGAACTTGTTCAGGACGTCAGTAATTAGGGGATATGGTGCTCAGCAACACTGAATTGGAGAATTGGTGCGGGCCATCAGTAAATGAGAGACCTGGTGCACAGTGGAGCTAAATTAGAGAATTGGTGCATGGCAACAGTAAATGGGAGAATTAGAGTTGCGCACCCTTAAATGGTAGAATCGGGCGCAGGCATCAGTAAATGGAAGAATTAGTACAGGGATATGAGTAAATGGGGGGTTTGGTGGGAATCAAAAAATGGGAGATTCGGTGCACAGTGTAAGTATTTTGGAAAACTGTTGTGAGTGTCAATATATTAGAAACATAGAGGAGAGCTTGTCTAAATTGGGGAATAGGGGCCTGGAGATCAATAAAAAGAAGAAATGTTGCAAGCATCGGTAAATTGGAGATTCAGTTCAGTGCATGACGAAATGAAAACAATTCAGCAGGGCACCCATACGTGGAAGATGTGTATCATTGAACGACTCAATGGAAGGGATTGATGCAGGGCAACAATAATTGGAGAGTTCATGCAGGTGCCGTTAAATTCTAAGTGGGAGGACTGGGGCAGGATAACCTCAATGGGTGAGTTGGTGAAATTCCCGAATTAGTGCAGGATTGGTAAATGGGAGAATTGGTGCAGCGAAGCGGAGTACTAAATACAGCCTGAGAGATGTACAGCACGGCAACAGACCCTTCGATCCAACTTGTCCACGCCTAAATTTAAGAATTCTGGCAGTTCTCCACTAAATTGGAGACTCACTGCAAGGAACTACTACATGGAAAAGTTAAGAAAGGGAATATCAAAATGTGAGAATTTGCAACAGGACATCAGATAATGGGTGAATTAGTGCAGTTCAGTGCTAAATGGGTGCGTTCTGCTGTGTTGCACTAAATGGGAGAATTGGGGCAGGACAATACCTTTGGGGAGATTTAGAGTAGGCCATCCCTAAATTGGGCGAGAGCATCAGTCAGTATGAGGATTGGTGTAACTAAATTAGTGCAGGATTGGTGAATGGGAGAAATGGTGCAGGGAAGCGGAGCACTAAATAGAGCCACAGAGATGTAGAGCACGGAAACAGACCCTTCAATCCAACTTGTCCAAGCCTAAATTTAAGAATTCTGGCAGTGCTCCACGAAATTGGAGAATCATTGCAAGGAACAACTGAGGATCTAAAATTTGAATTTAGACAACAATTATATGTAGATTTTTATTTACCACAAAATGGTTTCTCAATGTAAAAGAATGTTATGAAATGGCCTGTGAACCTGTACTGCTGATTTGCAGAATTAAGCTGAAATTCAAAGACAATAGAGTTTCCATAAAATGAATACTGACACATTAATTGACTATTCGAACTAACCTTCAACTGATACATTGCATGATAATTTACATAAATAAGATTTATTTTCCAAGGAATGCCATTGGATCAGCCTATTGTCAATTATGTCTCCATATTATAGATGGTTGGACTTTTCTTGTCATTAAGAACCCTTTTCCAGGAAATATCATTGGGTTAACTTGCAGTAAATCATATCACCTTATTATATGTGACTGGTTTTTCATGTCATTAGGGCTGTACTACCTCTTAAAAAAACATATTAAAAATGTTTAATTTTCAAATGTAATTGCGCGACTTCACATGGAATACAGAAGCTTTAATCTTTGTGTTGCTGGATAAAATTACAACAAGGTGCCTTAATTCAATAAACTAACGACCACTGCTTTTTCAACAGACCGTATTCGTTGATTCTTTTGACCGATCTCGAATCAAGAGGTCATAGATCTTCACAGAATGGTACAAAGACAAGCCGGAGTGAAATCTGGGAGAGGTATTAGTTATTTATGATCAGCAGGATGTTGCACAGATAAGCAGGAATAAAATCTGTTAGAGGTAATAAATGTTTCTGATCTGTAGGATGTTACAGAGACAAGCAGGAATGACAGCTGGAAGAGGTAGTAGTTATTTATGGTCTGCAGGATGCTACCGAGACAGTCAGGAATGTAATCTGGAAGCGGTAATAGTTGTTTACGATCGGCAGGATGTTACTGAGACAGGCAGGAATGCAATCTGGAAGAGGTAATAAATTGTTTATACTCTGCAGAATATTACAGAGGCAAGCAGGAATGTAATCTGGAAGAGGTAATAGTTGTTAATAATCTGCAGAATGTTACAGAGACAAGCAGGAGTGAAATCTGGAAGAGGTAATATTTGTTAATAATCTGCAGAATGTTACAGAGACAGGCAGGAGTGAAATCTGGAAGAGGTAATAATTGTTAATGGTCTGCAGAATGTGACAGAGACAAGCGGGAATGAAATCTGGAAGGGCTAGTAGTTGTTTGTGGTCTCCAAGATGTTCCAGAGACAAGCCGGAGTGAAATCTAGAGGAGGTCATAGATGTGTATGGTCTGCAGTATTTTACACAGACAAGCAGGAGTGAAATCTGGAAGAGGTAATAGTTGCTCATAATCTGCAGGATGTTACAGAATCAAGCAGGAGTGAAAAGTGGAAGTGGTAATTTTTTTATGGTCTGGAGAATGTTACAGAGGCAAGCAGGAATGATATCTAGAAAAGGTAATAGTTGTTTATAACATGCAGGACATCACAGGGACAAACAGGAGTGAAATCTAGAAGAGGTAACTATTAAGAGGTCATATTTGTTTATAAACTGCCAGATGTTACAGAGACAAGCCGGAATGAAATCTGGAAGAGGGAATAGTTGTTTATGGTCTGCAGGATGTTGCAAGTTCTAGCAAGAGTGAAAACTGGAAGTGGTAATACTTTTTAATAGTCTAGAGACTGTTACAGAGACAAGCAGGAATGAAATCTGGAAGAGGTAATGCTTGTTATAATCTGCTGGATTAGATTAGATTACTTACAGTGTGGAAACAGGCCCTTCGGCCCAACAAGTCCACACCGACCCTCCGAAGTGCAACCCAATCAGACCCATTCCCCCACCAGCTAACATTACGGGCAATTTAGCATGGCCAATTAACCTGGCCTGCACCTTTTTGCACTGGAGGAAACCGGAGAACCCAGGTGAAACCCACGCAGACACGGGGCGAATGCACAAACTCCACACAGACAGTCACCGGAGGCGGGAATTGAACCTGGGTCTCTGGTGCTGTGAGGCAGCAGTGCTGACCACGTGCCACCGTGCAGCCCACAGAGACAAGCATGAGTGTAATCTGGAAGAGGTCATTCGTGTTTATGGTCTTCAGGATGTTACAGATTCAAGCAGGAGTGAAATCTGGAAGAGGTAATAATTGTTTATAATCTGCAGCATTTTGCAGAGACAAGCAGGAGTGAAATCTGGACGAGGTTCCATTTGTTTATAGTCTGCAGAACATTATAGACACAAGCAGGAATCAAATCAGGAAGAGGTAATAGTTGTTTGTGGTCTGCAGGCTGTTACAGAGACAAGCAGGAATTCAAAATGAAAGTGGTAATACTATTTTATGGTCTGCAGGATGTTACAGAGTCAAGTAGGAATGCAATCTGGAAGAGGTAATAGTTGTTTACGATCGGCAGGATGTTACACAGACAAGCAGGAGTAATATTTGATATTAATCTGCCGGATGTTACCCAGACAGTCAGGTGTGAAATCTGGAGGAGGTAATTTTTTTTCGGGTCTGCAGTATTTTACAGAGACAAGCAGGAATGAAATCTGGAAGAGGTAATAGTTTATAACCTGCAGGATATTAAAGAGACAAGCCGGAGAGACATCTGAACAAGGTAATAGTTGTTTGTGGTCTGCAGGGTGTTATAGACACAAGCAGGAGTGACATCTGGAAGAGATAATAGTTGTTTATGGTCTGCAGTATGTTACAGAGACAAGCAGGAATGAAATCTAGAAGAAGTCATAGATGTGTATGGTCTTCAGGATGGTACACAGACAAGCTGGAGTGAAATCTGGAAGAAGTAATAGTTATTTATAATCTGCAGAAGTAAGCAGGAATGTAATCTGGTAGAGGTAGTAGTTGTTTATGGTCGGCAGGATGTTACAGAGACAAGCAGGAGTGAAATCTGGAAGTGGTAATACTTTTCTATGGTCTGGAGAATGTTACAGAGACAAGCAAGAATGAAATCTAGAAGAGGTAATAGTTGTTTATCGTCTGCAGGATGTTACAGAGACAAGCAGGATTGAAAACTGGAAGGGGTAATAGTTGTTTGTGGTCTGCAGGATGTTATAGATACAAGCTTGAGTGAAATCAAGAAGAGGTAATACTTTTTACGGTCTGCAGAATGTTACAGAGACAAGCAGGAGTGAAATCTGGAAGAGGTAATAGTTGTTTATGGTCTGCAGGATGTTGCAGATTCAAGCAGGAGTGAAAAATAGAAGAGGTAATAATCGTTTATAATCTGAACAATGTTAAAGAGCCACACAGGAGTGAAATATGGAAGAGGTAATAGTTGTTTCTGGTCTGCAGAATTTCACAGGGACAAGCAGGAATGCAATCTGGATGAGGTAATAGCTGTTTATAATCTGCTGGAAGTTACAGAAACAATTCAGACTGAAATCTGTCAGAGGTAATTTTTATGATCAGCATGATGTTACAGAAACAAGCAGGAGTGAAATATGGAAGAGGTAATAGTTGTTTATGGTCTGCAGGATATTACAGAGACAAGCAGGAGTGAAATCTGGGTGACGATATAGTTGGTTAGGGTTTAAAAGATTTTACAGGGACAAGCAGGATTGAAATCTCGAAGAGGTAATAGTTGTTTGTGGTGTGCAGAATGTTACAGGGACAAGCAGGAATGAAACCGGAAGAGATTCAAGTTGTTTATGATCTCACAGTTGTTACAGCGACAAGCAGGAGTGACATATGGAAGAGGTAATAGATGTTTATGGTCTGCAGGATGTTACAGGGTGAAACAGGAGTGAAATATGGAATAGGTAATAGGTGTCTATAGCCTACCGGATTTTACAGAGACAATCAGGAGTGAAATCTGGAAGAGGTAATAGTTGCTTATTGTCTGGAGGATGTTACAGAGACAAGTTGGAGTGAAATCTGGTTGAGTTAATAGTTGTTTATAATCTGCAGGAAGTGAAATCTGGAAGAGGTGCTAGTTTGTTTATCGCCTCCCAGATTTTACAGAGGCAGTCAGGAGTGAGATCTGGAAGAGGCAGTATTTGTTTTAGTCTGCAGGATGATACAGAGTTAAAAGGAGTGGAATCTGGAAGTGGCATTAGTGGTTTATGATCTGCTGCATGGTACAAAGACAAGCAGGAACGAAGTCTAGAAGACATAAAAGTTGTTTATTATTTGCAGTATTTTATAGAGACAAGCCGGAATGAAATCTGGAAGAGGTAATAGTTGTTTATGGTCTGCAGGATATTGCAGGGTCAAACAGGAGAGAAATATGGAAGAGGTAATAGTTATTTATAATCTACCAGGATGTTGCAGAGGTAAGCAGGAATGTAACCTGGTAGAGGTAATAGTTGTTTATGGTCGGCAGGATTTTACAGAGACAAGCAGGAGTGCAAAATGGAAGTGGTAATACTTTTCTATGGTCTGGAGAATATTACAGAGGCAAGCAGGAATGAAATCTGGAAGAGGTAATAGTTGTTTATGGTCTGCAGGATGTTGCAGATGCAAGCAGGAGTGAAAAATAGAAGAGGTAATAATTGTTTAAAATCTGAACAATGTTAAAGAGCCACACAGGAGTGAAATATGGAAGAGGTAATAGTTGTTTATGGTCTGCAGGATGTTACAGAGACAAGCAGGAGTGAAAAATAGAAGAAGTAATAATTGTTTATAATCTGAACAATGTTACAGAGACAAGCAGGAGTGCAAAATGGAAGTGGTAATACTTTTCTATGGTCTGGAAAATGTTACAGAGGCAAGCAAGAATGAAATCTGGAAGAGGTAATAATTGCTAATGGTCTGCAGGATTTTACAGACAATCAGGAGTGAAATCTGGAAGAGGAAATATTGGTACAGAGACAAGCAGGAATGAAGTCTGGAAGAGGTAATAGTTGTTTATAATCTACAGGGTGTGACAGAGTCAGGCCTGGAAGATTTGAGCTATAGGGAGAGGCTGAACAGGCTGGGTCTGTTTTCCCTGGAATGTCGGAGGCTGAGGGGTAATCTTACAGAGGTTTACAAAAATATGGGGGGCATGGATCGGGTAAATAGACAAAGTCTTTTCCCTGGAGTCATGGAGTCCAGAACTGGAGAGCATAGGTTAGGGTGAGAGGGGAAAGATATCAAAAAGACCTATAAAAGGGGCAATTTTTTTCACGCAGAGGGTGATACATGTATGGAATGAGCTGCCAGAGGAAGTGGTGGAGGCTGGCACAATTGCAAGATTTAAGAGGCATTTGGATGGGTCTATGAATAGGAAGTATTTGGAGGGATATGGGCCGGGTGGTGGCAGGTGGGACTAGTTTGGGTTGGGATATCTGGTCGGCATGGATGGGTTGGACTGAAGGGTCTGTTTCTGTGCTGTACATCTCGATGACTCTATGAGGTAAGAGTTGTTTATAATCTGCAGGCTGTTACAGAGACTATCATGAGTGAAATCTGGAAGAGGTAATAGCAGTCTGACCCACTTGTGGGAAGAAGACATCGTGTTTCGAGTCCCGTGGTAGAATTCTGTAGTTTATTGATTTATCCTCAGGCTCCAGTATTGGTCACCTGATTTCCTGGTATATCTCACTGATCTAGAATTGGTTGGACTATATTCAACTGCAGACGTTAAAACATTAATCACTGCTTTGGGGAGAGTTATCTGTATACTGCGGGGAAATGTTCACCATCTGCTCAGTTGGCCAAACAAACCTGTGAAATGGAATTCCATCTGGAGATTGGTGAGATTCAGGAAGAGGTCACTTGTTATGGATCTGCCATCCTTTCTACAGACAGGTCAACATGAAACTACAGAGCGATCTGAGCTGTCCCCTCAAGCAACATATTCTCCTGTTCCAAGAACACTGAAAGTAGATGTAATTTTGAGCAAATTGGTTACAATCCTTGTCCAGAATTCCATGTGAGACAATCTACTTTACTGGATTCACCTTTGCCAATCCTGTGATTTATGGATTGTTACTAAATTGGAAAAGTTGCTGGTCAGTAGTTAAATAATCTGTTAGCCAGTTAGGTTTCCAATAGAGTTAAGTTATTCCAATATTTCTTTCTTTTGTTTGTATTTTATCGATAGTGTGGAGTAAAGTGCGTTTTGCTTCAAGCCTGGCAGTTTGAACAATTGAATTACAATGCCTTACACTTTCCTTGAGAAATTTTTTAACAGGCCTGGGCCATTTTCTTAATATATTTTCGGTGGGTTTTGGTTTGTTTCATAACATCCTCAATGTCTGTGAATAAATGTGCCCACAATCCTGAACAATGACATGTACAGAACAGAGGAGGAGACACAGACACATTGATCATTATTACCTCGGACAGGAGTTATTTAGGAATGATATTCCTTTGACCGGGCACTATTGGAGAATGCACATTCCCGGGAGACTAACAGAGGTCACTAACAGAGCGGGAGCTGGAGAGTCAGGAACAGAATAACAGGGACAGTCCGCTCTGTTATCTGACCCTTCACCCCTCATTGAATCCAGTGCCAGGAATGACTGCTATTAGTCAGACTGACAGAATGTTATCAGATGCACACATCATCATCAATGATGTCCTTCCACATCATCAATGTCGCCCAGCTCCCACTCTGTCTCAGCTCATCTGCCCCTCTGCCATCTTCAATATTTTAATCGGGGCAGCATTAAGCACCGTGCTTTGAGCTGAGCTGTCTTACCTTCTGTACTCTCTCTCCAAACGGCTCCAATTCACCCCGATCCCTCTCCGGTTTAAGATGGTCCTTGACACCTGCCCCAATGAATGAGGTAGACCGTCACCTGACCCAATATCCCCTTCTGTGGGTCAACATCTACTCCGGGATTACAAACACAGTCCTGCAGATCCTGGAGAGCTGAAACCCAACATGGAGATTGTTGGGGAAACTCAGCAGGTCCGGCAGGATCTGTGGGGAGAAAGCAAAGGGAACTTTTTAAGTCCAGTGATTCTTCATCAGAGCTGAGGGATTCTGATGCTGATGCTGCCAGACTTGCTGAGCTTCACCAGCTATTTCTGTTTTTATTTCAGCCCCAATTCAATTGGTGATGATATCAGTGTTGTTAAGTGTGTTTGAGAATAGCGAGCACCCAGCTGGCAGGAGGATGGGGGTATAGTGGGCAGCATGGCTGCCTTCCACGCAGTTGGTATGGGTTCGGATCTCAGCCATCGCACGGTGGCACCTTTGAAGTGATGTTCAATGGAAAACCCCGAGATTAAGTCAATGAGATCCATCTGTCAGAAGCTTTCCAAACGTTTGAGGATGGGATACCAGCTGCTGTTACACTTGCAGAGCTGGCATAACTCTAAGAGATTCTCTAAATGGTTATTTCAACAGGGAGTGATAAATCCAGGAGAGTCAGCATGGGTTTCTCAGGGAAGGTTGTCCCTTGCTCACTTTGGGAGAATTTCTTTGAAGGAAAAAAGATTGATCGATGGAGAGAGTGTTTGTGATGGGGATAAAATGGATGATAGGAATCGTCATGCATTTGCGTGTCTAGATAAACTCAGTGAGGAGAGCGTTAGACCCTCTGATCTAAGCTGGTTCAAGCATCCTTCAGGCACAACGTTGATTGGGCTTCACTGAGACAAACCCAAAACACCGTGTGGCTGCTTTCCATGCTGTCATCTGTCTCCAAGTCCCTGGCTCTATCTGACAGTGTGTTCAACAAGGGAAACTGATAGGTTACATTGGTCATGGTGAAAGGTAAGGGTGGACTGGGGATACCTGGTAAAGGAACAAGTTGTCAATGAGGAAATAGGATTTGTGTCACAATCTGTCCAACACTGACATTTGCATTCTCCTTTTTTAATAAAAGCAAATAAAATGGGGAATTACCAGTAATTAGAGCGAATTTACTGAAAGGTAGGTGGTGAAATTAGCCAGGTTATCATTGCAGTCAGCCGTCACAAATACAATGTACTGTAACAGCTGTAGCATTCTGGCCAGATAGATAACAATGTTAGCTGCCAATTACACAGAGGTAGGGTTCTATTGAGCATTTTGGCACAAAGTCAGAGTGAGGTCATGGTTTTCCCAGTGACTCGCTGATGGGGACAGATCAAATAGCACATTGTGGTGCACTGTGTGTGGCAGTTTGAGAGGAACCACTCCAGCAGAATGACACATTCCCAGGTGACAGTGTCTCGATCTTGAAAGCCCACAATTATGTGTGAACCCGAGCCAGTGCAAAGGCTGTCCCTTACATTCCAATTGATCTGCCAGTCTGAAACAAGTTAATTTCTGTCACTGTTGTACAGGGCACCAAGTGCGTCTCCATACTGGCCCACTCCCAATGTGGTTCAATGCTATCCACTTCTCCCTGGGCCGGGGCAGATTCTCTTTGGTTTCTCGGCTTCTGGTTTGGGACATGGAGGTTCCATCTGTGGTCCCAATATGACCTGACCTGCCAAACATTTCTGAGCCAATACTGATGTCAGCAACTGCTTATGAATTGGGGCCCTGAAGTACTTGGGGATATGCTGCACGTATTGTGCCGGCATATAGACCTGAGCACCGAACTTTCCAAGGGATGTGTGAACGCTGCACATCTTTAAAAGAATTGTCCCAGGAATGTGGATATCAGCTATGTTGATAGCTTGGAGAAGATGGGCATTTCTGTTTCGTTTGGAAGTGATTTTATTTAATAGGTGTCCTCAAAATTGTGGGTCACCTGGCCCAATAAAATAGAATTAAGCTAACCCCCTCCCATAGAGAACGGAGGCAAACGGGCACTCAGATTATTGTCAAAACAGCAAATGGCAGAATGAGATGATTCCAAAAACAAAAACAAAGAATACTTTGTGAGGAGCTAAAATGATCCGTCTGAGCCTGGTTTGGAACTAGATTATACCAGAACGGTATTGAGTCAGCAACTGGGAAAAGCAAATCCATGCCACGGCAGGAGGGTGACAATGAGGGGACCTGAATTTCTCCAACACAGAGATGGGACGGACATGGTACATTGACAGGTCAACTACATTCCTACAAGTAATCTAGGATATGGGAATTATCTGAGACATGGGTAATGACAGTCCATGGTAGAGCTACGGTAGAGGGCTCGCTATTGTCAGGGATTCATACAATAAATGGTCATGACTGACATCACGGAGACAATGTGAGGTACATTCCCTCAACACCAAGCTGCTGGACAAAAATCCAACACAAATTAGAAAGCAAATTTCGATGTTAGCGGGGCATTAAGGAAGAGGAAAACAGGGTTGATGCAGCAAACAAAATCACATCCATCCACTAGAAAGCAATGTAATCTCTTTATGTGAAGGCAGCATTAATACAACAGCAGGCTGCCTCTCTGTTCATAAAGTGGCGACAATTACAAGTTTTTTTTTAATTAACGCAGTTTCCAATTATGATTCTTCCCTCGATGAGGTCATCCCTTCCCTGTCACAATCCAATTTCAGTGAGAAACATCTTCTACCAACTGGGAATGATGAAGTTGTCATCATCAGAGCTGCAACACCAATCTCCCAGTGGAGATCACACAGAATATAATGGAAACACGCAGAGAATGTAACACCGCAGAGTTTAATGCTTGCATTTTTATGTGCAAGATTAAAGGATTACCACTCTACATTGAAAATGCATCTGCCAATTCATTTAGCCAGGAATGTTTTCTACATGGTTCTTGGTGTTCCTATTAAGTGTTTATAATTATTTACAATTTGTGGATTACATCTCTCCTGGTTTTCCTTGTTAATTAAGAGATTTGTATTCTGATGTAATATTCAATGTTATACCCACTCCCTCGTTGAAATATCAGACAGTTAAATTAGATATTTAAAAAATTCTGTTGTTTCATTGTTTTACTACGTGATCACCCTTAGTCAAATGTTATGAACTCCTGAATTGCACCTTAGACTGGAGGCTACCTTCAGGGAAGGAGTTATTGGAAATGTCAGCAAGAAAAGAACTGCAATGGATCTTGGTCAGTCAGTGCAGTGGATCTCATAAACTCAGTGTTCTCACATTCCTGCGTGTATCTGTGTTTGTGCAGTTGTATTGATAGCAGCACATTTCCTCCTTCCTACTTTAGGGAGCACTACAGTAAAAGGGTTTTGAGCTGGTTCATCTCCTTTACACCATGTGGGTTTCAGATTCTGTTAGCTCTGAATGTTGGATGTTCAGAATCCACTGTCGGCTTGGGTAACTGTTGAGGAGCACGGATTGACCTTTCCAATTATGGAGTGATGAAGATTTGAGGAATAATTTTCTTCTTATAGAATCACGCAGCACAGAAATGGCCCCTTTGTCAACTCCTCCATCCTGACCAGATATCGCAAATTAACCTAGCCACATTTACCAGCATTTGGCCCATATCCTTCTAAATCCTTCCTGTTCATATACCCATGCCTTTTAAATGTTTTAATTCTACCCACCATCACCACTGCCTCTCACAGCTCGTTTCATCCATGTCTCGGTTCAAAGCTGTAACCTGCAGTGGGGCCTGCTGTTTGTGGATGGAGGGTGTCCCTATGAGGACAGACAAGTGTAACGGTCAGGTGTACATCCTTGGATTCCAAAATATATGATGAAAATAGAAGTAAAAATAAATAACAGTTCCCTCGAACTTGTTAAACATTGGATTTGTCATGCCATTCCTCATTCCGCTTCCCGTGTCCCACCTGCAAGTAGTTTTTATTTTTCTGAATGAGTACAGAGCTACACACTGAGGATGACTTTCCTTTCTGACCATGGCTATCCGCTCGACTGTAAAATATACAACAAACCCGAGCATTCCTTAAACGCACAGTGGGCATGACCCATTCTCAGTGAGAGAGCAAATCATTTTCTGTCAAATGACCCTTGACGATTTCCCATGGCTTCCCCCGAATGTTCAGGTTGGATAATATTTATTAGATTCCAGTTCTCCACCATTCTGAATGGTATAGCTCCCCCACCCCATAATCCGTCACTTATCCTGGGTGTTCCTGCTTTACCTCTGAGTCTGGAACAATTGGCAGCTGTTGGAACCGCTTATCCTTCTGTTGCTGTCTGCTGGATAAACTGGAGGGTTTTTAAATCTCTCTTTCCTACAACACAGTTCTTAGCTTCACCTGGACAATCCCAGACTGTTCCTTTACCTTCCCCCACTTTGACAATGATCCTGGATTTATTTTTCGGTAATGAAGCTGGGCTGACCTCTCAGTGAGGAAGCATGTTGCAGGCAGTAATCATAACTCAAGATTAACATGGAAAAAGGCAAGGATGATGGGGAAATCAAAGTTCTAAACTGTGAGAATAAGATTGGGTGTGATTAGACCGAGAGCAGAAACGTTTAAGTAAATCCATGTCAGAGCTGTGGGATGTATTGAAGATGGAAACAGGGAAATTGCAGAGCCACATGTTCAACAAAAGATAAAGGTGGTAGTCGGAAATGCTGTGAACTCTGCACATCGGGGGATTTCCAGGATAAGTTCCCTGGTAATGCAAAAATTGTTGGAAATTGGAATTCAATCCATGAATGTGAGCTGATGCACTTGGCGGGACACAAAACCCAAGGGGTATATTATGAATATAGAAACCTGGGAAATACTGAATCAGGGGGATCTTGGTGCACATGAAGATCTTAAGATAGTAGGACAGGTCGATGAAATGGTTGAGAAGGTATTGGGATTTTTTGGCTTTTAAATGCGAGACATAGAGTTTAGGAGCAGGGACAATATGTTGGCACTGTATAAAATATTGGCTAGGCTACAGCTAGAATGTTGGAGTACTTTGATTGTCTGAAAGAAGGTGGAGACTTTCCAGGAAGACTCCAAGGTAGTAAAGCTTTGGGGATGAAGGGAGATTGGATGGACTGGGATTGTTTTCCTTGGAGCAGGGGAGATTGATAGGGGGCAGCGTTTAAAAGTATATTGTTATAAGGAGCATAGACAGCACAGAAGGAAATATGTTTTCCCCTTTGTGGTCTGGTTTGAGTTTTCCACCGGAAGTGTTGTGACAATGTGGAACTTACTTCCTGTCAGGGTAGTAGAAGCAGATCCCCGATAGCATAGAACTCTTTAAATGTCAGGGTTATGGACCTAATGCTGGCAAACTGGATGAGAATTCGGAGGCAATTGTTTCATGGATTCTATCGGGCAAAGTGCATTTTTATTTTCTGTGAAGTAAGTCTCTATGTCTCCAAACCTTCTCCAACTCCCAGCTGGACCATTGTCCTTTCAACCAATACTTCCCCCAGAGCCATTGACTCCAACAATGATCCTGACTGCCATTGTCCCAAATTCTGTTACTGTTCGGGGTATCCTTTTGCTTTTGCAGCATCTCTGCCATTTCAGCAACTTTCCCAGTGATGCAGCATTCCATGCCAGTGCCTTCGAAATTGTAGCAACTTCACCCCCCCCCCCCAACCCCACAACACTGAGCAAGCCATCCTCAGGCATTTCGCACTGTTCAGCTATAGACACCATGCAATATGTCTTGCCTCACAATGTATTCCACAGGCTCTGCTGATAGACAGCGTTACTCTTCCATCATCTCTGTTGTTTACCGTTTTTTCTGAACCATGAGTTGATTTGATATAATTTATTATTATATTATCACGTTTACCACTGTATTGTGGGCGGAAAAAAGAACTTGTTTTGCTTGCAGTGCCGCGAATATTCCATGGAAAGACACAAAGGCCACCGGGTGATTGAACAGAGTGAGGGATACAGAGTTATAGCTGCAAGGAAGGTGCTCAAGAAGCAAGATCAATATTGGGTTGAAAATTTGAGAGGTCCATTCAGAATTCAAATAACTATGGGGACAAAGCTAGTCTTGAACATCGTGCTCTGTGTGTTTGTGGTTTTGTATCTCCGGACTGATGGAAGAGGTTGAAGTAGAGTTTAACCGGGGTGGGAGGGTCTTTAATGGTGTTGGCTGGCTTTCTCCGGCAACAAGAAATGTACATTTAGTTAATGGATGGAAGGTTGGCTTGTGCATGATCTAGCCTGTGTTTCTAACTCTCTGTAGTTACTTTTGATTTCGATACCTGTCCACAAGAAATCTTCTGGAACACCAAATTTCCAGTGTATGTCTGGACAGTTTATTTTACTAAAGGTGCCCTGTGAAATCCGCCCGAGCTTCTGTACAACACCCAGTTTAACTCGACATTTTTCCTTTGGAAACTTCCCGTACATTTTGAACTGAATGATGAACAGCATGTTATTAATTTTCGAAAGCTTGCAGGAATCCACATTGAAAGTAAAGAATCCAGTGTCAATTTACTACAGTTACCTTCTTGGATGTGATGTGGTGATAACTGAGGACTATTAGTGCAGCTTTGCTGGGGCTGGCAATGCTACCTTGTTACTGTTACCTCTATCTCCATGCATCCACAATGTTGGTTCAACCAACAGGATCGGCCTGTCATTCCCCATCATATTTACAGATGATTGGGGTTCGCACTTGACCAGATTTACCACAATCCCAACTCCCTCATCTTTCATTGTGACTGAACATGAAGCATTTACCTCCACCTGGAAATCACATTTTAACAGCATGGATTATCACTGCCGAGGATCACCATCCCTTTGTTGTTGAGCCGCATCGACCCTCAAACCGATCATACAAAAACTTTTCCCCCTTCCCCAATACACCTTTTCATTTTCATCACAATTGATTTAAAGCTGCCCTGTTTTGATATTTCAGCACCCTGATGACTTGTTTTCATCCTCATAAATTAATGCAAGGACTCACTGAAAAGAGTTACTTTTGTTTGTGATGACTGTTTGATCTTTATCGCTGTTGTAGCAACAATGCAGATTGCTTGTAAACTTATACAGAAAAGAGTGCTCATTAATATTAAGTCATTTTTCCGTTATCCTTCTGACAGTGAATTGTGTGGCTATCATGATCCTATCCCAGGGAAAGTGCGGCCTTGCTCCCTGCACAATACGCTATCTGGTGGCCATGGTAGCAGCAGATCTACTGGTCCTTATCAGTGAGGTCATACTGAAGCAATTTCGTTCTTATTATTACCCAGTATGTTTCCTGGACATCACTCCTGTGTGCAGTGTTATCCATGTCCTGATCCGTGCATCCATAGACTGTTCTGTCTGGTTCACCATCGCATTCACCTTCGATCGGTTTGTCAGCTTTTGTTGCCACAAACTGAAAACTGAATATTGCACTGGGAAAAACGCATCTGCAATTCTCTCAATAACAGGTATTCTGCTTTGTTTAAAAAATGTCCCTAGTTATTTTATGTATAACCCACAAAGATAATCGGGAACATACCATTTTACTGCAGGACTAAGGGAAGCTACTTCACTGACTCTCGCTGGATTGGATACCGCTCATTTGCTGTGGCTCTAACCCCATTGGGGCCATTCTTTTTCATTGTGTTCCTCAATGTTCTGACAATCGCACGCATTTTATTTAAGTCAAGTCAAGTCTGTAAGGGACTGAGGGGTCAGAGTAAGGAAGGGAAGCAGGTTGACCCCGAGATGAAGAGTAGGACTACGGCAGTGATTTTACTCTCCGTTATATCTGGAAATTTCATCATTCTCTGGCTATTGTATGTTTTATATATCATTCGTGTCCCAGGTCAGTTAAATAAGTATGACTATGACATCTTTAAACACGTTGGATACATGCTGCGCAATGTAAGCTGCTGCACAAACACCCTTATTTATATGGCAACTCTGTCCAAGTTCAGAGCTCAGTTCAACAGAGCGGTGAAATATCCAGTTTCTAGAGTTATTGAATTAATCACTGCATAAAGCTGATAAACGCTCAAACTCCCGTGGGTGATGGGCAAGACATGACCATGGAGGACTAAAGGGAACTCTTTTCGAGATGCAAATCTGTCAGAGAGATCAGAGAAGATAGAATATTTAGCAGACGTCAAGAGAACTGAAAGAAGATGAAGGCAAGGACACAGGTTTCCCATTCAGAGAGCAGAGGTAATATTTCTGTCCTGGACCCAAAACTGTAACTCTGATTTCTCTCCTACAGATGCTGCCAAACCTGCAACAATTCCTGTTCTGTTTTGGTTTAACATTTTGGGGAGCAGTGTAAATGAACTGGAGACACTGCACAGGCCAAAGGTCAGTGGAGCAAGGGGAAAAAGCCACAATATGTCCAAGATAACCAGGTGGAAAGTAGCAGGAGCAGGGTCTCTGCTTCCTCCTGTATCAGAGGAAGTGATCCAGTGACCCCCTCACATTAACCACGTCACTATCACCCTGACCCCTCACACGAACCACGTCACTATCGCCCAGATCCCTCACACTAACCACGTCACTAAAACCCTGACCCCCTCACACTAACCCCGTCACTATCACCCTGATCCCCTCACACTAACCACGTCATTATCACCCTGAAGCACGCACACTAACCACGTCACTAACACCCTGACCCCTCACACTAACCACGTCATTATCACCCTGAAGCACGCACACTAACCACATCACTAATACACTGACCCCCTCACACTAACCACGTCACAAACACCCAGACCCCCTCACACTATCCATGTCACTATCACCCTGACCTCCTCAAACTCACCACGTCACTATCAAGCTGACCCCTCATACTCACCACGTCACTATCACCCTGTCGCTCTTTCACTAACCAAGTCACTAACACCACGACCCCCTCACAATAACCCCGTCACTATCACCCTGACCCGCTTATATTAACCATGTCACTATAACCCTGACACCCTCACACGAACCACGTCACTATCACTTTGACCCCCTCACACTCATCACGTCACTATTACCCTGTCCCCCTTAAACTAACCATGTCACTATCACCCTGACTCCCTCACATTAGCCACGTCACTATCACCCTGACCCCTTCACACTCATCACGTCACTATTACCCTTTCCCGCTTACACTAACCACGTCACTATCACGCTGACCAGCTCACAAAAACCACGTCGCTACCGCCCTGACCCCCTCACACTAACCACATCACTATCACCCTGACCCCCTCAAACTAACATCATCACTATCACCCTGACCCCCTCACAGTAACCACTTCACTATCACCCTGACCCCCTCACAGTAACCACTTCACTATCACCCTGTTCCCCTCACACTAACCATGTCACTATCACCCTGACCCCTCACTCTAACCACGTCACTATCACACTGACCCCATGACACTAACCACGTCACTATCAAGCTGACCCCTCACACTCACCACGTCATTATCTCCCTGATCCCCTCACACGAACCACATCACCATCACCCAGACCTCTCAAACTAACCATGTCACTATCACACTGACCACCTCACACTAACCACATCACTATCACCCTGACCCCCTCACACTAACCACGTCACTATCACCATTACCCCCTCACATCAACCATGTCACTATCACTCTGACCCCTCACTCTAACCACGTCACTATCACACTGACCCCATGACACTAACCACGTCACTATCAAGCTGACCCCTCACATTCACCACGTCATTATCTCCCTGATCCCCTCACACGAACCACATCACCATCACCCAGACCCCTCACACTAACCATCTCACTATCACACTGACCACCTCACACTAACCACGTCACTATCACCCTGACCCCCTCACACTAACCACGTCACTATCACCCTTACCCCCTCACATCAACCATGTCACTATAGCCCTCACCCCCTCACACTAACCACGTCACTATCACACTGACCCCCTCACACTAACCACATCACTATCACCCTGACCCCCTCACATTAACCATGTCACTATAGCCCTGACCCCTTCACACTAACCACGTCACTATCACACTGACCCCCTCACACTAACCACATCATTATCACCCTGACCCCCTCAAACTAACATCGTCACTATCACCCTTACCCCTCACTCTAACCACGTCACTATCACAGTGACCCCATGACACTAACCACGTCACTATCACCCTTACCCAATTACACTAACGCCGTCGCTATCACACTGACGCCCACAAATTCATCATATTATCCTGTCCCCCTTACACTAACCACGTCACTATCACGCTGACCACCTCGCAAACACCACGTCACTATCGCCCTGACCCCCTCACACTAACCACTTCACTATCAACCTGACCCCCTCAAACTAACCACATCACTATCACCCTGACACCCTCACAGTAACCACTTCACTATCACCTGTCCCCCTCACACTAACCATGTCACTATCACCCTGACCCCCTCACACTAACCACATCACTATCACCGTGACCCCCTCACACTAACCACATCATTATCACCGTGACATCCTCACACTAACCACGTCACTCACACCCTGACCCCCTCACACTCACCACGTCACTATCACTCTGGTCCCCTCACACTCACCATGTCATTATCTCCCTGAGGCCATCACATGAACCACATCACTATCTCCCTGACCCCTCACACTAACCATGTCACTATCACCCTGACCACCTCACATTAACCACGTCACCATCACCCTGACCCGCTTACACTAATCCCCTCACTATCTCCCTGACCCCCCTCACACTAACCATATCATTATCACACTGACCCCTCACACTCACCACGTCACTATCACCCTGACCCCTTTAAAATAACCATATTACTATCAGCCTGATCCCCTCAAACTAACCACCTCACTATCACCCTGACCATCTTAAACTAAACACGTCACTATCACCCTGACCCCATTAAAATAACCATATTACTATCACCCTGACCCCTTCAAACTAACCACATCACTATCACCCTGACACCCTCACACTAACCACTTCACTATCACCCTGTCCCCCTCACACTAACCATGTCACTATCACCCTGACCCCCACACACTAACCATGTCACTATCACCCTGACCCCCTCACACTAACCACATCACTATCACCGTGACACCCTCACACTAACCACTTCACTCACACCCTGAACCCCTCACACTCACCACGTCACTATCACACTGATCCCCTCACAATCACCATGTCACTATCTCCCTGAGGTCATCACATGAACCACATCACTATCTCCCTGACCCCTCACATCAACCATGTCACTATAGCCCTGACCACCTCACATTAACCACGTCACTATCACCCTGACCCCCTCAGACTAACCACGCCACTATCACCCTTACCCCCTCACATTAACCATGTCACTAGCCCTGACCCCCTCCCACTAACCACGTCACTATCACACTGACCCCCTCACACTAACCACATCACTATCACCCTGACCCCCTCAAACTAACATCGTCACTATCACCCTTACCCCTCACTCTAACCACGTCACTATCACACTGACCACATGACACTAACCACGTCACTATCACCCTGAACCCCTTGCACTAACTATGACACTATCACCCTAACCCAATTACACTAACGCCGTCACTATCACACTGACCCCACAAATTCATCATGTCACTATTTTCCTGTCCCCCTTACACTAACCACGTCACTATCACGCTGACCACCTCACAAAAACCACGTCACTATCGCCCTGACCCCCTCACACTCACCACATCACTGTCAACCTGACCCCCTCAAACTAACCACATCACTATCACCCTGACCCCTTCACAGTAACCACTTCACTATCACCCTGTCCCACTCACAGTAACCACTTCACTATCACCGTGCCCCCTCACACTAACCACATCACTATCACCGTGACACCCTCACACTAACCACGTCACTCACACCCTGGCCCCCTCACACTCACCACGTCTTTATCACTCTGATCCCCTCACACTCACTATGTCACTATCTCCCTGAGGCCATCACATGAACCACATCACTATCTCCCTGACCCCTCACATGAACCATGTCACTATCACCCTGACCACCTCACATTAACCACGTCACTGTCACTCTGACCCGCTTACACTAATCCCCTCACTATCTCCCTGACCCCCCTCACACTAACCATATCATTATCACACTGACCCCTCACACTCACCACGTCACTATCACCCTGACCCCATTAAAATAACCATATTACTATCAGCCTATCCCCTCAAACTAACCACCACACTATCACCCTGACCACCTTAAACTAAACACGTCAATATCACCCTGACCCTATCACACAATCCACGTGACTATCACCCTGACCCCCTTACATTCACCACATCACTATCATTCTGACCCCCACAACTAACCACGTCACTATCACACTGACCCCCTCACACTAACACCATCACTATCACCCTGACCCCTCACACTAACAACGTCACTATCACACTGACCCCATTTCACTAACCACATCACTGTCAACCTGACCCCCTCAAACTAACCACATCACTATCACCCTGACCCCCTCACAGTAACCACTTCACTATCACCCTGTCCCCCTCACAGGAACCACTTCACTATCACCCTGTCCCCCTCACACTAACCATGTCACTATCACCCTGACCCCCTCACACTAACCATGTCACTATCACACTGACCCCTCACACTAACCACATCACTATCACCGTGACACCCTCACACTAACCACGTCACTCACACCCTGACCCCCTCAAACTCACCACGTCACTATCACTCTGATCCCCTCACACTCACCATGTCACTATCTCCCTGAGGCCATCACATGAACCACATCACTATCTCCCTGACCCCTCACACTAACAACGTCACTATCACCCTGACCACCTCACATTAACCACGTCACTATCACCCTGACCCGCTTACACTAATCCCCTCACTATCTCCCTGACCCCCCTCACACTAACCATATCATTATCACACTGACCCCTCACACTCACCACGTCACTATCACCCTGACCCCCTTACATTCACCACATCACTATCATTCTGACCCCCACAACTAACCACGTCACTATCACCCTGACCCCCTCACACTAACATCATCACTATCACCCTGACCCCTCACACTAACAACGTCACTATCACACTGACCCCATTACAACTAACCACGTCACTATCACCCTGACACCCCTGCACTAACTACGACACTATCACACTTACCCAATTACACTAACCCCGTCACTATCACACTGACCCCCACAAATTCATCACGTCACTATCAAGCTGACCCCTCACACTAACCACGTCACTATCTCCCAGATCCCCTCACACGAACCACATCACCATCACCCAGACCCCTCACACTAACCATGTCACTATCACACTGACCACCCCATACTAACCACGTCACTATCACCCTGACCCCCTCACACTAACCACATCACTATCACACTGACCCCCTCACACTAACCACGTCACTATCACCTTACCCCTCACACTCACCACGTCACTATCTCCCTGCTCCCCTCACACGAACCACATCACCATCACCCAGACCCCTCACACTAACTACGTCACTATCACACTTACCCCTCACACTAACCACTTCAGTATCACCGTGACACCCTCACACTAACCACTTCACTCACACCCTGACCCCCTCACACTCACCACGTCACTATCACTCTGATCCCCTCACACTCACCATGTCACTATCTCCCTGAGGTCATCACATGAACCACATCACTATCTCCCTGACCCCTCACATCAACCATGTCACTATCACCCTGACCCCCTCACACTAACCACGTCACTATCACCTTACCCCTCACACTCACCACGTCACTATCTCCCTGACCCCCTCACACGAACCACATCACCATCACCCAGACCCTCACACTAACCATGTCACTATCAACCTGACCCCCTCACACTAACCACGTCACTATCACCCTGACCCCCTCACACTAACCATGTCACTACCACCCTGAGCCCCTCACATTAACCACATCACTATCTCCCTGACCCCCTCACACTAACCATCTCACTATCACACTGACCCCCTTACACTAACCACATCACTATCACCCTTACACCCTCACATTAACCACGTCACTATCACCATGACCCCCTCACACTAACCACAATACTATCACCCTGACTCCCACACACTAACCGCATCACTATCACCCTGACCCCCTCACACTCACCACGTCACTATCTCCCTGAGCCCCTCACACTAACCCCGTCACTATCGACATGACCCCCTCACACTAACCCCGTCACTATCACCCTGACCCCTCACACTAACCACGTCACTATCTCCCTGAGCCCCTCACACTAACCCCGTCACTATCATCCTGACCCCTCACACTAACTACATCACTATCACCCTGACCCCTCACACTAACCAACTCACTATCACACTGACCCCCTCACACTAACCACATCACGATCACCCTTACCCCTCACACTAACCATGTCACTATAACAGTGATCCCTCACACTGACCACATCACTATAACCCTGACCCCCCTCCCACTAACTATGTCACTATCACCCTGACCCCCTCACACTAATCACGTCACTAACACATTGACCCCTCTCTCACTAACCATGTCACTATAACCCTGACCCCTCAAACTAACCACGTCACTATCAGCCTGACCCCCTCACACTAACCATGGCACAAACCCCCATGACCCCCTTGCACTAATTACGACACTATCACCCTGACACCATTACACTCACCATGTCGCTATCACACTGACCCCCGCAAACTCACCACGTCACTATCAAGCTGACAACTTACACTCACCATGTCACTATCACCCTGACAACCTTACACTAATCACGTCACTATCAAGCTGACCCCTCACACTAACCACGTTACTATCACACTGAACCCCTCACACTAACACCATTACTATTACCCTGACCCCCTCACACTCATCACTTTACTATCACCCTGTCTTCCTTACACTGACCAGGTCACTATCACCCTGATTACTCACACTAACCACGTCACTATTGCCCTGACCCCCTCACACTAACCATGTCACAATCACCCTGACCCATCACACTAACCATGTCACAATCACTCTGAGCCCCCCGAACTCACCACGTCACTATCAAGCTGACCCCTCATACTCACCACGTCACTATCACCCTGTCCCACTTACACTAACTAAGTCACTATCGCCCTGACCCCATCACACTCACCATGTCACTATCACCCTGACACCCTTGCACTAACTACGACACTCTCACCCTGACACCATTACACTCTCCATGTCATTATCACACTGACCCCCTCAACCTCACCACGTCACTATCATCCTGGCCCCTCATACTTACCACGTCACTATCATCCTAACCTCCTCACACTCACCACGTCACTATCTCCCTGATCCCCTCACACTAATCACGTCACTGTCACACTGACCCGCTCACACTAACGATGTCACTATCACACTGACACCCTCATACTAACCACGTCATTATCACCCTGAGCCCCTCACACTAATAACGTCACTATCACCCTGACCCCCTCCCATTAACTACGTCACTATCACCCTGACCCCTTTACACTCACCACGTCACGATCACCCTGACCCCCTTACACTAACCACGTCACTATCACCCTGAGCCCCTCACACTAACCACATCACTATCACCCTGACCCCCTCACATTAACCATGTCAGTATCACCCTGACCCCTTTACACTCACCACATCACTATCACCCTGACCCCGTCACACTAACCACGTCACTATCACCCTGAGCCCCTCACACTAACCACATCACTATCACCATGACCCCCTCACATTAACCATGTCACTATCACCCTGACCCCTTTACACTCACCACATCACTATCACCCTGACCCCGTCACACTAACCACGTCACTATCACCCTGACCCCGTCACACTAGCCACGTCACTATCACCCTGATCCCTTTACACGAACCACATCACTATCACCCTGACCCCCTTGCACTGACTACGACAGTATCACCCTGACCCCATTACACTAACCCCAATGCTATCATACTGACTCCCTCAAACTCACCACGTCATTATCACCGTGACACCATTACACTCTCCATGTCATTATCACACACACTCATTCTCTCTCTCTCACGCACACGCATTTTCTCTCTCTCTGCCCCTCGGTCTCTCTGTCCCTCACTCACTCTATGTCCCTCACTCTCTCTCTGTCCCTCACTCGCTCTGTGTCCCTCCCCCTCTCTCTGTATCCCTCTCTCTGTGTCCCTCTCTCTCTGTCCCTCTCTGTCCATGTCCCTCTCTGTCTCTGTGTTCCTCACACTCTCTCTGTGTCCCTCTTTCTCTGTGTCCCTCTCTCTCTGTCCCTCTCTGTCCATGTCCCTCTCTCTCTGTGTCCCTCTTTCTCTGTCCCTCTCTGTCCATGTCCCTCTCTCTGTGTGTTCCTCCCTCTTTCTCTGTGTCCCTCTCTCTCTCTGTCCCTCTCTGTCCATGTCCCTCTCTCTCTGTGTCCCTCCCTCTTTCTCTGTGTCCCTCTCTGTCCATGTCCCTCTCTCTGTGTGTCCCTCACACTCTCTCTGTGTCTCTCTTTCTCTCTGTCCCTCTCTCTCTGTCCCTCTCTGTCCATGTCCCTCTCTCTCTCTCGCTGTGTCCCTCCCTCTCTCTCTGTGTACCTCTTTTTCTGTGTCCCTCTCTCTGTCTCTCTCTGTCCATGACCCTCTCTCTCTGTGTCCCTCATACTCTCACTGTGTTCCTCTCTCTCTCTGAGTATCCCTCTCTCTCTCGATCTCTCTCTCTATGTCCCTATCTTTCTGTGTCCCACTCTCTCTGTCCCTCTCTCTCGCTGCGTCTCTTTCTCTGTCCCTCTCTCTCTCTGTGTCCGTCTCTCCCTGTCCCTAGCTCTCTCTCTCTGTCACTCTCTCCGTGTCCCTCTCTCTCTGTGTCTCTCTCTCTGTCCACGCACTCTGTCCGCTCTCTCTTGCGCACACACACACTCATTCTCTCGTGCACATGTAGACACTCTTTCTTTCACACATGCCATCTCTCTCACGTGCGCACTCACTCTCGTTCACTTGTACACACACACTCTCTCACATGCACGCACACACTCTTTCACTCTCACACCCTCTTTCTCGCACTCACACACACTCTCATATTTCACACACGCTCACTCTCTCTCTTACTCACATGTGCACATTTTCTCTCTCTCATGCGCGGACACTATCTCATGCACGCACTCTGTCTTTTGCACACAGGCATTCCCTCTCTCTCACACACACAGGCATTCTCTCTCTCTCACACACACACGCATTCTCTCTTTCACACCCGCATTTTCTCTCCCTCTCGCATTGACTCATTCTCTCTCTCACGCACACACAAATTCTCTCTCACGCACACACTCATTCTCTCTCTCACACACACACATTCTCTCACAGACGCATCCTCTCTCTTACGCAGACACTCGTTCTCTCTCTCGCACACACACATTCTCTCTCTCTCTCGCACACACATTCTCTCTCTCTCACCCACGCATTCTCTCTCTCTCTCTCACACACACGCATTATCTCTCTCTCTCACACACGCATTCTCTCTCTCTCACACACACACACATTGCCTCTCTCTCTCGCACACACATTCTCTCACAGACGCATTCTTCCTCTTACACAGACACTCGTTCTCTCTCTCTCACACGCATGCATTCACTCTCTCACACATGCACGCATTATGTCTCTCACGCACACACGCATTCTTTTCTCCCTTGCACGCACACATCCTCTCCCTCACACACACACGCATCCTCTCTCTCACACACACGCATTCTCTCTCACACACGCATTCTCTCTCACACGCACACATTCTCTCTCACACGCACACATTCTCTCTTACACGCACACATTCACTCTCACACACACTCATTCTTTTCTCTCTCGCACGCACACATTCTTTCTCTCATGCACACACGCATTCTCTCTCTCACAAGCACACATTCTCTCTCTCACACACACATTCTCTATCTCTCTCACACACAAGCATTCTCTCTCACACATGCGTTCTCTCTCACACACACATTCTCTCACACATGCATCCTCTCTCTTACACAGACACTCGTTCTCTCTCTCTCACACACGCATTCTCTCTCTCACACATGCATGCATTCTCTCACACACGCATTCTCTCTCACACACAAGCATTCTCTCTCTCACACACGCATTCTCTCTCACACACACACATTCTCTCACACACGCATCCTCTCTCTTACACAGACACTCGTTCTCTCTCTCTCACACACGCATTCTCTCTCTCACACATGCATGCATTCTCTCACACACGCATTCTCTCTCACACACGCATTCTCTCTCTCACACACACATTCTCTCACACACGCATCCTCTCTCTTACGCAGACACTCGTTCTCTCTCTCACACACACGCATTCTCTCGCTCACACATGCATGCATTCTCTCACACACGCATTCTCTCTCACACACAAGCATTGTCTCTCTCACACCCGCATTCTCTCTCACACGCACACTCTCTCACACGCACACATTCTCTCTCTCACACATGCATTCTTTCTCTCACACGCACACATTCTCTCTCTCACACGCTTTCTCTCTCTCACACACGCTCTCTCTCTCACACGCACACATTCTCTCTCACACACACTCATTCTCTTTCACACACACACACGCATTCTTTTCTCACTCTCGCACACACTCATTCTCTCTCTCTCTCGCACACACGATTTCTCTCTCTCTCACGCACACACGAATTCTCACTCTCTGTCTCGCACACACATTCTCTCTCACGCACACACATTCTCTCTCTCTCGCACACATGCATTCTCTCCCTCTCTCTCACACACACACTCATTCTCTCTGTCTCTCACGCACGGATTCTCTTTCTCTCTCACACACACATTCTCTCATAGACGCATTCTTTCTCTTACACAGACACTCGTTCTCTCTCTCTCTCACGCATAAATTATCTCTCTCATGCACGCACGCATTCTCTCTCACACACATGCATTCTTTTCTCTCTGACGCACACACGCATTCGCTCTTTAACATACACTCATTCTTTTCTCTCTCATACGCACGCATTCTCTCTCACACGCACACATTCTCTCACATACACGCATTCTCTCTCTCACACACACATTCTCTCTCTCACACACACGCATTCTCTCACACACGCATTCTCTCTCTTACACAGACACTCGTTCTCTCTCTCACACACACACGCATTTTCTCTCTCTCACACACACACATTCTCTCTCTCTCACATACACGCACTCTCTCTCTCGCACACACACATTCTCTCTCTCTCGCACACACATTCTCTCTCTCTCTCACGCACGCACACATTCTCTCTCTCTCACACACACGGATTCTCTCTCTCTCACAAACGCATGCTCTCTCTCACACACTCACACAGTCTCTCTCTCTCTCGCACACACATTCTCTCACAGATGCATTCTTCCTCTTACACAGACACTCGTTCTCTCTCTCTCACACGCATGCATTCACTCTCTCACACATGCACGCATTATGTCTCTCACGCACACACGCATTCTTTTCTCTCTTGCACACACACATCCTCTCTCACACACACACACGCATCCTCTCTCTCACACACACGCATTCTCTCTGTCTCTCACACACGCATTCTCTCTCACACGCACACATTCTCTCTCACACTAACGCATTCTCTTTCTCACACACACACGCATTCTTTTCTCTCTCTCGCACACACTCATTCTCTGTCTCTCTCGCACACACGATTTCTCTCTCTCTCACGCACACACGAATTCTCACTCTCTGTCTCGCACACACATTCTCTCTCACGCACAGACATTCTCTCTCTCGCGCACACACGCATTCTCTCTCTCTCTCTCACACACACTCATTCTCTCTGTCTCTCACGCACGGATTCTCTTTCTCTCTCACACACACATTCTCTCATAGACGCATTCTTTCTCTTACACAGACACTCGTTCTCTCTCTCTCTCACGCATAAATTCTCTCTCGCACGCACGCACGCATTCTCTCTCACACACATGCATTCATTTCTCTCTCACGCACACACGCATTCGCTCTTTAACATACACTCATTCTTTTCTCTCTCATACGCACGCATTCTATCTCAGACGCACACATTCTCTCACATACACGCATTCTCTCTCTCACACACACATTCTCTCTCTCACACACACGCATTCTCTCACACACGCATTCTCTCTCTTACACAGACACTCGTTCTCTCTCTCACACACGCACGCATTTTCTCTCTCTCACACACACACATTCTCTCTCTCTCACACACACGCACTCTCTCTCTCGCACACACACATTCTCTCTCTCTCTCGCACACACATTCTCTCTCTCTCTCACACACACGGATTCTCTCTCTCTCTCACACACGCATTCTCTCTCTCTCTCACACACACAGTCTCTCTCTCTCTTGCACACACATTCTCTCACAGACGCATTCTTCCTCTTACACAGACACTCGTTCTCTCTCTCTCACACGCATGCATTCACTCTCTCACACATGCACGCATTATGTCTGTCACGCACACATGCATTCTTTTCTCTCTTACACGCACGCATCCTCTCTCTCACACACACGCATTCTCTCTCACACACACATTCTCTCTTACACGCACACATTCACTCTCTCTCACACGCACTCATTCTCTATCTCACACACTCATTCTTTTCTCTCTCGCACGCACACATTCTCTCTCTCATGCACACACGCATTCTCTCTCACACACGCACACACTCTCTCTCACACGCACACATTCTCTCTCTCACACACGCATTCTCTATCTCTCTCACACACAAGCATTCTCTCTCACACATGCATTCTTTCTCTCACACACACATTCTCTCACACACGCATCCTCTCTCTTACACAGACACTCGTTCTCTCTCTCACACACGCGCATTCTCTCTCTCACACATGCATGCATTCTCTCACACACGCATTCTCTCTCACACACAAGCATTCTCTCTCTCACACACGCATTCTCTCTCACACACACACATTCTCTCACACACGCATCCTCTCTCTTACACAGACACTCGTTCTCTCTCTCTCACACACGCATTCTCTCTCTCACACATGCATGCATTCTCTCACACACGCATTCTCTCTCACACATGCATTCTCTCTCTCACACACACATTCTCTCACACACGCATCCTCTCTCTTACGCAGACACTCGTTCTCTCTCTCTCACACACGCATTCTCTCTCTCACACATGCATGCATTCTCTCACACACGCATTCTCTCTCACACACAAGCAGTGTCTCTCTCACACCCGCATTCTCTCTCACACGCACACTCTCTCACACGCACACATTCTCTCTCTCACACACGCATTCTTTCTCTCACACGCACACATTCTCTCTCTCACACGCTTTCTCTCTCTCACACACGCTCTCTCTCTCACACGCACACATTCTCTCTCACACACACGCATTCTCTTTCTCACACACACACGCATTCTTTTCTCTCTCACGCACACACGCATTCTCTCCTTAACACACACGCATTCTTTTCTCTCTCGCACACACACATTCACACACGCACGCATTCTCTCTCACACGCACACATTCTTTTCTCTCTCTCACGCATACACGAATTCTCTCACTCTCTCTCACACACACGCATTCTCTCTCTCACACACGCATTCTCTCTCTCTCACACATATTCTCTCTCTCACACACACACACATTCTCTCTCTTACAGAGACACTCGTTCTCTCTCTCTCCCACACACGCATTCGCTCTCTCTCTCTCTCACATATTCTGTCTCTCTCACACGCACACGCATACTCTCTCTTACACAGACACTCATTCTCTCTCTCTCACACACGCATCCATTCTCTCTTTCACACATGCATTCTCTCTCTCACACATGCATTCTCTGTCACATGCACACATTCTGTCTCTCACACACGCATTCTCTCTCTCACACATGCATTCTCTGTCACATGCACACATTCTCTCTCACACACACGCATTCTCTCTCTCACACATGCATTCTCTGTCACACGCATTCTCTCTCTCTTACACAGACACTCGTTCTCTCTCTCTCGCACACGCATCCATTCTCTCTCTCACACATGCATTCTCTGTCACACACACACATTCTCTCTCACACACACACGCATTCCCTCTCTCTCGCACACACTCATTCTCTATCTCTCACGCACAAACGAATTCTCTCTCTCACGCACACACGAAGTCTCTCTCTGTCTCACACACACTCATTCTCTCTCTCTCTCTCTCACACACACACACGAATTCTCTCTCTCGCACTCATTCTCTGTGTCTCACACACGCATTCTCTCTCTCACACACACGCATTCTCTCTCTATCTCTCGCACACACATTCTATCTCACGCACACATGCATTCTCTCTCTCACACGCACACACAAATTCTCTCTCTCTCGCACACGCTCATTCTCTCTGTCTCTCACACACGAATTCTCTCTCTCCCTCGCACACACTCATTCTCTCTCTCTCACGCACACCCGCATTCTCTCTCTCTCACACACATGCATTCTCTCTCTCGCACACACTCATTCTCTCTCTCTCGCACACACGATTTCTCTCTCTCTCACGCACACACGAATTCTCACTCTCTGTCTCGCACACACATTCTCTCTCACGCACACACATTCTCTCTCTCTCGCACACACGCATTCTCTCTCTCTCACACACACACTCATTCTCTCTGTATCTCACGCACGGATTCTCTTTCTCTCTCTCACACACATTCTCTCACAGATGCATTCTTTCTCTTACACAGACACTCGTTCTCTCTCTCTCTCACGCATAAATTCTCTCTCTCACGCACGCACGCATTCTCTCTCACACACATGCATTCTTTTCTCTCTCACGCACACACGCATTCTCTCTTTAACATACACTCATTCTTTTCTCTCTCATACGCACGCATTCTCTCTCAGACGCACACATTCTCTCACATTCATGCATTCTCTCTCTCACACACACATTCTCTCTCTCACACACACACATTCTCTCACACACGCATTCTCTCTCTTACACAGACACTCGTTCTCTCTCTCACACACGCATGCATTCTCTCTCACACACACACATTCTCTCTCTCACACGTATTCTCTCTCTCACACGCACGCATTCTCTCTCTCACACACAGTCTCTCTCACATGCACACCTTCTCTCTCACACACATGCATTCTCTCTCTCTCTCACACACGCTCTCTCTCACATGCACACATTCTCTCTCTCTCACATGCACACATTCTCTCTCACACACACGCATTCTCTCTCACAGGCACAGATTCTCTCACTCACACACATGCATTCTCTCTCTCTCTCACACACACAATCTTTTCTCTCTCACGCACACACACATTCTCTCTTTAACACACACTCATTCTTTTCTCTTCTTGCACACACGCATTCTCTCTCTCTCTAGCACACACGCATTCTCTCTCTCTCACGCACACACGATTTCTCTCTCTCTCTCGCACACACTCATTCTCTCTCTCTCACGCACACATTCTCTCTCTCTCACACGCACGAATTCTTTCTCTCTCTCGCACACACTCATTCTCTCTCTCTCGCACACACACAATCTCTCTCTCTCACGCACACACTCATTCTGTCTCTCTCACGCACACACGCATTCTCTCTCACACACATGCATTCTCTCTCTCTCTCGCACACACTCATTCTCTCTCTCTCACGCACACACGATTTCTCTCTCTCTCTCTTGCACACACTCATTCTCTCTCTCTCACGCACACACGATTTCTCTCTCTCTCTCTCGCACACACTCATTCTCTCTCTCTCACGCACACATTCTCTCTTTCTCACACACACGAATTCTCTCTCTCTCTCGCACACACTCATTCTCTCTCACTCGCACACACTCATTCTCTCTCTCTCACACACACACGCATTCTCTCTCGCACACATGCATTCTCCCTCTCTCTCGCACACACTCATTCTCTCTCTCTCACGCACACACGCATTCTCTCTCTCACACACTCATTCTCTCTCTCTCTCACACACACAGTCTCTCTCTCTCTTGCACACACATTCTCTCACAGACGCATTCTTCCTCTTACACAGACACTCGTTCTCTCTCTCTCACACGCATGCATTCACTCTCTTGGACATGCACGCATTATGTCTCTCACGCACACACGCATTCTTTTCTCTCTTGCACGCACACATCCTCTCTCACACACACACACGCATCCTCTCTCTCACACACACGCATTCTCTCTCACACACACATTCTCTCTTACACGCACACATTCACTCTCTCTCACACGCACTCATTCTCTATCTCACACACTCATTCTTTTCTCTCTCGCACGCACACATTCTCTCTCTCATGCACACACGCATTCTCTCTCACACACGCACACATTCTCTCTCACACGCACACATTCTCTCTCTCACACACGCATTCTCTATCTCTCTCACACACAAGCATTCTCTCTCACACATGCATTCTCTCTCTCACACACACATTCTCTCACACACGCATCCTCTCTCTTACACAGACACTCGTTCTCTCTCTCACACACGCGCATTCTCTCTCTCACACATGCATGCATTCTCTCACACACGCATTCTCTCTCACACACAAGCATTCTCTCTCTCACACACGCATTCTCTCTCACACACACACATTCTCTCACACACGCATCCTCTCTCTTACACAGACACTCGTTCTCTCTCTCTCACACACGCATTCTCTCTCTCACACATGCATGCATTCTCTCACACACGCATTCTCTCTCACACACGCATTGTCTCTCACACACACATTCTCTCACACACGCATCCTCTCTCTTACGCAGACACTCGTTCTCTCTCTCTCACACACGCATTCTCTCTCTCACACATGCATGCATTCTCTCACACACGCATTCTCTCTCACACACAAGCAGTGTCTCTCTCACACCCGCATTCTCTCTCACACGCACACTCTCTCACACGCACACATTCTCTCTCTCACACAAGCAGTGTCTCTCTCACACGCACACATTCTCTCTCTCACACGCTTTCTCTCTCTCACACACGCTCTCTCTCTCACACGCACACATTCTCTCTCACACACACGCATTCTCTTTCTCACACACACACGCATTCTTTTCTCTCTCACGCACACACGCATTCTCTCCTTAACACACACGCATTCTTTTCTCTCTCGCACACACACATTCACACACGCACGCATTCTCTCTCACACGCACACATTCTTTTCTCTCTCTCACGCATACACGAATTCTCACACTCTCTCTCACACACACGCATTCTCTCTCTCACACACGCATTCTCTCTCTCACACATATTCTCTCTCTCTCACACACACACATTCTCTCTCTTACACAGACACTCGTTCTCTCTCTCTCCCACACACGCATTCGCTCTCTCTCTCTCTCACATATTCTGTCTCTCTCACACGCACACGCATACTCTCTCTTACACAGACACTCATTCTCTCTCTCTCACACACGCATCCATTCTCTCTTTCACACATGCATTCTCTCTCTCACACATGCATTCTCTGTTACATGCACACATTCTGTCTCTCACACACGCATTCTCTCTCTCACACATGCATTCTCTCTCTCTCACACATATTCTCTCTCTCTCACACACACACATTCTCTCTCTTACAGAGACACTCGTTCTCTCTCTCTCCCACACACGCATTCGCTCTCTCTCTCTATCACATATTCTGTCTCTCTCACACGCACACGCATACTCTCTCTTACACAGACACTCATTCTCTCTCTCTCACACACGCATTCATTCTCTCTTTCACACATGCATTCTCTCTCTCACACATGCATTCTCTGTCACATGCACACATTCTGTCTCTCACACACGCATTCTCTCTCTCACACATGCATTCTCTGTCACATGCACACATTCTCTCTCACACACACGCATTCTCTCTCTCACACATGCATTCTCTGTCACACGCATTCTCTCTCTCTTACACAGACACTCATTCTCTCTCTCTCGCACACGCATCCATTCTCTCTCTCACACATGCATTCTCTGTCACACACACACACATTCTCTCTCACACACACACGCATTCCCTCTCTCTCGCACACACTCATTCTCTATCTCTCACGCACAAACGAATTCTCTCTCTCACGCACACACGAAGTCTCTCTCTGTCTCACACACACTCATTCTCTCTCTCTCTCTCTCACACACACACGAATTCTCTCTCTCGCACTCATTCTCTGTGTCTCACACACGCATTCTCTCTCTCTCTCACACACGCATTCTCTCTCTATCTCTCGCACACACATTCTATCTCACGCACACATGCATTCTCTCTCTCACACGCACACACAAATTCTCTCTCTCTCGCACACGCTCATTCTCTCTGTCTCTCACACACGAATTCTCTCTCTCCCTCGCACACACTCATTCTCTCTCTCTCACGCACACCCGCATTCTCTCTCTCTCACACACATGCATTCTCTCTCTCGCACACACTCATTCTCTCTCTCTCGCACACACGATTTCTCTCTCTCTCACGCACACACGAATTCTCACTCTCTGTCTCGCACACACATTCTCTCTCACGCACACACATTCTCTCTCTCTCGCACACACGCATTCTCTCTCTCTCACACACACACTCATTCTCTCTGTCTCTCACGCACGGATTCTCTTTCTCTCTCTCACACACATTCTCTCACAGATGCATTCTTTCTCTTACACAGACACTCGTTCTCTCTCTCTCTCACGCATAAATTCTCTCTCTCACGCACGCACGCATTCTCTCTCACACACATGCATTCTTTTCTCTCTCACGCACACACGCATTCTCTCTTTAACATACATTCATTCTTTTCTCTCTCATACGCACGCATTCTCTCTCAGACGCACACATTCTCTCACATTCATGCATTCTCTCTCTCACACACACATTCTCTCTCTCACACACACACATTCTCTCACACACGCATTCTCTCTCTTACACAGACACTCGTTCTCTCTCTCACACACGCATGCATTCTCTCTCACACACACACATTCTCTCTCTCACACGTATTCTCTCTCTCACACGCACGCATTCTCTCTCTCACACACAGTCTCTCTCACATGCACACCTTCTCTCTCACACACATGCATTCTCTCTCTCTCTCACACACGCTCTCTCTCACATGCACACATTCTCTCTCTCTCACATGCACACATTCTCTCTCACACACACGCATTCTCTCTCACAGGCACAGATTCTCTCACTCACACACATGCATTCTCTCTCTCTCACACACACACAATCTTTTCTCTCTCACGCACACACACATTCTCTCTTTAACACACACTCATTCTTTTCTCTTCTTGCACACACACATTCTCTCTCTCACACACACGAATTCTCTCTCTCTCGCACACACATTCTCTCTCACGCACACACGCATTCTCTCTCTCTCGCACACACGCATTCTCTCTCTCTCTAACACACACGCATTCTCTCTCTCTCACGCACACACGATTTCTCTCTCTCTCTCGCACACACTCATTCTCTCTCTCTCACGCACACATTCTCTCTCTCTCACACGCACGAATTCTTTCTCTCTCTCGCACACACTCATTCTCTCTCTCTCGCACACACTCAATCTCTCTCTCTCACGCACACACTCATTCTGTCTCTCTCACGCACACACGCATTCTCTCTCACACACATGCATTCTCTCTCTCTCTCGCACACACTCATTCTCTCTCTCTCACGCACACACGATTTCTCTCTCTCTCTTGCACACACTCATTCTCTCTCTCTCACGCACACACGATTTCTCTCTCTCTCTCTCGCACACACTCATTCTCTCTCTCTCACGCACACATTCTCTCTTTCTCACACACACGAATTCTCTCTCTCTCGCACACACTCATTCTCTCTCACTCGCACACACTCATTCTCTCTCTCACACACACACACGCATTCTCTCTCGCACACATGCATTCTCTCTCTCTCTCGCACACACTCATTCTCTCTCTCTCACGCACACACGCATTCTCTCTCTCACACACTCATTCTCTCTCTCTCTCACGCACACACGCATTCTCTCTCTTACACAGACACTCGTTCTCTCTCTCTCACACACGCATGTATTCTCTCTCGCACACATTCTCTCTCTCACACATGCATTCTCTCTCTCACACGCACGCATTCTCTCTCTCTCACACAAACACACATTCTCTCTCTCTCTCTCACACACATTCACTCTCTCTCACACACACACACATTCCCTCTCTCTCACACGCACACGTTCTCTCTCTCTCTCACACATACACATTTTTTCCTCTCTCACGCACACGCATTCTCTCTTTACCACTCACCCATTCTTTTCTCTCTCGCACGCACACATTCTCTCTCTCACACGCACGCATTCTCTCTGTCATGCACGCATTCTCTCTCTCTCTCACACACGAATTCTCGCGCTCTCTCGCACACACATTCTCTCTCACGCACACACGCATTCTCTTTCTCTCGCACACACTCATTCTCTCTCTCTCACAAACACACGAATTCTCTCTCTCAAGCACACACGATTTCTCTCTCTCTCTCGCACACACTCATTCTCTCTCTCTCACACGAATTCTCGCTCTCTCACGCACACACGATTTCTCTCTCTCGCACACACTCATTCTCTCTCTCACATGCACACACGAATTCTTTCTCTCTCGCACACACGAATTCTCTCTCTCCCTAGCACACACTCATTCTCTCTCACATGCACACACGAATTCTCTCTCTCTCGCACACACGAATTCTCTCTCTCTCACACACACTCATTCTCTCTCTCGCACACACGCATTCTCTCTCACTCGCACACACTCATTCTCTCTCTCACGCACACACGATTTCTCTCTCTCTCACGCACACACGAATTCTCTCTCGCTCTATCGCACACACATTCTCTCACACGCACACACGCATTCTCTCTCTCTCACACACATGCATTCTCTCTCTCTTGCGCACCATCATTCTCTCTGTCTCTCACATACACGCATTCTCTCTCTCGCACACACTCATTCTCTCTCTCACACAAGTGATTTCTCTCTCTCTCGCACACACATTCTCTCTCACGCACACACGCATTCTCTCTCTCTCTCGCACACACTCATTCTCTCTCTCGCACACACTCATTCCCTCTCTCTTGCACACACATTCTCTCACACACGCATTCTCTCTCTTAGACAGACACTTGTTCTCTCTCACACACGCATGCATTCTCTTTCTCACACACGCACGCATTCTCTTCTCTCTCACACGCACGGATTCTCTCTCTCTCTCACACACGCATTCTCTCTGTGTCTCGCACATGCATTCTCTCTCTCTCTCTCTCACATGCACGCATTATCTCTCGCTCGCACGCATTCTCTCTCTCTTGCATCACGCATTCTCTCTCTCTCGCATGGAAGCATTCTCTCTCTCACACGCACACATTGTCTCTCTCACGCACGCACGCATTCTCTCACTCGCGCACACATTCACTCTTTTGCACCCACACGCACGCTCTTTCTCTTACACACACACATTCACTCACTCAGTCTTTCGTGCACCCACACACACTCTGGCATACATGCACTCTCTTTCTCTTACACACACACACTCACTCCTTCTTGCACCCACACACGTTAATACACTCACTTCCTCTTACACACACACTCAATCTTTCTTGCACGCGCGCACACTCTCGCACACATGCATTCTCTTCCTCCTATATACACACACTCACTCTTTCTTGCACCCATGCACACTCACACACATGCACTCTCTTCCTCTTACACACACATTCACTCCTTCTTGCACGCGCACACACTCTCACACACATGCACTCTCTTCCTCTTACACAAGCACACTCAATCTTTCTTGCACCCATGCACAGTCTCGCACACATGAACTCTCTTTCTCTTACACATACACTCACGCTTTCTCGCACCCGTGCACATTCTCGCACACATGCACTCTCATTCTGTTATGCACTCACACTCACTCTTTCTTGCACCCACCCACACACTCGCACACATGCACTTTCTTTCTCTTACACACACACGCACTCACTCTTTCTTGCACTCACACACACGCTCGCACACATGGTCCAGAACTGGACAGCATAGGTTTAGTGTGAGGGGGGAGAGATATGATAGAGAACTAAGGGGCAACTTGTTCACTCAGAGGATGGTACATGAATGGAATGAACTGTCAGAGGAAGTGGTTGAGGCTGATACAATTGCAACATTTAAAATGCAGCGAGAAAGGGTATGTGAATGGGAAGGTTTGGAGGGAGATGGGCCAAGTGCTGGCAAAAGAGACTAGAATAGGTTAGGATATCTGGTCGGCATCGACGGGTGTAGTGGACAGCAAAGAGGGTTTCCTCATTTTACAACAGGATCTTGACCAGATGGGCCAATGGACTGAGAAGTGGCAGATGGAGTTTAATTCAGATAAATGCGATGTGCTGCATTTTGAGAAAGCAAATCTTAGCAGGACTTCTACCCTTAATGGTAATGTCCTAGGGTGTGTTGCTGAACAGAGACCTAGGGATGCAGGTTCATAGCTCCTTGAAAGTGGAGTTGCAGGTAGATAGGATAGTGAAGAAGGCGTTTTGTATGCTTTCTTTTATTGGTCAGAGTACCGAGTACAGGAGTTGGGAGGTCATGTTGCGGCTGGACAGGGCATGGGTTAGGTCACTCTTGGTATATTGCGTGCAATTCTGGTCCCCTTCATATCGGAAAGATGTTGTGAAACTTGAAAGGGTTCAGAAAAGATTTACAAGGAAGTTGCCAGGGTTAGAGGATTTGAGCCACATGGAGAGGCTGAATAGGCTGGGGCTGTTTTCCTTGGAGGATCAGAGGCTGAAGGGTGACCTTATCAAGGTTTATAAAATCATGAGGGGCAAGAATAGGATAAATAGACAAAGTCTTTTCCTCAGTGTAGAGGAACCAGAACGAGAGGGCATTGGTTTAGCGTGAGAGGGGAAAGATATGAAAGAGACCTAAGGGGCAACGTGTTCACTCAGAGGATGGTACATGAATGGAATGAACTGTCAGAGGAAGTGGTGGAGGCTGGTACAATTGCAACATTTAAAATGCAGTTCGATGGGTATATGAATGGGAAGGTTTCGAGGGAGATGGTCCAAGTGCTTGAAAAAGAGACTAGAGTAGGTTAGGATATCTGGTCGGCATAGACGGGTTGGACCAAAGGGTCTGTTTCCATGCTGTACGTCTCTTTGACTGTATGACTCTGCGATTTTGTGACTCACTCCTTGTTATCTGTTATTCTGTATGTAAACCACCCTGAACCCCTCGATTAGATTCCAGGCTGTAACTCACTCCTGGGTATCTGGTTTGCCGTATATAAACCACCCTGAACCCCTCGATTAGATTCCAGTCTCTCCCTCACTCCTGGGTACCTCATATGCTGTATGTAAATCACCCGAATCCTTCGATTAGATTCCAGCCTGTCCCTCACTCCTGGGTACCTCATATGCTGTATGTAAACCCTAAACACCTCAATTAGATTCCAGTCTGGAACTCACTCCTGGGGATCTGTTATTGGATCTGTGAAATTATCCTTGTTGGATGTTAGACTGAAGACAAGATAAACTAAATAGTCAAATGTCACATTGGGAGCAGGAACACAGAAAGCTGCTGTTTCATTTCTGTCCTGTTACATATCTCCAAGTTTCAGATTGGGGCTGAATTTCTGTTACAATGGGGAAAGTCTCAAAAGCTGTTTACTGTCCTGCTTGAATGCAGCATCATAACATGAATTCCCTTGCAAGATAGGAAATGGAGACAGCTTCTGGAAGGTGTCTGTATCTCTGTGTGTGTGATTCTGTGTGCATGTTCAATGTTTTGTATATTTTCAAACTGTATTGATGTTGCCAGTCTCTCTTGCTTTTCCTTATTTATAAACTCAATGTCATCGTTTTGCTGATATAAAATGGTGGCTGTGGACCAATCTAAAATGTCTGCCTGACTGATTTGTGTCAGGAATACATTCAGCAAGGGAGAGGGGGCAATGTGTCAAAAGCCATTTCCATTCATTGATGCTAGCAGAGATAGGAAATGGAGACAGTTCTTTGAAGGTGATTAAAATGCAAATCCCAGAACCTGTTTACAGTGAATGCGGAGAGACAATGTGACATTCCAGTAAGATCTGCTTTACTTTCCAAGCTCCTAATATATGAGAGAAACATAATATACAAAAACTGAAAGAGCTCAGCCACTGAATTGTAGATTTGCAGCGTTGGATCAGAATCCTGCCTGGCCAGGCCTCATCCCAAATTGAAGGGTTTCTCAAATCCCACGCTGACGTTCTGTGGGTTCAAATTGGGAATCCATTGATGAGATTCAAGGCTGTAAATCACTCCGGGCTATCTTTTTTATTCTGTACATAACCACACTGAACCCCTCGATTAAATTCCAAGCTGTAACTCAATCCGGGGTATCTGTTATTCTGCATATAAACCACACTGAACCCCTCGATTAGATTCCAGGCTGTAACTCACACCGGATTACCTGTTATTCTGTATAAAAATCACCCTGAACCCCTCAATTAGATTCCAGGATATAACTCACTCCGGGCTACCTGTTATTTTGTACATAATCCACCCCAAAATCAGCGATTAGATTCCAGGCTGTAACTCTTTCCGGCCTTTCTGTTATTCTGTATATAAACCACCCTGAACCCCCTCGATTAGATTCCAGGCTGTAACTCACTCCGGGGTATCTGTTATTTTGTATATAAACCATATTTAACCCCTCAATTAGATTCCAGGTTATAACTCACTCTCGGGAATCTGTTATGTTGTATAAAAACTACCCTGAACCCCTCAATTAGATTCCAGGATATAATTCACTCCGGGCTACCTGTTATTTTGGACATAATCCACCCCAAAATCAGCGATTAGATTCCAGGCTGTAACTCTTTCCGGCCTTTCTGTTATTCTGTATATAAACCACCCTGAACCCCCTCGATTAGATTCCAGGCTGTAACTCACTCCGGGGTATCTGTTATTTTGTATATAAACCACACTAAACCCCTCGATTAGATTCCAGGTTGTAACTCACTCTCGGGTATCTGTCGTGCTGTATAAAATACACCCTGAACCCCTAGATTTGATTCCAGGCTGCAATCATTCCTGGCTATCTGTTATTCTATATATAAACCACTCTGATCCACTCGATTAGATTCCAGTCTGTATCTCATTCTGTGGCATCTGTTATTCTGTATATAAACCACTCTGAACTCCTCGATTAGATTCCAGGCATTAACTCACTCAGGGCTATCTGTTATTCTGTATACTAACAAGCTTGAACCCCTCAATTAGATTCCATGCCTTAACTCACTCCAGCGTATCTGGTTTTGTATATAAACCACCCTGAACACCTCGATTACATTTCAGGCAATAACTCACTCCGAGCTATCTGTTATTCTGTAACATAAACCAACCTGAACCCCTTGATTAGGTTCCAGGCTGTAACTCACCTGGGGATATCTGTTATTCTGTATATAAACCACACTTAACCCCTCGATTAGATTCCAGGCTGTAACTCACTCTCGGGTATCTGTTATGCTGTATAAAAACCCACCCTGAACCCCTCGATTTGAATCCAGGCTGCAACTCATTCCGGGCTATCTGTTATTCTGTATATAAACCACTCTGAACTCCTCGATTAGAGTCCAGGCATTAACTCATTCAGGGCAATCTGTTATTCTGTATATAAACAAACCTGAACCCCTCAATCAGATTCCATGCCTTAACTCACTCCAGGGTATCTGTTTTCTGTATATAAACCACCCCGAACCCTTCAATTACATTCCAGGCTTTAACTCACTCCGGGATTTCTGTTATTCTGTCACATAAACCAGCCTGAACCCCTTGATTGGATTCCATGCCTTAACTCACCCTGGGCTATCTGTTATTCTGTATATAAACCACTCTGAATCCCTCAATTAGATTCCATGCCTTAAGTCACTCCGGGCTATCTGTTATTTTGTATATTAACCACCCTGAACCCATTGATTTGATTCCACTTCCTGTCATGTTAAACTCATGTTGCCAACACAATCTAATCTCAATAATGATCAATGTATCGCGGGTTCTGCTATCTGCTGGCACTACCATCATGTTAACTTACTGATGTTTACGTACATGAGCAGCTGTAGCATCTGAACAATACTGTTTCAGAATTTCTCATCATTTTACACAGAAACTTTCAGCTTTTTCTATTCTTATTGCAAATCACCTTCCAGAATATTCTCTTGCACCTGCCAATGTTTTCAATATAATTCACAAAACACTGACAGCAAAGTAGATGACATGACGGGATGTAGCAAACTGTTACACTCAGTACCTTCATGTTGCAATGTAATAATATCCAGTCAGAAACCTGCCCTGGGTCAGGGACAAAACCTCCCTGGGTCTGGAAGTGGGGACTGGGCAGAGAACGGGGTTTTCGTCTGTCACTGAGTTAGTTTGGAAATCTGTGCTGCACATGGACATTTCTCCACATTATATTCAGTTTCTGTGTGTGGGTGTGTGTGTGATGGAGAGAGTTTAAACAGAGTTTAACTCTGCGTCTCTGCTTAGGGATTCCCTGTCCTTCAGATATTTGACTGCAACATCATAGAGAGTGTGGGTATCTGCCTGTTTCTCTCCCATCTTTCAGAACACATGGGAACCTCCACATACAGCAGTTGAATGTTGTGTGACTCAGCTCATTGTTGAGTTGGTCCATGGTGGGAACTTTCTCCTCTGCTTTCTCTCCTCTCGTATCCCGTTGCTCTGTCCATAAATCGCCCAATACCCTCAATTTGGATGCAATCTGCAGTTCACTCCTGGGTATTTGTTCTTCTACACAAAATCATCCCAAATCCCCTTGATAAAATTCCAATCTGTAACTGACTTCCAATTTTAAGGGGCTCTGCACATTAGCCACCTCAATCCTTTGATTAGATTCCAGTCTGTATCACACTCCTGGGTGGCTGTTATTCTGTATATTAACCATCCAATCCAAACCCCGTTAAAATTGCCCATGGTATTCAGGGATGTGTAGGTGAGTTGCATTCGTCAGGGGTAAATGTTGGGAAATGGGTCTGGATGGATTATTCTTCTGAGGGTCAGTGTGGTCTTGTTGGGCTGAAGGGCTTGTTTCCCCACTGTCGGGATTATATGAATCACCCGGAACCCTCTCGATTAAATTCCAACGTGTAACTCACTTCCATGTATGTGTGACTGGCATGTTTGAAAAACACCCCAAAACCTTCAATTCTATTCCACTTCGATAAACACGAGGTGCTGCATTTTGGGAAAGCAAATTTCAGCAGGACTTACACACTTAATGGTCAGGTCCGCGGGAGAGTTGCTGAACAAAAAGACTTTGAAGTGCAGGTTTGAAGCTCCGTGAGAGCAGAGGGGCAGGTGGATAAGATAATGAAGCCAGCGTTTGGCATGCTTTCCTTTATTGGTCAGAGTTTTGAGTATAGGCATTGAGATGTTATGTTGCGGCTGGACTGGACATGGGTTAGGCCACTTTTGGAATATGGCGTGCAATTCTGGTCTCCTTCCTATTGGAAGGATGTTGTGAAATGTGAAAGGGTTCAGAAAAGATTTACAAGGAGGTTGCCAGGTTAGGGGACTTGAGCTACAGGGAGAGGCTGAATAGGCTGGGGCTGTTTTCCCTGGAGCATCAGAGGCTGAGGGGTGACTTTATCGAGGTTTATAAAATCATGACGGGCATGGATAGGATAAATAGACAAAGTATTTTCCTTGGTGTAGGGGAGTCCAGAACTAGAGGGCAGAGGTTTAGTGTGAGAGGGGAAAGATATGAAAGAGACCTAAGGAGCAACTTGTTCACTCAGAGGGTGGTACATGAATGGAATGAACTGTCAGAGGACGTGGTGGAGGCTGGTACAATTGCAACATTTAAAATGGAGCGAGAAAGGGTATGTGAATGGGAAGGTTTCGAGGGAGATGGGCCAAGTGCTTGAAAAAGAGACTAGAGTAGGTTAGGATATCAGGTCGGCATGGTGGGATTGGATCAAAGGGTCTGTTTCCATGCTGTACATTTCCACGACTGTATGTCTCCATGGTTTTGTGACTCACTCCTTGTTATCTGTTATTCTGTGTGTAAACCTCGCTGAAGCCCTTGATTAGATTCCATTCTGTAACTCACTCTGGGCTATCTGTTATTCTCTATATAACCCACCCTGAACCCCTCGATTCGATTCCAGGCTGTAACTCTCTTCGGGCTATCTGTTATTCTGTAGAAAACCACCCTGAACCCCGTGATTAGATTCCAGACTGTAACTCACTCTGTGCTATCTGTTATTCTGTATATAACCCACCCTGAACACGTCAATTCGATTCCAGGCTGTAACTCACTCCGGGCTATTTGTTATTCTGTATATAAACCACCCTGAACCCCGCGATTAAATTCTGGGCTGTAACTTCCGGTCAGAGATAAATAGGCAAAGTCTTTTCCTTAGTGTAGGGGAGTCCAGAACTAGAGGGCATTGGTTTAGCGTGAGAGGGGAAAGATATGAAAGAGACCTAAGGGGCAACTTGTTCACTCAGAGGGTGGTACATGAATGAACTGTCGGAGGAAGTGGTGGAGTGTGGTACAATTGCAACATTTAAAATGCAGTTCGATGGGTATATAAATGGGAAGGTTACGAGGGAGATGGGCCAAGTGCTTGAAAAAGAGACTAGAGTAGGTTAGGATATCTGGTCAGCATGGACGGGTTGGACCAAAGGGTCTGTTTCCATACTGTACGTCTCTTTGACTGTATGACTCTGCGATTTTGTGACTCACTCCTTGTTATCTGTTATTCTGTATGTAAACCACCCTGAACCCCTCGATTAGATTCCAGGCTGTAACTCACTCCTGGGTATCTGGTTTGCCGTATATAAACCACCCTGAACCCCTCGATTAGATTCCAGTCTCTCCCTCACTCCTGGGTACCTCATATGCTGTATGTAAATCACCCGAATCCCTCGATTAGATTCCAGCCTGTCCCTCACTCCTGTGTACCTCATATGCTGTATGTAAACCCTAAACACCTCAATTAGATTCCAGTCTGGAACTCACTCCTGGGGATGTGTTATTGGATCAGTGAAGTGATCCTTGTTGGACATTAGACCGAAGACAAGATAAACTAAATGGTCAAATGTTACATTGGGAGCAGGAACACAGAAAGCTGCTGTTTCATTTCTGTTCTGTTACATATCTCCAAGTTTCAGATTGGGGCTGAATTTCTGTCACAATGGGGAAAATCTCAAAAGCTGTTTACTGTCCTGCTTGAATGCATCATCATAACATGAATTCCCTTGCAAGATAGGAAATAGAGACAGCTTCTGGAAGGTATAAAATGGTGGCTGATATAAAATGGTGGCTGTGGACCAATCTAAAATGTCTGCCTGACTGATTTGTGTCAGGAATACTTTCAGCAAGGGAGAGGGGGAAATGTGTCAAAAGCCATTTCCATTCATTGATGCTAGCAGAGATAGGAAATGGAGACAGTTCTTTGAAGGTGATTAAAATGCAAATCCCAGAACCTGTTTACAGTGAATGCGGAGAGACAATGTGACATTCCAGTAAGGGGTCTGCCTTACTTTCCAAACTCCTAATATATGAGAGAAACATAATATACAAAACCTGAAAGAGCTCAGCCACTGAATTGTAGATTTGCAGCGTTGGATCAGAATCCTGCCTGGCCAGGCCTCATCCCAAATTGAAGGGTTTCTCAAATCCCACACTGACTTTGACGAGATTCAAGGCTGTAAATCATTCCGGGCTATCTTTTTACTCTGTATATGACCACACTGAACCCCTCGATTAAATTCCAAGCTGTAACTCACTCCAGTCTATCTGTTACACTGTATATAAACCACACCGATTCCTTCGATTAGATTCCAGGATGTAACTCACTCCGGGCCATCTGTTATTTTGTATATAAATCACGCTGAACCCCTTGATTAGCTTCCATTCTGTTCCCCACTCCGGGGTATCTGTTATTCTGTAAATAAAGCACCCTGAACCCTTCAATTGGATTCCAGACCTTAACTCACTCTGGGCTATCTGATACTCAGTATATTCTCAAATGTACCAGCAGATTTCTGTGTTCCTGCTCCCAATGTAACATTTGACCCTTTAGTTTATCTTGTCTTGAGTCTTATATCCAACAATGATCACTTCACAAATCCATTAACCCATAACCAGGAGTGAGTTCCAGACTGGAATCTAATTGAGTGGTTTATGGTTTATACACAGCATATCAGATCCCAGGAGTGAGGGACTGACTGGAATCTAATCGAGGGATTCGGGGTGGTTTACATACAGAATAACAGATATCCAGGAGTGAGTCACAAAATCGCAGAGTCACACAGTCATAGAGATGTACAGCATGGAAACAGACCATTTGGTCCAACCCGTCCATGCTGACCAGATATCCTAACCTACTCTCGTCTCTTTTTGAAACACTTGGCCCATCTCCCTCGAAACCTTCCCATTCATATACCCATCGAGCTGCATTTTAAATGTTGCAATTGTACCAGCCTCCACCACTTCCTCTGACAGTTCATTCCATTCATGTACCACCCTCTGAGTGAACAAGTTGCCCCTTAGGTCTCTTTCATATCTTTCCCCTCTCACACTAAACCTATGCCCTCTAGTTCTGGATAATGTGAGCGAGAAAGAGTGAGTGTGAGTGCATAAGAGAATGAGAGTGCATGTCTGCGAGAGTGTGCGTGGATGCGAGAAAGAGTGAGTGTGTGTGTGTAAGAGAAAGAGAGCACATGTGTGCAAGATTGTGCATGGGTGCAAGAAAAATTGAGTGTGCTCGTGTAAGAGGAAGAGAGTGCATGTGTGTGACAGTGTGCATGGGTGCAAGAAAGAGTGAGTGTGTGTGTATAGAACGAAGAGAGTGCATGTGTGTGAGAGTGTGTGCACGTGCAAGAAAGAGTAAGTGTGTGTGTAAGAGGAAGTGAATGCATGAGTGTGTGTGGGTGCAAGAAGGAGTGAGTGTGTGTGTAAGAGAAAGAGAGTGCATGTGTGCGAGTGTGCATATGGGTGCAAGAAAGAGTGAGTGTGTGTGTGTAGGAGAAAGAGAGTCCATGTGTGCCAGAGTGTGTGTGGGTGCACAAAAGACTGAGTGAGTGAGTGTATGTGTAAGAGAAATAGAGTGCGTGTGGTTGCAAAAAAGAGTGAATGTGTGCGCGAGTGAGAGAATGCGTGCATGCTTGAAAGAGAGAGTGCGTGCGAGAGAGAGAAAGGGAATGCGTGCAAGAGAGAGAGAATGCGTGCGTGAGAGAGAGTGAAAGAGAATGTGTGCGTGCTAGAGAGATAGAATGCGTGCGTGCAAGAGAGAGAGAGAGAATGCGTGTGTGCGAGAGACAGAGGGAATGTGTGTGAGAGAGAGAATGCGTATGTGTGTGAGAGAGAATGCGTGTGTGAGAGAGAGAACGAGTGTCTGTGTTAGAGAAAGAATGTGTCTGTGAGAGAATGTGTGCGAGAGAGAGAGAGAATGAGTGTGTGTGTGAGAGAGAGAATGCGTGTGTGAGAGAGAGAGAGATTGCGTGTGCGGGTGAGAGAGAGAGAATGCACGTGTGTGTGTGAGAGAGAGAGAATGCGTGTGTGAGAGAGAGAGAATGAGTGTGTGTGAGAGAGACAGAATGCGTGTGTGCAAGAGAGAGAGAATGCGTGTGTGTGAGAGAGAGAACGAGTGTCTGTGTAAGAGAAAGAATGTGTCTGTGAGAGAATGTGTGTGCGAGAGAGAGATAGAATGAGAGTGTGTGTGAGAGAGAACGAGTGTCTGTGTAAGAGAAAGAATGTGTCTGTGAGAGAATGTGTGTGTGAGAGAGAGAGAATGTGTGTGTGTGAGAGAGCGAATGCGTGTGTGAGAGAGAGAATGCGTGTGTGTGAGAGAGAGAATGTGTGTGTGTGAGAGAGAGAATGAGGGTGTGTGAGAGAGAATGCGTGTGTGTGTGAGAGAGAACGAGTGTCTGTGTAAGAGAAAGAATGTGTCTGTGAGATAATTCGTGTGTGCGAGAGAGAGAGAGAATGAGTGTGTGTGAGAGAGAACTAGTGTCTGTGTAAGACAAAGAATGTGTCTGTGAGAGAATGTGTGTGCGAGAGAGAGAGAGAGAATGAGTGTGTGTGAGAGAGAGAGAATGCGTGTGTGCAAGAGAGAGAGAATGCGTGTGTGTGAGAGAGAGAACGAGTGACTGTGTAAGAGAAAGAATGCATCTGTGAGAGAATGTGTGTGCGAGAGAGAGAGAATGCGTGTGTGCGAGAGAGGGAGAGAATGCATGTGTGCGAGAGAGAGAGAGAGAATGCGTGTGTGAGAGAGAGAGAGGGAATGCGTGTGTGCGAGAGAGAGAGAGAGAATGCTGTGTGCGAGAGAGAGAGAGAATGCGTGTGCGCGAGTGATGGGATTGCCTGTGTGAGAGAGAGAGAGAGAGATGTGTGTGTGAGAGAGAGAGAGAATGCGTGTGTGTGAGAGAGAGAACGTGTGACTGTGTAAGAGAAAGAATGCATCTGTGAGAGAATGTGTGTGCGAGAGAGAGAGAATGCGTGTGTGCGAGAGAGAGAGAGAGAATGCGTGTGTGCGAGAGAGAGAGAATGCGTGTGTGAGAGAGAGAGAGGGAATGCGTGTGTGCGAGAGAGAGAGAGAGAATGCTGTGTGCGAGAGAGAGAGAGAGAGAATGCGTGTGCGCGAATGATGGGATTGCCTGTGTGTGTGAGAGAGAGAGATGTGTGTGTGAGAGAGAGAGAATGCCTGTGTGCAAGAGAGAGAGAATGTGTGTGTGCGAGAGATGGGAATGCCTGTGTGTGTGTGTGAGAGAGAGAGAGAGAGAATCCGTGTGTGAGAGAGAGAATGTATGTGCTTGAGAGAGAGAATATGTGTGAGAGAGAGAATGTATGTGCGAGAGAGAGCGAGAATGCGTGTGTGTGAGAGAGAATGTGTGTGAGAGAAAGAATGCATGCGTGAGAGAGTGAATGAGTGTGCGAGAGAGAGAATGAGTGTGCGAGAGAGAGAATGCGTGCGTGAGAGAGAGAATGAGTGTGTGAGAGAGAGAATGCGTGCGTGAGAGAGAGAATATTTGTGCAAGAGAGAGTATGTGTGCGTGAGAGAGAGAATGAGTGTGCGAGAGAAAGAATGTGTGCATGAGAGAATGAGTGTGCGAGAGAGAGAATGCTTGTGTGAGAGAGAGAATGAGTGTGCGAGAGAGAATGAGTGTGCAAGAGAGCGAATGCATGCGTGAGAGAGAGAATGAGTGTGTGAGAGTGAGAATGCATGCGTGAAAGAGAGAATGCCTGTGTACAAGAGAGAGAATGCGTGCGTGAAAGAGAGAATGAGTGTGCAAGAGAGCGAATGCGTGCATGAGAGAGAATGAGTATGTGAGAGAGAGAATGCATGCGTGAGAGAGAGAATGCATGTGAGAGAGAGAGAGAGAGCATTCGTGTGTGTGTTACAGAGAGAATGCCTGTGTGCGAGAGAGATAATGCGTACGTGAGAGAGGGAATGAGTGTGCAAGAGAGCAAATGCATGCGTGAGAGAGAATGAGTGTGCGAGAGAGAGAATGCTTGCATGAGAGAATGAGTGTGCGAGAGAGAGAATGCGTCCGTGAGAGAGAGAAAGAGTGTGCAAGAGAGAGAATGCGTGCGTGAGAGAGAGAATGAGTGTGCGAGAGAGAGAATGCTTGTGTGAGAGAGAGATTGAGTGTGCGAGAGAGAATGCGTGTGTGAGAGAGAGAGAGAATTCATGTGTGTGTGACAGAGAGAATGCCTGTGTGCGTGAGAGAGAGAATGAGTGTGAAAGAGAGCAAATGCGTGCGTGAGAGAGAATGAGTGTGCAAGAGAGAGAATGAATGTGCGAGAGAGAGAATGCGTGCGTGTGAGAATGAATGAGTGTGCGAGAGAGAGAATGTATGCGTGACAGAGAGAATGCGTGTATGTGTGAGAGAGAGAGAATGCCTGTGTGCGAGAGAGAGTGCATGCCTGAGAGAGAGAATGAGTGTGCAAGAGAGCGAATGCGTGCGTGAGAGAGAATAAGTGTGCAAGAGAATGAGTGTGCGACAGAGAGAATACGTGCGTGAGAGAATGAGTGTGCAAGAGAGAGAATGCATGCGTGAGAGAGAGAATGAGTGTGCGAAAGAGACAATGCGTGTGTGAGAGAGAGAACGAGTGTGTGTGTGTGAGAGAGAATTTGTGTGTGTGAGAGAGAGAATGCGTGCGTGAGAGAGAGAATGCGTGTGTGAGAGAGAGAATTCGTGTGTGTGTGAGAGAGAGAATGCCTGTGTGCGAGTGTGTGCATGAGATAGTGTGCACGCATGAGATAGAAAATGTGCGCATGTGAGTGAGAAAGAGAGTGAGCGTGTGTGAGATATGATGTGCTCATTCATGAGAGTATGTGTGAGTGCGAGAAAGAGAGTGTGAGAGTGAGAGGAATGTGTGAGTGTATGTGAAAGAGTGAGTGCATGCGAGTGTGTGTGTGCATGTGAGAGAGAGTGAGTGCACACGTGAGAGAGAGGGCATGTGTGAGTGACTTTGCAAGTGTGTGTGAGAGAGAGACAGAGTTTTGGAGAGAGAGAGAGCGAGTGTGTGAAAGTGAGCATATATGAGATGGTGAATGTGAGTGTGTGGGGGTGCGTGTGTCAGAAAGTGTGTATGAGATTGTGTGTATAAGAGTGTGTGTAACTGAGAGAGTATGTGGAAGCGAGTATGTGAGAGAGAGAGTGTAGAGAGAGAGAATGAGTGAGTGAAAGTGTGTGTATGTCAGAGAGACAGAGCGAGAGAGTGTGCAAGTGTGTATGTTTGTGTGTGAGTGTGAGAGAGATTGTGATAGTGCGTGTGAAAGTGTTTGACTATGCATTTGTGAGTGACTGCGTGTGTGTGTGTGCATGCCAGTGTGGATGTCTGCAAGTGTGTGAAAGGGCATGTGTGTGAGGGACTGAATGTGGTGGTGAGGGTGTGTGTACACGTGTGAGAGTGTGAGTAAATGAGAGTGAGGGACAGTGTATGGTTTGTGAATCATTACTGGGACAGGGACATAAACACGTGGTTTATACATAGTTACATTATGGAGGGATAGCACTGACACGGAAACTGGGCACTCTGATGGAAACACACACATGGTCTCACTCTCTCACACACACACACACACACACACACACACACACACACACACACACACACACACACAGAGGCTTGGTCTCACTATCTCACACACACACAGAGGTATGTTCTCACTCTCTCTCTCTCTCTCTCTCTCTCTCTCTCTCTCTCTCTCACACACACACACACACACACACACAGGCATGGTCTCACTATCTCTCTCACAGACACAGAGGCACGGTCTCACTATCTCTCTCTCACATACACAGGCATGGTCTCACTATCTCTCTCACACAGAGACATTTCTGTGATGATACTTGAGCTCAGACCCTCACTGACTCTACCCCCCAGACTAAATCTGTGCACAGTGCCCATGTCCTGTGTTGGGGTGTGTCTGTGTGTGTCGGTGCGTGTGTGTGTGTGTGTGTGTGTGTGTGTGTGTGTGTGTGTGTGTGTGTGTGTGTGTTTGTGTGTGTGTCTGTGTGCGTGTGTCTGTGTGTCTGTCAGTGTGTGTCGGTGTGTGTCTGTCGGGGTGTGTGTGTGTCTCTGTGTGTATGGGGAGGGTGAAGGCAGGGGAGCTGTGCAGGTGAAATGTGGGTGTTGAGGGGCAGGCACGTGATCTATGATTTAAATTCCCAAACTCGGCCAATATTTTTGAGAAAGGGAAAGGAAATAAAAGACTCAAAATCAAGTTAGAAATGGCTGGATGTAGAGCAGGGCAGGGAGAGACAGAAAGAGAGAGAGAGAGAGAGACAGAGAGAGAGAGACACATACAGGGACAGAAAGAGAGAGACAGAGAGAGAGAGACAGACACAGAGAAGAGAGAGACACAGGGACAGAGAGAGAAGACAGACAGAGAGAGAGAGAGACAGAGAGTAGGACACACAGGGACAGAAATAAAGAGAGAGAGAGAGGGACAGAGACAGAGACAGAGAGAAAGAGAGTGACAGACAAAGACACACACAGAGACAGACAGTGACAGAGACAGAGATTAATTCTAGGAATCACACATACAGCCGGAAAAGCCCAAGAAAACCTCAGCAAATATCCCCCTCTCCATTCCCAGCCCTGTGTGTCTCAGGAAGCCTACCTACAGTCAGGCTCTGAAACGCTAGTGTGAGAGTAATTTTTAATATTTTCAAACTGCACTGACACAAGTAATAAGGCTTCAATAAAAAAGAGGGTTGACGCAACTGGGAAAGATGACACTTTGTTGCCCCAGAATTAACATCTCAGTGGGCAGCAAGATCCCAAAAGGCTCCTGTCAATCAGACAGAGCCCTCCCCAGGGAGCAGACTGACAGACGATGAAACGTGTCTGAGAAGGCAGGGGTAGGCTCCACTAACCCCTCACCCAGAATAAATGTGCGCAAGGGATTGGTCAGATTCATTCTCCAACCCTGTTCTCTCTCTGTATGGGGAGTGAGCAGCCCTCCCTGTCTGGTTGTGACTGTGTGATAGTGTGTGTGTGTGTGTGTGTGTGTGTGTGTGTGTGTGTGTGTGTGTGTGTGTGTGTGTGTGTGTGTGTGTGTGTGTGTGTGTGTGTGTGTGTGTGTGTGTGTGTGTGTGTGTGTGTGTGTTTAATAATGTTTCAAGCCTCTGGTTAATTGCTTTCTTATGATTTGTTTGTATTTTGATGTTGCTGTGAAGTTATGAAATGCATTGGGGATGGGGGAAGGGAGTGGTGGGATTGTGTTTAAATTGGGATCTTGCTGTGTAATTTTGCATCACACTGCTCTCGCTCCCCCGCCCCCCCCACCAACTCATCTCTTCTTTCTTTTATCCCGAGGAACTTTTGTGGGAAAATCAGGAAAGTGAAGATCCAAAATGCCTGGGGTGGCAGGAAAGCCTTGGACAAGAACAACCTCCAGAGGGCGGGGAGCACAGGCCTGAGGTCTGTTGGCCAGGCTGCAGCCCGTGGGGCCCAGGTGAGGGGGGTCTGTTTCCTTCCCCGAGGTTTCATCTCCTCTGGAGGTGGGGTGGGGGGTGGGAGCCTGGTTTGTCGGGACCTCTGGTTAACCGGGACCTGTCAGATCACAGGTTTGAAGCCTGGGGTTAAAGTAACCGGGGCATTGGTGACACAAACAGGTGAAACCCCCAGGATCTGGGAGAGGGGACTCCCTCGGGAGGGAACTCTAACCCAAAATATCTGAGCCTCTGGATAGAATTGTCACACTATCAGAGGAAAGTGGGTCATAGAGAGGGCAGGATGATCGAATTGGACATGGAGAGAAAGAGAGTGAGAGAAAGAAATGGAAAATGGTGAGAGCAAAAGATACAGGAGAGAGGGGGCAGTGTGGGATTGTGAAAAAGCTGCAATATTTGATTCTGGGGTGACAGGAAATAATTAAACTCGAAATAAAAATGATCAGTTTATCGAGCTTCTGCAGCACTGTCACTTGTGGGATCTTGCTGTGCGTCAATTGCCCTAATGCCATCGTTGCAGGCAGTGAGTGGTTTTAATCGGCGAACCCGTCATTTCAAAACCTTTTCAACATGAAAACTCAACTCATCACCCGACGTGCTGGTGTTTGGATATTCCTGAGAAATTGTCTGCCTCACTGAGAGGGGAAAAGCTGGGATCTTGCTGTGCTATCTCCCTGTGAAAGACTTTCCTGCTCGGCCTTCCCATTAATGCTGGCTCTTTCCTCGCAAAGGGATCTTCCTGGCCACCTGAGGATTTGAAAAGTGTGTGTTTCGGAGCAGGAAACCATCAAACAAGAGCTTCCTCCAGAGGGGGAACGCAGTCCTGAGGCCTGTTTGACAGGCTGCATCCTGTTGGGCCCAGGTGAGTTTTGTCTGTGTATTCCCCTGAGTTTTAATCTCTTTTCTCTGGGGAGGGGGGCTGGCTTTTACCAGGACCTCTGGTAAACCGGGTCCTGTCGGATTGAGGCCTTGTCGTTTTTGAACAGGTTTGAAGCCTGGGGCTAAGGTAACTGGGGCCTTGGGATTTGACACAAATAAGTCAACCCTTAACCAGCATCACCCATGATGTGTGTGGGATTAGATTGCTGCTTGTGGGATCTCGCTGTGCGTACCTGTTTATTAATGTTTCAAGCCTCTGGTCAACTGATCTGCGGTGATGTCTGTGTATTCCAATGTCACTGGGATGGTCAGCAATTCATTCATTCATTCTGCAATAATTAAACTGAACCAGGGTCACGTGGGAGATTGGGGAAGGCAGAGAGAGCTGTGGGATCTTGCTGTGCTTTTGGTGCCACAGTTGTATTTTATTTCAAATTGATTTGTTTTTATTTCTGTGTTTCACCCCCCACCCCCCCAACTCCCCCTAACCCTGAGGGTGAGGAGGACATTGGATCCAGGAGCCGAAGCTCGGGACGACGCAGAGACAGAGAGAATTAAATCACTTCTGCCGCGAGGAATCATCAGACACAGAGAGAGAATAATCAGAAACTGTCCTGTCTCCTTGTCGTTCATTTACACACACACACGGGGAAAAGAATGGTGGGGTTCAGGCTGTCTCTGGGAATTTTACCACAAGGGGGTGTGTTCTGGTCTGGACTGGGGGAGACAAAGGGGGGAAAAGATGGAGGGGGAGCTTCTGCACAGTCTGATCCCACAGATGTCACTGCCTCCCTCTCTCTCACTCCAGCTCCAGGGACAGAGAGAGGGGTGGAGGGAGAATGGGGGTGTGAAGGGGGCGACAGAGAGACAGAGTAGTGAAAGAGAGCACTGACTATCCCATTGGAAGGTTCATTTGTTTAAAATGGATTTGAGGCCTGGGGTTAAAGGCCTTGGGATTGTGACACAAACTGGTTACATCCCCAGGGTCTGGGAGGAAGGACTCCCGGAGGAGGGAATGAATATCTTATCATGAGAAACTCTCTCCAAAGCCCCATTCTAATGTCAGAGTCATGTGCATACGCCAGGGGATAAAATGTGAGAAATCTGAGATGCAGAGAGAAAGATCTTCGAGATGGAGACAATGAGAGGGGGGAACACAGAGGAAGAGATTTCAGAGATAGAGGGAGAGAGGGGAGGAACAGAGACATCTCGGAGATGGAGAGAGTAAGGGGAGAAAACAGAGAGAGGGAGGGAAGAGAAATCAGAGATGGAGACAGTGAGAACAGAGAGAGAGAGATCTCAGATGGAGAGAGCACAAGACGGAGATCAGAGAGTGCAGGACACAGAGCAGGAAGGGGGAAATGTTTGGAATTTGTTCAACAGGAGGATTGCTCCCTCTTGTCCAGGACAGAATCAAACCCTTAACCAGTATCAGAGACACACACGATCTGTCTGTGGTTGCACTGCTGATCATGGGATCTTGCTCTGTGTGTTTCAAGCAAGCATCTGGTTAAAAGCTCAATGGTGATCTTAATATTTCGATGATGGAGTTGCCAGTGTTGGACTGGGACAACAGCAGGTTATCGTGTAACAGGATTCTCTGAAAGCTAGTGTTGTGTGATATATGTAGACACAGAGGGGAGGAGGGGCTTATGTATTTTTGGAGGCGTTTATGTGAGGGTCCTGTTGTATTTGGATGGAGAATCGGGGGGGGGGAGATGTCGAGGGGGGATGTCGAGGGGGGAGGATGTCGAGGGGGGGAGATATCGTGGGGGGAGGAAACTAATGTGCAGCGAAAATGAACCAAAATGAAATGCATAAGTGGTTTCATTGAGAATGACTGCGACAGCTTCTGTCGCCTTCCCTTTTAATCTCACGGTTAGGAGTTGGTGCACTCTCCGAAGGGGAAAGGGTGATTCCTGGTCAGTGAACGGGCGATGTGTTCTGCAAAGATATCTTGCTAACAGTATTTCTGACCGAGTTTCTGAAGCCGTCAGGTCATTGGTTTTGTCTCAAACGTTGTTAAGAATAACATGAAACAAAGAACTGCAGATGTTTGAAATCTGAACCAAAACCAAGATTTGATAGAAAAACTCAGTAGGACAGTGGAGAGAAACAGAGTTAATGCTTCATATCGGCAGAGCGAGGTTACTTCGACATTTCTGTATTATATTTTTGGTAAAATAATCAGTTTTCCCTGTCAGGGTATTTAACAAAATCTTTCATTAGCTTACAACCGTCAATGTTGAAAATCCAAAATGATTTTGTTGGCTGTAAGAATCCTTCCGTTGCCCGGAGCTGGTGAAAGGCTGTGCTTAATAGTTCCCTTTTTTATATTATTTGTTTCTGTCAGTCAGCAGCCATGTCGATTGGAGAATTGGCTCTTTCAGTATCTCCCGCAATATGCGTCTCCATATTTATTTCTTTCTGTGTGAATGCACCTGACCCTCTTTCACATTCTCGGTCTCTCGGTCTGCCCATTTTCCTCATTTCCCATTTCTGCTCTTTGAAAAGTCTGACATTCGGAGACAAATTGAGAGTGGCCCAGCTAACAGGCTTTCTGCCCCCTCGGTAGCATGTGGGGGATTCGGCTCACATTCTCCGAATAATGTGTCTGGCCCTTATGCCTGAGGTGAGGAGTCATTCCTTCCTCCAAATATTATGATCCTTTCGAGATGTAAATAGACTTCATAATCCACAAGAAAAGAAACCGCAATCACAGTGCAAACCACAACGATAGGAGTACAATGAAGTATTTCCTGTTGGTGTGGAATGAATGAATGTTGACAGCAGAGAATTAGGGTGAACAGCTCTTGGTGTCTGCGCCATCACTGCAACATTCACCGGTAAGTCTACCATGTCTCCTGGCTCACCTCGTTATTCCCAACAAACTGGAAGTGAACGAGGCGTAATGAAGGAGGAGTAGAAGCAGAAGTTCTTGTCAAACACAGGAAGGAAACTCCAGATTGAATTAATAGTTCGGAAGTAACTATATCTACTGGGTGAGCTAAACCAAGGAGCAGATCAGGGTCACAAAACAGGCTGACACTCAAACAGGACGCATGGTTGTCTGATGAGCAACACTGACTTGGGAGATTTTGAAACAACGATGCATTTGGTAAAATACACAGGCACCATTCCGATGTGAAATCTTGGTGGGCTGTTTATGATGTATTCTGGATCAGTGGTGCTGGAAGAGCACAGCAATTCAGGCAGCATCCGAGGACAGGCAAAATCGACGTTTCGGGCAAGAGCCCTGCATCAGGAATCAAGGCAGAGAGCCTGAAGCGTGGAGAGATAAGCTAGAGGAGGGTGGGGGTGGGTAGAGAGTGGCATAGAGTACAATAGGTCAGTGGGGAAGGAGATGAAGGTGATAGGTCAGGGAGGAGAGGGTGGAGTGGATAGGTGGAAAAGGAGCTGGGCAGGTCGGACAAGTCCGGACAGGTCAGGGGATCGAGTTGCTGGAGGTTAGAAGCTCGGATGAGGTAGGGGAAGTGGAAATGAGGAAACTGTTGAAATCCACATTGATGACCTGGGGTTGAAGTGTTCCGAGGCGGAAGATGAGGCGTTCTTCCTCCAGGCGTCTGGTGGTGAGGGAGCGGCGGTGGAGGAGGCCCAGCACCTCCATATCCTCGGCAGAATGGGAGGGGGAGTTGAAATGTTGAGCAACTGGGCGATTTGGTTGATAGGTGCGGGTGTCTCGGAGATGTTCCCTAAAGCGCTCTGCTAGGAGGCGCCCAGTCTCCCCAATGTAGAGGCGACCGCATCGGGAGCAACGGATACAATAGATGATATTAGTGGATGTGCAGGTAAAACTTTGATGGATGTGGAAAGCTCCTTTGGGGCCTTGGATAGAGGTGAGGGAGGAGGTGTGGGCGCAGGTTTTACAGTTCCTGCGGTGGCAGGGGAAAGTGCCAGGATGGAAGGGTGGGTCGTAGGGGGGCGTGGACCTGACCAGGTAGTCACGGAGGGAACGGTCTTTGAGGAAGGCGGAGAGGGGTGGGGAGGGAAATATATCCCTGGTGGTGGGGTCTGTTTGGAGGTGGCGGAAATGTCGGCGGATGATTTGGTTTATGCGAAGGTGGTAGGGTGGAAGGTGAGCACCAGGGGCGTTCTGTCCTTGTTGCGGTTGGAGGGGTTGGGTCTGAGGGCGGAGGTGCGGGATGTGGATGAGATGCGTTGGAGGGCATCTTTAACCACGTGGTAAGGGAAATTGCGGTCTCGAAAGAAGGAGGCCATCTGGTGTGTTCTATGGTGGAACCGGTCCTCCTGGGAGCAGATACGGCGGAGGCGGAGGAATTGGGAATACGGGATGGCATTTTTGCAAGAGGTAGGATGGGAAGAGGTGTAATCCAGGTAGCTGTGGGAGTCGGTGGGTTTGTAGAAGATGTCAGTGTCAAGTCGGTCGTCACTGATGGAGATGGAGTGGTCCAGGAAGGGGAGGGAGGTGTCAGAGATGGTCCAGGTAAATTTAAGCTCAGGGTGGAATGTGTTGGTGAAGTTGATGAATTGCTCAACCTCCTCGCGGGAGCACGAGGTGGCGCCAATGCAGTCATCAATGTAGCGGAGGAAGAGGTGGGGAGTGGTGCCGGTGTAATTACGGAAGATCAACTGCTCTACGTAGCCAACAAAGAGATAGGCATAGCTGGGGCCCATACGTGTGCCCATGGCTATCCCTTTGGTCTGGAGGAAGTGGGAGGATTCAAAGGAGAAATTGTTAAGGGTGAGAACCAGTTCGGCCAAACGAATGAGAGTGTCGGTGGAGGGGTACTGTTGGGAACGTCTGGAGAGGAAAAAACGGAGGGCTTGGAGGCCCTGGTCATGGCGGATGGAGGTGTAGGGGGATTGGATATCCATGGTGAAGATGATGCGTTGGGGGCCGGGGAAACGGAAGTCTTGGAGGAGGTGGAGGGCGTGAGTGGTTTCTCGAACGTATGTGGGGAGTTCCTGGACTAGGGGGGATAGGACAGTGGCGAGGTAGGTAGAGATGAGTTCAGTGGGGCAGGAGCATGCTGAGACAATGGGTCGGCCAGGGTGGTCAGGCTTGTGGATCTTGGGAAGGAGATAGAACCGGGCAGTGCGAGGTTCCCGGACTATGAGGTTGGAAGCTGTGGTTGGGAGATCTCCTGAGGTGATGAGGTTCTGTATGGTCTGGGAGATGATGGTTTGGTGATGGGGGGTGGGGTCATGGTCAAGGGGGCGGTAGGAAGAGGTGTCCTTGAGTTGGCGTTTGGCTTCAGCGATGTAGAGGTCAGTGCGCCAGACTACCACTGCACCCCCTTTGTCGGCTGGCTTGATGGTGAGGTCAGGATTGGAGCAGAGGGATTGGAGGGCTGCGCGTTGTGAGGGTGAGAGGTTGGAGTGGGGGAGGGGGGTCGACAGGTTGAGGCGGTTAATGTCCCGGCGGCAGTTGGAAATGAAGAGGTCGAGGGCAGGTAATAGGCCATCGCGGGGTGTCCAGGTGGATGCAGTGTGTTGGAGGTGGGCGAAGGAGTCCTCGGAAGGTGGGCGGGAGTCCTGATTATGAAAGTAAGCTCGGAGGCGGAGGCGACGGAAGAATTGTTCGATGTCACGGCGTGTATTAAATTCATTGGTGCGTGGACGGAGGGGGACGAAGGTGAGTCCTTTGCTGAGGACTGATCGTTCGTCCTCAGTGAGGGGGAGGTCTGGGGGGATGGTGAAAACTCGGCAGGGCTGGGAGCTGGTGTGGGTGTAGAGCTGGGAGTGGGGTCGGAGCCAGTACCTGGAGTGGGTGTGATGGTGGGGGGAATGGGGGTAGAGTCATGAGCAGGGGTAGTGTTCCCCTCGGGGTTCTGGGGGGTGGGGATAGTGACAGTGGGATCTGTGGGGGGCGTGTCAGCAGAATGCAGGTGAGTGGCGCTGGTGTGGACGGAAGTGGTCCCAGTTCCTTAACCAATTGATAACAGTAACTCGGAATTGTGTGTTTGCTGTATTAATGTTGCTCAGTGAGAATTGCATTCACCCCCCCCCCCCCCCCCCCTTTTGCAAAGACAGTTTATGGCTGAACGTTCTGCACTGAAATTGTACCGGTGTTGGACGAGGGTGGACAAAATTAAATAATCACACAACATCAGGTTATAGTCCAACAGGTTTATTTGATAGCACTAGCTTTTGGAGCGCTGTTCCTTCATCAGGTGGTTGTGGAGCAGAGCATCACACGACACAGAATTTATAGTAAAAGATTACAGGGTGATGCCACTGAAATGACATATTTAAAAATAAAAGTGCATTGCCTGTTCAGTCTGTATACCTTTAGAATAACCATGTTAGATTTTGTTCTTTCATATGTAAACCGTATGTAAAAATAGCTAAATTCTCAGGTAAATCTTTAACAATAGGTGCCACCTCAGCTCAGATTCAGCCTTGAAGGTGTGAGGTTGAAATCTGCCTGTGTCCCAATGTTCTGTCGTGGCAGAAGCTGGGGGTACCCTTCCTCATGGCTTTCAAGATGCATTTGACATCGGCAGTGAGTTTCACACATCGGGTCCCATTGCCTAATATGATGGGACATCCTGGTGTGTTGGCTTTGTGTACCTTCAGAAGGCAGTAGAAGTCGCCTGTTTGAGAAGTGCATGATATGAGATTGATGGAAATCTGAAAGAGGGCATTTCAGTGCTCAGATCAGAGAGGTGCTGGAAAAGCACATCAGGTCAGGCAGCATCCGAGGAGCAGGAAAATCGACGTTTCGGGCAAAAGTCCTTCATCAGGATTTCGGAGGTGCCGAGCACAGAAACAGACCCTCCATTCCAGCTAGTCCCTGCTGACCAGATAACCGAAATTAATCCAGCTATATTTGCCAACAATTGTCCCTTACCCCTCCAAACCCTCCCTGTCTACATCCCATCCAGATGCCTTTTAAATACAGTCATAGAGATGTACAGCATGGAAAAGGACCCTTCGGTCCAACCTGTCCATGCTGACCAGATATCCCAACCCAATCTAGCCCCACCTGCCAGTACCTGGCCCATATCCCTTCAAACCCTTCCTATTCATATGCCCGTCCAGATGCTTTTTAAATGTTGCAATTGTACCAGCCTCCACCATTTCCTCTGGCAGCTCATTCCGTACCACCCCCTGGGTGAAAATGTTGCCCCTTAGGTCTCTTTTATATCTTTCCCCTCTCACCCTAAACCTCTGCCCTCTAGTTCTGGATACCCTGACCCCTGGGAAAAGACTTTGTCTATTTATCCTTTCCATGCTCCTCATAATTTTGTAAACCTCTATAAGGTCACCCCTCAGCCTCCGACTCTGCAGGGAAAACAGCCCCAGCCTGTTCAGCCTCTCCCCATAGCTCAAATTCTCCAACCCTGGCAACAATGTTGTGAGTACACCAGACTTTGGTAAATCATTCCGCACACCCAAAACTTTCTGTGTATAAAAATTGTGTCTCAGATCCCTTTGTATGTACCTGTGTCTGCCTCCAGCTTGAAACCCTCATTCCCCTTTACCCTGTCTGCTGTCTCTGAGCCAATGGTGTATTCATTCTGTTACTGACCCTTCAGTCCCACCGGCATCAATTTTTCTCACCATTCCAATTGGAGACCTTCTCTCATCCACGTGAAGGAATTGGACCCTGACAATTCCATTTACACTGTCTCCCATCAATCTTCATAGGATCCATATCGCAGAGGTTAGACAGTGTTCCCAGCAAACACTCCCAGGGCAGAGGGAGCACAGGGTTCCATACAGCGTAAAGCTCCCATTAAACTATCCCCATTTAAATATGCAGGGCAGGTAGAGAATACAGTTAGATGCAGAGTAAATCTCCCAGTACACTGCAGCTTTTCACATTCCCAGGCCATGTTCAGCATGTCGTTAGGCACTGATCAAATCTCCCACTTCCCCCATCCTATTCACATCAAACACACTCAGGGCAGTTCCATCACTGGGTTAGATACAGACTATGTGTTCAGCGGCAATTTCTCCATCTGAATCTCCCAGAGTCTGGGGAGAGTGGGGTTCGATAAAGGGCCTGTGCCCGAAACGTCGAATCTCCTGTTCCCTGGATGCTGCCTGACCTGCTGTGCTGTTCCAGCAATAAAGTTTCAACTTCGATACAGAGTCAAGATCTGTCAATATTGCTCATATCGGACACTCCCAGGACAGGGACAACATGGGGCTACATACAGAGTAATTCTCCCTACATACTGTCCACGTCAAATACTGCCCCTCAGTAACTCTGTATATGTGTGCGTGTGTTTGTCTGTGAGGGAGAGAGAGAGAGAGAGGGAGAGGGAGTGACCGGGGCCCTGCATTCGTGGGTCAGGTCCTCTTGACTCCAGTATTACACATTATTTTCTGGATCCGTGTACAGAAATCACAGAAAGCTAACGTGATGTTCTCATCAAATATTAGGATGGTTTGCCAATTATTACCAGGACATGGGACTAGGGAAGTGAGGAAGCCTTACTGTGTCTGCAGACTCAGTCTGCAGGGGCAGTGAGTGATCAGGAAGGCAAAGGGATTGTTGTTTTCATTCGTTCATGGGATGTGAGCATCACTGGCTGGGCCCAGCATCTATACCCCATTCCCATCAGCCCTTGAGAAGGTGGGAGGGAGCTGCCTTATTGAACCGCTGCACTCCATCAAATTAATGTTTCTGGAGAAACAGAATGTAGCAGAAATTAAACTCCAGCTTTCTCTGTTCCTGCTCCCAATTTAATATTCAACCATTTAGTTTATACTGAGTTAGAGACTGGAATTTCATCGATGGTCTCAGCGAGTTTATGTATTTCAGAAGAAAACAGGGAGTGAGTTTCAGTCTGAAATCTAACAGGGATTTGGGCTACTTTCTATACAGAGTAACAGGTACCAGTGAGTGAGTTACAGATCGGGGTATAGTCGTATCGTGCAGAATAACAGATACTCATGAATGGTGTACAGACTGGAATGTAATCAAGGGGATTGGGGTGCTTTACATGTGGACTAACTGAGAACCCAATACTCTCTCTCATGCACAATCTCACTATTGCTCTCTCTCATGAAGAATCTCATCATCTGTCTCATGCATAATCCCAGTTTCTCACCCTCTCTCATACACAGACTGAACATGTTTCCCTCTCATACAGAAACTATTTCTCTCTCACATGCACAGTCTCACTGTCTCTCTCTGTCAAACACAATGTCACTCTTTCTCATACTCAATCTTGCCAACTCTCTCATAGACAATTTCACTCTCTCTCATACTCAATCTCACTATCACTCTCTCCCACACACAATCTACACCAGTATGTTCCCGGCAGACAATTCATGTAAGCACAGCACGAGCATGGACTTTACAAAGAGGGAAAAGCAAGAGAGACGAGCAACATCAGTACAGTTTGAAAATATTAAACATTGGTCCCACACTAACATGTAAGAATCTCTATCCCCGCCCCCAGCCCGACACAGAGGACTGGGCAGATGGTCGGTTTATTAGCTGAGGGTTTGTCTCAGAATATTCTTGCTGCTCGTGTGACTCCCAGATATAACTCTCTATATCCATCTTCTATTTCTATATTTCCATCAAATGTGCCTATTTGTGTCTGTGTGTGTGTGTGTGTGTGTGTCCGTCTGAGTGAAAGGTTTGAGTGTCAATGATTTTATGATGGAACTCCTAACTCTCTCACACATACAGACACAATCTCACACATGGGCTGACACCTACACACGCACTAACACATGCGTTAACAACAGTAACACAGAAACACTCTCACATACATGCTCATACACTCACACGCTCTCATACACACACGTTTTCACACACCCACACACATGCACACTTACGTTCTCTCACTCGTTCTCACTCACTCTTCCACTCAGTATGGGTTCAGGAGGTCTAGATATCAAATAACAGATACCCAGGAATGAGTTACCGCATGGAACCTAATTGAGGGTTCCGTGGGGACTCACACAGAGAGTAACAGGTACCGGGGATTGAGTACAGACAGAAATCTAATTCAATTCTGGGCGATTTATATATGGAATAACATAGAGTTCAGAAGAGAGTTACAGACAGGAATCTATTCTGTGTTGGGGTGGGGAGTGGGGAGTGAGGGGTGGGGTGATGTGGGGTTCGGGAGTAGACGTTGTATACATGATGACAGATACCGGAGAGTGAGTTACAGACTTGGATCTAATCGAGCTTTGGGGGTTGGTTCAGTAACTGATGCCTGGGAATGAGTTGCAGGCAGGATCTAATCAGGTGTATTGGGGATGGTTTATACACAGAGTGTCAGATACCCAGGACTGTGTTACAGACTGGAATCAAATTGAATAGTTCATTGTGGTTTTATACAGAGTAACAGTTATTCAGGAGTGAGTTATCGAGATGATAGAAATTATAGAGTCATACAGCACAGAAACAGGTCCTTCGATCCAACTGCTCCATGCTGATCCGTTTTCCTGCACTGGGCTTACGCCGTTTGCACCATTTGGGGTGTTTCAGAACAGGAAGCACAGACTTATGGAAGTGAGTTGCACCTTGGAATCTAATTGATTGGGTTCATGGTAGTTTTTCTACAGAATTAAACATACCGAGCCATGAATTGCAAAACAAAATCTGACTGAGGGTTTGAGGTGGTTTATGCAGAGAGTCGTAGATAAATGGAAATCAGTCAAAGATTGGAATTTAATCAAGGGGTGCGGGGTGTTTATATGTCGCATAACAGATCCTCAGGAGTGTGTTACAGACTGGAATCTAATCGAAGGTTTTGGGGTGGTTTATAATTAGAATAACAGATAAACAAGCGTGAGTTATAGATTGGAATCGAATTGATGGATCAAGAGGTTATTTATAAGAAGAACAGATATCCAACTATGAGTTACAAACTGGAATCTACTTGTGAGCTTTGAGGAGGGTTATATGTAGAATAACTGATACCCGGGAGTTACGTACAGGCTGGAATCTATTCAAGGGGTTTGAGATGGTCTACGTAAATAGCCACAGATACATGGGAGTGAGTTATATATTGGAATCCTATCGAGGAATTCAGGATGGTTTGTATATAGAACAACAGAAACCCATGATTGAGTCACAGTTTGGAATCTAACTGAGGGTTTTGTGGTGATTTGTGTATAAAATAACAGAGACCCGAGAGTGAGTTACAGACTGGAATTAGTCAAAGTAGTCGGGCTGGTTTACACACAGAATACTAGAAACGCGAGAGTGTGTTATAGACTGGAATAGAATTGAGGGGAGTGGGTTATTTATATACAAACAACTGGATATGAGAGGGGAGAAATCAAGGGAGAAAGAACCCACCATTGACCAACTCAACAATGAGCTGAGTCACACAGCATTCAACTGCTGTATGTGGAGGTTTCCATGTGTTCTGAAAGATGGGAGAGAAACAGGCAGACCCTCAAACAGTGAGCACCAGGCAGGAAGGGACAGAAGGAGATTCGGATTTCCAAATGGCATCAGATCAGGACAGTGTTAGATTTAAACATTGACTCAGCAGAGATAACTTGGAAAGGGAATTGGAGAGACGTAAAATCACAGGAAGTTAACCTGCTCGTTCCACCAACAAATGATGTGTTCCCTATTTTACCAGGAAATAGAGTGGGACAATGAGGAAAAGTTATCAGGTTATTGTTAGTCTGCACTGAGACATTTTAATTGATCTGTGATCAGTTTCCTTTTATAGTCATAGATACATAGAGATGTACAGCATGGAAACAGACCCTTCGGTCCAACCCGTCCATGCCGACCATTATGTCTTGAAGTCAGAAACTTCACTACTTTAGGTGACTCCCCACTTGCCTACTTTTAACACCGTCCCCCTCAGTTTTCCACATTCACTGAAGATATTAATATCCTTTTATAATGGGGCGGAAGTGAGAACTGCAGATGCTGGAGGTTGAAGTCAAGGAATTCCTGATGAAGGGCCTTTGCCCGAAACGTTGATTTTCCTGCTCCTCGGATACTGCCTGAGCTGCTGTGTTTTTCCAGCACCACAATCTCGACTCCTTTTATAATGACACTACCATGCTGGTGACAGTGCTGTCTATCTCGCACTGTCAAATTTATCTTCAATCCTGTGTAACTACAATGACACCAACAAACACACAACGTTACATCCTACAGCTTTGTTTATTTGCAGATGCATTATTTTCTTTTATTTGGAGACAACACACAATTTGAACTCCCAGCAGGTCAGAGTGGGATTTGATAAACACTTGATTTAGGGATGGGGCCTAACCACACAGGATTCAGACATGGAAACGGCTTTTGACACATCCCCCTCTCCCTTGCTGACAGAATTCCAGAGCCAAATGAGTCAGTCAGACATGTTAGGTGTGTTCCCAGCAGTCAGTTTGTGTTAGCACAGCACTGACGTTGACTTTATAAATGTGGAAAAGCAAGAGAGACTGACAATATCATTACAGTTTGAAAATATTGAACATTGGTCCCACACTAACATGTCAGATTCTCTGGGTCTTTTATTCATTTGTGGGACTTGGCCGTCTCTGGCAGGGCCAGCATTGATAGCCCATCCCTATTTGCCCTTGAGAAGGTGGTGCTGAGATGCCTTCTGGAATCACTGCAGTCCACTTGCTGTGGGTTCAGCCACAATGTCGATAGGGAGGGATTTCCAGGATTGTGACCCAACAACTGTGAAGGAATACCGGTATATTTCCAAGTGAGGGTGGTGAGTGGCTTGGAGGGTAACTTGCAGCTGGTGGTGTTCCCAAGTAGCTGCTGCCCTTGTCATAGAGTCAAAGAGATGTACAGCATGAAAACAGACCATTCAGTCCAACCCGTCCATGGTGACTGTATATCCCAACCCAATCTAGTCCCACCTGCCATCACCAGATCCATATCCCTCCAAACCCTTCCTATTCATATACGCATCCAGATGCCTTTTAAATGTTTCAATTGTACTAACCTCCGCCACTTCCTCTGGCCGCTCAGTCCATCTCACTCTAAAACTATGCCCTCTAGTTCTGGACAACCCCACTCCAGGGAAGAGACTTTGTTTATTTATCCTATCCATGCCCCTCATGATTTTATAAATCTCTATAAGGTAACCCCTCAGCCTCAAGCACTGCAGGTAAAACAGGTCCATCCTATTCAACCTCTCTCCGTATAGCAAGCCAACCGTCACAACATTCTTGTAAATCTTTTCTGAACCCTTTCAAGTTTCACAACATCTTTCCGATAGGAAGGAGACCAAAACTGCACGCAATATTCCAACAGTGACCTAACCAATGTCCTGTACAGCCATAACATGACCTCCCAACTCTTGTACTCAGTAATGTAATGTAATGTAATCTAATGTACTCTGACAAATAAAGGAAAGTATACGAAACACCTTCTTCACTATCCTATCTACCTGTTACTCCACCTTCAAGCAGCTGTGAACCTGCACTTCAAGATCTCTTTGTTCAGCAACACTCCCCAGCATCTTACCATTAAATGCATAAGTCCTGCTCAGATTTGCTTTCCGAAAATGCTCCACCTCACATTTATCTAAATTAAACTCCATCTGCCACTTCTCAGCCACTGGCACATCTAATCAAGAGCATGTTGTAATCTGAGAGAACCTTCTATGCTGCCCACTATACCCTCAATTTCCGTGCCATCTGCAAACTTACTAACTGTACCTCTTATGCTCACATCCAAATCATTTATATAATGAAGAAATGTAGTGTACCCAGCAACGATCTTGTGACACTCCACTGGTCACAGGTCTCCAGACTGAAATAACAACCCTCCACCACCATTCTCTGTCTTCTACCTCTGAGCCAGCCAAATGACTAATTCTTCCTGTATTCCATGAGATCTAACCTTACTAACTAGTCTCCCACTGGGGAACCTATTGGACTGCCTTACTGAAGTCCATATAGTTAATAACTACTGCTCTGCCCTGATACTTATTCTGATGCTGATGCTGCCAGGCTTGCTGAGCTTCGCCAGCTATTTCTGTTTTATTTCAACCCAATTCAATTGGTGATGATGCCGGTGTTGTTAAGTGTGTTTGAGAATAGCGAGCACCCAGCTGGCAGGGGGATGGGGGAATAATGGGCAGCATGGCTGCCTTCCAAGCAGTTGGTATGGGTTCGGATCTCAGCCATCGCACGGTGGCACCTTTGAAGTGATGTTCAATGGAAAACCCCGAGATGAAGTCAATGAGATCCATCTGTCAGAAGTTTTCCAAATGTTTTAGGATGGGATACCAGCTGCTGTTACACTTCCAGAGCTGGCAAAACTCTGAGAGATTCTCTAAATGGTTGTTTCAACAGTGAGTGATTAATCCAGGAGAGTCAGCATGGGTTTCTCAGTGAAGGTTGTACCTTGCTCAATTTGAGAGAATTTCATTGAAAGATAAAGATTGATCGATGGAGAAAGTATTTGTGATGGGGATAAAATGGATGATAGGAATCGTGCTGCATTTGCGTGTCTGGAAGAACTCAGTGAGGGGAGTGTTAGACCCTCCGATCTGAGCTGGTTCAAGCATCCTTCAGGCACAACGTTGATGGGGCTTCACTGAGACAAACCCGAAACGCCGTGTGGCTGCTTTCCGTGCTGTCATCTGTCTCCAAGTCCCTGGCTCTATCTGACAGTGTGTTCAACAAGGGAAACTGACAGGTTACATTGATCATGGTGAAAGGTAAGGACGGACTGGTGATGCCTGACAAAGGAACAAGTTGTCAATGAGGAAATAGGATTTGTGCCACAATCTGTCCAACACTGATATTTGCATTCTCCTTTTTTAGCATCGTCTGGTTAATTCATTGTCACAGAATGCAGTGGAGGCCGGGACGCTAAATGTCTTCAAGGCAGAAATTGATAAATTCTTGATGTCACAAGGAATTAAGGGCTACGGGGAGAATGCGGGTAAGTGGAGTTGAAATGCCCATCAGCCATGATTGAATGGACTCAATGGGACTCGGAGTGGACTCGATAGGCCGAATTGCCTTGCTTTCGCTCCTATGTCTTATGGTCTTAACTCAGGGAAATAAAATGGGGAATTACCGGAAATTAGAGCAAATTTAATGAAAGGTAGGTGGTGACATTAGCCAGGTTGTCAGTGCAGAGAGCCCTCACAAATACAATGTGTGTATTAGTTTGTTCAATACTATAACAGCTGTAGCATTCTATGATTCTGAATTATGATGGATTGTTCCAAATCTCCACTTCCCCTTCAACTGCTGTAACGGGCTGTAATTTCTCTGTTCCTGCAGACACAGTTGGAACTGAAGGAATCTGGGCAATTTCAAAAGGCCACATCATGACAATGTCTCCACCAGGGTGAGGTGTTTCTGGCCAGATTGATAACAATGTTAGCTGCCAATTACACAGAGGTAGGGTTCTATTGAGCATTTTGGCACAAAGTCAGAGTGAGGTCATGGTGTTCCCAGTGACTCGCTGATGGGAACAGATCAAATAGTACATTGTGGTGCACTGTGTGTGGCAGTTTGAGAGGAACCACTCCAGCAGAATGACACATTCCCCGGTGACAGTGTCTCGACCTTGAAAGCCCACAATTATGTGTGAACCCGAGCCAGTGCAAAGGCTGTCCCTTACATTCCAATTGACCTGCCAGTCTGAAACAAGTTAATTTCTGTCACTGTTGTACAGGGCACCAAGTGTGTCTCCATCCTGTCCCATTCCCAATGTGGTTCAATGCTATCCGCTTCTCCCTAGGCTGGGAGAGATTCTCTTTGGTTTCTCGGCTTCTGGTTTGGGACATGGAGGTTCCATCTGTGGTCCCAATATGACCTGACCTGCCAAACATTTCTGAGCCAAGACTGATGTCAGCAACTGCTTATGAATTGGGGCCCTGAAGTACTTGGGGATATGCTGCACTTATTGTGTCGCATACAGACCTGAGCACCGAACTTTCCAAGGGATGTGTGAACGCTGCACATCTTTAAAAGAATTGTCCCAGGAATGTGGATATCAGCTATGTTGATAGCTTGGAGAAGCTGGGCACTTCTGTTTCGTTTGGAAGTGATTTTATTTAATAGGTGTCCTCAAAATTGTGGGTCATCTGGCCCAATAAAATGGAGTGAAGCGAACTCCCTCCCAGAGAGGAGGAAGGCAAACGGACACTCAGATTATTGTCAAAACAGCAAATGGCAGAATGAGATGATTCCGAAACAAAAACATAGAATACTTTGTGTGGAGCTAAAATGATCCGTCTGAGCCTGGTTTGGAACTTGATTATACCAGAACGGTATTGAGTCAGCAACTGGGAAAAGCAAATCCATGCCACGGCAGGAGGGTGACAATGAGGGGACCTGAATTTCTCCAACACAGAGATGGGACGGACATGGTACAACGACAGGTCAACTACATTCCTACAAGTAATCTAGGATATGGGAATTATCTGAGACATGGATAATGACAGCCCATGGTAGAGCTACTGTAGAGGGCTCGCTAATGTCAGGGATTCATACAATAAATGGTCATGACTGACATCACGGAGACAATGTGAGGTACATTCCCTCAACACCAAGCTGCTGGACAAAAATCCAACACAAATTAGAAAGCAAATTTCGATGTTAGCGGGGCATTAAGGAAGGGGAAATTAGGGTTGATGCAGCAAACAAAATGGCATCCATCCACGAGAAAGCAATGTAATCTCTTTATGTGATGGCAGCATTATTACAACAGCAGGCTGCCTCTCTGCTCATAGGCGAGAATTACGAGTTTTTCTAATTAACACAGATTCCAATGATGATTCTTCCCTCGATGAGGTCATCCCTTCCCTGTCACAATCCAATTTCAGTGAGAAACATCTTCTACCAACTGGGAATGATAAAGTTGTCATCATCAGAGCTGCAACACCAATCTCCCAGTGGAGATCACACAGAATTTCATGGAAACACGCAGAGAATGTAACACCGCAGAGTTTAATGCTTGCATTTTTATGTGCAGAAATAAAGGATTGCCACTCTCAAGGTATGGTAGGAAGATCGTATGAGGAAAGGCTGAGGCACTTGGGGCTGTTTTCATTGGAGGAAAGAAGGTTTAGGGGTGACTTGATAGAGGTGTACAAGATGATTAGGGGTTTAGATCGGGTTGACCATGAGAACCTTTTTCCACGGATGGAGTCAGCAATTACGAGGGGGCAAAGCTTTAACTTAAGGGGTGGTAGGTATAGGACAGATGTTAGGGGTTGATTCTTTACTCAGCGAGTCGTGAGTTCATGGAATGCCCTGCCAGCAGCAGTGGTGGACTCTCCCTCTTTATGGGCATTTAAGCGGGCATTGGATAGGCATATGGAGGATAGTGGGCTAGTGTAGGTTAGGTGGGCTTGGATCAGCGCAATATCGAGGGCCAAAGGGCCTGTACTGCGCTGTATTTTTCTATGTTTCTATGATCCAAGCCCACCTATATATACTCAATTGTTTTCCCCAGAGTAATAGAAGAAATATAGTACATTCCATAGTGATGTAATTGCTCCTTTTTGGTTTGTTTTTATTTACTTTTAATTGAATAACTTCACTTGAGGAAATTCCTCATGTTTTATCATTCTGTCCTCGTGGACATTTATCACTGATCAATATTATGACTTGCTCTCCAATTTTTACTTCTTCTCTGTATCGCTTGAAGCCTGTACATTCTGGAAAATTGACGTACCTATCCCTCTGCTTGCCTTCAGTGACATTAATGACTTCAATCCCTGTCTCTTAACTTGTGATATCAAATCCTTCGTCCTTGTTCTTCAGACCCGTTGCTTGAAAATCTTAACAATTTCAATTCCGCTTCACCGTTACTGGCTTTCTACATATTAGAACCACCTAATGTCTTTCCGGACTGTCTTTTCTCGATCTTACTCTGTATCTCCCCCTGATGACTCACCCCTCGGGATATCTCCCCCCCTTCAATCTTAGTTTCATCCTGCCCCAACAGAATGAACAATCATTACCGGAGGGATTCAGTTCTCATTCTACTTAAGGTGCAACTAGTATGGCTTTGCTACTACCTGACCAACAATTGTCACAATATCCCAGAAAGCAAATGCACCAAGATAAATTTCATGCATGCTTAAAACAAAAGTATGGTTTGTTCTTATCGAGGTTTGCAAAACAATTTAAGACAAATATAAATAAAATCCATGAGTGGTACAAAGACATCCAAAGGACTTGAGAGATAAGAGGTGCGTCAATGAGAATGATCGGGCAATATTCATCCCCGTAGAGAAGAAACCAACTGTAGAATCCTTAGAAAAAGGATTCTTGAATGAGCATCAGAAAAACCATGACATTCAAGTCAATGGATCACATGCTCAAAAGTGGGAAGAGTTGATAGACCGTAGTTTAGGCAGAGTAGCCTCGATGGTCCAAAGGCCTTATTATTTAGTGGGTGATTCGATGATTATGTGCCTTATGACACGAGGTAAGCCTCCCCCCACCCCTCCGCCCCGCTAACTTAAACGAGCAAGACAGATAAGATTTAATCCATGCGGTAATAAGAAAATTTGAGATGCAAAGAACTATCCCAAAATTCACTATTTAAAGTAAATATTAGCATCTTTGTTTAAAGTCGATCAGGGAATATTAACAAACATCTAATTACAACTCATTTATCTAACCCTATCGATTACCTTCCCCTCTACAATACTGGATGATAAAACACCTGATTAAGGTTTGCTGAAAAATTCAAATTTCAAAAAACAGCCACTGTTGAATCTTCTCTTGGCATCTTCCTCTGTAGGTTTGCTCTCCGGATCGGTGTCGATCTTCTTTTACTGTGCAACCTCCTTCTCCAGACAGGTAACTCTCAGAGAGTTCTGATGAGCAGCCTACATTTATTATTATTTTGGCAATTCTCTCTCAACTGATCAAGTTTTTTTTCTCCTGGTTTTATACCCCAAAACATTGCATCGCTTCATGGATTTGATATTGTCAAAATACCAAATTCAAATTTGATCAGAATGTGATGTGTTGGGGCCCAATGTAAACTGACTGGTTGAATTTGCATTTGCTTTTGTCTCACAGCAGCTCAGCCAGTGCTACCTGTTCTGACCAAGCGTTACATTGTAATCTTGTTCTGGGCTCTGTGCCTCTCTATTTTTGCTAGCTTTCAACTATCTTAAAGTTACAGCACCCCTTACGTCATTAATGATTGCAAAAGAATAAAAATCGTTACAAGTCAATTATTTTTTCAGAAATGTGGAAAACCACAATATTACTCGCTGAAATCACAGAAACCCAAGCTCACACGGACGTTATGTATCATACATCATATTTAATATAGCACATAATTTATTCAACATGTAATACATGTCACACAGTTTACATTACAACATCTTGCAAAGGTGTCCAGCACACTGGCCAGCATCTTGAAACAGCACACTACGTTTCAGTGATGTTGTGAATAAAATATATCAATTTGCATTTCAGCTTGATGAATCCCCATTAGAACTGGAAAATGATTGAGATGTCCCTTTTTTAATGTGGAAATGGAGGCACGAAGAAACTAGTAGAACAAAGGCAAGAAAAGGGCACAAGGCTCTGGTAGGAAGAATGTTGCTGGTGATTATGTGTGGTGAGGGATGAAAACACAACAGAAATATCTGGACAAAGTAATATTTTCTGGAATAGATAAAATTTGCAGGATTCTTTCCTGGAACTACTAAAGGGTGAAGTGAAGTTTGATACGTCCAGTGATCATCTGTGTCACAGGGGAACTTGTCTCATAAGATTCTTCTTATCGAGAAAATGGCATTGTATACATCATTACATCTGTATCATTAATGCACGTCAGAATTGAAGTATGCAGACAGTGTGCCTTATGAGACTTGACAATCCAAAAATCCAGTTTCAAAAACACATTTTTCATAACCTTTGGTTTTTTACAAATACCATGTAGTCACTTGGCAATAATTCATCTTTGGTCAACATACAGCTCCGTTTCATCAAAGTTTTCGTCATTTCTTTCCACCCAAAAATTTGTAAGTTCTGAAACAAAACAACAGATTCATGGCCTATTCCACAGGAGAATATAAAGCTTAGAACTTGGGCTGGCATGATGGGTCAGGGGTTAGCATTGCTACGTCACAGTGCCAGGCAGCTGGGTTCAATTCCCGTCTCGGGAGACTATTGGTGTAGAGTTTACACATTCTTCCTGAGCCTGCAAGGGTGTCCTCCCGAAATCCAAAAGATGGGCAGACCAGTTGAATTGTCCATGCTAAATTACCCGTAGTGTGAGGTGCATTAGTCAGGATTAAATGAAGGGATATGGGTCTGGGTGGGTTTCTCTTTGGAGGATTGGTGTGGGTTGTTGGGATAAATTGCCTATTTCCACACTAATGTACAAAAATACATGAAGGCCCTTCAGTCCACTGTGTGCGTGCTGTCCATGTCGTCGTAATAAACATACACCATTTGTCTGCACATGGTCCATTTGTCAATTCGTTGGCTTTTCATGCATCTATCTGAATGCTTTTAAGGTGCCTCTATCGTATCCATTTACCCTGGCAGCATACTCCAGGCCCTGTTCACGTGCTGTTTAAAAAGATTTTTGTGTTGCAAATCCCCCTTAAACTCTTTACTCCCCCCCCCCCCCCCCCTCCCCCCCGCCAACTAACATCAAGCTCTGCAGCCCATTATGTGACATTTCCACCCCGGGAAAAAGGCTCTGACTATCGAACCTATTAATTCATCCCACCATTTTCCAATTCTATCAGGTTTTCCTTTGGCCTCTGAACCCTCTTGAAGTCATTAATCCAAGTACATCCCTCTTCTACTGATAACTAATGGATTCCGATCCATGAAATATCCAGGTAAACCGCTTTTGCACGCTTTACAATGACTTCATATCCTTTCCTATATTTGCAAACAGAACTGCACGCAATACTCCAATGTGACTCAAATCTTACATGCTTACAATATTACTGGCCAACTATCGCAGTGAAGGATCACACCGATGTCAAAAAAAACATAGCATTTTCCTTCTTTACTACCTTATGCACTTGTGTTGTCACTTTCGGGTACAAATGGTATTTATCCCACCTCATACTTCATCCACAATGAAAAAGAAATCTGAAGTAAGTTTGGAAAGCGTCAAATTGAATTCGATAAAATCTACAATTAAGTTTAGATTTAATTAAAATTAAACTAGTTTGATGGATATCATGTAACTATTTAAACCGCTGGAAATAACATCGAGTTTACGATCATGCTTCTTCGAAGGAAATTTGCCTGTCTTACCGGGCGCAGACTACATGTTATTAAAGAGATATGAACAATCCGGTTAATTCTGAAATGGTCTTTGAAGCAGATTCGGAAGCCAGTCATGTGTGTAGATAATTGTGAAGTAAAATAGGTTTTGAATTATCATTGAGAATTAAATTATTCATTTCTCTTGTGTGGTCATGTATACATATCACCTACGCATATAAACATAAAAATCAATGTACTTCTCGGTCACAGTTAACTGTCAGAATCAACATAGTGGGATGATTAACCATCGTAGCCCCAACTTATTTTGAATAGTATTACGAGCATTATTGGCTTCGTCGGAATTAATTATTTTCTGACACTTTTGTCGTGTGAAATTCATTTGAAAATTATCACTTCTAATCTGGAAGTTGTGCAGCTCATTAAGCACGCGGACATGGTTTATTAGGGTTCTGAGATGTCACTAATATCGTACAACCTTTGAACATCATTGGTCGAGGTGGACAAATGTGATAATTCCACATTTATTAAGATGTAATGCATCACTTGTTATGGTTGGTCTGAGCACACTGGGCTGAGGAACACCTGAATTGGCAAGGTGTGATAAGTGTACATCCCTATCAAGCATAAAAAACTTGTATGATTCCTGCTTTGACAGTCCTGAGACTTCCCGCTGGCTGCAATTGATTTCAGATGCATTTGGATTCTTCGAATGTTGTGATTATTCAATAACTTACTCCAGGTCATGGGGAGTTAGCCATAGTATGTGCATTTCCTGATCTCGCTCATCCATATGAGCCAAATGGAACAGAATTTGTTCCTTTCAGCAAGTTCTGCAGAAATTGAGCATAGTTGAGAGGATGGAACGTTGATCAATTTTGCTGAGACCTCGTATAAATGTCACTAATAGGAAACAATTGGACAAACTGATCTTGTCATATTCTTTGTCAAGTAATTGTCATCTTTCCCCAACAATGCACTGCTGCAGACTTGGGCAGTAAGCAAGTCACCCTAAACAATACTTGAGACAATGGGATTGATGCAATTTTCTGCTGTCAGGTCTAAAGCAATTGGAAGATTGACCTCTGTATTAGATGACATGCCTGCACTATTTATAACGTCTGGATTTGCACAAGTTGTTCGGAGGACTGGGTTCGTTAACGGCCATATGTCTGTTGAACATTATCCCATTGTTGGAATTTATACATCACAGATTCATGTCAGGTGGATGTGAAGGTGGTTCAATTTCAGTTTCTTTGCTGAATAGTTTGTATCATTGAAGAACCTCTATTGTTTTGTGAATCATTACAGATTGGGGGATACTCTGGAGTTGAACCTCAAGCACTGGTTGGAGAATGTCTGTTTTTTGGATGATATTACTCAATATATATTAGATTGAGGGACTGGGCATTCAACTTACAATCTGATGTGTTGGGGTCATTTGTGTTAATTATACTCATTTCAAAAGTCGAATCGACTGTATTGTTTGAAACATGTGCTTCTTGGAACTGAAGTTCATTTGAAATGTTTTATTGCCTCGAACCTCCGTCGAATCCCTACACTGTGGAAACGGGTCATTTGGCCCAACACATCTATAACGACCGTCTGGTGGGTATTCCACTCAAACCCATTTCCCGACCCCATTTATCTACATTTCCCCTAAAGCACCTCACCTACACATCCTGAACATTATGGGAAATTAATCTGATCTGCACATCTTTGTATTGTGGTAGGAGATTGGAGCACATAGAGGATATCTATACAAACACAGGGAGAATGTGCAAACTCCACACAGACAGTCTCCCGAGGCTGGAATCGAGTCTGGTCCCTTGAGCTGTGAGGCAGCAGTGCTCACCACTGAGGCTCCATGCTGCACGAGGTAGAGATACTGAATGAGTTGATGTCATAGAAGTAGATTCAGATTTTCATTGAGTGTCTGTTTCAGTGTGTGCATATGGAGAGTGTTTGTTTTGTGTGGTTGCAATTGTCTTGCACAGTTGTGAAAATTGCTGCCTCAGAGGACAGCAATTGCTGGAATGAACAGAACTTGACAGGCCTGGAGACAGTGTTTAAATATAGGTTTGTGAAATTGTGAAATAATTCTACCCGTCCTCACAAATTGTGAAGGCAGGCTGATTGTAAATATATTCATATCAAAGAGGAGATTTAATGTACTTTATAAATCTGAGATATGAAGCAGGCATCAGTAATATTGATGACAATGGTATGATGGAATAAACATCGATTTACAAAACTGCGGATGCTGTGAATCAGAAACAAGAAGCACAGATATTGCTGGAAAGGCTCAGCAGATCTGGCAGCATTTGTGGAGAGAAATCAGGTTTAACATTTCGTGTCGACTGACGCTTCCTCAGAACTGTTGACTCCTCGGTCAGCTTAGATGCAGAAGATAGTCTGAGGGAGGGGGTAAGGAGTAAGGGAATATAATCCGAAGGAAGAGAAGGAATGTTCAACAAATTGATATGGCCCAGGAAACTGACTTGCAAATTTAGAAACCTGCCTCGCCAGGTCAATCAAGCAATTCTGATAGATGTTGAAAATGTTCTTTGCTTGTGTGATTAATGATCATCAGGTTGTCCATATACACCAGACAACCGAGTAATCCAGAAACAACTTCCTTGGCAAGTCTTTAAATTGTGGCTGATGCAATTTTCATGTCAGATGGTATGTCTTTAGATTGGTATAGTCCGTTATATGCCACAAATGCCAAATTGTCTTCTCTCTTTAAGTTGAAGGTACCTGACAGTACCCACTGAGTATGTCCAGATTGTGTTGCCGATAGAATGAAGAGAGGAAGTATTGCGAATTAAATGTCTTTAGTCATCCAGGATTAAGGAAGATTCAGGCCAAGAAATAGAAGCATTTTATTGTTTTGGATTGTGCTAAGACGCCGTTGAATTTTTCTGTACCTTCATTATGTACCAAGAAAGGCATAGGTAGAAATAAATTCATAGCCTTTGATGTCAATTCCCACATTTCAATAACCTTTAGACGGGTTATAATATATTGTGTACGTCGCCGAACTAAAAACAAAAGTGGGAACCAATATTTTCTAATTGTAATGGATGTGTCTACCAGGCTTCCAGAGACAATTCCACGATGGAATGTCAGGGCATAAAGATTGTGGCGGAGCTGCTTGCTTTACATAGGAAGATTCAGTCAGACTAAAGGTTCAATTTTACTGCCGAATTCTTCAAGGAGGTGATGGACAGTTCAGGCATCAGTCACTTTACGTCCAGTGTGCACCGTCCTGAATCTCAGGGAGTATTGTAAAGATGGCAGCAGGCCCTAAAGCTCACTTGAGCACTTACAGCCAGGATTACCAAATGATCCTATTTATATTATTTACTATTAGGGATGCTTCACATGAAGGGACTCCGTTTACACCACTCGAATTGGCATTCAGACAGAAGTAAGAGGGCATTTAAAATTAATTATGGAAAAGTTGGCAGTCCGAGGTCAGATAGCTTGAGGTTGGATTAAATTTCTGAGGTGAGAGAAAGATTCAAAACAGTCGATGAATTAGCTAGACAACATTGGACGGTGGCACAGCAACGAATGAAGCACGAAGCAGATAACAAATCTAAAATCCGTATGTTTGACGTTAAAGATAAATAATTTGTGCTGTTAGCCGTGGTAGGAGATTCTTTCAGAGCAAGATTTAATTATCCCTATCAGATTGAGAAGAATTTAACTCAGATCAATTATCTGGTAAAGATACCAAATAGAAAAATAGACTTTCAAGGATATTGTTTGAGCATGGTGGAATTGTACTATGGTATCAAGGAAGCAGGTATTGTTTCCTGCACTCAATGTGAGTAATCCATTAGTGATGATTTGGATTTTGATGTGCCACCGAAAAAGATTGAAGGATGAAGAAGTCCTGAGGGAATTTGATAGGGTAGAGCTCTATCTGTCCCAGGAGAAGGGAACTATATTGAATGATTTTTGTTACCGTGCTATGGGCACCTATGCAGAAATGGAAGAGGGAGGACTATGGCCATAGTCGATGAGGCTGACAAAGGGAAAAAACAACAACCGTACAGGTTCAATCTTTTGAAATAAACGCAGCTTCAGAAGGAAGTGGAAATTCATTGAGATGAATTAAAGCAAATGTAGTTTGCCAAACCTGTTTACGAAATTTGAAGTTATTGAACTATTCTGCTAAGACTATCTGTAGATCAACGCTATGACTAAATCTGACTCACAATCAATTCCCAAACTGAAGATTTGTGTGGAGAAATCTGGACATGACATCACAAAGTTAGACTTCTTTTGTGATTAGGGTCAAAGTCAGAGAGAACAAAAGATGTTTCTGCTTTTGTGATCCCAAACGGGCTATGTTAATTTAAAGTTTTGAAATTAAAACTGCAACAGCTACTTTTCAAAGTCTTGTGAACAGACCTGTTGTAGAGTTGACCAATTGTGCTGACTTAGTGATATTTAGCCATTCGTTGAAATATCACATTGAAAATTTGGTAGAGTTCTTTGAAAGACTATGGCAGGGACGTTGATCATAAACTTGCAAAACGAGGAATTGTGAAGGTGGAAATGGCATTCTTCGGGCACAGCAACGGAAGTGGGTGATAACACTGAGGAACATGAAGGTGAAGTCCATCGAGGAATTCCCAAAACCATCCTCAAAGAAGGAACTACTACGAGTTTTACAATTGAGCGGATTCTACAGGAAAATTGTTCCAAACATTACTAAACTTTTAGTTCGTAGTTAGGGGGACAACCTCCACTTCATAATAACGTGGATTTCACTCCTGCATACATTACATCAACTGTGACATAGCTACCGTTGAATACAGCTGCAGCATCACTTTCGCGCTCTTATTAACAAAGGCAAGTATACCATTTGCCTTCTTAACGAGGTCACCCACCTGTTCTGATCACAGACTTCTTATGCAGCACCATTCAAAGCAACGACGTTGACAATCTGGTAGCATAAGGGCTGTCTCACGTTGAAACACTACTCTCTACAATTTCCCCACCACGCCATTATCTAAAACTTCCGTTGTTCTCTTGAATTGTTTCCTGTATTCTGATTTGGTCTATCTTTGCTTGCAGTTGGGTTGCTAGTTCATCATCATGCTTTGGTATACATGGTGAACTGTAAACTTATGCTGGGCCAGATAGCCTTATATTTATCTGTACAGTAACTGCAGAAGACAAGTTGGATTGATTAATGTGCTAATCCATGTTTGTACTGGTCCAGGTTCTAATTAGCAAAATAGAAGGACTATACGAAATCCTCAGAGAAAGTTGACAATACTTGTTTAATTGACTGCCAAGACTTTATACGTAATATTAAGTAGTTATTTATTTTGCATTTGAAGAAGATAATCTCATTTCAGACACCAAGAATGCAAGCCCTCTTAGAACCACTGTCTCACACACACACGGTGCACATGCACACATGTTTTCACACATACTCTCACACAAACTTTTTCAAACATTCTCATTATATCAAATACACTAACTCAAAGTCACACACGCAGTCTCTCTCGTTCTGTCTCACTGTCACACACAAATGTCGTCACATGCGTGCACTATCAGATATGCAGAAAGACCCGCTCACTCTCTCCCACATACAGTCACTGACGCACATGAGCAATTCCTGCCTCGCATACATGCGCTGGTCTTTATCCAGGAGTTCGTGTTTTCATTTTAATACTTATATTTTGACGGTTCATGAAGACGTCGGTGCAGCTATAGGTCTTTAAATAATTCTTTGCGGTTACAGGCATCTGGTCTGCTCTCTGTGTCGAACGAAATCTAATTGATCAGTGAATTGAGACAATTTGTGCACTCAATGTGCAATTCAATGACAATTTTCTGGAATAACGGGACTTTCATTTTCAAAGTTTCTCCCTCTGAGGGGTAACGCTACAATACTTTGCTGAGGATTGTGGACTATCGTGGCTGTTCGGGCCATGTGTCCTGTCAGCAGAGTCTTCAAATCTCTACCCTCAATCCTTCATTTCTGGTCTTATTAGTTGAATGGACTTCCGCACAAATTGACAAAATATTTAATTTGTATGTTGATTGCCAGAATTGTGAGGGCCTTGTGGGAAATCATTGCAATTTGAGAAAAAAATGGTATGTCTACGTCATTTGAAATCCAATGAATGCAAATATAACCTGATGCAAAGTAGGTTAATAGGTGAAGCACATAAAGTATATCCTTCACTCTCAGAAGAGTTTTTCGCTGCTGAAAACAGTGCAAAATATAATTACTTGTCAGTGAGTGCCTCAATGCATAGAGGAAAATGAGAGAACCAGGGCAAACCTATATCAATTTTAGACAGGTTAAGTAAACTAATTATGACAGGTGAATATTCGAAGCCAATGCAACACCAGACACTCTTCGACCTCTGAGAGAGGTTTACACCCTTGATGAAAGTCAAATCTCACCACCTGGAAAAGTATTCAAAGCTGATGCATTTGTAACTGCTTAGCCGGAGAGTAACCCCCTGCTGGTTATGAGTTATTCTCTGAAACTAAATGCTTTAGTTTTATGTCCAGCTCATAAATTGGAAACGAAGCTGGGTACATACAGTGAATGATTGGCAGTTGGCTGAACTGCAATACGAACAAAGGAATATTGTAGTTGGAAACCGGAGTAGGGAATTCATTCCTCTGCCACTCCTCTGCTCGCTCTGCCATTTAATATTTTCAAGGCTGATCTTATCCTGACCTCACCTCCACTATCCTACCAAATGCCTATAGCCCTTTATGATACATTTAATCAGAAACACATCTATTTCTTTCTTGAATCTGTTGATTGATTCTGTCTCCACTTAACTCTGGGGCAGTAAGTTCCATATTAACAAACCCCTGAAAAATTAGTTTCTCCACATCTCAGTGTTGAAGGTGCCTCCTCTAAATCTATCACTATGACCTCATTTTCGAGACTCTATCACAATGGGGAAAATCTGATCAACATATCCAGCTTATAAATGCCCTTTAGTATTTTAAATACCCCAATCAAATCGGCTCAATTTATTCTGAACTGGATGGAGTACAAGCCCGAGCTATTTAAACCCTCATCGTTTCACAGCCCTTCCATCCCTGGGAAATAACCGGATGAACCTCCTCTGACCGGCATCCAATACCACCACATCCTTCCTCAAGCGAGGAAACTCATTTCTGAGTTGATCATTAGTAATGATATCCGAAGGTCCAATATTTGCTTCCACTATTCACTTCCTGTTTATACGCTTATAGAGGCTTTTGGTATCAGTGCTTATGTTTTCTGTTAACTTAGCTTCTCTTAGCTCGATTGATTCTGCTCTGAGTGAATCTTTGCTGACGTTTAGAATACTCCCACTGCTCCAGAGCTTCACTAACCTTCACCAATGAAATGTTTAGTGTTTATGCTCTCATTGACTTCCTGGATGATTTTGAACTATTTTACAATTCATATACTTCAATTGAGATATATTTAGCACCTCCCTCAGCATTTGCCACTGTTCTTCAGCTCTTCCAGAGCTTCATTTTTTCCCCAAGCTACTCCGACCAACTCCTGCCTTAGGCCTGCATAACTGCTTTTTCCCAACACTAAAAGTCTCATATAGGACTCTGTCTTCACTCGAGTATGACGAGGTCACTCCCTCCAAGTGGATTGTAAACGACAAGTTCATTTACCAATGTTTCATCGTTTCACAATATCAAATCAAAAAGTGCCAATTCTCTAGTTGGCTCCGTGACATGTTGCTTTAAGAAATAGCACCTTACACTCTGAACAGGCCTTCGAGGCTCCCCTAACCACGTTAATTAATCCTATCAATACCTATGTTTAAGTCGCTCATAACGGCCATTGCGCCTTTCTCAAAAGCCCTCCTTTTTTTCCTGGTTTATGTCATGCCTTACTTCATACGTACTCTTCAGGATTATGTAAATTATTCCTATCAATGTGAAGGAGTACCTTGCTTTTTTATTTCCATACAGACAGATCAACCATTTTTGTCCCTCATGTCAATATCAAATCTCAATACAAACTTGATCATATCCTTCATCAATATAGCAACTCCCCCTTGTTTCTTCTTGTCTATCCTTGCAGAATGTTGAATATCCTTGGATATTTAACTACCAGTCCTGATCATCCTGTCACCATTTTTCAATAATCCCAACGAGGTCGTACCTAGTTGTCTCTATTCGTCTCGTCAGCACAAATGTCTCCTTCTGTGCTGCATAAACAAAGCCCTGGGTAGTTGCCGCTTGGAGTACTGTGATTAGATGTGGTCAGTCCACCTTGGGAAGGACATATCGAACTTGCAGGGAGTACAATATACACGTATCAGTCAAAACTAGCCATCTAACTGTTTAAATCCCGTGTGCTCATCCATTGGCCCACAGTCTTGGCATTGTAAGTGCACATCTGAATACTTCCTCAATGCTGTGTCGTTCAGGCATCTAAGAAGGAGTATAGCATAGACTTATGACGATGTTTCTTAAACTTCATGGATCAAGCTATTTCAGGAAAGCATATCGAAATTTTGTCCTTTCCCTGCGAATTTGAAAAGTTATGTTGTGATAGATGTGCTGTAAAGTTTCAAGATATAATACGGAAAAGACTGGGAATTTAGAGATAGAACATCTCCATATGTTGGTGATTCTCGAACTCGGGAGCATGGTCTGAGATTTCGCACCAGACAATTCTGGGGAGACATTAGAAAATGCATTTACAAACAAAAGGTGTTCACAACTCAATTCCACAAATGGAAGGGAATAGAATATAGAACATAGAAAAATACAGTGTAGAACAGGAATTTTGGCCCTGTATGTTGCGTCAACCTGTGAGCAAATCTAAGCCAATCCCCCTACACTATCCCATTATCATCAACATTCGTATTCAAGGACTGTTCAAATGCACCTAATGTCACTGAGTTAGCTGCATTGGTAGGCCGGGAATTCCATGCCCTTATCACATTCTGAGTCAATACCTGCCTCTGCGTCTGTCTTAAATATATCCCCCTTCAATTTGCAGCTATGGCCCCTCGAACAAGCTGACACCATCATCCGAAGAAAAAGACTGTCACTGTCCATCCTGTCTCATCCTCTGAGCATCTTGTATGTCTCTTTTAAATCCAATCTAAGCCTTCTTCTCTCCAAAGAGAACAGAACCAATTTCCTCAGCCTTCTCTCATAAAACCTTCCCTCCAGCCCAAGCAACATCCTGGCAAATCTCCTCTGCACCTTTTTCAATGCCTCCACGTCCTTTCTGGAATGGGACGACCAGAACTGTACACAATGTTACAAGTGAGGCCACAATAGCATTTTGTACAGTTGCAGCATTACATCATGGCTCTGGAAGTCAATCCCTCTAACAATCTAACACACCGTATGCCTCTTAACAGCGCTATCAACCTGGGTGGCAATTTTCAGAGATCTATGTATTTGGGCACCAAGATCCTTCTGCACAGCCACACTACCACGAATATTTCCATTGACCCAGTATTCTGCCTTCCTGTTATTCTTCCCAAAGTGAATTCCCAAAGTGAGTCATTTATCTGCATTGAATTTCATATCTACATTGAAATCCATGGCGTTGGAGATTACGGAACTTGATTTTGATTCCTGAAGACGTGAGTCTCCAAGAGGAGGGCTTTGCAGATGTACCAGCACTATGGACTATAGAATGTTGGATAAGTTGTAAATATTATATCTGAGAGAAGGATTCAAATGTTGTTCAAAGTTTAAAGGGGTCTCAGCCAAAGACACTTGCCATTGGCATATGGAGTTAGAACAAAATGCTGAAGAAACACTTTAGGTATGTCAACACCTCTAGAGAGACAACAGAGTTAACTTTTTGAGTGCAGTGATGCTTCTTCAGAACTGGAAGCAGCTTGGAAAATGAGGAATTTCTGCTGCTGATGCGTCGTTGGATGCGGGTCTGGTGGGTGGGAAAAGGAACAATAAGATAAGTAGTGAGGGAGCCGAGAGAGAGAGAGAGAGAGAGCGAAATCAAACGACAGGTCGGCCAAGGCAATTTTGATGGTAAGCCAGGCAAGAAGACAAGCTGTACTGGTTACAATAAGCTCTCTGAGTTGGTAACAATGAGTTGGTACCAATGAATGTAACCCATTTCATGATAGTGTGCGTAGTGTTGTTCTACCAAGGAATGGAGAATTAACACTTTGATATTATTGAACTCGATTTTGAATCCTGAAGTCTTTAGGGTCTCCAAGTGGACGGTTGTTTGCAGCTGTACCAGCACTATGGACGATTAAGAAAATTAGCTTTGACAGAAATAGGTTTTATAGAGCGGTTCTCTGATTGTTTCCTGGTTGGTTGACATCTTGTTGGTGTGAAAACTTTGAGGAGAAAGTGAGGTCTGCAGATGCAGGAGATCAGAGATGGAAATGTGTTGCTGGAGGACCAGTTGCAAAAACCCACGTCCCAGATGGCCTCCTTCTTCAAGGACCGCAATTTCCCCCCCGACGTGGTCGACGATGCCCTCCACCGCATCTCTTCCATTTCCCGATCCTCCGCCCTTGAACCCCGCCCCTCCAACCGCCACCAGGACAGAACCCCACTGGTCCTCACCTACCACCCCACCAACCTCCATGGACAGCGCATCATCCGCCGCCATTTCCGCCACCTCCAAACGGACCCCACCACCAAGGATATATTTCCCTCCCCTCCCCTATCAGCATTCCGCAAAGACCACTCCCTCCGTGACTCCCTCGTCAGATCCACACCCCCCACCAACCCAACCTCCACTCCCGGCACCTTCCCCTGCAGAGGTGCAAGACTTGCGCCCACACCTCGCCCCTCACCTCCCTCCAAGGCCCCAAAGGAAACTTCCATATCCGCCACAGATTCACCTGTACCTCCACACATATCATCTATTGCATCCTTTGCACCCGATGTGGCCTCCTCTATATTGGGGATACGGGCCGCCTACTTGCGGAGCGTTTCAGGGAACACCTCTGGGACACCCGGACCAACCAACCCAACCACCCTGTAGCTCAACATTTCAATTCCCCCTCCCACTCCACCAAGGATATGCAGGTCTTTGGACTCCTCCATCGTCAGACCACAGCGAAACGACGGTTGGAGGAAGAACGCCTCATCTTCCGGCTAGGAACCCTCCAACCACAAGGGATGAACTCGGATTTCACCAGTTTCCTCATTTCCCCTCCCCCCAGCCTGTCTCAGTCAAATCCATCAAATTCAGCACCGCCTTCCTAACCTGCAATCTTCTTCCCGACCTCTCCGCCCCCACCCCAGTCTGACCTATCACCCTCACCTTGACCTCTTTCCACCTATCACATTTCCGACGCCCTCCCCCAAGTCCCTCCTCCCTATCTTTTATCTTAGCCTGCTGGACCAACTTTCCTCATTCCTGAAGAAGGGCTAATGCCTGAAACGTCGATTCTCCTGTTCCCTCGATGCTGCCTGACCTGCTGCGCTTTTCCAGCAACACATTTCCATCTTGTTGGTGTGCACGGTGTAGGAAAAGCCTCTTGAAGCAATGAGGTTGCACTAGTCGAGAGCAAATACTGAAGTATTCCCATCCCATATTACACCAATTTTATCCCTGTCCATTGCCGCCATTACTTCAGCTGAAAACTCAATTAAGTTGTCAGATACGACCTCCTCTGAACGAAGCCATCTCTACTATCTGGTATTAACTTACCATTTTTCCAAGTGGATATTGTTTACCTTGGTATCTCAAGTCACATCTAAATGCTTCTTAAATGTTTAAAGGGTTTCTGCCTCAATTACCCTCACAATCACTGTCATGGTATTACAGAAGTAAGTAGGTCAGACGAGGTCCTTCGACCCAAATCTACTAAACTGACAAGAAATACTTACTAGAAATGTAGCCTTTGGGCTACACAAAACTTCATTCTCAAAACAAAATGTGTAAGTCGACACTTGCCCCACTTTCATGCACTAGGCCGATAATTGTGAACTTTCTGACATTTCAAGTCTTCATCTGAAATACTTTGAAATAATCTGAAATGCATTCTCAACTACCCTGCCGGACAGTGCATTTCTGACCGCCAAATAACCCTATATATTTTGTAACATCTACTGTCATTCAAGTTCACCTGATGCTCCCTGGTGCAATTTATCTCCACCACTTTCCCAGGTAGTGCATTCCAAATTCTGATAACTCATTGTGTAAAAGCGTTTTGCTATTACGAGGGGGCATAGCTTTAAATTAAGGGGTGGTAGGTATAGGATAGATGTTAGGGGTCGGTTCTTTACTCAGCGAGTCCTGAGTTCATGGAATGCCCTGCCAGTAGCAGTGGTGGACTCTCCCTCTTTATGGGCATTTAAGCGGGCATTGGATAGGCATATGGAGGATAGTGGGCGAGTGTAGGCGAGCTGGGCTTGGATCGGCGCAACATCGAGGGCCAAAGGGCCTGTCCTGCGCTGTATTCTTCTATGTTCTATGTTCTATGTTTCTCATCAACTGGCTCTTGCTGACAGACTTCATATTGTTATCAGCAAGTTACTAATTATAATTGGAAAACGATATCATTCTTTACACTGTCAAAATTGATCATAGGTTTAAGCATTCCAAACAGGTCACTTATTAATGTTCTCTGCCTCAAGGAGAAAATGACTATTCACTCTATCCTTTCATTGGATCCAGAATTCCTCCATAATTCTTCTAAAACTCCATTTCACTCTCACCTGGGCATTAAGATGTTCCATACTGAAGCTGCCCACAGCTGAATATAAAACTCCAAATGCGTCTTCCAGATAGTTTTTCTAGGTCTGTCACCGCCTCATTGCTTTTATCTTCCACGCCTCGATGTAAAAACCGTAGTATTCTATTCCTTTCTCAATAACTGTTTCACAGTGCCTCACAGCACCAGGTACCCAGGTTCGATTCCAGCCTTGGGCGACTGTCTGTGTGGAGTTGGCACATTCCCCTCCTGTCAACGTGGGTTTCCTCCACGTACCCCGGTTTCCTCTCACAATCTAAAGATTATGTGAATTAGCCATGCTAAAGGGTTCAGGGATGTTTAGATTAGGTGCATTACTCAGGAGTAAATATAAGATAATGAAGTAATGGGAATGGGTGTGAGGGGATTTGTGTTTCGAGGGTCAGTGCAGACTTGTGGGGCTGAAAACCCTGTTTCCAAATTGTAGCGATTTCATGATATTCTATGATGTTTCAACTTCCCTGGCAACCATCTGAAATGCAAGCACATTAACCCTGAAGTCTCTCTGCTCCTCTACGTCCAGCGAAGTTGTACCATTCAGTCTGTATTGCCTCTCTGTTCTGTCTATCAAAAAGCATCGTCACCTGTACCTATTTATTGCAATTTATCTGCCAGGTGTCTGCCGATTCTGCCAACATACGAATATTCAATCGAAGATGATCAGTGTCATCCTCATTACTGACAAACCACCTTATCATTTGCGAATCCATATTCGAGTATTATCCTCTCTGTTGCGTTTGAGATTCTCTTCCTTTTTCTGACAGCTATTATTATCGTGGCATGCATCACATGTCAATCATTTCCTTCCTTATTTTCTCATCAGTATAGTTAGTCATCCAAATTCCTACCATTTTGGATGCCTCAAATTTATTTCTGATGGGCATGCAGTAAGCATGCACACTATCCAACTATATTTCAACTATATTATCCCATTTTTCATGCATTGTTTCTTATCAACGTGCTCCAATTTAGAATTTAGACCCATAACATCGTTCATTTTCCAGATGCAATATTAATCATTGAGTGGTGTTTATATACTTTGAACTGAATATCGAAAATGATTAAGTTGTTATGCTATTGCCTAACTGCTTCTCCACTCTGATGCTCCGCACTTGGCCTGTCTCAGTTTTGTAGGATCAGATACAGTACTGCCCCGTTCTTTGTAGGACTAGAAATGCTCAGTTCTCGGAAGTTCTCCCGCGCACTTTACAGGATTTCACCCCTTCTGACAGCGCACACTCCTGTAATCTATCAGCCACAAAAACAGCCATCCAATCAGATGGAATGCCGGCTGGCGCCAGTGCATGAACTCGTTGCTCCTCACCCCCGCAGCAAGTTGGTCCACAGCAGAAGACAGTTTATTGATCCTTCACGTCCTCAACATTACTAGCCAAAACACCACCTGCACCAAAACCTAGAGAGACTTCCAGACCGACCACTTGAGAATCCATAATGGTATCTACACTATTTTTGGCCACAAAGTCTACCCATCATTATCCTGACCCAGGAGCTGTTATGTTGTATATGCGGTTCAGTGCCATTTGCATATCATTTCCAGTCTGTCCCTTTACGACGCCACCATATCACAGGAAGCGAAGCCTCACCAATCTTGACCTGGTTCTCTCCATCCTTTCACCCAAATATGCAACCACTCGTTCTAAATAAAAACTCATCAGCTGGCCTCCACCTTGGAGTAGGTAACCAACGACAAGCTGAATGCCAAAACTGTTGGCATCCCCAATGTGACCCTGCAAAACTGGATGATCCAGGATTATCTGCTGTTCGAGAAAGTGGGCGCATGCACCCTCATCGTTTCCGATTGCTGCACTTTCATACCCAACCCCAGTGAGGACATCAGTAACCCAGCCTGGCATATCCAATGCACTACCGCAGTACTGCTCAACCAAAAACCAAAATGGGACCTATGGAACTGGGCAAGAACTGTGGCAGTTTTCCTGATGCACAGCCTTGCTACAGGGATTCATATTGCTCATTACTATCAGCGTCGATATCGCACTTCTTGCATGGCTATTAAAATGTGTTTAAATCGCCAGCGCTTGTGCTTCAAGGTGCTACCCACGTCCCCTTACCATGCATCAATGAAGGCCCACTCGAACAATAACTTTGCAACCGACATGGAATAGGCAGTTTTGGACTCGGACTCCAAATACTACCCAACTGATGCTGGCCCGACCGCGTCAGATAACCCCCTGGTTCTTGCGACACACACCCTTCACCTCAAACCCAGTTAGCAGACAAAAACAAAAAAAGAAGGAATTGTCAGAGAAAAAAAAAACTACTCTGCCTGCCCACTAGTTGTTTGCAGAAGCCATGTCGGTTATTAACTAACCACAACATACGCAAAATGCCTCAACTTGACCACAATCAGCTAAGTAACAAAACAGCTAAACAAGCCATTTTCTAAACAGCTTCCAGATTAAATGAATACACTCCTTAGATGATCTGACAAAAGTATTCCTAGCTCACAATAGCATCATCTCTATCGAAGTAATGCAAGGACATCTCCAGTCTCCTCAAGTACTGAACCACACAAAGCCAACCTAGACTGAGTGACACCTGATTCGACGAAGATTGCACACCACCCTGCATAAGCATTGAAACGAGGATACTGGAGATGAGCACCTGCACCAGACGAGGAACGGACACCCCTGTTACAATTACATTCTTTTTCCATTCAATAAAATTTAATTCATATTGTCTTGGCATTAACAATGCACGACTGGAACACGGATGTAACAGTATGCAAACTATTTATATCTACAACACGGGATAGAGAAACCTGGAATTATCTGTGCAGTGTGTCCATGCTGTACCATTCCTAGCAATTTATCCTGCCCATGATATCGTCAGAAATAAACTAGTATTCGTCTATTTCTCAGATCTGTGTGTGACCTCTATTAGTCATTGACGATTCTCCACCAGTATTGCTTTGCAATACTTAAAATACTCCGTTTACCAGTTTTTCTGTTCAGTGCCAATCAATAGATGAAATTACATATTCGCATTTGTCTGAACTGAATCTCGTCGGGACACTCCCAGTCTACAGTCAGGCAAGCTTAACCTGTTTCCAGGAGGTTTTCTGGTTAGACTCTGTTCAATTAAGCCTTATTGTCCTCAACAACCCCACTGCATTTATTCAGTCACTGTGCTGGTGTCAAAGAACACAGACTCATCAAATTTTCTCTGCATTTGTTTACAACGTGGTTTGACAATAGATTTCATAGCAGACAAGACAATTAATTCCGCACAAAGACAAATACGTTCCTTTGGAACAAACAAGCTCTGAAAATGATTGCTGACAGCCTTTATGATATTGTTGGACATCAGCAGTACATGCAGATTATTGTCTTCTACAAGCTGGAGAATTTATTCACTCTTTCATTTACAGTGGCTATATGTATCAATCAGACAATGCCATTGGTTTTATATGAAGCGATAGAAATGTGCAAAAATCGTTATTATTTCACTTTTTAAATTTGCAGCAGACAATTAAAGCAATGTCCTTGAATGAGTCAGCATTAACAGAAATGATCCGGTTTATTATTCAGCTGGGATTGATGAAGCTCTGTCTTATCAGTTGGCTCGTTACACGACAGGGTACCGCACAAAACTGGCAATTTCGCAGTGATTCCCTCTATCCTTGGCAATTTTGATGTACCCGTCTTCACCCCAGTCTGTTCCCCAGCTGGAAAATAAGAAAATCCGTTGGTGTTGGAATCAAAACGCTAATAAACGAGACATGTTTGGACAAGCATCTGTTTTAACTCTGGTATACAATTGGAATTATTTTAGGGACTGAATTCTGGAATTACTGAGCTATATAATGAGTTGTAAAGAATAAGTTGCATCAGGCTGGAAAGAGTCAATTGTTTTCTTTTACATCAATTGCTGATCTGTACAGTCCGTATGGACTCACTACACAATTTAAAATGGCATGAGGTGAGATCCTTATCAGGGATAGGTCTGCAGCTGGAGTAGATATGAAGGGGAAAGTGAATAGGGACGAGTGAGAGCAGTATATATGGCCTCCTGGAGATTTCCTTCTTGCCGTATGGAGGAGGAGATTTTCTCAGAGTTTTTTTTTGCCATCATCGTTCTGAGATTGCCTGCTACAGGATATAGTCTGTGCAGAGCATGAGTTGATTTGGGCACAGATTACCCAGTGTCTCCTGAACTGCAACGATACCTCGGCCTTAAAATTTGTTCCATATCCGGTTAACCTGCCCAAATCACATTTCCAGCTTTACCAAACTATTCCAGCACCCATTACACTGTAATACTATCTACCTTATTAAACAACAATGTCTATGCTTTTATAAGCCACCCACATACTTTTTCCTCTGGGAAATCATGTAGAAATGTGTGTATGTGTCAGTGTGTGTGTGTCTGTGTCTGTGTGTGTGTGTCACTGTGTGTGTATATTCACCCGAACCATAGGACTTATTTAATCAAACATTTTGTATCCAATCTCGCCCTGAAGATGTGACTGCTTCTTCCAAGCCTGACTGCCGTGATTGTAATAACGACAGCCAGCGACGCCTCATGGAATAAATCACTGAAAGGAGTCAGACGGTAGTAGTTGATGGAAAATATTCATTCTCGAGTTCAGTTACTAATGAAGTCCTACAAGGATCAGTTTTGGATCCACTTTTTTTAGTCGATGTTTATATAAATGAACTGAATGAGAGCACAGAAGGATGGTGGATTAATATGCGGATGACATTAAGTACATTAGAGTTGTGGATAGTTACTAAGGATGTATGGATTGCAGAGATAAGTAGATAAGCTGAAGAGCTATGACGAAAGGTGGCGAATGCAGTTTAACGCGGAAAAGTGTGAGGTGATTCGGTTTGGAAGGAATCCAATGTAATGGGCGAATAGTCAGATTCGTGCTTGTGCAGATGAGCACAGAGATCTCGGTGTCGAGGTACATCGATGTTTGAATGTTGCCTCCCAGGTTGATAGGGTTATTGAGATGGCATATAGTGTGTTAGCTTTGATTGATAGGGGGATTCAGTTTCGGAAATAGGAGATCATGCTTCAAGCCGGACTAAACTCTGTTGCAACCACACACTGGGTAATGTGCACAGTTCTGGTCACCATATTACAGGAAGAATGTGCATGCTTTGGAACGGGTTCAGATGAGATTTACTGGGAAATCGCCAGGTTTGGAGGGAGATATTAAAAGGAAAAGCTGAGGGAGTTAAGGCTGTTTTCGTTAGGAAAAAGTTTGAGAGGTGAATTAATTGAGACACAAAAATTAATTAAAATATTTGATAGATTGGATAGTGAGTGGCTTTTTTCCTTGAATGGCGATAGCTGGCAGGAGGGCTTTAAAATCAACAGTGATAGATATTGGACAAATGTCAGTGGTAGTTTCTTTCCTCAGATTGTTGTAGGGGCTCGGAACTCTGCCTGCAACTGTAGAGGTATTGCCACATTTCAGAGTATTTAAATGGTCATTGGTCAGGCATATGGACGAGAATGGAATAGTGTTTGTTACATGGGCTTCAGATTGGTTCCACAGGTCTGCACAACATCGAGTGTTAAAAGGCATGTACTGGGCTGTAAAGTTCTATGTTCTACGTTCCAAAATTGGGGCTGTTAATCTGATCCCATCAGTGCTCTAGTGACAAGTGATTCGAGCTTTGTCATTGTTTCCCTGTGAACAGGTTGTACTGTTGGGTTTGGGATCTGACTTTTCCGCCCATTTCCCCAGTAAATTGTCTTTTGTTGTGTATAGCTGTTAATTTTAACCATATGTTGTAATTTGTACTGGTAAGTTTTAAAAATGGTTGTGATTCAGGGATAATGACACTCTGATGCCTGCCTCTGTATGAAGCAATCCTTCAGTCAAGAACCGTACACTTGTAAGTGCAGCGTTACTTGGTGATGGGATACCTGCCTCAGACGTGTTTTTAGATATCATCTCAGACAGCACAACCATTAAGCATTCACTTCCAGATAAACACAGTGTTATGTGCTCGCTGAACAGATACACAGTTTGCAGCACAGAGACAGGAAATTCATTCCATGTCACTGTCCCTTCTCCATCTATGATCAGGTGTTTATTATTTCATACAGTACGGACCTGTTTTTAACCAGCCAATAGTTCATTCCATCCTCAATTCCAAAACCAACCACCAGCACTTCATCGGTTACATATCCATTGCAATTTTCATCATAGTAAACTCCTGTAAGGAGACACATATTAAATGGTTTATCTGTGAAATATTCAATTCGTGTTAATTTAGCTTTGATTAATGAACACTGACATGTCTGTTTTTACTAACTGTCTTCAAATTGATCGTCCTCACTCCGCACCATTACATCTGTTGACTTTAATCAATGTTTCCCAATGACATTGCCTCTGCCATTCTCACTTCCTCTCGGCACATCCTTCAGAGTCATAGAGTTTTATAGCGTAGAAACGCTTCGATCCTTCGATCGAAATCGTCCATGCTGAGCACATAACCTCAAACAATCTAGTCCTATTTTCCAGCACTTGGCCAATATCCCTGTAAACCATTCCTGTTCATGTACCCATCCAGATGTCTTTTCTAATGTTGTATTTGTATCACTCTCCACCACTTCCTCTGGTATTCATTCCAGACACGTACCATGCTCTGTGTGCAAACATTGCTCCTCAGATAACTTTTAAATCTTTCCTTTCTCACCTTAAACATATGGTCTCTCGTTTTGGACTCTCCTTCTCTTTATTCGTCCCATACCCATTATTGTTTATGAATCTCCACAAGCTCACCCTTCAGTCTCTGTCTTACCAGCGAACAAGGCTGCAGCCTTCTCAGCCTCGGGCAAAAGTGAGGACTGCAGATGCTGGAGGTCAGAGTCCAGATTAGACTTATGCTGGAAATACCAATGTCCTGTGCAGCTGGAACATGACATCCCAAAGCATATACGCAATGCACTGACGAATGCTGCTTTCACTACCCTGTCTCCGTGTGACTCCAAAATCATGTAACTATGCACGCGGGCCCCGAGGTCTTTTTTTTTTTAAAATAACACTCCCTCAGTCCCTGAAACTTACTGCATACATTTCTTTGCTTTCTTTAATTGTCTCCATTCCATTCCTGCTGGCACTGGACCACCATCCCTTTTCTTAATTAATTTCCTTGTTCCACCCAATCACAGACTCTCAGTTTTTCAATTGAAGGTCCGACCTTGATTAAAATCTTCCATTTTTTTATAATTTTTGCTGTGGTTTTTATATCGATGATTGATATAGTATCTTGCTGAGATTACTTTCGATGTAGAAATAATTTACCAGACATTTGCAGAACACACTGACCATGGTATCTGACCGTGTGAAACATCGGTTTGCTGCCATGTGTGTTAACACATTCTGTTAACTTACAAAATCCTACACCTGGAGTAATGAAGGAGCTCCACTCTGCAATCAGTATTTTCCAGTTTGTCTCCAATTGTGGGTTGTACAGTAGAAGTGCTTTGTGATTTGAAATGTTGATGAAGTCAATAGGGAATAGTCCTGCACATGGAGACGACCTGTGTCATAATTACAAGGAAGCTATGCAGGCGTCCACCTCCCTGTTCAGACCACCGTCTTTGCAAGTCATCTCGCGTTGCCACACGAGAGGACATCAAGAACAGAATAGAAACAGCTGCTGAGAGAGGAGGTGGAGCAGAGAGTGAAGGACTCTCAGCAGGACGCAAAGAGATTTCAAGTCGAAGGTCTCGCCCTTCCTCTTAATCCAGATACAGTGAGTGTAGCGTCTTCAGTTTACAATTAATAAAACGCTGACTTGTGCAGACAGTCAGCAACACATCAGGACAGTTACACCTCACTATCAGTTCTCTTAGCTATAGCACAACGTTTTGAGCTATTTGCATTACTCTGAATGGGAGCAGGTCCATTTCTCATTACCATTCATGAGGTCAACTTGTAGCATGGTCTAGCTTAAACTCGATGATATCTGACAGAACTGGACGGCATGTAACAGGGGGGAGTGTAGGCAGGAACAAGGCTAAGGTTCATGGTCCATGGTGAACCTTGCATTAATATTAATACCAAAATAGTGACAGTAAATGTGTCTGTAGATGTATGATTTCTAATACCTTTTCTTGAACAGTCGATAATCTGATTCAAAGACATCATCCAGTGCTCTGCGACTTACCTCCTTTATAATGTTGAAAGGATTTCAGACTTGCATTAATCACAACAGACATCGGTCCTATCTCTCTCACTGCTTGTTCCAATGCTGCCTCGCCTCTCCAAACCCATTTGCGGTCAGTGATTTTAGCAGCAATTTTATATGGCTGAAATTTGCAGTAGCGTCCATGCTATAATTTAAATAAGATGTTCAAAATGAATACTCATTAATATCATAACAAAACTATTTTTTCTTTGCTTGACACTTTACTGCATTCCGACTTTGGCTGCCAATTTATTTTCCCAAACCTGTGCGATATTTGTTCACTATTTGTTTAGAAAAAGGCACATTTTGCGCGACTTTGCACGAAACAAACCGTTTGTTCCAACTCGTCCACACCAGTCACATATCCTGACGTATTGTCGTCCCATTTTCGACCACTTGGCCCTGAACATTTCCAATCCATATACCCATCGCCGTACCTTTATAATTTTGTAATTATACCAGCCTCCACCACTTCTTCAGGCAGGCCATTCCATACATCCGTGATCCTCGGTGTGAGACAGTTACAACTCAGATCATTTTTAGGGTTTTCTTGAGTCAAACTTAATATTTATTGCTCAATGTATTCGAAACATTCTACAGTGAGACCAAGCAATGATATTACAAATGACTTGAAACGTGAGAAAATAAAAAAAAAGTACTTTGTCTTGACAACTCAATATCCCAATCAAGCTCACCATCTAGTTAGCTCATACCGAAACTACATTAGAAAGTGTTGAGCCTCTTCACAGTTTTCAGTCGATTCATCTGAAACTTGTGATCATACAGTAGTGAATTAAATTCTTCACATGCAGATAAACGTTTCCCAAACCGTCAATAATTAGACCATTAGAGTCATTGGATTACAACTAATTCGTATTAGTCTCAGTATCTATTCAAATATTTCCCCATTCATCTTCAGGCTCTGCTCTCTAGGTTTGGACTCTGATCCCATGGCTAAAACATTTTGCTCTTCACCCGCTTCATGTATGTCATGATTTTATAAACCTTGATAATGTCACCCCTCAGCATCTGTTCCTCCGCTTGGAGAAAAGCCCCAGACTATTCAGTCTCTCCCGATAACTGAAACCCAATCCCAGCAACATCCTTGTCAATATTTTCTGCATCCTGTGAAAGTTAACAACATCCTCCCTTTAACAGAACAACCAAACGTGTGTGCAGTTTTACAAAAGTGGCCTCACCAATGTCCTGTACAGCTGCAATATGACGTCCCAATACCTGTACCAATGTTTTGAACAATAAAGGTAACTGTGCCAAATTCCTCCTTCACCATCCTATCTGTCCTCGGCTCGACTTCCAAGGAACTATACACCTGCACCCCTCGGCCTTTCTGTAAATTCTTGCATGTTGGAAATGATGGAGTATATTGATTGTCTAAAGTATGGCCTCGATACCCGTGTTTAAACGAAAATTGGAAAATTATAAATGTGGTGACTTTGCTACTCTCTGATGGTCAATAATTTTCAATTACTTCTCACCAATGTTGCAGTTACTTCAGTTTCAGGACACAGGGCAGAACATGACGCTAACTCTGGGGTGAGATTGATACTGGGAGTGATATCGAAATGGGTGGGTGTGTGTAGCAGGAGGAAGTGCCACAAACACCGAGATTTAATTCCAAAATGGATTAAAATGTCGTTGTGGCAGACTGTGTCAGCGTTCATTCAAACTTGGCTTGGAGAAGGTGTGATGAGCTGCCTTCCAGAACATTTGCAGAAATTTTGATCGGTACTCTTCTGTCGAGAGGGAGTTCAAGGCTTTTGACCCAAAGTCGGTGATGGAATGACACTAAATTTCTGAGCAGGAATGGTGAGTGATTTGAGGTGATGTTGCAGGGAGTGGTGTTAACTGTATCTACTACGGTCCTTGGCAGAAGTGGTCTTCGGTTTGGAAGGTTCTGTCTACAGTCCATCGGTCAACTTCACAGCTGTAGCTCGTGGATTGTATATACTGCTCTCACTTTGTGATGATATTGGAGGGAATAAATATTTGTGGATTTGATGCCAGACAAATGCAGTGAATGTCCTGGATGGTGTCAAATCTGCTCAGTGTCAAACATAGAACATTGAACAGTGCAGCACAGTGCAGGCCCTTCGGAACCCAATGTTGTGCCAAACATTTATATTAATCTAAGATCAACCTCAATGCACACCTCTCAAATTGCTGCCGTGCATGTGCTTGACCAGCAGCCGCTTAAATCTTCTTAATGTCTCTAACTTTACGACCAAAGCTAGCAGTGCAGTCCACGCATCAAACACTCTTTGCGGAAATAACCAACCTTTGATATCTTCCCTTTACTTCCTCCAGTGACCATAAACAAATGACCTCTCCTGGCAGCCTTTTTCCTGGGTAAACGTCTCTGGTTACCTTCCACTTCTTTATCCAACCCAATTATAAAAAAACAACAATCCTTAATCAAAAATATTTCTCCAAACAATCCAAATTCATATATCTGCGAACATTTTTCAGTACCTTGCTGACCACAGACGTAAACCTACCTAGACAATAATTTCCAGGTTTTTTCCCTATTTACTTCCCTGAAGAGAAGTACAATATATGCCTCCCTCCAAACATGAAGAACTACCATGGAGAGGTTGGATTCAAAGATCATTGCCAGAGGTGCAGCAATCTCATTCCGCACTTCTCGTAGGAAATGTGGATATATCTGATCCGGCCCTCGAGATTGAGTCATACTCATGCTTTCCAGAATTTCCACCATATCCACATTCTTAATATGAATCCGCTCAAGCTTATTAAGCTCTTCCCCAGTATTCTCTCTAACATCAAGCTCCCTCTCTCTCATGAATACAATAGCAAAAAACTCATTTTGCTCCTTCTCTATCTCGCCACGCTCAGTGCTTAAGTTTATCCACTGGCTTGGATCCAGCTTACGCTCTCTCAGATCATTCTCTTTTTCCTAATGTACGCGAGCAAAACATTTGGATTTTTCCAAATCCTTTCGCCAAGGCTTTTTCATGCCCCAACCAGCTTTCCTCAATCCATTTTTGAGTTCTTTCCTTTCGACCCTGGAATCTTCAAAATTTGCGCCAGATCCCGCTCTTCTGCTCTTATCATCCAGGGCTCCTTTCCTTTCCAATTCCACACCGGTCTCATTGGGACAAAGTTATTCAACACAGCAAAAAGATGCTCCACATTTCTGTTGTGCATTTCCGTAAAGCAATTATTCTTAATTTACACTCCACAGGTCCTGTCTAAGAGCAGTAAAACATCCCGTCCCCAGAAAAATATCCCTCTCATCCAGTCAGTTCCTATTCCTCTCCATGACGACCGCAAATTTGAGGCATTTATGCTCTCTGTCACCAAAATGCTCGCCACCGAGATATCTGACACCTGGCCTGGCGAATTGCCTCGCACCAAATCCAATATGGCCTCCCCAGTCGGCATATCTACTTATTGCGTCAGGAATACTTCCTGGAAACACCTAACAAAATCATTTCCATCCAGATAATCTGCACCACGGATGTTCCAATTAATATTGGGGAATTTCAAACCACCCTCATCAGCAATTTTGTTATATCTGCACTTTTCCAAGATCTACTGCCCAATCTGTCCAATGTCTTTTACAGAGAACCAATAAAATAACTGTTTCTTTCTTTGTTGTCGGAGCTGCAGTCATCCAGGGAAGTGCAAGTATTTCACCATATCCTTGGCTTTTGTTTAGTTGATGGAAAGGCTTCAGAGATGTTGATAGTGTGCGATTCAGTAATGATTAAATTCTCTCCCATGTTGGATTATGTCATTGTCTGGCACTTGTCTGGTGAGAATGTTATTTGTCATTTATCTTCGCAAGTGGAGATATTGTCCACACTTTGCCGCATTGGACACAGGTTTCATCAAAATGTGATGAATTCAAATGGTGCTGAAAATCGTGGAGATCTTCCCTCTGCGTACCTTTTGGATAGAAGGCCAGTGACGAATCAGCTGAAGATGGCTGTACCAAGAAGGCGACACTGAGGAACTCCGATCGACATGTCCTGAGCAGAAAGATATCAAATAACTGCAAACACCTTCCAGTGTGTTCGATATAATTACAACTAAAGGAACCTTTTCTTCCAATTCCCATTCACTCCAGATTTTCTTGATGGAAAGGGGTGTCATTCACACTGTAACTCTTGAGATCATTTCGTTTCCCCAACTGTGGACTGTAAATTAGGGACTAAAGGTTTAATGAATCACAAGCCGAGTATTCGTGCTGGACTCCAAACTGAGGCTGCCAAATTGGCAATTTATAATACTGAGCAGTTCTGATCCCAATGCCAATATAATTCATTCAGGGGTGAGTAAGGTGCTCAACATGAGAGGAGAGGACAACGATATGCAAATGTGTTCAGCATTGTTTGTAGTTTTACGGCTCGGGAAATATCAAGTACCAGTTGAGGAAGAATACACCTGCTGATATGTGACCTTACTGCACCACACCCCACCCGAGCCAAACACACCCCTACACAAAGCTGTGTTGTGATCGTCACCTCCCCTCCTCACTCAATCACTTACTGTTGGTCTGTTACCCAAGCTCAACACCAGCCCTCAGATTGTTGTTATACTGAATGTTACTGCATTCCTGTTGAGCAGGGCCACTGGCCTCTGGCTGGTAATGACCACTCCTTGGGGCTATCATTTGTGCAGAGCCCTTCTCTTGTCCAGCTTCGTGCCCGAGTGACAATACGGACACTGGGGCTTCATGAAAAGAGGAGACTCTGTTCATGTTGACTCGCCAGCCAGTGAGTGAGAGGCCATCACCTCCATAAAACATAGCCAGAGAATAGGTTTAGTTTAGAGTGATGCCCAGTCACCAGATCACGTACGCCTGTCACATGAAGAGAGTGTTTCTTTCATTCAGTTGTCTATTTGGCCAATGAAACGCTGGATTTTGGAGACCAGAGTGGATGGGCAGACAATGAACTTAAACTCTGCGTGGCCTCAGATTACCACAGGAACAAGTAAATAATGTTGACACAAACCCAAAACAAAAGCAACAGCTGTCCTGGATAATAACGCACAAGTCATCTACAATAAGTCCAGACATGAGAGTGTGGAAGAGCTGGGGTAAGGATTTGAAGAATGAACTGAAGAACAAGCTGAAACTGTGTGGCACTGAGACAAAGAGCTGGGATTTGCAAGCAAGAGGCTGATCCCAATCAATACTCGGGGCAATTGTGACGTGTAGAAAGACAACAACAGCTTCTGGAGGAACAACATCAACCGTAAAGCAACTTACACAAAAAAGTCTCCTGAGTAAAGATTCAAGCCAAGTTTCTTAATTACACACAATATGCCAAATGTCAACCCAGCAAGTTGCACGGTAAATGACATTCCTAAAGAGTAAACACCTCTCTTAACAACGGACAATATTTACACACAGACCTCCGAACGACATGAGCACATAATTCGAAGATTTCTCATCAAACGTTTATAACTTCTTATAGCTCACACTCCAAACGTAAGTTGTTCCTTTTCATGTAAAATTGCAACTTATATTAGAGTGACTGACCAGCCCGATGGGGCATATGGGAGAAGCAGACAGACTAAAATAATTATCTTTATTCCTGACTCTTCAGATCTGTCCTTCGCAGTGTTAGTACGTTAACTGTTATAGTGGATGGTGCACGTACCCGTCTGAAGGACAGAACATGCTCAATGTTACGTTCATTCAGTTGAACGTCACATCCACATACTAACTCACAGTATCAGAGAATCCTCAGAGTGTAGAAAGTGCCCATTCGGCCCTACCCTTTCCTAGTAATCCTGCGTCTCCCATGGCTTGCATACCTAACCTATAATTCCCTGCGCACTATGGTTAGCTTAACATAGACAATCCCCTAACCACCACATCTTTGAACTGTGGGAATGGTGAACATTAATTCACAGAAATGGAAGTACTCTTAACTCCTCAGACCGATTGTCTGGGGGTACGAGGTGTTGTGTCAAGATGTAGGAGAGCATTCCAAGATAAGGTTGAGATGATTGGGAGTGCTGAAAGATTATATAGTCCTTGCTAAGTGCTCCATCATGAACATGCTGGTCAGGCATGTGTCCCGTTCTCTCTCACCGTCGGAATGAAAGACGCCCAATCTTTGGCAGCATCTTGACTCCGCTGATGCCTTGGTCACAAAGAGGCCTTGATGGACCTCAGCAAAGTAGATGCCACTGATGCTGCTGGGCATGACATTGGTCCAAACTCGATTCTGTTGTTACCACGAGGCTGCTTCAGATATCGCTTACTAATGCAGTCACTGCAGTTGCTGCCGGTTCTTGTACTGGGCCTAAGCTCCATTGCTGTCTCCATGAATCTGTGATGGCGACGTGCACTGACAGGAACCCAAACTCACCTTCTCCCAATCTCCATGAATCTGTGCTTGATACAGATCATGACAGGAACCCGAAAAAAACTTTTCCCCTCTCTCCATGAATCTGCGCTGGATAGCGATACTGACAGAACCCAAACTAATCTTCACTCTGCCTCAATTAATCTATGATGGATGCAGTAATGACAGGAAACCAAACTCACCTTTTCTGCCTCCATGAATCAGAGCTGGATACATCTACTGATAGAAAACAAAACTCACCTCTGCTTTGCCTCCATGAACCTCTGCTGGATACAGACACTGACAGAAAACTGACCCATTTGCACCCTACCTCCATGAATCTGTGCTGGATGCTCATGCTGCCCAAATCCCAGACTCACCTCCACAGCTAATTTTGTGAATCTATGATAGATACAGATATTGTCATGAACAAAAACAGAGCTCATCTGCTGCCTGCACGAAACTGCACTGGATATGGACACTGCCAGGGACCTAGACTCATCACCGCCTGAGCAGCCATGAATTAGCGTCAGGACAGGAGCCATCAGGAACCTAAACTCTCTCGGCTATCTCCGTTGTGAGTTCATGCTGCTCGACACACTCACAGATTTCGCTGCTCTTCACCAAGAGGTAATTAAATTAAAAACCCAAGAAAACTTACAAGCGAACGCAGACAGGAGAGAAGAAATAAAATAAAACGAAATGAGAATGAATCCCGACTCCACCACAACCTTACTAGAAGTCTTGGGGATTTACCTTTTCTATGTAAGGGTAAGTTTCAGCAGAGTTGATGCCTTGAAGTTGAATCACTAGATCAAAGGCTCTCAATGCGGTTGAACCAGAGCATTTCGGAGTTCCGTCTCTACAATCAATCAGATTCTGTTCACTGAGAGAAACCAGTTTTCCATGCCTTTTTGCCCACTGTCCTTCTATGGCACCAGTTGCACTGAAGGCCCAGTCAGAATGACATTGACCCTAGTGTTGACAGAAACATAACCGCATGAAATCATATTGATCTAAAAACCATATCCAGTTTGCATCTACATTCATATGGAACACAGTCTCACACTAATGTTCTTAGTCTAAATGTTTGTTCAAGTTTCTCAGAATTACACAGAATCTGTGAATATCGGTGTGCCTAGGTTCGGATTTGATTTGACTTATGCATTGTCACGTGTCGCGAACAACAGTGAAACCCTTTGTTTACGAGCAATATAGGCACGAGGATGCGAGGATGAAGTATGCGAGGATGAAGAGATCAAAAAAGACTTGGAAAATGGTACATTGCAGAGAGTGGGCACAAGGCAAATTCAAAGTCAGCAAGATCAGTATGATTTGAACAAGAGAGTCTAATAACCGTCTAATAACAGCTGGGGAAAAGCTGCTCCTGCACCTGCTGGTGGATGTGTTCAAGCTTCAGTGTCTTCTACCTGACGGAATGCATGTAAGGAGTACATTACCGGGGTGAGTTAGGTCCTTGGTGATGTTGCCTGCCATTTCGTGGCAGCGAGATGTGTAAGTGGAGTTCATTGATAGAGTATTCGATTCCATAATGGCCTGGGCTGCGCACACAACCTTTAGTAGTTTGTTATGATCCTGAGCTTCGCAGTTGCCATACATGGCCTTCCGGACCCAGACAGTATGCGCTCAAAGGTGCAACTGTCGAAGTTAGTGAGGGTCCTTATGCACATGCCAAAATTCCTGAGCTCTCTGAGGAAGAAGGGGCGTTATTGTATATTTTCCAACGACACAAACACATGGTATTTCCCGGAAAGATTGTCCATTATGGTCAGTCTAGGAAATTTGACATTTTCCATTCTCTCACCCTCATTCCCATTGATGTAGATTGAAGCGTGTTGTTCTCCTTTCCTTCTGAAGTCAATTATGTGCTATTTAATTTTACCGAAATTGAGAGAGAGAGAAACGGTATTCTCATTGCACCACGTCAATGATCTCTCTATCTCCCTTCTGTCTTTTCATTCATCATTGTCAAATTTCCCTCCTGTTACAGTGCTGTCGTCAGTGAATGTATAGATGGTGTTCGTTCGGGATTCGTGGGTGTAAAGGGAGTACAGTAACTGGTTGAGCACTCATTATTTGGGGGACGCAAGTGGTGAAGGTTATTCGGGAGAAGGTGCAGTTGCCTATCTTCAATGATTGGTATCTGTGGGTCAGACACCTGCGGATCCAGTTGAAGAGGATAAAATCATGACCAATGTCACAGGGTTTTGAGTTCAATGTAGAGAGGATAAGAGTGTTGAAGGCAGAGGGGTAGTCAATGAGCAGGAGTCTGACAAAAGTGTCCTTTTCCAGATGTTCACGGGGTGCAGGGCGAGAGATATTTCACCCACTTTGGACCTGTTACTTTAAAAGGCAAATTTTAAGTGACCGAGGCAGGCTGGGAGAATGGAGTTGATGTGGACCCTCACCAGCTTCTCGAAGCACTTCATGATTATTGTGCTCAGGCCACTGGTCGGTCGTCATTAAGGAACAATGCATGAGTTTTGTTTCCTCACTTACGAAGATGATGGTGGTCTTCTTGAAGCAGGTTGGGACTTCAGCTTGTAGAAGAGAGAGTTTGAAGATGTCGGAGAATATCCCGATAGCTGGTCCACACTGGAGCTGAGTTTCTGGCGGGGAGAGTGTTTAGGCCAAGCAGCGTCCTTAGGGTTATTCCCAGGAGGACTGATCTGATTTCTACAGCAGTGACTAACAACTTGAAGCATTGACATGTAAGAGGATTATTTGATGATGTAAAGTCTCCTTACTAGCAAAACTTGTCCCATTATTCAATTTCCCCTCTTGACAAATTCACAAAATGCATTGGCTATCTAGGGAACATGGCATGGCTCTCAGAGAGGGACAGGATGAACGCTGTTTCCGATTGGTTACAAACGACCATGGTGTTCGATCAGACCAAATAGCATCTCAGGGCAAGATGCACAGGCTCCTGTTGTATGGGCCTTGCCCATGAACTTTGGCATCTGGCATTTGTTTGTCCACAGTCCAGGGATCGACCATAGTCTGGTGCGGGGGCGGGGTGGGGGGGAGTGGAGGGGGGTGCGGTGGGGAGTTGTCTTTGCGTATGCAATCCAGAGACTTGGTTTCAACTACAAAGTGACCAGTTTGGGGATTGGGAACTGTTGTCACAGGAAGAAGAGTTTGAAATTCTTCACCTCTGAGGGCTGTGCGTTGAGAAGTCTGGGAGATTGCAGTTGTGAGCGAGGATGGGTGATAACACTATGTGCAATGGTGAATAAAATGAATCTTGGATGGGAAGGGATTCCATAAAGTTGTTGGATGAGGTGTGACGGTGTTAGCAGCACAGCCTTACCTCTGCAAACCTTGTTCCTCTACCTTCAACATGCGACACCAGGCTCTCAGTACACACATTGATCCGATGTAACCATGTCATTCGGCATCATGGTGCTGCAGTTATATTAAGCCTTCTCTCCACCGAGAGAGAAACAGCCAAGTGGAAGGTCAAGCTGATACCACTTATCGAAAAGGATCAAATAACGTACGAGGTTTGTCACGCTTGCCACGAAACCTCCCTTTCCTTCATTGTTTCAGATTTAATGAATACAGGTTACTGTGCTGGGCAGGAAGGATCGGACTCCTTGTTGCTGCCTGTTAGCCCTGCAGTAGTTTGTTCAGTCAGCCTCGCAGCATTTCTGTCTGGCGGGGGTGAGGGAGCTCTGACAATGCTGAGCAGAACTGGGCAGCAGTTTGCAGGTGGAGACTCAGCCACTTCTATGACATCTTGAGTCTGGGTCTTCGGACTGACCTGTGTGTGCTTCCTCCTCCAGCAGGGCACTGTCCCTATTATTTGTGATTAGAAAGTGGCACCTCGACTACAGGCCTGTGGAGCAGTGGGCGATGGGGTACAGCTTTGTGGCCATAGCCAGCAGACGCTAAGGCTGCTGGGTCTGCTTCTCCATGGAAACTGCCAAACTGTCCTTGGAGGTTAGATGATTCATTGTTTGGGATATCTGGGTCCCCACAGTGTATCTGCATTCCTGTCGTCTTTCAAGTGTACATCTCTGTCTGCTGCATCTGCTGTTCCCTGGTAAATGTCGATGTTTGCCGACACCACGGTCTCTTCTGCCCGGACCGGGTCGCTGGCAGCCCTCCGAGTGCTGTGGGAAATGACACAGTGAGGGGCTTACCAAACTGTGCTCCCACACCCTCAATAGCTCACATTCCCAGGGAGCTGAGGGTGTGTGCTGGACGCAGCCTTACTGATATTTCATCTGAGGCCGCAATACTTTCATCCTCAGAGAACGAGGAGGTGTCTTCTTTCCCTGCGGAGCGAGAGTAGATGCTGACGGAACCGACAGAACACTAGAGACAGAAGTTTCTGGGACCAATGCAAAGCGACACTGAAGAATTAATGAGACTGACAGAGCGCTAACAAAGGAGTGATGAGTGGTATTTACTCGCTCAGTGGAATGTGAGTGTATCATGTTTTCTTGTGAGAAACAGGAATCACTCCTCACAGGTTGAGGAATCTGGTGTCAGACATCTCTCCACCAATCGAAGAGCTTTCTGCCCTCCAGTGTTATCTCATCTCCTGGAATGCCAGAAAGGGAAGGATTGGGTGAGAGATTTAAGTTTTGCATGGCTGTTGGTGTTGGTACATGCGGGAGGTATTCCGAGGTAGTGAAGTGGCAAAGCTGATGTGATGTTGGTTTTGAAGATGAGGAAGACATCAGTGACAGCATGAATCTGAGTAGGAGGGGGTGCTGGGGCTGGGATAGAGTGTGTCGGAGGGGGAAGGTGAGTGGTCACAGCGATTCTGACACATAGCATTTTTATGGCAATGTTGGTTGTTTTTCTGTACCATTCTCTGGCATGTTCGAAAGCATTCCTATCTGAGCAGGGCAAGGTTACTATGCTCGTGCTCATGTGGGTTCACAGCAGCTTTTTCATGATGGCCCAGCTCCCAGGATACCGGGCGCTAATCAGGAATCTATTGAATTGTTCCGGGAAGAATGTGTGGGAAGATTAGACTCGGAGCGGATATGCGGGATGTTATAGCTGCATTGACATAGCTAATGAGATGGCTATGATAACGGTAGTGAGAAATCTCACTGAGCCTCGTGGCGGTATCCCTCCCAAACATTCAATGCAACTGACATTTAGTGAATTACAGTATAATACGATCTTTTACAACTACCATTTGTACACAATACTTCATATACTTACCAGCAGGCTCTGCTCTCCTGTCGATCAGCCTTGTCCAGTTTGAAAGAATGATTGAGAGAGGTACAAGGCCCAACAGAAGTGAACTGTGAATGTGGTTTTATAAGTTGCGGTATCGAGCATATGATCGAATATTCTTTGAATAACACTGGACATGGTATCACAAGGAAGCTTGGCACTGCAGCCTGCAACATTAACATTGTTGAGTTGTGCCAATTTACATCTGAGCTTATATTTCTTACATCGGAATTGTACCTGTAGACTTCAATTTTACAATTTAATCGAACCATTGAATTTGATTTTGAAGAAAAAATTCTCCAGATATTATGAGTAAAAGCACAAACATTACAATTGATACATATACCATGCTCCCTTGCCTGACCATACCAATACCTGTAAACAAATGCAACAATAAAGCAGGAGAAGCAATTTAGATTAAAAATGATCTACTGAAACGTAGCCTTTCCTAACAATTCCTACAAGCTGATCATAACGCTCAATCCTGTTGAGAAGTTAATGTCTGCACTTAATAAACTTGAGAGCTTTTTCTGATTTTTACCTGGTTTTTCACTGGAGTAACTAATCCTTCTCTCCGCCAGTCAACAGTTGCAGTTCTCAATTCAATGTGACTTTCTTCAGATTCACTACTTTCATCTCTTTCATCAGTTTCAATTTCAGTCATGTTGACAGCTTCGATTCGGAGAGGTCCATTCATGAGCTTATTGAACTCTTCATTGGTCTGAAAATTCAAACACATTGGTGAAATGATTGACTTTTAGTGGTGATTATGTAGGAGAAGTGTCAATAACGTAAGAGAGCTACATTCTACATATTCGCTGACTTTAGCATTAAGTGCGGGGAAAGCAATGAGGGCACTCGCTACTCGTGTTTAAGCTTTGACTGAATAAATGAGTAGCAGGCAAATAGTGGCCATTCATTTCGTCCCAATCCAATATAAAGCTGTGTGAGAAACCTCGAGCAGCTCAAATATCTCTGCTCGATCGTTCAATTACCAAAATGGGAGGGGCTTTATAATGTGTTTCATTTTGCAAGAATCAGTCTTCTCTGATAATTAAAACCTGACAGGTCAATTTCATCATGGAAGGATAGGTTAAGTCACCTCAGATTGGTGGGATTTATTGGTGTTTGAGATGAACCTTCCCAATCAGGAGGATTTCAAATTTCATCACCGGCCTGACCTGATTTCCGGATAAGACATTGGCTTGAGTTGGCCTCATGCCCCTTGGACCATTAGATTTAAATGCGAAACTCAGATTGTTCATTTTCATGAAGGTACTGGATTGGAATGGTTAGAAAAGGACCAGAGTTGATGCTATCCATCATCACATAACTTATCATCCGGAACTGTGGCTGTCTGCATATCAATCTGAGATTGCAGACTGGTATGGAATCATCTGGTGTCTCTTTTTGATGGGGAGGGAGGGGCACATGTCTGTTTGAAAGGGGATTGAATATGTCCCATCCTCTGAGTAATAACCTGGGCCCTAGGTACATGCAAAAGTCCGAGTTGTGGCTGCCTTTTTGCAGGCGATATGGAGCACGCCTTGTTCCAGTCCTACTCTGACCCCTGTCAAAGTTCTGTCTCTGATCCATTGATTGTTGCTTCCTACTCTCACCCAGAATTAGAAATAGTAATCAATTTTACTTCGAATTTCAACCCTTGTCCCAACTTCACCTGGAATCTCTGAAAATCTTCCTTTCCTTTCTTGATTTTCATGTTTCCATTTAAGGGCTAGACCATCTACTGTCTCCCACAGTTACGTTGAACTACGTCTCCTCACACCCTGCTCTCTGCAAAGATTCCATTCCATTTTCCAGGCTCTCCACCTGTACTGCATGTTCATTGGTGTCACCACCCACTGGGGTATGTATCCTTACCTAAGGACTCCTCTCAATGTCGTTGACAGGCATTTTTGCTGTCTTACTCAGTTTGCGCAATTGTTTCCTCACCCATAAGAACATAGGAAGTAGCAACATGAGTAGACTGGTGGCCCCCTCCACCTTGTTCCATCATTCCATTATGATTGACTGAAAATTGCCCATGTTCCAGTTCCTTCATTTTCATTGTAACACTTGATTCCCCTACCGCTTAAGAATCTCTCTCAGATTAGGCATACAGAGAGGCCTAGTGTCATAGAGATGTACAGTATGGAAACAGACCCTTCGGTCCAACCTGTCCATGCTTACCAGATATCCCAACCCAATCTCGTCACACCTGCCAGCACCCAACCCGTATCACTCCAAACCCTTCCTATTCATATACACATTGCAAATGCCCTTCAAATGTTGCAATTGTGCCAGCCTCCACCATATGGTCTAGAAGCTTGATCCATCCATGTACCACCCACTGTGTGAAAACGTTGCCCCTTAGGTCTCTTTTTTGTCATTTCCCTCTCACCCTTTACCTATGCCCTCTAGTTCTGGATTCCCGAACCCAGGGAAAAGAAATACTTTGTCTAATTATCCTATGCTCATAATTTTGTAAACCTGCATAAGGTCACTCCTTACCCTCTTACGCTGCAGAGAACACAACCTCAACTGCCAAAATACTTATAAATCTTTTCTGGACCCTTTCAAGTTTCACAACATCTTTCCGAGTGGATTGAGACCAGACTTGCACGCAATATGCCAACATTGGCCGAACCAATGTCCTCTACAACAGCAACATGATATCCCAACACCTGTATTCAATAACATGACAAATACAGGGGAGCATAAAAAACGCTTTCTTCACTATCCTATCTTCCTGCAAAGACATTCAGGCCTCAGGGAGAAGGCATTCCTCCACACCTCGATTCAAAACGCTGTTATTGTGATTCGATGATGTCAATTCCGAGCCTCTCTCATTCGCGTCAACATCATCTGTGCACTCACCCTGTCAAACCCAGTAAGAACATATAAATTTCAAAGGGATCACCTGTCATTCTTATAAACCCCATTCAGGAAAGTCCCAACCTGATTAGTCTTTACTCGCGAGACAATCTTTGGTGCAGTTTCTCCCCTCCATCCCAGAAGAAAAATAGGATTATTTCTGTCTTCACTTTCTACCATCCCATTCTCTGTTTCTTTTTTAGCGAACAAATCCTCTACCAATGCCAATATGTTACGCACTAAACCATAAGTTGTTATTTTGTTCAGCAACAGCTGATGTGGCACTGCATGACATGTCTTTTAAAATTGCTACTGCAAACAATATATCGGCTTTCCTGTGGTAAAAAAAAAGTTTTGTCTCTTTGTTCACTTATTAACATTTGTGTGCACATAGGTCCAGCAAGTTATTAAAGAGGCAAAATAAATATTTGTCTTCAATGCATTACAAAGACAGTATCAAACTGGGGAAGTCTTGTTGCGATTGGAGAAACACAGAAGGTACTGTGATGAGCATTGATTTCACTCGTTACGGAGGAATATTTGGAAGGAAATTTGAAGCAGGTTAATCAAAACTATTCCTACGAAGAAGAGGGTTATCCCAAGAGAAACATTTTGACAGACTGGGCCCACTCCACAATAAATTTGAGGAGAATAAGTGCTGATCATACTGAAACAAATAAGATTCGAGGTGGATTGACAGGGCTAATGGTGAGAGGATAATTTTCTTGATGGGAAAGGTGAGTACAGAACCAAGGCCTGACGTAGTCATTGTCGCTATTATTTACTTATCTATGCGAATTAACTCTGTGATCTGCCTGTATTGTTCACAAGACAATTCTTTTCACTGTGCCTCAGTACATGTCATATTAATTTCAATTCGATTCAATTCAATTCAATTCAGTTCCGTTCAGTTCAGTTCAGCTCAGTTCAATTCAATCCAATTCAATTCAATTAATGTATTTTCAATTCATGGAAAGCTGGTGTAATGTTGATGTCATTAGTCACATTTGTTTGAGATGCCAAGATTAGGGGAAATGACCAATTGTCATTAGATTACTTACAATGTGGAAACAGGCCCTTCGGCCCAACAAGTCCACACCCACCCACCGAAGCGTAACCCACCCAGACCCATTCTCCTACATTTACCCCTTCACCTAACACTACGGGCAATTTAGCATGGCCAATTCACCTAACCTGCACATTTTTTTTTGGACTGTGGGAGGAAACCGGAGCACCCGGAGGAAACTCACGCAGACACGGGGAGAATGTGCAAACTCCACACAGAGAGTCGCCTGAGACGGGAATTGAACCCGGCGCTGAACCCGTCTCTGGCGCTGTGAGGCAGCAGTGCTAACTGCTGTGCCACCGTGCCGCCCACAGAGTCATGAGGAGCAATAATACAGAGAGCAGGATCATGTACTTCAATTTGATTGGAATGCAGACTAGTTTAACTGCTGTGAGATAAAGTTTAGTCAGCGACAGGTAGGGCGGAGCCAGAGATCCAGCAGACTCAAGAAGAATATTGTTGCCGAAGGGAGCAGCTTCCACAGTACAGAATGCAACTCCGGCTTCCAGACGTCATAATGGACAGTATCTGTGAAGACTTAACAACATCGAGGTGTATCCATAGTGTGACTGCCGTCCATAGAGGGATCTCAAGCCAGCCAGTGTTGTTTAATGCAATTTAGTTGTACAGAATCTGATCGTGCAAGTGAGCAGAAATGATCGAATCAGGGGATTGTTAGTCATTTGAGTTCTCTTCCGCAGAGAGAAATGGAGACTTGAGTCATTGAATATACACAAATTTGAGAGAGATGTTTTTGATTTCCAGAGGAGTTACGGGTTATGGAAACCTGGAATGAGAAGGAAGGAATCAACAATTTGGAGTAAAGTGAGATCAGTCATTGAGTGTACTGAATGAGTGAGTCAGCTTGGAGGACCAAATGTCCAATTGCTGCTCCTGTAGCTGAATATAACTTCACAATTATATAGCTTCACAATTTCACAATGACCAGCATCAAATAGATCCCAGCCGATACATCCTGTACACACCAGAACTGCAAATTTGTTCATTCCCACTTTAGATGTGCGTTTTCCCAATGAGTGTTCGATGTTGTGTTGTTCGATGTATCTCATATTGTCCTCCCATATCATTCTCCTGTAACTCTCCTCATCCTGAATAAAGAGATTAATATAATCAGGCTGCAGCAGCTTTCATTTATAAAATTATACAGAAGCATTAAAATCCGCTTGTGAAACCTGAAATAACATTTTGCTGTCAGGGTCCATCCTCCCACACAGATCTGAAAATTATTAATCAGGTTCTCCTCACCCCACTCAAAATAACGCACTCATAGCAAAACCTGTCGAGCTGCCAGTCTGAGAGATTCATGCTGAAAGTGAATTAAGAATAAAATAACTGAACAAGAGGATGGTTTAATCGACCGTCATGAATGACGTTGACAATGGATATGTTCTCTCGACTACCAGCTGTCCCTGTCTGAAGTAAGGTTAAGCCAGTGGCAGGCAGGGAATTCAATAAGCCACGTCCTTGCGAAAATGCCGAGGCCAATACATGGCCAATTACTGTGCTTCTATATACCTTCTTAACCTGTTTTGTGATAGACCTGCCTAAGCTGCCAGCAGAGTAAAGTCGGTGTCGGCAAAGAGACACTTCATTGAATGGGCCGCTTGGATGATCAGACGGCTTCCCCATTCCTCTGTCTCCAAGTTGCCCACTTACAATTGCCTCTTCAACACCAAGAATGGATCTTAATCTTCTCGAGGCAGGTTTGTGGTCTTTGTAGTAAATCCAACAGAACTGCAGCGGGATCCTCGTCAATTAAGATACACCAAGTCGCTACTGATTCACTTTGTGTTTGATCAGTTCTCTCATGAAGTTAGAAACTTGGAGAATACCCATTGAATTTCAAGATCAATATTTTCTCAATGTCACTTCACTCAACAGATACCTCTCATTGACTGCAACTACATATTCTCAATCTCTGCCAATTGTGTGCAGACCATTCCTATTCTGAGTGAGATTAACATTACAGACTCTCCTTTTACCTTGGTGTACTGGTTCCCATGTTGTGATTTCCAATTTTTCCAGTCTTCATCCAATTTCGAATCAAATGTGCCTGTTGAGGCTACAGCCAGAATAGATACCGCCACACTGCCCAGAAAGAGCCAGAAGTTCATGATGGACATCCTAATAGGCAAAACCAATGGGCTTTAGATAGGGAGTGGGTAATTTTCAAGTTAGCTGTTTCGTTATTCTGAGAAGGAACAAAATAAATTGTACAAATAATACAAACAGTAAAATTCCAACAATTCATCCGATGCTGAAAGTTTAATGTAATTCACCTTCATGAGGCATCGTCAGTGGATTGGAATCTTCCAGCACTAGACTGATCAACTTAATTACGTTTCAAATTTAAAACCAATTATTGGAAAGAACACGGTAAAATGAAATCATACTTTTCCATAAATTGCCTTCTTGTGATGAAAGTTATTTGACTCACGGTCCACAGATTTAATCAGTCAACAGCTCATGTCGTAATGATTACATTGCATTCAACCTTACATTGAGCAATGAATCCTCAGAAGGTATGACTGTAGGATTAGCAACAGGAAATAAAGAACAGGTGGACATATTTTATATCGTTATCTTCTGTCACTTTAGACAATGCAAAAAAAAAATCTGAAGACGACATGTAAATCGCGAGTTGAAAAGGAAGGAAGAAATTGAACCAATGCAATCAAAATGGAAAGATACAGGAAAAAAAATCAAACTGAAAAAACTCGTATGTCCTCAGTAAAAAGATAGAATTAATGATAGAATTCCGAAATTGAATGTGTGCAGCATTTTTAAAATGTTGATGTAAAAAGTCACAGAACAATGGCTATGACATGAAAGTTGTTTCAGAGGAGTGGTTCCAAAATGGTCACGGAAGGGACCATTCAACTGAGTATTCAAGAATCCTTCCTGTTTAAGAAGTAAATGAACAAGGCAGAGGGAATTTGGCCAGCTCGTTTGATAAGCTTCAATGTGAAAAGGGAAAGTTGAAACGAGAGGCAAACATTTGTGGTTTTTTTTTACACAGAGGCTGGTACATGCCTTGAAAATGCTGCCAGTTGAGGTGCTAGAAGTAGATGCAATGTCGAAGTTAAGAGAAATGTAGACAGACACATGAACAGGCAGGATATGGAGGGTCACAGAACATGTGAAATCAGATCAGATTAAATTAGAAAAGCATCATGGTCGGCGCAACCATGGTGGTCTGAAGGGCTATTTTTTTGGCTGCACAGTTTCATGTTTAAAACCATCGGACATCAGTGAAATAATTAGAAATGGTTTTCTGGATGACTATGTATGGTGATGAGAAAGGAAAATAAGTCTCTGCTGGGTCTTATTCCTGTATTTCATAAGAGCGTAGATGGAGAGCACAAACCAAGGAATAGTGGGATTTTGTAAGAAAGGTATCGAAGAAGTCATTACAATTTTAAATTTCACGTTGATTGGATGAATCAAATTGACAAATACAGCCTTGTGGTTGAATTCATGGGGTGTCATTGTAAGAGTCTTTCGAAGAATACGTGATAGAATCAATTGGAGAACAAGCTATTTTCGTCCTGGAATGTATGAAACGAGACAGGATCATCAATAATAATCCAGTAAATGATTCGTTCAACAAAAGTAGTCACAGCTTTCCGGAATTTCAGATGCAATGTAAAATAGAAAATCTTGGATATCAAGCGAGTGTCTGAAACTGAAAGAAGATCAAGCACAAGAAGATGATGTCAGCGTTTACCTCAGTGGGAGATGGAAAAAAAAAGGTGAGGTAAGAGACTGGATAAACAGTGGGATACAGTTAAGGTAATATTTAGGTATTCTTATCAAGGAACTATTCAATGGTGTAGATTGTCAGAGAATATTAATGGTTAAATATCAAATTCACGTCTCGTCTAAAGAAATTGATCATCATCTGTGCAAACATCGATTAAGAGATTAAAAAAAAGAAACTGACAAATGACAAATTTTGATGAAGAGAACAAAAATAAGAATGTTAACGACAAATAAAAAATAGGAAGTGAAAGAAAGGACTTTAATACTTATTTAAAGGAAGATGCTAGCTGAAATATTGATTATTTCGATGGTGAGATTTGCCCATGAATAATGGAAAAGACGAAAGTGGCAGGGAGTTTGAACAAATATCCAGTTTCATGTTAAAAACAACAAAACAAAAAGATTCAGAATCAAGAAGTAAAGGGAGGGAATTACCTTGATCACTGAAGGAACAATTACTCAGAAAGCAAATGAGATTAAAGTCTGACATTCACTTGGATCTGACTGATTAGATCTGAACTTTTTAATTATAGTTACTGCAGTGATAATGGGTACAGTAGTGGCAATATCATGGCGGTTCAGGAATTGTTTTCGCTGATGGAAATCTGCAAATAGGGCAATTCACAAAAAGGAGAAGAATAGAAATTTTGAAGATTTATGCAAGTTAGGAAATATGATGTCATTGCCTAAAATAGAACAAAGAGTAACGACTGTTATCGCACAACAACAGGCCTATCGGCCCTACAAGCCTGTGTAGACATATATTGTCCGTCACCAATGAATTGTCTTCACTTCGAGGAACCATGACCCTCAACCTCCGATCCTATTCTTGTTTTCGACCAGGTACGTCTTGAATACTGCCATTGCGTCCGCTTCCACCAACTCTTTCAGAAAGCGCTCTCGGCACTCATCACTTTGTGTGAAATGTTTGCCTCTTTTAAAATGCACGCCCACTACGCATGTTTCCCTTAGTACTGACTCCTCCACCCTGGGAAAAAGGTCTCCGACTCACTATTCGATCCATGCCATTCATGTTCTATTATCTGACAGGTCACCCCAAAAAGCAAACCCAGTCTCCGTGATAATGAACATAACACATAGAAAATTACAGCATAGCACGGACCCTTCGGCCCTCGTTGCACTGACCTCCGGAACAAAAGTAAAGCTCATCTCCATTACACAATAACAAATTCATCCGTACGTTTTCCAAATGACCATTTAAATGCCCTTAGCCCTGGTGGGTCAGCTGCTGTTGCATGTAGTGCGTTCCACAGCCTTTCTACTCTCTCAGGAAAAAAAAAACACCTCTCACATTCGTCCTATATCTATAGCTCCACAATTTAAAGATGTCCCGTCGTGCGAGCCATTTGAGGAATAAAGGCTGTCAGTCTCCACCCTGTCTACCTCTCTGATTATCTCTTATGTCTCAATTAAGTCACCTCTCAACCTTCTTTTCTCTGACCAAAACAGAATCAAGTGCCTCAAACTTTCCTAATAATACTTTCCATCCATAATGTAACCTATTCTAATCTAAAAACCAGGTAACATTCACGTAAATCATGACTGAACCCTCTCCAAAGCTTAAACATTTTTCCTCCAATTCGGTGAGTAGAACTGTACGCAATATTCGAAATGTGGCCACACCACAGTTTTGTACAGCTGCTATATTACCTCGTGGCTCCGAAAGTCAATCCATCTGCCAATAAAACATAACACAGCCGTATGCCTTATAAAGAAATTTCTTAACCTGGATAGCTATTTTCACGGATCTCTGTACATGGACACCGAGATCTCTCTGCTCATCTACACTAGCAAGAATCTTACCATTCGCCGAGTAACATTTATTCCTGTTGCCCCCTCCAACGTGCGCGTTACTTTTGCACGTTAACCTACACTTGGCACCGCAGCCCAGCTCTGCAGATTATCTTTCTCCCTCTGTACCTTGTAACATGCATGAGCACTATCCACAACTCCACCGACCATAATGTCAACCGCAAATTTACTATCATATGCTTGTCCGCCCTCATCCATATTATGTATAAAAATAACAAACAGCAGTGGCCCTAAAACAGAGCCTTGCATTACACCATTACTATATGAATCCCGTATACACATTTCCCGTCAACCGGCTCCCTCTGTCTTCTTTTAGCGAGCCAATCTCTGATCTAAACCACGAAATCATTCTGAATCCCATGCCTTCTTACTTTGTGGAATATTCGAAGAGAAAGTGAGGTCTGCAGATGCTGGAGATCAAAGTTCAAACTTTATTGCTGGAACAGCACAGCAGGTCAAGCAGCATCCAGGGAACAGGAGATTCGACGTTTCGGGCACAGGCCCTTCTTCAGGAATCAGAATTCAGGATTCCTGAAGAAGGGCCTGTGGCCGAAACGTCGAATCTCCTGATCCCTGGATGCTGCCTGACCTGCTGTGCTGTTCCAGCAATAAAGTTTCTACTTTGTGGAATAACCTACCATGGGGAACCTTATCAAAAGCCTTACTGAAATCCATGTACACCGCATAATCTCTTTTACCTCATCCAACTCGTTGGTCACCATCTTAGAGAACTCAATAACGATTGTGCGGAATGGGCCTCCCCTGCGCAAAACCGTGTTGACTATCCCTAATCAACGGATTCTTCTCCAGATGATCATAAACGCTGTCGCTTATACCCTGTCCCAACACTTCACTCACAACCAAGGTAAGGTTCACCGGTCTATAATTATCAGAGTTGTCTCTAGTCACATTTTGAACAAGGCGAGAACATTTGCTATCCTTCAGTCTTCTGGCACTATTCCCGTAGCCAATGTCAACATAACGAAAAAAGCCAAAGTGTCTGAAATCTCCTCCTTGTTTCCCAGGAAATCCGAAGATAAATCCCATCCAGTCCATGGAGACGTATTTATTTTCAGACTTTCCAGAATTGCGACATCTCCTACGTGTGAACCTCAGTCCTGTCTAGTCTCTTAACTTGCATTTCAGTCTTCTCGACAGCCTATCGCCAGAGCAAAAATGTCCCCCATACCAGGCAACATGATGGTAAGCCTTTTCTGTACACTCTCTATGGCATTGACATACTTCTGGTAGTGTGGCGAACAGAACTGTGAACAATATGCTGAGTATGGCCTTAAATAGAGTTCGGTAAAGCTGAAGCATAGTCTCTCCACCCTTACATTTTCTGCAATTTCAATGAAGCCAAGCATGCGAAACGCATTTCTTTAATTACCTATCTACCTACGCTGCTGCCTTCCATGAACTGCGGATCCAGAAACCCAGATCTCTCTCCATACTAACTCTCCTTATGATTCTTCCATTCACCATATAATTTTCATCTGTACTTGACCTTCCTTTAATGCATCAACTGACTTTCTTTCGAGCTCGACTCCACCTGCCATTTTTCTGCCCATGCAGTGACTCATTTATATCCTGCTATCTCCTCCGAAGGTCATCCTCACTGTCCACAAAACCACCAATCCTTGTCGTCCATAAACTTACTAATTTGCCCAGCCATGTTTTCCTCCAAATCAGTTATGTAGATCACAAACGACAGATGTCAAACCACTGAATCCTGTGGAATTTCAATTGTCAGAACCCACCATTTTGAAGTAAATTGTGAATCATCCACAAAAACCCTCGTTCTTCTACGACGAAGCAAGGTCTGTTTCTGTCTTACCAGTTCACCCCTGAGACAGTGTAACTTTACCTTTTGTACCAATCTGCCTTGAGGGACCTTATCAAAGCTTTTACTGAAGTCCATGTCGACAGCATCATCTTTTCTTCCCTTGTCTATGATCTTTCTCACCCCCGAATAAAAACGATCAATTTCGTGAAGTGTGACCTTTCCTACATAAACATGTTGAGTCTATCCCTCAGAAGTCCATTTGCTTCTAAATGCCTAGATATTGTCTCTGAGACTCTTTTCCCATCGTTTCTCTACAACCAGTGTGAGGCTCACAGGCCTGTAATTTCTATACAAATCACTGTGACCTTCCTTAAACAATGGGATAACAATGGCTACTCTCAACTCCGTTAGATCCTCACCTGTGGCTTCCCCTGGTGGAATCCATTACAGCACAAATATTAAGTAAGGTCACAAAAAGCCTGAGGACCATGGGTTTCCTCTCTCTCAGTGGACACAGACGGTATGTCATGGTTAACCATAGGGGTCACCATACCTCAGGAATAGGCAGTGGTCGAGAATGTCGGACTTTCAAGGTAACCGTGTGCGATATGGAAAATAAAGAATAACAGCACCTTTAAATATTACACGATAAGCAAGGTCGATCAACATCGTTTTCTGAAAGGAAATTGCATTAGTTCAAACGATTTTAAGGATATAACTACAGATTAGACCTCGTAGGAAGAAGGAAAGTATTGTGTTTAGGTATCTAAAAATGTTCAAAATTGTGAGAGATGAAAGACACAAGAGCTCACACTGATGGAGTTGCATATCAGCGGAAATAGAGAGCTAGAGAACTAATAGGAAATAGGGAGTTGGGATGAACATATAACTTCTAAGTTGGCAAGTTTCAATGCGTGGAATGCTGCAGCGATTGAACATGGAACATTATCTGTCTATCAGCTATCGCGGTGACATAATGAATGAAGAGAGCCTTTTTCAGTCAAATCTACGGATATATTGATTATTAGATTACATTACAATGTGGAAACAGGCACTTCAGCCCAACAAGTCCATACCGACCCGCCGAAGCGCAAACCTTCCATACATTTACCCCTTACATTTAGCATGCCCAATTCACCTGATCTGCACATCTTTGTGACTGTGGGAGGAAACCGGAGCACCCGGAGGAAACCCACACAGACACGTGGAGAACGTGCAAACTCCACACAGTCAGTCGCCTGAGGCGGGAATTGAACCCTGGTCTCCAGCGCTGTGAGGCAGCAGTGCTAACCACTGTGCCAACGTGCCGCCCACAATTGAACCCGGGTCTCCGGCGCTGTGAGGGCAGCAGTGCGAACCACTGTGCCACCGTGCCGCCCACAATTGAACCCGGGTCTTCGGCGCTGTGAGGGCAGCAGTGCTAACAACTGTGCCACCGTGCCACCCACAATATTGTTTGCAATATAAATTGGGAAGAGGACACAAACTGCTTTCAAAGGCATGGAGAGAATTTCGCGGGAGGCAGATATTTAGCAGGTGGAATAAAATATGGCAAAGTGGTTGATTCTCCATTTCGTTGGGTAAGCAGGAAAGCAGAATGTTATTAAATGGAGAGTAGAATGTAGTTGGACTAAGCGATGTAGGACAGCCCCAAATAAATTCTGCAGAAACTCAAAAAGTCTGACAGAATCCATGGAGTGAGAAACAGAGTTAATGTTTTGAGTCTGGTTTGACATTTTCAGAACTGAAAAGGGCTGGATCTCCATGCCATGCAACAAAACATGCAGTCACAGAATTATGTGTATTGAACTTAATTTGATAATTGTTTGTCCATTTTCCACATTTTGTTTAAAAAGTTCACCTAATTTACTGTTGCATACTTCGAAGCTGTCCTCAAATTTAGAAGTTGAGCTTTTAATTCCACAGTACAATCTGTTAAAACAAAACTTGAGTGAAATGGCAATGACTTTAATTCGTATGTCCTGAAGAAGCTCTTCATTTCAGGCACAGATCTCTGAATCAATCATTCTGCAGAATATATTTTCAATCAGAGCTTATTATCACTGTACAAGACTGTGGTGGAAGTCTTAGTCATGCCCCTTTCCGTCTCACTTTTTCTGCTTCCTCGTATTTTCAGAGACACAGAGAGCAGGGGTATATGCAATGTGTGCGTGAAGTGTTCTGGTGGCATTTGATGCGGGGCTAGAGAGGGACGTCAGGTGGAAGCTGGGTTTGACGAATTGGCTCGCTGATGGGTTAGAGTTCGGTGGGGATGGCTAAGTGTAAAGCGTGTTAAGGGTCGAAAGTCAGTCTGAAAATGACGAGAAAAGCTGGGAACTGCAGCATTTGGTGGTTATTGAGGGATTAGGATTGTGACTTCAGGGGTCAGTTGCCTCACAGGGAGGCGTTGTGTCAGTGTTAGAGATGGGGTGGGTGGTGCTGCGATTAGCTGCAGGAAGGATCGTTCTGTTGGGTTGGGTGGTTTTCTAACTTGGTAGATGTATGCCCGCCTGCATTCACTGGATAATGCATGAAGGTGAAATGCCTCGCTGATGTGTATAGAATTATGAAAGGACTCAGGATGCAATGATGATGTTTCCTCTGGCCTGGGAGTCCACAGAAAGTGGCCAGGGTCTCAGGATACACACGGGACACCATTTCCGACTGGGATGCTGAGAAATGTCTTCACTCAGGCAATGGTGACCATCTGGAGACGTTCTCCACAAAGGGGTCTGGAGGCAAAGTCATTGTGTTTTTTTCTAAAGAAAGAAACATGTAGATTTCCAGAATCTAAAAGTGTCAGTGGGTCTGAGAAAAAAAAAAAACAGGTAATGGACTTCGTGATAAAGAGTCAGCCAGGATCATATCGGAAGGTGGAGCAGCTTTGATGGGAAGGTCACCCTTTCTCCCATCGCCCATTCTCTCCCATTCTTAGCATTTATTATCACATATTCAGCTTCTGATCTGCCCGCCCATTTCATATACTATGGAACAGTCCAATCTCTCTAAAAACTATCAAGGACATAGCCTAGACCCTAACCTGAGTGATAGGTGTTGCATTGTAGATGTGGTTCGATTGGTCAATCTACTCGGATTTAAGCAAAAGACACTTCATTCTTACCCCACAGTTAGAAAACACGGAAAACAATCAAGGTTGGATTGGAACAGTTACTTATTAGTAGTTACTGTATCGGATCTGTTAAAGTGTTCCATAGTTGGTTTATTTTAAATTTCGCTTTCTTTAGTTCGTGTTTCAATTGTAGTGTTTAATTAACTTCTGTTCTACTTAAAGCCGCATGGTTTGACCAATTGCATTAAACCGGGAATATCCACTTTACATCTGCCTTTAAAATAGGAAGAAGTTAGAGTCTCGGCTACCTTCTTAAAACATTTTGAGGGGTTCTGGCCGAGACCATAACAAAAAAAAAAAGCTACATACTCTGCTTCTTCTTGAGAACATATCTCTTTGAAGAGAAACAGAACAGAACCAATCCCTCTTAAAGGCGCATGTTATCACACACAGCTCTCTCTCTCTCTCTCTCTCTCTCTTTCTCTCTGCTCCATCTCCACCTATCCGCTCAACTCTAACCTTCCCCCACACCACACTCTAAATACTCCTTATTCTCTGCTGCTATCAGTTGTGATGAAGGGGAAACAGACTCAAAGCATTAAATCTGGTTTCTTCGCACAGTTGCTGCCAGTGATTCGCGGTTCACCATATTTATTTCAAAGACAGTTAGGGATGGATAATGGTGGTTGTTCTAGCCAGTGAATACACCAGCGTGTGAAAGCTGAGGTTTTTCCACTGCGAACTCGGAGGTTCGAAAACTGCACTCCCCTGCAGACACCGTACTGTCTCTGAGCACAGATACTTCCAAACTGCAAATCAAGCTTAGGTTTATGCCTCCTGGCACACAATTTTCAGATAATCACCCCCTCAATTATACAGAAGAATGAACAAATTTCAGGCTCCATTACATTAGCACTGAGCTGTTGTTCCTTGACCTGCAGGCATTTATCTGTGTGATGTTGGTATGGCTCACGCAGGTATGTACCAACCTACCCACAGTTTCGCTGGAAAATATCATTTACCATCCATCCAAATAATATTGTTATTGAAGAATTAGAATTCATCGGATTAAGCAGGACCAGGGGTGGCACAGTGTTTCAGTGGTTAGCACTGCTGCCTCAGCACCAGGGACCCAAGTTCCATTCGAACCTCGGGCGACTGTCTGTGTGGAGTTTGCACGTTCCTCCGGGTGCTCCGGTTTCCTCTCACACTTCAAAGATATGCAGGTAATGTGAATTGGCCATACTAAATTGACCATAGTGTCAGAAACATTAGTCAGAGTAAATGTGGGAAATGTATGTGGGTGTGTCACTCTTCAGAGGGTCGGTGTGGACTTGTTGGGCCGAAGGGCTTGTTTCCACACTGTAGGGAACCTCGTCCAATCATTACCTTGTGAAATCTGGTATTTGTAAATATACCGTTCTGACTTTAACTACATGTTTCAGACAGAGAGAAACAAGCTGACAAAAAACAGTGTGTGAGAGAAAAACAGACGCATAGAGAAACAGTGAGAGAAGGAGACGCAGAGAAAACGAGACAGTTTGTGTGTGTGTGAGAGAGAGAGGCAAGGAGTTACACAGAGAATAAGAGACAGAGAGAGACAATCAGACGTGCAGAGTGGGATAGAGTGAGAAAGGAGGACAGACAGAGGTGACAGTGACAGAGAGAAAACGACAGAGAGTGAGAGGCAGAGAGGGAAAGAGCGAGAATGTGATGGAGAGTGAGGTAGCAGGGAGACAGAGAGACACACATAGGGAAGATCAAGAAAGAAAGACAGAGAGAGAACGGCAGTGAGAGATCGAAAGTGACAGAGAGATGGTGCGAGAGAAAGACACTGTGAAGGACACGGACAGACAGTGAATGAGGGAGAGTCAGAGACAGTAGAAACAGAGAGATACACAAAGAGAGCGAGATCGATGGAGACAGAGACATGGAGGGGGGAAGATCAAAAAGAGGAAAAGAAACAGTCAGTGAGAAAGAAAGTTACTGTGTGTGTGAACAAGAGACACTGCGGGGGAGTGAGGAAAACAGTGAGATACACTGAAAGAGAGAGAGTGGGAGACAGTGGGAGAGGAAGGCTCAAAGGGACAGAGGTGCTGAGACAGAAATAGTGAGAGGGAAAGACAGTGAGAGATGTAGGGAGATGTATAAAGAAAGGAGACTGGGATAGAGGGAGAATGAGACAGACAATGGGAAACAGGAATAGAGGAGACATTGAGAGAGAAAGGGAGAGTTACAGAGAAAGAAAGACAGAGTGACAGAGAATGTGTGTGCACGTGAGAGGGAGAAACAGACATACCATTAAGGACAGCGATCGAAAGAGATAGAGTGAGAGAAAGAGCAAGTCAGAGACAGAATATAAACAGAGAGATGCACGAGGAGAGACAGAGAAAGTGAGAAAGACATGGGGAGCAAGAAAGAGGAACAGAACAAGTCAGTGAGAGAAAGAGAGGCAACATGTCTGTGAAAGAGAGATACTGTGAGTGAGAAAGCAAGGCAGAGGGGGTTGACAGATACAGTGAGATGTACAGAAAGAGAGAAAGTGGGAGACAGAGAGAGATAGTGGGAGAGAGAGATACAGTGGGGTGTGGAGAAAGAAGGACAGACATAATGAGAGTGTGAGTCAGTTAGACCGAGAGAGGGGGAGGTACTGTGACAGAAAGAGAGAGAGGGAGAGACAGTGACAGAGAGCGAGAGAGAGAGAGACAGAAAGAACGAAAGAGAGAGAGAGACTATAAGAGAGACATAGGGAAAGATTGAGAAAGATGGACAGAGAGAGATCGATAGTGAGAGAGGGCCGGTTTGAGAGAGTGAGACGAGATACAAAGATACTGAGAAGGATAGAGAGAGAAAAAGTCAGAGAGAGAGGAATTCAGAAACAGAGGAGACACACAGAGACACAAGGAAGGGATGGGAAAGAGAGAGAGATAAACATGAGTGGGGGGAACGAGCAAGAAAAAGGAACAGGGAGAGTCATTGAGCGAGAGAGTTGTTGAGGGAGACAACAAGACAGTGAGAAAGAAAAGAATAATGACACAGACAGTGGAAGAGAAAAAGAGAGAGTGCGATAGAGGGAGAATCAGGGAGAGAGAAAGAGACAGAAGGAGAGAGACACTGAGATGAGAAAGTGGGAGACAGTGAGTTACAGGGGGGGGGGAGAGAGAGAGAGAGATTGAACCAAATGAAGACAAACAGAGAGAGGCATAAAAAAGAATCACCAACCTGAATCACCTCTTCTCTGAACCAGTTAAAGAGTCTGCCCTTCAGCCCTCAATTTATGTCACTGTCCCTGGTGGGCCACTCCTTCTTTTCATTCAGACATTTACATCTTGCAAAACGTACTCTTGGCCAAACGAACCACAGCCCGTCCATCCAGGTTAACAGGGATAGAATATAAAGTGTAAAAACAATTTGATGTCATTTGCATGTTCCTTTGCTTCAAACCAATTTAATGCCAATACTCCGGTGGCTGTTTTCAAACTCTCCTCAAGGTGAGACATTTATTCAGCAACCAACAATTCAATGTGTGTGTTTAATTAAATACACTCTACAAAAGTATTGCATGTAATAAATACTGTCAGAAGCAAGTACTTCATCTGAAGAAATACTGTTATATTGAACTCTCCACTGAAACCTACCCTTCCCTCATAAGATCAGCGGCAATGTGCAATTTACTTAAACAAGCTGACATCTGGCAAGTGGACAACCTTACAGTGAAGCATTGCCTCACCACTGCTCCTGATAATGCGTCAGTCTGTATACTCTGTAGTTTAGTTTGCATCCATTTAAATCAAAGATTTTAAATATTTCATCGTTTGTAACAAATTTGAGTTCCAATCATGAGCAAAAGCTCAACACGATTTCATCATTGAATCCAGGGGAAGGAAAAGATTGTTGTCAATTAAAGGAAGCGGTGCGTAAAGCTGACGTTGGGTGGGAGGGGCATCATGTAGTTCAGTCGGAATGAACAGGTTTCTTTAAAACATGCTGATGTTAAACCCCAGGCCTGGGGATTCAGAACAACTTTTTGAATTCAGGACAGTAGGACTAAAAAAAAATGAATTAAGAGAGAAAACAACATGAAATTAAACCAGTGAGAGAGATGAAAGTGTTTGAAAAAGCTTTCTACAGATAAAGCGAAAGCTGATTAGAAAAGACAAATATGTACCAGAGTGGCAGCGAACGATCATGATCACTGCAACCAATATTCTGAGTATTTCGAAAGTTGATCTTCAGATGTTGGGATTGTATTAATTTTCAGTACGACTTCTGTTCACTAATGACCAATTCATGGATCTGCTCATTTTCACTAGGACATTGCTTCTGTTTTATTATTGAGAAGTGGAGTGAATGTCCCTCTCTGAAGATAGACACAAAATATCATTTTTTTCTCAGTTTTTCACAACGTCCCAATTGCAAGTTTTCCTGCCTCTGCCAGTTGTCGGTGCATAACTGTCTTTTCTGATTACCTTTTGCTTTATCTCGAGAAACCTATTTCAAACACTTGTTTAGGTCTCACGCCAGTTTAATTTCATATTGTTTTCGCTTACTGCATTATTTTGTTAATCCTGAATTACTGAATACAAACGTGTTCCTAAGCACCAGGCGCAGGGCGTAACGTCTGCTTTATATATATATTCTTTTAAAAAATAACTTTTTTGAAAAAATAAACCTGTTCTGAGATGTTAATGCACAACTCTGGAGCATGTGGAGGGACACTACCACTGTACTACAAGATACCTCTTCCACCCAACATCAGCTTTACGCTCGTCTTCATTTAATTAACAACAATCTTTACCTTCCCATGGATTCCATGATCAGATTCTGTTGAGCTTTTGCTCATGATTGAAACTAAAATTTCTTACAAATGATGAAACCGTTAGAACCTTTGATTTAAATGCAAGTGAACCAAACTACAGACTATCACATTATCAGGAGCAGTGGGGAGTCAAGGCTTAACTGTCAGGTTGTCCACTTGACAGATGTCAGCTGGGTTGTGTCTTTGAGTAAAGTGCACATTATCGCTGATTTTGTGAGGGAAGGTTATGCTTCCAGTGGAGAGATCAGTATAAAAGTATTTCTTCAGATGAAGTACTCGATTCCGACAGTAGAATTGGACCCAAAACCCTATTTTCCTCATTAAAAGAAAAGTAGTGTTTATTTAATTACACAGACAGGAGTGTTCCTTCCCAATGGGGAATACTTCAGCGGTCCAGGACATTCGACCTCAGACATTTGGATAACCATCCGCCAAGCCGGACTTCGGGACAGGCAGCAGCGAATAGTAGCCGAACAGAGGCTGCCAGCTTAGTTCAGTACCCACAGTGAGGGCCTCAACCGGGAACTTGTGTTCATGGCACACTACAGATGTCCACCATTGCACTATACACACACACACGCACTCCCATATACGCACACATAGACAAGGACGCACGTGGGAAGCTAGGGAAGTAATTTCTAGGCCAGTTGCTGAGATATTCATATCATCGATAGCAACAGGTGAGGTGCCGGAAGACTGGGGTTTGGTTAACATGGATGGGAAAGATGGGAAGGAAAACCCAAGGAACTATAGACCGGTGAGTCTGACATCAGGGGTGGGACGGTTGTTGGAGTGAATCCTGATGTAAAGCATTTCCATCTATTTGGAAAAGCAAGGAATGATTCGGGATATGCAATATGGTTTTGTGCATGGGAATTTGTGTCAACATTGACTTGATGTTTTGAAGAATTGTTGAAGATGATTGATAGGAAGGCATTTGGCATGCTTTCCTTCATTGGCCAAAGCATGTAGTATTGGAGTTACGAGAACATATTGCGGCTGTTCAGGACTTTGCTTAGGCCACTTTTGGAATATTATGTGCAATTCTGGTCTCCCTCCTATTGGAAGGATGTTCGGAAACTTGAAAGCATTCAGAAAAGATTTACAAGGATGTTGCCAGGGTTGGAGGATTTGAGCTACAGGGAGAGGCTGAATTGGCTGGGGCGGTTTTCCCTGGAGTGTCAGAGGCTGGGGGGTGACCTTGTCGAACTTTATATAATCATGAGCAGAATGGATAGGATATATAGACAAGGTCTTTTCCCTGGGGTGGGAGAGACCAGAACTAGAGAGGATAGGAAATGCGAGAAGGAAGGTATAAAAGTGACCGAAGGGGCAACTTTTTCTCGCAGAGGGTGGTGTGTGTATGGAATGAGAGTCCAGAGTAAGTGGTGGATGCTGGTACAATTACAGAATTTAAAAGGCATCTGGATTGGTACATGACTAGAAAGGGTTTGCAGGGATATGGGTTGGGTGCTAGCAGGTGGGACGAGATTAGGTTGGGATATCTGGTCGGCATGGACGGGTTGGACCGAAGGGTCTGTTTCCATGCTATACATCTACATGACTCTATGAAAGAAGAGCATTGGACATGATCTATATGGAATTCAGTGAGGCACTTGAAAAGATTCCTCATGGTAAACTGTTTAGCAAAGTAAGATCATGTGGAATATCGGGAGAACTAGCCATTTCACTGTAGAATTGGCTCAAAGGGAGGAGACAGAGAGTGTTGGTGGATGGTTATTTTTCTGTCTGGAGGCCTACGACCAGTGGTGTCGCACAAGGATCGGTGCTGGGTCCACAGTGTTCAATCAGTTACATAAATGACTTGGATGCGAAGATAAGAGGCATAGTTCCTAAATGGAAGATGGTTAAAGTTGGACGTGCAGTCGACAGCGAAGATGCTTACCTCAGAGTACAACAGGATCTTGATCAGATGGGCCTCTGGGCTGAGGAGTGGGAGATGGATTTTAATTTAGATAAATGTGAAGTGCTGCATTTTGGGAAGGCAAATTAGGGCACGGCTTGTACACTTTATGGAATGGTCCCTTGGAGAGTTGCTGAACAAAGGGACTTTGGAGTGCAGGTTCATAGTTCCTTGATAGTGGAGTTGCAGGTAGACAGCATAGTGAAGAAGGCATTTGGTATACTTTCCTGTCTTGGTCAGAACATTGAGTATAGGAGTTGGAAGGTCATGTTTTGGCTGCACAGGACATTGGTTAGGCCACGTTTAGAATGCTGTGTTCACTTCTGGTCTTCCTGATGAAGGAACGATGCTGTGAAATTTGAAAGGGTTCTGAAAAGATTTATAAGGATGTTGCCAGTTTTGGAGGGTTTGAGCTGTAGGGAGAGGCTGAATTGACTGGGGCTATTTCCCCTGGAGCATCGGAGGCTGAGGGGTAACCTTACAGAAGTTTTTAAAATTAAGAGGGGTATGGAGAGGGTGAAGAGCTATAGAATTTTCCCCTGTGTGGGGGATTCCAGAACTGGAGGGCCTAGGTTTAAGGAGAGGGAAAAGATTTGGGAGAGATCTAAGGGGGAAATTGTTCATGCAGATGGTGGTGTTTGTATGAAATGCGCTGCCAGAGGAAGTGGTGGATGTGTGTACTGTTACATTGCAAAGGCACGAGGATGGATATTTCAATAGGAAGCGTTTGGAAGGAAATGGGGGAAATGCGAGCAAATGGAACTGGACTAATTGAGGATATTTGGTCTTCATAGACGAGTGGGACCGAAGGGTACTGATCAGCTCCATGACTCCTTGATTCTACTTGGAGACTTGCATAGCATCGAGGCCAGGCCCATCCTTCACAACACCGGGAACTGGTAGAATCTCAGTACGGAGTGACACTTGGTGTTTGTGCACCGAGGGTCTATGCACAGCTTGATGCAACCCCACACAAGGGTGGGGGGGGGGGGGGCATCATGTTGTGGGCGATGTTGGGTATGTTTGCATACTACATTCGCTTGGCGCCTGCCCCATCCATTGTGCCGTCGCCACTTTGTGACCACTTCCGAAAACCCAAAACTTGATTCTGCACCAATTCACACGCAGCCGCCCTCACACGCTCCTGAACACTTTCCCCAATTCGAAACACTCCACCCCACTCCACCCCCACCAGAGGACTACCGTTGGAATGATAATAAGAACACATCCTGCAGTTAGAAACCAGGGGCTCTCGAGTTTGAGACACTGTTACCGCCACCTTTGTGTGGCATTGTATCTGTCTCTCTGTTCCTGTCTCTGTTTCTCTTTCCCTCACCCTCACTCCCCGACTCTCTCTTTAGTGGGTGTTAGTGGATCGTTCTGGAGGCCTATAAACAGCGGTGTCCCACAAAGATCGGTGCTGGTGCACTGTGTTTTCTCAGTTACATAAATTACTTGGATGAGAACATAGGAGGCAGAGTACCTAGGTGGCAGATTTCACTAAAATTGGAGGTGCAGTGGATAGCGAAGAGCTTCCCTAGAGTTAGGGGGGATATGGGTGAAATGAAAGCAAATGGGACTGTATTAATTGAGGATACTTGGTCTTAATGGTGAGTTGGACCGAAGGGTCTGTTTCTGTACTGAACAGTTCCATGACTCTGTGACTCTATTTGGAGCGTTGCAAGGCTACGAGGCCAGTCCCATCCTTCCCAGCACCGGGGACAGAGAGAACCATCACTCCGGAGTGACACTTGGTGTTTGTGTGCACACAGCGTGATGCAGCCGCACACAAAGGGGGGCCATCAGGGTGAGGGCGGTGTTGGTTATGTTCATCCCCCCTTACCTACGGTTTTGTACTTGGACTCCCTGCAGACACAGTCTATATTAAGCTGCCAGATGAAGTGGAAGTTGCCTCGGGTGACTGAAACAGTGCAGTTTTAGGGATGGGCCAGATCAGCGCCATGTCCAAGAACAGAGAGTGCATCACACCTGGTAACCAGGTTTTTACTCATAAATGGGGCGGGAGTGGTACTCCTAAAAGACCAGTGCCTGCTTCACTTTGGTCGTGCACTCCTCCCTAGATTTTATGCACACCCCAAACCCTCTGAGCTATTTTCCCAGCACCTTTAGGCAATCTGTCCTGCTTGTTTAGGGAATGAAGGATCAGTCAGCCGAGTTCCCACAGAACATGGCCGCACACTTGCCTCAATTTCCCTTGGTTCCCAAAGCCAGTTGGAACTGATCCCAGATGGTCATGAGTCTGTGCACTGACAGCGGGTCCCAGCAGAAAACGGCGACAAAATCCGTGTACGGGGAGGCGTTGACGTGCAGGCCTCTACTGCTGGAATAGTCTCCCTTGTCAGCATCACATCCATCCTGATGGACTCAGCAAAGGGCTCTATACAGCACACAAACCAGGCCAGTGAAAGTGGGCAGCCCTGCCTAACCCGGGATCTGACGGGGAAGCTTCCAGATCCCACCCGTTCATTGAGACTGCGCGAACGATGTTGTTGTGGTGCAGTCGGATCCAATTGCAGACTCCCTCCCCAAAGACAATTTTGGAGAGTAGGTCCCACATGGAGGTGTGTGTGATATTCTGTCAAAAGCCTTCTCCTGGCCCAGGCTAATGAATTCAGTTTATTGAGGACATGACAAAAATGGTTAGTGAGACAAAAGTGGACGATATTGACTTCAGTCCTCCTCATGACAGACTGGAACAAAAGCTTGCGATCAGGGATGAGATGGCAAGATGTATACAGAACTGGAGTAGTAGGAAGACAGAGGGGGCAGTGAATGAATGGTTTAAGGAATGGAGACTTGTGATTATTGGTGTTCTGCAGGGATCAGTGCTGGGAGCTCTGATGTTTATGGTCGATTTGGAGGAAAACGTGGTTGCTTATTTAATAGGTTTGCAAATTTACATATATTGGTGGAATTGCAGATAGTGAGGAAGATTGTCAGAGGATACAGCAGTTGGTGTTGAGATTACTTACAGTGTAGAAACAGGCCATTTGGCCAAACAAGTCCACACCGCCCCGCCGAAGCGCAACCCACCAATACCCCTACATTTACCCCTGAGCTAACACTATTGGCAAATTAGCACGGGGAGAATGTGCAAACTCCACACAGTCAGTCGCCGGAGGCGGAGAATTGAAGCCAGGTGTCTGGCGCTGTGAGGCAGCAGTGCTAACCACTGTGCCATCGTGCCGCTCAACAAAAGGGAGGTGATCCATTTTCAAAGGTCAAGTGTAGATTTAATAGTGAATGGTAGAACCCTTAGGAGTGTTAACATGCAGAGCGCTGTGGGTGTGCAGGTTTACAGATCATTGAAGATGGCAGCTCAGGCTTTTAAGGGAGTGAAAAAGGCCTATGGCATGCTTGCCTTCACTGGACGGGGCATTGAGGATATGGATAGTTGAGTTACCGCTGGAGCATCATAGAACTTTAACGAGGCCACACTTGAGATACTGTGTGCAGTTCTGGTCACCAGAAGGATGGGGATTCTTTGGAGAGGGTACAGAAAATGTTTACCCGGATGTTGTCTTGTATTGGGAAGTTTAGCTGTGAAGAAAGGTTGGCTAGACTGGGGCTGTTCTCAATAGAATGCAGGAGGTTGAGGGAGCTGATCGAGGTTTATAAGATTGTTACTGATGTGGACAGAGTGGACAGTATGAGGCTTTTTCCCAGGGTTGAAGGGGTACAGGGGCCACAGGTTCAAGGTGCGATTGACGGAGGAAGGGAGAGGTTAAAAGAGCTGTGAGTGACAAGTTTTTCACAGAAAGGCTGCTGAGTGCCTGCAATGTGCTGCCAGAGGAAGTGGTGGAAACAGACACGACAGCAGCTTTCAAGAAACACCTGGACGAATACATGAATAGGAAGGGAAGAGAGGAATAGAAATCCTGTAAGTGAAGACAGTTGTAGAAAGTAAGGACAAAATGACTTGTCACAGGATTGGAGGGCCGAAGGGCCTGTCGCTGTGCTGCGTTGTTCTTAGTTCTCTTCTTCTCTGTGTTCTACGATCTAAGACCTGAGCAGGCTGAAGCTCCATGAGAGCTATTTGAGATTGTGAAACAGCAGTAATTTTAGTTTCTGGCATTACAGCAAATAATCAACACTTGACCAGCATTGCAGAGTAGAAAGGAATCATGATTTAGCTACTGATACATTGCTCAATATGGGATCTTGCTGTGCATCAATTGTCATCATGCCATCTTTGCACGCAGTGAGATTTCTCATCAGCCAACTCCTCGTTTTGGAAAGGTTTCAAAAACATCTGGCCTGAAAATCAACTTCCAGCTGACATGTTTAATGTTTGATGTTGGTGAGAGAGACAATCCCTTGGATCTTGCTGTGCCATCTCTAATAAAAAAACCCTGTCTTTTAATTGATCCCGTTTCTTTTATTCCAGGGAATTATTATTCGCTTGGAAAATCCAAAGAGAGAGAGAGTTTGGGCAAGGTGAAATTTGAAAAGAGCATCCTCCAAGAGGAGAACACAATCCTGAGGCCTATTCCACAGGCCGCACTCCGTGGGGCCCCACTTCAGTTGTGTCCCTTTATTTTCCCAAAGACTGGTTTCATCTGTTGGACCCTAGTTTTTTTAACAGTCCTCTGGTTAACCGGGTCCTGTCAGATTATGGGCCTGTCATTTTAAAACAGGTTTGAAGCCTGGGCTTAAAGTAACCAAGGTCTTCAGATTTGACACAAAGCTTTTAACCCCCATGTCCCCACCCACAGCGAGTGTCTGACTGACAGAACTTCCCAAAGAGGAAAGTAAAATCCTAAATGTCAAACTGTCTCTTAAAGACTTGTTATAATGTCAGAGTAATAACGTGTGAATCTTCACATTGAGAGTGAGAGAGAGACTTTGAAATGGGAGAGAAGCAGGAGAAAGACAGACAGGGTGGGTGTGAGGGAGAGACATTTGAGATTGTGAAGTAGCAGTTTTGTCAGTGCCTGTAGTTGCAACAAATATTGAACATTTAAGCAGCACCCATCAGAAATATCGAGCTGATCTTGCTGCTGACAGGTTTATGCCCGTGAGATCTTGCTGTGCTCTGACAGCCTGCGGCAATGCCATCGAAGCAACGAGAGTTTCAATAAACCAATAGCTTTAACGCTGCCCGGTGGGTCTGTAATTGAAACCTCTGAACTTTTTTCCCACTTTGATAGTGCTTGGGTTTGCTGAGGAATGTTTCGTGTTAAGGAATAACCTCTTGCTGTGTAATTTGATTGAAAACCAAGCCGCCTTTCCAGTTCCAATAACCTTTTTCTCTCCCTCTCTCTCCACCCAACCCTTGCAGGAATTCCTATTTTGAAACTATGACAGGACTAGAAATCCTTCCCTTGGATAGAAGCTTCCACCAGCGGGGAATGTCGGACATCAGCCTGAGGCCTATTCAACAGGCCGCACCCCATGGGGTCCGTGTAAGTTGTGTCTATATGTCAGCCTGAGGTTTGATTTCCTCTGGGATGCCCTCGATTTTTAAAGGTCTCTGGTTAACTGAGATTGATTGTGGCTCTGTCATTTTAATGCAAGTTTGAAGCCTGTGGTTAAAATAACCAGGGCCTTGGGATTTGACACAAGCATGTTAAGTATCTGAAACACAGGACTCCAAAAAGAGGAAATTAAAACCCTGAATGTGAAACTCTCCTTAAAAACTTGGTATAATGTCAGAGTAATGTGTGGTGTGTGGGCAGGATGGAGGAGACAGGATAAAGACAGAGAGAGAGGGGTAGAGAGAGAGAGTTATAGTTGGCAGTCACACTGACATCAGGAAAATCCCAGAGGGAACCTCAGCAAATATCCCCACGGTCTGACAAGTTGTTCGAGGCTACTGAGGTGTCAGTGTTTACTGTTTTCAAACTGCACAGCTAACCTTTAGAAAGCATAAAAATGTTTAAATGTTGAAAAGGAAAGAAGGAATGATCAAGCTTTCCTGTGCTAGAGTTAACATGACAATGTTCACGGAGATCCAACGAAGTTTAATCCTGACATTAACATCTCAACAGGACAGGCAGCTCCCTGGGAGGGGATTGAGAGACATTGCAATGTGTCTGACACTCTGGGGTGGAGACAGTAAACCCCTCATCGAGAATAAATCTGCAGAAGAATATGTCAAATTAATTCTCATGTTATTTCTCTCTCTGTCGAGAGAGAGAGCAGCTCTCTCTCTGTCTGGTAGACATTGTCTGTGGTGGGGGTGTGTGCCGGGGTGGGGGTGGGAGAGAGAGGGACAGACAGATTGATGTACATGTGTGTGTAGAGAGAGAGGGATAGACAGAGAGAGATTATTTGGTATCTGCAGCAACAGTTGACACTGAAACAGCTTCACACAGGAGAAAGGAATTAGATTCCCGGGCCAGCTGCTGCTGTAGTGCTGGGCTGGGAACAATGTCAGCTGGGTTGTGTCTTTGAGTAAAGTGCACATTATCGCTGATCTTATGAGGGAAGGATATGCTTCCAGTGGAGAGATCAACATAAAAGTATTTCTTCAGATGAAGTACTCGCTTCTGACAGTAGCATTGGACACAAAACCCTGTTTACCTCATTTAAAAAAAAAGAGCAGAGTTTATTTAATTAAACATACGCACATTGAATTGTTGGATGCTGAATAAATGTCTCGCCAAGAGGAGCGTCTGGAACCAGCCACGAGAAAGTAGTCATCAAATGGGTCCGAAGCAAAGGTCATGCAAATGGAATCAAATTGTATTTTCACTTTGCATTTACCACTGTTGACCTAAGAGATGGGTGAATGTGCTGTGGTTCGTTTGGCCATGAGATTGTTTTGCAAGTTGTACTAAATTGGAGCAAGGCAAATTTGATGGTACTTTCCAAGAACATTTAATAGCTGATTGGCAGCAGATACCCGCAGGTAAATGAACAGCTAAAAAATGGGAAGCCGTCAAAAATGAGATAATCAGAGTACAGAAGTAAGGTGGAATACAGGGCGGGTCGGTGTAAGGTGGAGAAAACATTCCATTAGACACCCTGGACTAAAACCCTCTGAAACTGGGACATGAGATGGGGAATTCACATTTAAGAAGAGTCAGTGAGCTCTCTGACTGAGACAGACGTGGCAATATGCAAGCTGAGGGGCAGCAGTCTGGATCAGGGGTAAGATAAAGGGAGGCCCCACAAATGCCTCAGCTAAAAGACAGTGAAGGAGCAAGTGAGGGCTGTGGATGCTGGCGATCAAAGTGGAAAAGTGTGGCACTGGAAAAGCACAGCAGGTCAGGAAACATCCGAGAAGCAGGAGACTCAGCATTTCGGCCAACAGTCCATCATCAGGAATGTGGGGCGGGGGAAAGGGAGCTGAAAGATAATCTGGGGGGGGTTGGTGGTGGGGCTGGGGAAGGTAGCCGGGAAGGTGATGGGTAAATGCAGGTGGGGAAAGGGTTATATGTCGGAGGAGAGTGTGGAGCGGAATGTTGGGAAGGAAGATGGACAGGTAGGACAAGTCAAGTGATCGTTGCTGAATTGGAGGTTTGGTTCGGGGATGAAGTGCGGATGGGGGAGATGAGGAAACTGGTGAAGTCGATGTTAATTTCGCGTGGTCGGAGGGTCCCAATGTGGAAGATGAGGCGTTCCTCCTCCAGGCATTGGGTGGCTTGGATTTGGCAGTGGTGGCGTCCCAGCCCTTGCATGTCCTTGGGACTGTCAGAGTGGGAGTTGAAGTGTTCAGCCACAGGGTAGTGGGGTTTGTTTGGTGCCCGTGTCCCAGAGATGTTTCCTGAAACAATCCACAAGACGGTGTCCTGTCTCCAAATGTCGAAGAGACCACTTCGGGTGCAACGGACACAAAAGATGAGTTGTTAGGATGCACAGAAATATCTCTGCCAGATGTGGAAGGATCCTTTGGGGCCTTTGTCAGAGGTAAGGGGGGAGGTGTGGATGCAGGTTTTACACAGCTTGCAGCGATAAGGGAAGATGTCGAAGTGGAAGGTGGGTTGGTGAGGTGTGTGGAACTAACCAGGCAATTACTTTTGGAATAATCTCTGTGGACTGCTTCCACATTCACTCCCCGGTGAGGTCCACGCACCCCCCCCCCCCCCCCCGCCACCAACCGACCCGTCACTCCCTGCACCTTCACCTGCCACCGCATGAAGTGTAAAACTTGCACCCACACCTTCCTGCTCACCCCTGTCCAAGGCCCCAAAGGATCCTTCCACATCTGACAACGATTATTTTGTGCATCCAAACACCTCATCTACTGTGTCTTTTGCTCTTGGTGGTGTCCACTGCACATTGGCGAGACAGGACGACAACCGATTCGGGACAGACAATATGGCTTTGTGCATGCGACTTCGTGTCTGTCTGACTTGATGTTTTGAAGAGGATTGATGAGAAGGCGTTTGGTATGCTTTCCTTCATTGGACAGAGCATTACGTGTAAGAGTGGGGGATCATATTTCAGCTGTACAGGACATCGGTTAGCCAACTCTTGGAATACTTTGTGCAATTCTGGTCTCCCTTCTATTGGAAGAATGTTCAGAAACCTGAAAGGGATCAGAAACGTTTTACAAGGATGTTGCAAGAGTTGGAAGATTTGAGCGACAGGGAGAGGCTGAATAGGCTGGGGCTGTTTTCCCTGGAGTGTCAGAGGCTGAGGGGTGACCGCGTAGAATTTTATAAAATCATGAGGAGAATGGATAGGAGAAATAGACAAGGTCATTTCCTTGGTGTGGGGGAGCCCAGAACTAGAGGGGAAAGGTTTAGGGTGAGAGGTGAAAGATATAAAAGTGACCGAAGCGGCATCTTTTTCTCACAGAGGGTGGTGTGTGTATGGAATGAGCGGCCAGAGTAAGTGGCGGATGCTGTTAAAATTACAGCATTTAAAAGGCATCTGGATGCGTACATGAATAGGAGTGGGTGTTTGGAGGGATATGGGCCGGGTGCTGGCAGGGGGGGACTAGATTAGGTTGGGATATCTGGTCGGCAGGGACGGGTTGGACCGAAGAGTCTGTTTCCATGCTGTACATCTCTATGAATCTGTGACAGCAGAGCAGTGGACGTGATCGATATGGACTTCAGTGAGGCACTTGACAAGGTTCCTCATGGTAAACTGTTTAGCAAATTAAGATCATGTGGACTATCGGGAGGACTAGTCATTTCACTGTAGAATTGGCTCAAAGAGGGTGGATAGTTATTTTTCAGACTGGAGGCCCATGAGCAGCGGTGTCGCACAAGGATCGGTGCTGGGTCCACTGTGTTCTGTCAGTGACATAAATGACTTGGATGTGAATATAAGAGGCATAGTTCCTAACTGGAAGATGGTAATAAAGTTGGAAGTGCAGTCGACAGCGAAGAAGCTAACCTCAGAGTACAACAGGATATTGATCTGATGGGCCACTGGGCTGAGGAGTGGCAGACGGATTTTAATTTAGATAAATGTGAAGGGCTGTAATTTGGGAAGGCAAATTAGGGCAGGACTTGTACACTTTATGGAATGGTCTCGTGGTGTGTTGCTGAACAAAGAGACTTTGGAGTGCAGGTTCATAGTCCTTGCTAATGGAATTGTAGGTAGACAGGATAGTGAAGAAGGCATTTGGTATACTTTCCTGTATTGATCAGAAGGTCATGTTTTGGCTGCACAGGACATTGGTTAGGCCACGTTTAGAATGCTGTTTTCACTTCTGGTCTTCCTGCTGTCGGAATGATGCTGTGAGATTTGAAAGGGTTCTGAAAAGATTTATAAAGATGTTGCCAGTGTTGGAGGGTTTGAGCTGTAGATAGAGGCTGAATCGACTGGGGCTATTTCCCCTGGAGCATCGGAGGCTGAGGGGTGACCTTACAGAAATTTATAAAATTATGAGGGGTATGGATAGGATGAAGATGTAAAGACTTTTCCCCTATACTGGAGGGTATAGGTTTAAGGAGAGGGGAAAGAATTGGAAGAGATCTAAGGGGCAAACTATTCACGCAGATGGTGGTGTGTGTATGAAATGCGCTGCCAGAGAAAGTGGTGGATGTGTGTCTTGTTACACTTCAAAGGCACCTGGATGGGTATTTCAATAGGAAGAGTTTGGGAGCAAATTAGCGAAATGCGAGCAAATGGAACTGGATTAATTGGGGATATTTGGTCTTAATAGACGAGTGGGATTGAAAGGTCTGTTTCTGTACTGAACGGCTCCGTGACTCTGTGACTCTATTTGGTGCGTTTAACCCTCTCTCTCTACACACACGTATAATTCCATTTACCTCTATCTGTATCTCTCTCTCTCTGTCTGCATCTCTCTCTCTCTCTCTGTCTCCCCCCACACAGGCAATCTCAACCAGAGGAAGCTGCTGTATCTGACGACAGGGAGAGAATTTACATGCGTTGAGAATTACTTTGTCATATTCTACTGAAGATTTATTCTCCGTGAGGGGTTCACTGTCTCCACCCCAGTGTGCAGGATACATTGCAATGTCTCTCAGTCCCCTCCCACAAAGCTGTCTGTCCCATTGAGATGTTAGTGTCAGGACATGAACTTCGTTGGATTTCCCTCAAATTGTCATGTTAATTCTAGCACAGGAAAGCTTGATCATTCCCTGTTTCCTGTTCAGGCTTTTTGAAGCTTTGTAATGTATGTCAGTGCAGTTTGAAAATATTAACCATTGACCCCTCAGGCGCCTCGAAGATTCTCTGTCCCTAAATCTACCACCAAACGCAAAACTGGCCGAACCGTGGGGATAGTTGCTGAGGTTCCCTCTTGGGATTTTCCTGGAGTCAGTGTGACTCCCAGATATAACTCTCTCTCTCTCTATCCCTCTCTCTCTCTGTCTTTATCCGTATCTCGTCCATCCCGGCCCACACATCACATATTACTCTGACATTACACCAAGCCTTTGAGGAGAGTTTGACATTCAGGGTTTTAATTTCCTCCTGTGTGTCAGACACTTAACATGGTTGTGTCAAATCCCAAGGGCCTGGTTATTTTAACCTCAGGCTTAAAACTTGCTTTAAAATGGCAGAGCCACAATCAATCTCAGTTAACCAGAGACCCTTAAAAATCCAGGGTATCACAGAGGAAATCAAACCTCGGGGTAACAAATAGACACAACTCACACGGCACCGTGGGGTTTAGCCTGTCGAATAGACCTCAGGCTGATGTCCGCCCCTCCCCTCTCGAGGAAGCTTCTGTCGAAGGGAAGGATTTCCTGTACTGTCATAGTCTCAAAATAGCAATTCCTGCAAAGGGTGCGTGGAGAGAGTGAGAGAGAAAAAGATTATAGGAACTGGAAAAGGGGGGGGTGGTGATTTTCAAACAAATTACACAGCAAGATGTCATTCCTTCACATAAAAAACCCCTCAGCAAACCCAAGTATGATCAAATTGGGAGATAAGTTTGGGGATTTCAATCCAAGAACCATCGGGCAGCCTTAAAAGGTTTAGTTTATCAAAACAGTATCAGAGCACAGCAGGATCTCACAGGCAGCAACATGTTAGCAGCAAAATTAGCTCGATATTTCTGATAGGGGCTGCTTAAAAGTTCAATATTTGTTGCAACTACACGCACTGACATAACTGTTATTTCACAATTTCAAATGCCTCTCCCTCCTTCCCTCTCTCTCTTTCTCCTTCCTCTCTCTCGTTCAGAAGTCTCTTTCTCACTTCCACTGTCAATTTGAACATTCACACATCATTACTTTAGAAAAAGTCTTTAAGAGACAGTTTGAAATTTAGGGTTTAAATTTCCTCTTTGCGAAGTTCTGTCTCTCAGACACCCGCTGCGGTTAACAAGTTTGTGTCAAATCCGAAGACCTTGGTTACTTTAACCCCAGGCTTCAAACCTGTTTTAAAATGACAGGCATCAATCTGACAGGACCCAGGTAACCAGAGGCCTGTTAACAAACAGGGTCCAGCAGATTAAACCAGTCTTTGGGGAATAAAAAGCCACAACTGAGGTGGGGTCCCACAGAGTGCGGCCTGTGGAATAGGCCTCAGGACTGTGTGCCAAACTTGCAGGATGCTCTTGTTCAAAGTTCACCTTGTCCCAAACTATCCCTCTCTCTTTGGATGTTCCAAGCGAATAATAATTCCCTGGGATAAAAGAGACAGTGTCAATTAAAAGACGGAGAAAAAACGCTCAGAGAGATGGCACAGGAAGATTCCATGCGAATTCCTATCCTAGTAACATCCAAACGTTAAACATGTCAGATGAAAGTTGAATTTTCAGACCAGACAATTTTGAAATCTTTACACTATGAAGTTTTAGCTGATGAGAAGACTCACTGCCTCTAAAGGTAGCCTGGTGTCAGTTGATGCACAGCAAGATCCCACATGGAAGCATGTAGCAGTACCCACATCATCTGATTCTTTTCTCCTCTGCAATGCTGATCAAGTGTTAATTATTTGCTCTAATGCCAGAATCTAACATTACTGCTGTTTCACAATCTCAAATAGCTCCCCCTCTCTCTCCTACTGTGGAAGGGATATTGACATTCACACTGTGGGCAAATTATGGAGCAAACTCATGGAGCTGCAGATTGCTCAGGACTTGGATTCGAGAACACAGAACAACACAGCACAGGAACTGGCACTTCCACCCTCCAAGCCTGCGCCAACTTTTTTTGTCATTATTTTCTAAAAGTATCTTCCAAAACTGTTTTTTTTTCCTCCAGATGTCGGGTGGCTTGGATTTGGTCGTGGAGGTGGCCGAGTACTTGCATGTCTTTGGCGGACTGTTAGGGGGAATTGATGTGCTCAGCTGCAGGGCGTTGGGGTTGTTTGGTGCGTGTGACCAAGAGATGTTCACTGAAACATTCCTCAAGTTAGCGTCCTGCGTCCACAATGTAGAGGAGACAACAGCAAGAGCAACAGACAGTAGATGAGGTGGTTGGATGTGCAGGAAAATCTCTGCCAGACGGGAAAGGATCCTTTGGGGCCTTGAACATGGAGGGGTGGGTGCAGGTTTTACACTTTGTTCGGTTGCAGAGCAAGGTGCCAGGAGTGGAAGAAGGGGTTAGTGGGGACGTGGACCTCACCAGGGAGTCATGGAGAGAATGCGGAAGCAGTCTGCAGAGACTGTTCCCTCCGTGACTCACTGATTTTAAGTCCACACTCCCCTCCAACATATACTGCTCACCTGGTACCTTCCCCTGCCTCCGCAAGAGGTTAAAGCCTGCGCCCAGACGTCCCCGCTCAGATCCGACCAAGGCCTCAAATTATCGTTCCACATCCGGCAGAGATTTTTCTGCGCATCCAAACACCTCATGTATTGTGTCCGTTCCACCCGATGTGGTTACTGCTACATTCGGAGATTGGACACCGTCTTCCAGATTATTTCAGCGAACGTCTCTGTGTCACACGCATCAAGCAAACCCCACTGACCTGTGGCAGAATACTTCAACTCCCCCTCCCACTCTGCCAAGGACATACAGGCCGATTCCACCCATCCCCTCTGGAGGAAAGGTTTGTCCAAGGGAATGATTTCTTATCCTGTTGTAGCTTCAAAACAGCAATTCCTGAAAGGGGTGGGTGCAGAGAGTGGGAGAGAAAGAGATGATTGGAACTGGAAACGGGGCGAGATTTTCAAACAAATTACACAGCAAGCGGTCATTCCTTCATACAAAACATCCCTCAGCAAACCCAAGTGCGATCAAATTGTGAAAAAAGTGCGGGAGTTTCAATCCCAGATCCATCGGGCAGACTTAAAGCTATGGGTTTATCAGAACAGTTGTTGCTTCGATCGCATTGCCATAGGCTGTCAGAGCACAGCAGGATCTCACAGGCAGCAACATGTCAGCAGCAAGATCAGCTCCATTTTTCTGATGGCAGCTGTTTAAAAGTTCAATATTTGTTGCAAATATAGGCACTGACATAACTGCTATTTCACAATCTCAAATGCCTCTCCCTCCCTTTCTCCTGCCTCTGTCACGTTTACAAGTCTCTCTCTCTCACACTTCCAATGTCAATGTGAACATTCACACATTATTTCTCTGACATTATAAAAAGTCTTTCAGAGACAGGTCGACATTTAGGGTTTCAATTTCCTCTTTGGGATGTCCTGTCTCTCAGACACTTGCTGGGGGTGGGGACTTGGGGTGTTAACATGTTTGTGTCAAATTCAAAGCTCTTTTTCCTTTAACCCCAGGATTCAAACCTGTATTAAAATGACAAGGCCACAATCTTACAGTACCCAGTTAACCAGAGGCCTGTTAAAAAAAGGGTCCAACAGAGGCACCCACTCTTTGGGGAAATAAAGAGACACAACTGAGGTGGGGCCCCACGGAGTGCGGCCTGTGGAATAGGCCTCAGGACTGTGTGCCCTCTTGGAGGATGCCCTTGTTCGAGTTGACCTTGCCCCAAACTCTCTCTATCTTTGGATTTTCCAAGTGAATATTAATTCCCTGGGATAACAGAGATGGATCAATTAAAAGACAGAGCAAGACATTTTTAGAGATGGCACAGCAAGATCCCACAGGTTGTCTCTCTCTGCAAGATCCAAACATTAAACATGTCAGCTGGAAGTTGATTTTTAGAAACCTTTCCATAATGAGGAGTTCTGGAATTCCCCCAACACCGGGGAAATGTCTTTAGCTCTTCACCCTATCCATTCCCCTCATAATTTTATAAACTTCTGTAAGGTCATCCCTCAGCCTCCGATACTCCAGGGAAACAAGCCACAGGCAATTCTGCCTCTCCCAATAGCTCAAACACTCCAACCCTGGAAACGTCCTTGGAAATCTTTTCTGAATGCTTTCAAGTTGCATGACATCCTTCCTACAGCAGGAAGACCAGAAATGAACACAGTATTCCAAACATAGTCTAACCTATGTCCGATACAGCCGCAGCACAACGCCCACCTCCCTTACTCAATTTTCTGGCCAACAAAGGAAGGCATACCAATGGCTTCTTCACTATCCTGAGTACCTGCAACGCCACTGTCAAGGAACTATGAACCTGCACTCCAAAGTCTCTACGCTCAGTAACACCTCCCAGGACCTTACACTACAGTGTCTAAGTCCTGCTTTGATTTGCCTTCCCAAAGTGCAGCATCTTACATTTTCCTAAATTAAACTCCATCTGCCACTCCTCAGCTTATTGGTCCATTTGATCAAGCTCCTGTTTTAATCTGAGGCAAGCTTCTTCGCTATCCACTGCACCTCCAATTTTGGTGAAATCTGCGACTTAGTAACTGTGCCTCCGATGTTCACATCCGAGTCATTTATATAACTGAGAAAGCACATTGGATCCAGCACCGATCCTTGTGGGACACCGCTGTTTATAGACCTCCAGACCGATCCACTAACACCCTCTGTCTCTTCTCTTTCAGCCGATTCTCCATCGAAGCGACTAGTTCACCCATTATTTCACGTTATACAACCTTGTTAAACAGTCTACCATGAGGAACCTTGTCAAGTGCCTTATTGAAGTCCATATAGTTCACGACCACCACTCTGCTTTCATCAATCCTCTTCAAAAATTCTTCAAAAGACCAAGTCAGTGCGACACGAATTCCCATGCACAACGCCATATTGCCTATCCCGAACCAGTCCTTGCGTTTCCCAATGCATGTAAGTGCTGTCCATCAGGATTCACTCCAATAACCTTTCCACTACTGATATCAGACTCAGCGGTCCATAGTTCCCCTTGGTTTTCCTCCCAGTCTTTCCCATCCACGTTAGCCAACCTCCAGTCTTCCGCCACCTCATCTATGACTATCGACAATACAAATATCTCAGCAAGTGGCCCAGAAATTACTTCACAGCTTCCCATAGAGTTCTAGGGTAACCTGATCACGTCCCGGGTGTTCATCATCGTTTCCATGATTTAAAATTTCCAGCACCGTCTCCATCTGTCATGTGGACATTATTCAAGATGTCGCCATTTATTTTTCCAAATCTCTAGTTTTTCATATCCTTTTCCAAAGTGAACACTGAGGCAAAATATTCATTTATTATCTTCCCATCTCCTGCAATTCTACACATAGACTGACCTTAGAGTGGCCCTATTCTCTCTCCCATTACCTCTATCTTCTCAATGTATTTGTAAAATTCCTTTGCATTCTCTTAAACCCGATTGTCAAAATTATCCCATGTCCCCTTTTGGCCCTCCAGAATTCCCTCTTAAATATACTTGTACTGCCTTTATACTCTTCAAGGGATACACAATCCCTGCTGTCTATTCCTGACATATGTTGCCTTCTTTAACATGACTAAAATCTTAGCTGCTCCAGTCCCCCAGCACTCCCTGCAACTATCAATGGAGGGAGGGTCAGTTTATTATCCAATAGCTCCTTGGTTCTGACACTGGGCTTATGTGGTGAGATGTGGTGTGGTGAAAAACACAGGAGGGAGATGCTTCAGAGGCATAGGGAAACTCCGATTGTATTAAAACATTGACAAGAAAATAAATATTCAGAACAACCAGTGCGAGGCATCAAGTGAACTGAGACTTGTCTCACAGCTGTTACCTCCCAAGTTCACCCTGAAGGCTCTAACTTGGTACAGTGGATTTTGACTTACAGAGAGCTGTTAATTACTGGGTGACAGGGGAAAGGAGAGAGAGAGAGAGAATAAACACGAATCCCGGGGTCCTCTCGGGTTTCCCTTCCCTGGGCCCTGCCCTACAACGTCAGCCCTGAAGCCCAACCTTCCTCCCCTCTCATACTGAGCTGGGACAGAGGGTCTCGATAACATTCATCCCATTCCCAGAGTGGCTTCTGTTGGTTTGGAGAGTGGTGGATGTCCCTGGCACTACCCCCAGTTGGTCTCTCGGCTCTCCAGTCACATCTCACCAGTACATTGAGGGTTGTGGATGTGAAGATTGCTCACTCTCCTTCTTTTCCTGAGTCTGTGACTGGCTGTAGACGATTTCCTTGATGCTAGCCAGACCACTTACTCAACAAACCCCAGAGATCAAGGTTCCCCACTTATACTGGCTGGAGGTTTCCAGAATCTCTCGCCAAATCTGGATTGGATCATTGAGCTATTGTCCCTCCTCTCGGGGCTGAATGAGCTTCCTGAGTATTCGATGAGTGTGAATGGTTCTCCAATTAAAGTCAGTGGGTGAACCATAGTTTTAAATGCCCATTATTTCTCTTAGATGTGTGTAGGTTAAGATGTTGCTGATAGTTTGATGACCTTCCCATTTAAGACAAACAGATTTGTATGTCGTACAAAGGCGTGGAATACTCAGTATCTCTGCATTCAAACAAATGATTAAAAGTTGAATGGTTGTGTAATTTTGCAAGCTGCAGAATGTCTCTGTTGTTTGCTCTGCAGGCTGGTGCTTATTGTCTTTTAAAGTGTGGTGCTGGAAGGGCACAGCAAGTCAGGCAGCATCCGAAGAGCAGGAGAGTCGATATTTGAGGCATAATCCCTTCATCAGGAATAGGGGGCTGGGGAAGGGTGCTGAGATATAAATAGGAGCGTGAGAGTGGGGTTGTGTGAAGGTAACTGGAAAGGTGATTGGTAGATAATGGCGGGGTGATGATGGTGATAGGTCAGAGCAGAGGGTGGAGTGAAAGGTGGGAAGAAAGATGAACATGTAGCACAGTTCATGAGGGTGGTGCTGAGTTGAATGGTTGGATCAGGGATGAGGTGTGGTGGAGGGAAAATGAGGAAATTAGTGAAGTTGATGTTGATGCCATGTGGTTTGAGGGTCGCAAGGTAGAAGATGAAGTGTTCTGCTTCCAGACGTCGGGGTCTTGGATTTGGCGGTGGAGGAGGACCAGGACTTGGCCACAGGGCAGTGGGGCTGTTTGGTGCGTGTGTCCCAGAGATTTCCCCTGAAACATTCCTCAAGTTAGTGTCCTGTTTCCTCAATGAAGAAGGGATACCATCAAGAGCAACAGACACAGTAGATTAGGTGGTTGGATGTGCAGAAAAATCTCTGCCAGATGTGGTAGGTTGCTTTGGGGCCTTGGCCAGAGGTGAGCAGGAAGGTGTGTGTGCATGTTTTACATTTCGTGCGGTGGCAGGGGAAGCTGCAGGGTGATGGTGGGGTGGGGGGAGGGCGCTGGTGGAGTAGATATCACCAGGGAGTCACAGAGCGAATTTGGAAGCAGATATTGTTCCCCCTCTGACTCACTGGTTAAGTCTACACTTCCCACCAATCCACACTATACTCCCGGCACGTTCCCTTCTGACCACAAGAGGTGTAAAACCTGCACCCACACCTCCCCCTCACCTCTGACCAAGGTCCGAAAGGATCCTTCCATATCTGGCCGAGATTTTCCTGCGCATCCGAACAACTCATCTACTGTGTCCGTTGCACCTGATATGGTCTCCGTGACATTGGGAGATAGGACACTAACACGCAGATCATTTCAGAGAACATCGGTGGTACACACGCACGAAACAAACCCAATGCCCTGTGACTGAACACTTCAATTCCCCCTCCCAATCCACTATGAACATGCAGGTCTTGAGCCTCCTCCACTACTAAATCCAAGTGTCTCAACGTCTGGAAGAAGAACGCCTCATCTTCCAACTTAGGACCCTCCGACCACATGGCATCAACATCGAATTCACCAGTCTCCTCATCTCCTCTCCACCCAACCTCACCCCAGAACCAACCCTACAACTCGGAACCGTACTCTTGAGGTGTCCTATCTGTCCATCTTCCTTCCCAACTATGCACTGCACCCTCCACTCCGACCTAACAACCTCTCCCTCACCTGCATCTACCTATCACCTTCCCAGATACCACCCCCAGCCTCGCCACCAAACCCCCCGTTTATTTTTCAGCTCCCTTCCCCCCGTCCCACATTCCTGATGATGGGCATATGGCCGAAACGTCGACTCTCCTGTTTCTCGGATCTTGCCTGAACTGCTGTGCTTTTCCAGCACCAAACGTTTCGACTCTGATCGCAAGCATCTGCCGCCCTCACTTTCTCCTTCACTGTCTTTTAGCTGAGACATTTATGGAGGCCTTCCTTTATCTTACCCCTGTGCCAGACTGCTGCCCATGGGCTTACTTATTGCCTACTCGGTCTTAGCCAGAGAACTCAGTGACTCTTCCTTTCAATGTAAATTCCACAAACCCATGTCCAAGTCTAGAGGGTTTTAGTCCAGGGTGTCTAATGGGAATTTTTACCCCAACTAACACCTATCAGCCCTGTATTTCATCTTGGTTCTGTATTCTGATTATCTCATGTTTGGCAGCTTCCCATTTTTAGCTGTTCCTTCACCTGCGAATAACTGCTACCAATCAAATATTTAATATTCTTGCCAAATACCATCACAATTTGCCTTCCTCCAACTTAGTACAACTTGCAAAACAAGCTCTTGGCCAAATGAACCACAGCACATTCACCCATCTCTTAAGTCAATGGGGATAGTATGCAAAGTGTAAAAGCAATTAGATTCTATTTGCATGTTCGTTTGCTTCGGACCCATTTGATGACGACATTCTCGTGGCTGGTTCCAGACTCTTCTCGAGGCGAGACATTTATGCAGCATCCAACAATTCAATGTGAGTGTTTCATTAAATAAAGTCTACTCTTTTTTTTAATGACAGAAATAGGATTTTGTGTGCAATGCTGCTGTCAGAAGCATGTACTTCATCTGAGGAAATACTTTCGTGCTGATCACTCCACTGGAAGCGTTCCCTTCCCACACAATATCAGCGATAAGGTGCACTTTACTCAAAGACAAAAAAAACAGATGACATCTTGCAAGTGGACAACATGACAGTGAAGCATTTCTTCCCCACTGCTCCTGATAATGTGACCGTCTGTATACTCTGAAGTCTGGTTCGCTTGCATTTAAATCAAAGACTTTAACTGTTGCATCATTTGTAACAAATTTAAGTTCCAGTCATGAGCAATAGCTCAACACGATCTGATCATGGAATCCAGGGGAAGGTAAAAATTGTTGTTAATTAAAGGAAGACGTGTATAAAACTGATTTTGGGTGGGAGGGGAGAATTATGGTCAGTGGCAGTGTCCCAACCCATGCTCCAGAGGTGTGTGTTAACATCTACGAAGAGGTTGATTAGGAAAAAAGGTTAGTTTTTCTAAAAATCCATATAAAAAGCTGACGTTAAACCCTGCTTCTGGGGATTCGGAACACTTTCGAATTCAGTAAAGCACGTTTAATCAAAATAATGCATTAAGAGGAGAATAACAACATGAAAATAAGCTAGTGAGAGACAAAAACAAGTGTTTTAACAGCTTTCTCAAGATAAACTAAAAGGTAATCATAAAAGACAGATATGCACCGACAAGTGGCAGAGGCAAGGAAACCTGCAATTGTGACGGTATGAATAACAGAGAAATAAGGATGATATTTTGGGTCTGTCTTCAGAGAGGAACAATCACTCCACTTCTCAATAATAAAGAGAAGCAATGTCTTAGTGAAAATGAGCAGATCGATGAATTGGTCATTAGTGAACAGAAGTAGTACTGGGAAATTAATATAATCCTAGAATCTGAAGATCAACATTCGGAATCCTCAGAATATTGGTTGCAGTGATCATGATCTTTCTCTGCCAATCTGGTACATATTTGTCTTTTCTGATCAGCTTTTGGTTTATCTGTAGAACGCTTTTTCAAACAATTACATCTCTATCACTGGTTTAATTTCATGTTGTTTTCTCTCTTAATGTATTTTTTTCGTCCTATTGTACTGAATTTAAAAATGTGTTCTGAATCCCCAGGCCTGGGGTTTAACAGCAGCATTTATAAACCAAACTGTTCATTCCCACTGCACCACAAGACACCCATCTCACCCAACATCAGTTTTATACACTACTTTCATTAATTAACAACAATCTTTATCTTCCCCTGGATTCCATGATTAAATTTTGTTGAGCTTTTGCTCATGATTGGAACTTAAATTTGTTTCAAATGATAAAACAGTTACAATCTTTGAATTAATTGCTAACAAAGCAGACTACAGATTCCCCCACCTTACCCCAGTTCCAACATTCCAGCTCAGCAATGTCCTCATGACCTGTCTTACCTGTCAATCTCCCTTCCCACCTATCTGCTCCACACTCCCCTCTGACCTATCGCCTCCATTCCCAACCCATTCACCTATTGCACTCTTTGCTACCTTACCCCACCTTCCTCTCTGACCTATCGCCTTCATCCCCACTCCCATTCACTTATTGTACTCTTTTTTACCTTCTCCCCAGCCTCCCCCCCACCCCCCCCCCCCGCCCCCGCCGCTTTTTCGCTCCACCTTGCAGGCTTCCTGCCTCTATTCCTGATGAAGGGCTTTTGTCAGAAACGTCGATTTTCATGCTCCTTGGATGCTGCCTGACCTGCTGTGCTTTTCCAGCACCAGTCTGATCTAAAGAATACAGAGTATGCAGATTGTCACTTTTTCAGCAGCAGTGGGGAGGCAATGCTTCACAGTCAGGTTGTCCACTTGCCAGATGTCAGCTGAGTTGTGTCTTTGAGTAAAGTGCTCATTATTGCGGAGCTTATGATGGAAGGGTATGCTGTCAGTGGAGAGATCAACATAAAAGTATTTCCTCAGATGAAGTGCTGCTTGTGACAGTAAGTATTGCATGCAAAACTATTTACCTCGTTAAAAAAACAAGTGGAAGTTATTTCATTAAACACACACATTGAGTTGATGGTTGCTGTATAAATGTCTCACTGTGAGCAGAGTTTGGAACAAGACACCGGTGCATTGGCATTAAATTAATTTCAAGCAAAGGAACATGCAAATGGAATCAAATTGTTTTAACACTTTGCATTCTATCCCTGTTGACCTAAGAGATGGATGGACATGTTGCGGTTCGTTTTGCCACAATGATTGTTTTGTAAGATGTAAGTGCCTGGCTGTATCAAAAGGAGAGGCCCAATAGGGACAGTGACATAAGTTGAGGACTCAAGGGCAGAGTCATTATTTGGTTCAGAGTAGAGATGGTTCAGGTTGGTGACTCTTTTTTATGCTTCTCTCTGTCTGTTTCTCTTCATTTGGTAAGATTGCTCCTCTCTCTCTCTCTTTCTCTCTCTGACTGTCTCCCACTCTTCCTCCCTCTCGCTATCATTGTCCCTCTCTCTCGCTCACTCTTTCTGTCTCAGTGTCTCTCTCCGTCTGTCTCTTTCTCTGTCACTGATTCTCTCTCTCTCTCGCACTCTGTCTGCTTCTCTGTCTCTGACACTGTCTCTCTCTCTCTCTCTCTCTCTCTCTCAATGTCTCTCTCTTTCTCACTGTTTCTTGTCAATCTTCTTTTCACTCTCACTGTTTTGTTGTCTCCCTCAATGAATCTCTATGACTCTCTCTGTTCCTTTTTCTGGCTCGTTCCCCCGCTCTATCTGGATTAGTGGTGCTGGAAGAGCACAGCAGTTCAGGCAGCATCCAAGGAGCTTCGAAATCGACATTTCGGGCAAAAGCCCAGGATGAAGGCCTGATGAAGGGCTTTTGCCCGAAATGTCGATTTCGAAGCTCCTTGGCTGCTGCCTGAACTGCTGTGCTCTTCCAGCACCACGAATCCAGAATCTGGTTTCCAGCATCTGCAGTCATTGTTTTTACCCCCGCTCTATCTCTCATGTCTCTCTCTCGTTGTGTCTCTCTCTGTGCCTCTCTCCGTTTCTGAATTCCTCTCTCTCTCTGTCCTTCACAGTATCTCTGTCTCTTGTCTCTCTCTCTTTCTCTTTTAAACAGTTTCTCTCTTAACCTGTCTCTCTTTCTCACTATCCATCTCACTCTGTCCCTCTTTCTCCTTCTTTTCCTGTGTCACTCTCATTCTCTCTCTCTTTCATGCTTTCTGTCTCTTTATCTCCGTCACTGTCTCTCCCTCTCGCTCTTTCTGTCGTAGTAACTCGCCATCTCTCTGTCTAACTGGCTCTCACTCCTTCATTTTCTCTGTCTCTCTCTCTCCCTCACTGAATCTCTCCCACTCCGCCTCTCTCACGCACACTGTGAGTCTTTCTCTGTTACTGTCTCCCACTCTCTCTTTCTGTGTCTCTTACTGTCCCTGTCACTTCCCCTTTCTCACATTATCTTCGCTTTCTCCCTCACAGTATCTCCTTTTGACATACATGCTCTCTCAGTGACTATTTCTGTTCCTCTTTCTTGCTTTCTCCCTCTCATGTCTCTCTTTCTGTTTCTCTTTCTTGCTTCACCCCCCTCTCTCATGTCTCTCTATCTTTCCTTCCTTCTGTATCTCTCTGTTTCTACTCTGTTTCTGACTCGCTGTATCTCTCAGGCTCTCTGTCCTTCACGGTACCTCTCTCTCACACTGCTTCTCTCTCTCTCCCGCACCCAGACACTTTTGATCTCTTGCTGTCGCCCTCTCTGTCCTTCTTTCTTGTTCGTTCCCCATCTATGTCTCTTGCTTCTTCTTTTTTCTGCCTCTCTTCTTCTAGCACTCTCTCACTGTCTCTCTCTCACTGCCCCTTAGTGGCTCACTAACTCCCTCTCTCTCCCACACACATTCTCTGTCTCTGTCTGTCTCTCACTCCCTGCCTGCCTCAGTCTCGCCATCTCTTTCTCACTCTTTCCCTCTCTGCTTCTCACACTCTCTGTGTCTCTTTCTCTCTGTAACTGTCTCTGTCTCACTGCTTCTCTCTCTCTGTCCTTCTTTCGCACTCTTTCCCACTCTGCATGTCTGATTGTCTCTCCCTCTCTCTCACTGTCTCTCTCCATCTCTCTCTCTGTCGCTCTCACAAACTGTCTCTCTCATTATCTCTGTGTCTCTTTCGATCACTGTTTTTGTATGTGTCTATCTGTTTTTCTCTAACACTCACTGTCCTTCAGCCTGTCTCTCTCTTTCTCTCTGGAGGGGAGTGCAGTTTTCGAGCCTCCGAGGAAGCAGTGGGAAAACCACAACTTTTGCACTTTGATGTATTTACTGGGTAATTAACCACCATTATCCATCCCTAACTGTCTGTGAAATGAATACGGTGAACCGCGAATCACAGGCAGCATCTGTGGGAAGAAACCAGAGTTAATACTTCGAGTCTGTTGACCCTTCATCAGGGATTAAGTGGTATTTATATTGAAGACTTGGTTGGATGTGTTTGGGGGAAAGGGGGGATCTGAGTGAATAGGTGGAGATGGAACCCAGATAGATCAATGTGTGATAACATGCACCTTTAAGAGGTTCTGTATCTCTTCAAGAAATGTCACAGAGTCGTTAAGATGTACAGCGCGGAAACTCGTCCATACCGACCAGTTATCCCAACCCAATCTCGTCCCACCTGCCAGGCATCCTGCCCATATACGTCCAAACCCTTCCTACTCATATACCCATCCAAATGCCTTTTCAATGTTGCAATTGTACTAGCCTCCACCACTTCCTCTGACAGCTCATTGTATACATGTACCACCCTCTGCGTGATAAAGTTGCCGCTTTAGTCTCTTTTACCCGCTCACCTGAAACATATGCCCTCTAGTTCTGGACTTGCCCACTTTTAGACTTTGTCTATTTACCTTATCCATGCCCCTTATGATTTTTTAAATCTCTGTAAGGTCACCCCTCAGCCTCCAACTCTCCAGGGAAAACAGCCCCAGCCTATTCAACCTCTCCATAAAGCTTAAATCCTTCAACCCTGGCAACATATTGTAAACCTTTTCTGAACCCTTTCAAGTTTCACAACATCTTCCCGATAGGAAGGAGACCAGAACTGCACGCAATATTCCAACAGAGGCCTAACCGATGTCATGTAAGCTGCAACATGACCTCCCAACTCATGTACTCAACACTCTGACCAATAATGGAAAGCATAACAAATGCCTTCTTCACTGTCCTATCTACCTGCGACTCCATTTTCAAAGAGCTGCGAACCTGCATTCCAAGGTCTCTTTGTTCAGCGACACTCCCTTGGACCTTACCATGAAGTATATGAGTCCTGCTAAGACTTGCTTTCCCAAAATGCAGCACCTCACAGTTATCTACATTAAACTCCATCTACCACTTCTCAGCCCATTGGCCCATCTGATCAAGATCCTGTTGCAATCTGAGATAACCTTCTTCGCTGTGCACTAGACCTCCAATTTTTGTGTCATCTGCAAACTTACTCTCCATACCTCTTATGCTCACTCGAGAATGTACGTAATCCTCCAGTTGTGGGCTCACCAACCTCGGACAATGAAGGCCAACATGTCGTTTGTCTTTCTAACATGTTACTATCCTGCAGCACCTTCATTTTGGATTTCAGTGACCTCTGGACAAGGACATCCACAGAGTCATAGCTTCATACAGCACGGAAACAGACCCCTCGGTGCAACTCGTCCATACCCAGCAGGTTTCCCAAACTAAACTGGTTCTAATTCACTGCATTTGGCCAGTATCCCTCTGAAAATTTCCGAGTCATGTTTCAATCCAAATGTCTTTTAAATGTCGTAAATGTACCTGCATCTGCCTGTTCCTCTGGAAGTTCAATCCACACATGAACCAGCCTCTGTGCGATAATGTTGCTCTCAGACCCCTTTTAAATCTCTCTCCTCTCACCTAAAGACTGTGCCTTCTAGTCATCAAACCTGGATATTTTATGCTTGATACATCCATCCAAATTGTTGAACTGTGTTGTGAATAACTGGACCTACACCAGGGTCAGTTTGTGATCAGTGCGTAATACTGGTAACCTGTGCAATATCCTGTGGGACATATAAATCCTTTATTAGTACTATTAAAGCACACATCATTGTGGACATTTTCAAGGTCCTGTTGTACTTGGAGTCTGAAGTTGGACTCCTCCTCTGCTGCGCTATTCCAGCAACACATTTTTCAGCTCTGATATCCAGCATCTGCAATCCTTACTTTCTCCAAAACATCTCCTCCACCTACCCCCAAGAGAGCCGTGGACCAACTGCAACTATTCTGAAAGTTTGGCTAGGTCCAATAACTGCTAGCAGAAACTCCAATCTTCACCTGTAAATCGTGCCCCTCGGAGATAACCAGAACTTCTGCTTAATTAATGGGCAAGTACCACCCAGGACGGTAGAGAGACATTTTCTGTTTGCCGATGTGTGTGTCCCTAGATGTCTGTCACTCTCTGCCAATGTCGTATGAATTGATCAAGTTGCTTTTTTTCATACTTCTCAGTTTTCTCTGTGTTTTCGCTATAGTACAGTTAAAGGTTGCTGACAAATCTCAAAATGCAGCCGCTCTGCCTGTTCCTGTTGGTGCTGCTCCCAATCCCCATGTCAGATGCGGCTGTACTGGATAACCGTGCCTTGATTGGCATTATTCACCGGTGAGTGTCAGTGAAACAGACCTTTGCTGACCAGCTCTGTAAGCTGGGGGCTGTGCTCAATCTGAGGTCAAATCAGAGCCTGGTTGCTTGGAACAGCCTGGTAATAAATGGAGAGAACACAGCAGGTGTAGGGTGTGCTCTGCAGCTGTGGGAAATAAGTCTCAATCAAATTCCCATGATCTTTATTACAATGTGTGGAAACTATCACCAGATTTCCCGGGGTCACATCACTGAGAGTGAAATCGATTGCATCAGCTGACTCCGAAATAAAGGAGAGAGTGAAATAAATCGGAGTGAGGTTTGGAGAAAATGCCCAAATCCCAAACACAGGCAATATTTTACTGTTTACTGAATCATCTCACTCACCTCTCAGTTTCCCTTTGGCTCCTTCTGCCGCCTTCGCTATTATTCCTTTTTCTTGTTGGTCTTCAAGTCCTTTTCTTCTCGTTGTCTCTTTCTTCTGTTCCCTTGCTTTTTAGTTGCTCTACACCTTGTCCATATGCACCAAACGTTTTGTGGTTTATAATTCTTCCAGAATATTCCTGTTAGGTTGAAAGGAAAGGCTGGTACGTGTAGGGAATGCTGGATGACTGCTTAAATTTGAGGGTTTTGTTAAGAAAAAGAAGGAAGCATATGTCAGGTAGAGACAGGACCGATCGAGTCAATCCTTAGAAGAGTATAAAGACAGTAGGAGTATACTTCAGAGGGAAGTCAGGAGGGCAAAAGGGGGACATGAGACAGCTTTTGCAAATAGAATTAAGGAGAATCCAAATGGGTTTTACAAATACATTGAAGACAAAATGATAACTAAGGAGAGTATAGGGCCCCTCAAAGATCATCAAGGTGGCAATTGTGTGGAACTGGAGAAAATGGGGGAGATACTAATCGAGTAGTTTGCACCAGTATTTACTGTGGAAAAGGATACGGAAGATATAGACTGTAGGGAAATAGATGATGACATCTTGAAAAATGTCCATATTACAGAGGAGGAAGTGCTGGATGTCGTGAAACATATAAAAGTGAATAAATCCCCAGAACCTGATCAGGTGTTCCCTATACATTTCTGGGAAGCTAGGGAAGTGATTGCTGAGATATTTGTATCATCGATAGTCACAGGTGAGGTGACGGAAAACTGGAGGTTGGCTAACATGGTGCCACTGTTTAAGAAAGTTGGTAAGGACAAGCCAAGGAACTGGAGACCAGTGAGCCTGAAGTCGGTGGTGGGCAAGTTGTTGGAGCGAATCCTGAGGGACAGGATGTACATGTATTTGGAAAGGCAAGGACTGGTTAGGGAGAGTCAACATGGCTTTGTGCGTGGGAAATAATTACTCATAAATTTGCTTGAGTTTTTTGAGGAAGTCACAAAAAGGATTTATGAGGGCAGAGTGGTAGATAGAGTCATATAGATGTACAGCATGGAAACAGACCCTTCTGCCCAACCTGTCCATGACGACCACATATCCCAACCAATTCTAGTCACACTTGCCCTTACCCGGCCCATGTACCTCCAAACCCTTTCTATTCATATGCCCATCCAAACACATCTTAAATGTTGCAATTGTACCAGCTCCACCACTTCCTCTGTCAGCTCATTCCAGACACGTACCACACTCTGTGTGAACAAGTTGCCCCTTAGGACTCTTTAATATCTTTCCTCTCTCACTTGAAACCTATGGCCTCTAGTTCAGGACTCACTGAACCCAGGAAAAAGACTTTGCCTCTTTACCCTATCCATGCACGTCATAAAATTGTACACCTCAATAAGATCACCCCTCAGCCTCCAACGCTCCAGGGAAATTAGCCACACCTGTTCAGACTCTCTCTGTAGCTCAATTCCTCCAACCCTGGCAACATCCTTGTAAATCTTTTGTGAATCCTTTCAAGTTTCACAGCTTCTTCCCGATAGGAAGAAGACCAGAATTGCACGCAATATTCCAACAGTGGTCCAACCAATGTCCTGTACAGCCAGGACATGACATCACAAATCCTGTACTCAATACGTTGACCAATAAAAAAAGCATACCAAATGCCTTCTTCACTATCCTATCTACCTGCGATTCCACTTTCAAGCAGATATGAATCTGCACTCCAAGGTCTCTTTTTTCACTAACACTCCCTAGGATATTACTATTAAGTGTGTAAGTCCTGCTAAGATTTGCTTTCGCAAAATGCAGCATCTCGCATTTATCTGAATTAAACTCCATCTGCCACTTCTCAGCCCATTGGCCCATCTGGTCAAGATCCTGTTGTAATCTGAGGTAACCCTCTTCGCATTCCACTACACCTCAAATTTTCGTGTCTTCTGCAAACTTACTAACTGTATATGGACTTCAGTAAGGCGTTCGACAAGGTTCCCCACGGGAGACTAGTTAGCGAGTTTAGATCTGATGAAATACACTGAGAACTAGCCATTTGGACATATAACTGGCTCAAAGGTAGAAGCCAGAGGGTGGTGGTGGAGGGTTGTTTTTCAGATTGTGTCCTTTGACCAGTGGAGTGCCACAAGGATCGGCGCTGTGTCCACTACTTTTTGTAATTTATATAAATGAGTTGGATGTGAGTGTAAGAGGTATCGATAGTAAGTTTGCAGATGACACCAAAATTGGAAGTGCAGTGGACAGCAAAGACGGTTACCTCAGATTACAACAGGATCTTCATCAGATGGGCCAATTGGCTGAGAAGTGGCAGATGGAGTTCAATTCAGATAAATGCGTGGTGCTACATTTTGGGAAAGCAAGTCTTAGCAGGACTTGTACACCTGATGGTACGGTTCGAGCGCTATTGCGGAGTGCAGGTTCATTGCTCCTTGGAAATGGAATTGCAGGTAGATAGGATAGTGAAGAAGGTGTTTGGTATGCTTTCCTTTATTGGTCAGAGTATTGAGTACAGAGATGGAAGGTCATGTCGTGGCTGTAGAGGACATTGGTTCGGCCCCTTTTGGAATATTGCAAGCAATTCTGGTCTCCTTCCTATCGGAAAAATGTTGTGAAACGTGAAAGGATTCAGAAAAGATTGACAAAGCTGTTCCCAGGGTTGGAGGGTTTGAGCTATAGGGAGATGCTGAACAGGCTGGGGCTGTTTTCCCAGGAGTTTCTGAGGCTGACGGGTGACCTTTTAGATGTTCACAAAATTATGAGGGACATGGATAGGATAAGTAGACAAATTCATATCCCTGGGGTGGGGGAGTCCAGATCTAGAGGTTTAGGGTGAGAGGGGAAGATATTAAAGAGAGCTAAGGGGCAACTTTATTCACACTGAGGATGGTACCAGTATGGAATGAGCTACCAAAGGAAGTGCTGGAGGCTAGTACAACTGCAACATTTAAAATTTGTCTGGATAGATATACGAATAGGAAGGGTTTGGAGGGATATGTGCTGGGTGCTGGCAGGTGGTACTAGTTTGGGTGGGATATCTGGTCAGCATGTACCAGTTAGACAGAATGTTCAGTTTCCGTGCTGTACATCTCCATGACTCTCTGACGTCCCCTTCCAGCTGACTGTTCCTGAAGCTCTCATTCTGTCTCTCTTTCTCTCTCCCCGTCTCTATCTATTGGGGCATCGAGTAGAGCATCAGTCAAAGGACACTAACATGAAGCTACAGTGAGTTATCAAGAAAGCTAGTGGCATTCTGTGATTCATTGCAGGAGGATTTGTACAAAGTAACAATGTTCTGCTCTCTGTCACATTACCCTGGTTCTCTCTTTAAACCTCTCACTAATCGCAGAGTTTACTACAACACTGGGACAGGGAAATAAAGTAACTCAACATTGACTTTCCTATGCAAACTGTTGAAATGTGAATTGTTGTCTTTTACGATGTGTCCAATATAATGGGCATTGTTCTGAGTAACTCGTCTCAAACTTGGCCCACTGACATTGCACAGAGAATGTTTCACCCAAAGTCCGCCCCCTTAACTCACACCCTGACTTTACCCCTTTCAGTTTCCTCCGAGCAGGTAAGCACCGGGCGTTTGATTCTGGGAGAGAACATTTTGCCTTCCAATCTTCACCTGCAAATCGTACCCATGGTAGATAATCAGAACTTCTGCCTAATTACTGGGCAAGCACCACCGAGGACGATAGACAGACATTTTCTGTTTGCCGACATGTGCGTCCCTGCATATCTTTCACGCTCTTGCCAATGTAGAAAGAATTGATCAAGTTGTTTTTTCATACTTTTCAGATTTTTTCTGTGTTTTCCCTACAGTACGGTTAAAGGGTGCTGACAAATCTCAAAATGTGGACACTCTGCCTGTTCCTGTTGGTGCTGCTCACAATCCCCATGTCAGATGTGGCTGTACTGGATAACCGTGCCTTGATTGGCATTGTCAATCGGTAAGTGTCAGTGAAACAGATATTACCTGACCATCTCTGTAAGCTGGGGGCTGTGCTCAATCTGAGCTCAAGTCAGAGCCTGGTTGCCTGGAGAAGGCTGGTTAGAAATGGTGAGGACACGGCAGGTATAGGCAGTGCTCTGGAGCTGTGGGAAATAAGTCTGTACCCATTAACTAGGACTCTCATTACTCCCAGAGGAAGGAACTTCCAGGGAAACTATTACGAGATTTCCCGGGGTTATATCTCTAACAGTGAAATCGATAGCTCCCGCTGACCCCGAAATAAAGGACAGAGTGAAATACATCGGAGTGAGCTTTGAAGCGAAAGCCCAAACCCCCCACACAGGCAACATTTTAATGTTTACTGAATCATCTCACTCACCTCTCAGTTTCCCTTTGTCTCCCTCTGCCTCCTTTGCTATTATTCCCATTTCCTGTCAGTCTGCAAGTCTTTTATTCTGTTTGTGTCTGTATGCCCCAAACATTTTTCCGGTTAACAATTCTCCCGGGATTCTCCCTACCTCCAGCTCCCACTGATTGCACCTATAGCTCTCATTCTCTCTCTCTCTCTTTCTCTCTCCACGTCTCTATTTATTTCTAACCATCCCGTGTATCATGCGGCATCAAGTAGTGCATCAGTCAAAGTAACTTAAGATGAATTTAGAGCGAATTTCAAGAAGGCTTGTGGCATTCTCTGATTCATTGCAGGAGGATTTGTACAAAAATAAGTAAAATTGTTCTGCTCGCTGTGAATTACCCTGATTCTCTCTTTACACCTCTCACTGATCCCAGAATTTACTACAACAGTGGGACAGGGATATAAAGTAAATCAACATTGACCTTCCCATGCAAGAACTTGAAATGTGAATTGCAGGGTTTCACGTTTTCTTTAATATGATGGGCATTGTTCCAAGTAACTCATCTCAAACTGGGCGCACTGACACTGCAAACAGAATGTTTTACCCAAAGACTGTTCCTTGATTGATATCCTGACTTTACCTCTTTCAGTTTCTGCACAGAAGCTGGGCACCAGGTGACCTATTATAGGAGAAAATACTTTGCCTTCCAGTTGGCTTTAACTGCTTCCCAAAACAGAAAGACCAGCAGACATGTGAGACTTGAACCCCGGCAGACCAATGCATCCTTTCATTACCTACGATGTGAACGTCTGCTTGAACTACCCAGGTGGAAATCACCTCGCTGTCTTCCCGAACAGCGGCAGTCGTTGCCCAGAAAGTAAATTGCTGAACCCCACACAGATCAACGGGAACCGCACAGCGGCTCAGCTTTTACAAACTCTGCTGAATAACAGAACTCAGCACAATAACCAGCCAGTGGGCTGTATCATTCTCTACACCACCTACAGCCCATGTCTCGATCACTGTTTCAGGAACAGGGGAATTGTGAAATCATCCCTGCCTTTCAAAGTTCCCCATTTCGGGACATATGGACTGAACCAGTCATTCACAAGTATTTTGTCTTCAGTAAAATATTTGCACATGATGCAGATCAGAGCCGACACCAGGTAATCCGGGAAAAGCTGGCTGCAGTGGAGAATACCGGGTTTCATGTCAGAAAGTGTGATGGAAAAGGCCTATTCATATGTAGAGAATGTTCCGCACCAGAATACTGCATTGAACAGGCTCCAAGAATTGATTAAACATAATAAGGGATCTGGGAATTTCTGTAAAGGGGTGCCGTGCCTGTTCAAATACATCTATCACATTTCAAATCAGTATAATAATCTGAATTTACTAACTTACACTGATATCCTTTCTGCTTGTCATTCAATGAATCAGACCAGATGTGATCAGAGATAAAAAATCAAATATCCAATCAATAAATTCAAGAAACCCTCACAGTCAAAATCAATTGCATTCAGAATGTCTTTTTCCTGTCCATCAACACATCTGCAAATGCAACCCAATTCTGGTCCCAGGTTTTCAGTGTCAGTCTTATTCTAAGTAGTCTTATTCCTGAGGAAGGGCTCCTGCCCGAAACGTCCATTTTCCTGCTCCTTGGATGCTGCCTGACCTGCTGTGCTTTTTCAGCACCACTCTAATCTTGATTCGAATCTCCAGCATCTGCAGTCCTCATTTTCGCCTTATTGAAACCTGCTGATCACTGCAGACAGAGATGCTTGACAACAATACTTGAAAGGGATCAGAATCCATTTCCCAGGGTGTTGCCAGGGTCACGGGGTTTGATCGATAGGGAGAGGCTGAATCGACTGTACTCCATGTGATCTAACCTTGCGAGCCAGCCTACCATGAGGAACCCTGTCGAACTCCTAACGGAAATTCATCTGGTCCCCATCCATCCATCCATTAAAATACATTTGGATGGGTACATGGATATGAAGGGTTTTAACGAATCTTGGCCAAATGCTGGAAATGGGCCTAGATTTATTCAGGATACCTGCAAGGCTGTTTCAATGCTGTATATCTCTATAACTCTCTGACTGTGACTCTAATACGAAGGTTATGCAGTTACATTCAAACCCAGTGGTGGAGTTGGATGTGAAATACTTGCACTGAAGCTGGTGTCCTTCTTCAAGTCCCCCTTTATTTACACATTAGGAGCCCTTCCCTTTATCACTGTCTCATTCAGAGACCACATCTCTGACACTGACCCTTCTTATCTGTCAGCCAGATAAACAGCCCCAATCAGCGAACTCATATTCTATGAGATCCAGCTGGCTGTCCTGGTGTCAACGGCTGCAGTATGTCCCCTGGAAACAAAGCACACTCTGAAGAGAAACAGTTGCATAACCGCGGTAAAGGAAGGTATAAGGCCATGTGGGGAGGGAAAGGGAGCTACACATTTTGGGTGACTCAGAGAGTGGAAAAAATCGAATGGGAAGGAGACCAGTAAAGAATGAGTAAAACAGATTTAATCGCCTGAATGAAGCATTCCATTTACCAAATCGTTTAAGAGTTTGGGTGCAGCATGTCTTCAGTTTCCCCTTAATAGATATGCAGTTTTTGCATCATTTCCAAATGTTCTCTCTCCAATATTGTACTGTTGGAATGGTTTGAACAGCAGAAATATCATTTCTTTGCACAGCTGTATTCAGTGAAATGAGTCGCATGTATAACTACACGTGATATTTCTGCTTTGGATTTATGCATATAAAATAAAGTTAATTCCACCATTGGACAGCAATCTGCTTGCAGATGTATGATTTCTGTTTTGTGAAGAAATATGAACGAGCTGGAGAAGTAATGGCAGTGCCCATAGTGGGGATTGTCCAACATTGCATTTGGAAGATGGGGTCATGGAGAGGGTTGGGGTTCACAGGAACTGTTCAGGAGGGAAAGGGACAGTTGGTGGACATTGTAGCACCAAGGCAGTGAGGAGAATGACATTCTGCTCCTTTGTCAAAGGCAGGGGCTAAATAGAAAAGGACACAAAGGATTGACTCACAGGAAGTAAGGATCAGGCTAGGCTGACTGTGAAACAGGCAACAGACACTGGTAGGAGGGTGAACAATACAGGGTTACTGTGAACCTGTTGCCAGTCAAGATATAATTACTGGGCCAAACATCAACTAAGCCTGGAGGACCGTCACCTCAGTGAACGATGCTCTTTGGTCTGCCTGAAACTTGTTGTTCTTCCAGAGCGAGGAGTTGACCCTGACTGAGTGTTGCAGACTGACACATTTCAAGGTCCAGGACTACGTGCTGAGGGATGGACGAGAACTTGGGGCAGCTGCTGCCACGATGCAGTGGGGAAGACCACTATCTCAGGTCTTCCTGCTGAGGGGAAATGGGGGTTTGCTCAGTTATCAGACCCTCCCAGTGATTCCCGTAGGTATAATTTTGTGCGTGTAAGAGAGCGTTTTTGGTTCAAGTCATTTCGAATGTTTTGTTTGTTTACTTGAACAGAATATTCTTTATTGTAATATCCATTATTGTCACATGACATGCAACTGTAAAGGGCCAAACTGCATTTGTGACTATATGTATACAGAAACATATTTCTGATGAATTAAAATATAATTTTGAAACTTTAAGAAAAGCCATGCTCAGTGTTAGACTGTTCACAATCGCCATGTAGTAACTGGGTGGTGTGCAGATGAGGCCAGACTCTCCGTGAGACGGTTTACAGTCACCATATTGTAACTGGGTGGTGCATTAATCAGGCTAGTTTCACTGAGAGACTGTTTCACACTGATATTATACTGACTGTGTAAATGAGGCCACACTCATTGTGAGACTGTCTGCAGGCACTGTATAGTGACACAAAGGTGCGTAAATGAGGTCACACTCAGTGTGAGACTGTTTCCAGACACTGTGCAGATACTGGGAGGTCTGCAGTTCAGGTCAGAATCACCGTGAGATTCTTTAACGTCAGCGTATAGATACTAGGACGTGTGTAGATCAGGCCAGATTCACTGTGAGACTATTTACAGTCATTGTACAGTTGCTGGGAGCTGTGCACATCAGGCCAGATTCTTTCCAGTCAGTGTTTAGTTATGGGAGCTGTGCAGGTCAGCGCAGAATTACTGTGAGACTCATTACACTCAGTGAACAGTTACTGGGAGTTGTGGAGATCACGCGAGCCTCAGTGTGAGACAAAAACAAAAATTGCTGTAAAACCTCAGCATGTTTGGAAGCGTCTGTGAAGAAAAATCTGAGTTAACATTTCACGTCGGCCGACACTTCAACTCTACACCTCACTGTGGGAACAGTGTGCTCATATTTATTGGGGTTTTTGTACATGAGGCCAGTTTGCAGTGACTGTATGGTTACTGGGAGGTGTGTAGATGACGACAGGCTCTCTATGAGGCTTATTGCAGTGACTGTATGGTTACTGGGAGGTATGTAGTTGAGGACAAAAGGATAACCACAGAGAGAATAGGGCCCCTCAAAGATCAGCAAAGCGGCATTTGTGTGGAGCCACAGAAAATGGAGGAGATACTAAATGAATATTTTGCCTCAGTATTTATTGTGGGAAAGGATATGGAAGATGGAGACTGGAGGGAAATAAATGGTGGCATTTGCAGAATGTCCACATTAAACATGAGGAAGTGCTGGTTGTCTTTAAGTGGGTAAACGTGGATAAATCTCCAGGACCTGATCAGGTGCAACTTAGAACTCGGTCGGAAGCAAGGGAAGTGATTACTGGCCTCTTGCTGAGATATTTGTATCATCGATAGGCACAGGTGAGGTGCCGGAAGACTGGAGGTTGGCTAACATGATGCCACTGTTTAAGAAGAGTGGTAAGGACAAGCCAGGGAACTACAGACCAGTAAGCCAGTCGTTGGTGTTGGGCAAGATGTTGGAGAGAATCCTGATGGACATGATGTCCATATATTTGGAAAGGCAAGGACTGCTTAGAGACAATCAATATGGCCTTGTGTGTGGGAAATCATGCCTCACAAGTTTGATTGAGTTTTTTGAGGAAGTAACAAAGAGGATTGATAAGGGCAGAGCGATAGATGTGATCTATGTGGACTTCAGTTAGGCGTTCGACAAGGTTCCCCATGGGAGATTGATTAGCAAGGTTAGATCTCATAGAATACAGCGAGAACGAGCCTTTTTGATACAGAACTGGCTCAAAAGGAGAAGACAGAGGGTGGTGGTGGAGGGTTGTTTTTCAGACTGGAGCCCTGCGAACAGTGGAGTGCCACAAGGATCAGTGCTGGGTCCTCTACTTTTTGTCATTTGAAGAAGGCGTTTGGTATGCTTTCCCTTATTGGTCAGAGTGTTGAGTACAGGGCTTGGGAGGTCATGTTGCGGCTGTATAGGACATTGGTTGGGCCACTGTTGGAATATTGCGTGCAATTCTGGTCTCCTTCCTATCGGGTAGATGTTGTGTAACTTGAAAGGGTCAAAAAAGATTTACAAGGATGTTGCCAGGGTTGGAGGATTTGAGCTATACGGAGAGGCTGAATAGGCTGGGGCTGTTTTCCTTGGAGCGTCGGAGGGTGAGGGATGACCTTATTGAGGTTTACAAAATTATAAGGGGCATGGATAGGTTAAATAGGCAGAGTATTTTTCACTGGGGTTGGGGAGTCCAGAACGAGAGGGCAGAGGTTTAGGGTGAGAGGGGAAAGATATAAAAGAGACCTAAGTGGCAACCTTTTCACACAGAGGGTGGAACGTGTCTGGAATGAGCTTCCAGGGGAAGTGGTAAAGGCTGATACAATTACAACATTTAAGAGGCATTTGGATGGTGATATGAATAGGAATGGTTTGAAGGCCTGTGGGCCGGGTGCTGGCAGGTGGGACTAGATTGGGTTGGAATATCTGGTCGGCATGTACGGGTTGGATCAAAGGGTCTTTTTCCATGCTGTACATCTCTATGACTTATGACAGGCTCTGAATGAGACTGTTTGCAGTGACAGTATGGTCACTGGTGGGTGTGCAGATACGGACAGGCTGTCTATGAGACTGTTTGCTGTGACTGCATGGTTACTGGGAGTTGGGAGCAGAGTCAGTGTGAGATTGTTTGCTGTCATCACGTCGTTGCTGGATGGTCTGTAGATCAGGTCAGAGTCACTGTGAGACTGTTTACAATCGCGGTATATTAACTGGCGGGTGTGTCGATAAGGCCAAGGTCACTGACAGACTGTTTACATTAACCGTACAGTTACAGAGAATGTATAGTTGAGGCCAGACTCACTGTGAGACTGCTTACAGTGATATCATACTTTGTGGGAGGTGTGTCAATGAGGTCACGCTCAGTGTCAGTCTGTTGAGGGTTCTCTTGTGGGGATGAGTCCAGCACATTCTGTGTTTTCACTGGAGAGTTGCAGAATAGCAGGTGCCCTGACTGCACATCCTAGGATTCTGTGAGGATGAGAAAGGGGTGATGCTGAGAGGCTGTTTCCCCAATGGGAGAAACAAGAACAAGGGGGCACACCTTCAGAGTAAGGAGTCTCCCATCAAAGACTGGGAAGAGTGAAATTTCATAGAATATACTAGCGCAGTTCAGACCTGATATCCCTCGATGTTGCACTGACCTGTGAAAATGGTCCGGAGCCCATCTATCCTACACTATTGTATTTTCATCCATATGTTTATCCAAAGACAGTTAAATGCCCTTAAAATTGGCAAGTCTACTACTGTTGCAGGCAGTGCACCCATGCTACTCCCTTAGCAAAGAAACTACCTCTGGCATCTGTCCTACATCTATCATCCCTCAGTTTAGAGCTGCATCCACTCGTGCTGGCCATCACATTCTGAGGAGAAAGGCTCCCCTTGTCCATCCCATCTAACCTTCTGATTATCGTATATGCCTCAATTAAGTCACCCCCCTCTCAATATTCTTCTCTCCAACAAAAACCTCAATTTCATCAGACTTTCCTCATAAGGTCTGCCCTCCATACCTGGCAACATGCCAGTAAATCTCTGCATACTTTCCAAAGCTTCCACATCCTTCCGATAATGCAGTGATCAGATCTGTCCACAATACTCCCAAATGCGGCCGCACCAGAGTTTCGTACAGCTGCAGCATGACCTTGCGGCTCTGAAACTCGATTCCTCTACCAACAAAAGCGAACACACCGTTTGTCATCTTAACAACCCTATCAATCAGTGTGGCAACTTTCAGGGGTCTATGTTCATGGAGACCGAGCGTTTCTGTTCTTCTACGCAACCTAGAATCTCACCACCAGCCTCGTACCCTTTATTTCTGTTACTCCTTCCAAAGTGAATCACTTCACACTTTTCCACATTAAACCCCATTTCCCATCTCTCAGCCCAGTTCTCTACCTTATCTATGTCTCTGTAACCAGCAAGATCCTTCAGGAGTGTCCACAGCTCCAATAATAACCTTAGTCTCACCGGCAAATTTACCAACCCAACCTACGCGCTCATAAGGGAATTTATAAAAATGACAAACAACAGTGGCCCCAAATCAGATCCTTGCAGAACCCCACCAGTAATTCAACTCCAGGATGACGATTTCCCCTCAACCACCATCTTCTTTCAGCTCGCCAATTTCTGATCCTATCCATTAAACCACCCTCAATCCCATGCCTCCGTCTTTTGTGCAATAGCCTACCGTAGGGAATCTTATCAAACGCCTTACTGATATCCATGTTCACCACATTAACCGCTTTGCCCTCATCCACCTGTCTGGTCACCAACTCAAAGAACTCAATAAGATTTGTGAGGCATGACCTGCCCTTCACAATATTGTGTTGAATATCCCTAAACAATGTATTTCTCTGTCAATTATTATAAATCCTATCTCTTCTCCAACATTTTACCCACAAACGACATAAGGCTCAATGGTCTTCAATTACCAGGGTTGTCTCAACTCCCCATCTTGAACAAGGGAGCAACATTTGCCATTCTGCAGTCTTCTGGCAATATTCCTGTAGACGATGACGACATAAAGATCAAAGCCATGGACTCGGCAGTCTCCTCCCAGGCTTCCCAGAGAATCCTCGGATAAATCACAGCCGGCCCAGACTTATCCATTTTCACACACTCCAGAATTGCAAACGCACTCCCCTTGTGAACCTCAATCCTGTCTGGTCTAGCCGCAGTATTCTCCTCGACACCATTGTCTTTGTCCAGTGTGATTACTGACAAAAAATATTCATTTAGCGCTTCCCTTATCTCCTCGGACTTCACGCACAACTTCCCACTAGTATGCCCCGAATCTTTCTCTCGTCATTCTTTCATTCCTGATATACCTATAAAAAGCCTTAAGGTTTTCTTTGATCCTAGCTGCCAACGACTTCTCTTGTTCCTTCCTGGCTCTTCTTAGCTCTTTCTTCAGTTCATGCCTGGCTAACGTCTCACTCTGAAGTGCCCCAACTGAGCCATCACGTCTCATCCTAACATAAGCCTTCTCCTTCCTCTTGAAAAGAAATTCAACTTCTCTTTTAATCCACGGATCCCTCACTCAACTACTTCCTCCCTGTCTTACAGGTGCATACTTATCAAGGGCACGCAATAGCTGTTCTTTGAATAAGCTACACATTTCAATTGTGACTATCCTCTACAGTTTCCTTTCCCATCCGATGCATCCTAACTGTTGCCTAATTACATCATCATTGCCTTTTACCCAGCAATTTCTCTAGCCCTGTGTTATATACCTATCCCTTTCTATTGCTAAACCAAACATAGCCAAATTGTGGTCACTATCAGCAAAGTGCTCACCTACCGCCAAATCTAACACCTGGTCTGGTTAATTACCTAGTACCAAAGCCAATATGGCTTTGCCCCTTGTTGGTTTTTCGATATACTGTATCAGGAAACCATCCTGCATGCATTGGACAAAAACTGACCCATCTAAAGTACTCGAACTATTGTATTTCCAGTCAATATTTGGAAAGTTAAAGTCACCCATAAAAACTACCCTATTACTCTTGCTCGTATCCAGAATCATCTTTGCTGTCCTTTCCTCTACATTTCTGGAACTATTTGAAGGGCTATAGAAAACTCCCAACAGGGTGACCTCTCCTTTCCTGTTCCAACCTCAGCCCATACTACCTCAAAACCTTCCCATGCAGGGTTGTGGGGCTGTGGAATTCTCTTCCCAAGAGAGCAGGGAAGAATGGGTCACTGAAGGTATTCCCAGCTAAGTGGCTTAGGGGCCATCGGGAAGGTGAAGTTAATGCTGCACTGAAGTGTCCAAAATGATCTTTTTTAAAAATTATAGTTAATAAAAATCTGACCTGTGTTGGGATGGACATTGCCCTAAAGAAGAATGTGAATAACTAGGGACTACGACAGGGCTGGAGTCTTGGCTGGAGGGAAACCATGTGTCTTGTTCTCAATCTCGGTCTCCTAATGCAAGAAGAGAGGGTTTTTCTGGAAACTTCCAACCCAGAGAAGGACAGATGGGTTGTTTTGCGCAGCCTTTGGTATGAGGAAACACAGGAAGATTCGGGCCGTATGTTTCCAGAGAGTGTGACCTTTCTCCCTCAGCGGAGAGACTCTCAGCAGCTCACGTACAGCACGCAGGCTGAGATTCAGGGAAGTAAGCGGTTCAGTAGAAAAGCAGAATGATCAGTTCTGCTCATTTTCGAGGTGGGAGTTTAATTATTTATCTTTTATTTTTAATAAGTGTGTATTATCTTGACTTCTCTTCATGCTCCTGAACAATCTCCCAGTCTGTATTATCTTAGGCACTTTACCTTTGCTGCACCTACACTGCTGGTTTACATAAAGGAGGTATTTTCCAGAAACTCCCTCTTGTCTCTCCCCGTGCATAGACAGAATGATATTACAAGGCAGGAGCTGGTGTGGAATGCACTTCCTGACAGTGTGTGGTGGGATAACCAGCTGCAGGTTCACAGAGGGCTGGGGAATAATTGTTCCCATTGTATCTCTTTAAACAGTCGCTTTAGCAGATTCAAACTCAGCTGCTTCACCAGGAAAGACACCGAGGTCTACATCTCAGTTCCTGCACATCGACAAAACCGTTTGTGAAATATCCAACATTCTCCAATCGAGAGGCTGCCACATTGCATCTGAGGATTGGAGGATGGGCAGGTGAGCCGGAGTCTCAGCTTTCCAGAAACATCCCTTGGGATTTCCAGAGCAATGTCTGAGCTGCTCAGTTATTGACTGGACATAGGCAGTGCCCAGAAGTTTAACTTCTCCAATCTTTGGAGCTGCACCATGGGTGGTTTTCGTTCAATTCATCACATTCAAATGATAACCGTGACTTTTAGAATAACCTTTCCCTGTCTGATATGAATACCCATTGACACAGCCCGTTGAGAGCATTTACAAATTGCATGCTCCTCATATTTACAAATTTTTCGTTATCATTATTCGAAAAGGGATTTATTGAGAACCTGTTTATTTGGATGCAGAGGAATTGTGAGCTGTGCTGCATTAATGTTTCCCCCAGTGTTGTTTTATGGTCCCATTTTCTACTCCACCCTCCTTCATGCACTCACCTTCCTTTCAATTTGTCGAACGCCTGTTAGATTTTGAACATTTCTGCGGTCTGGTGGAATCACGCAGGCCTGAAATATTTCTCCCAGAAGTTAGCAGCACTTTCAGATACAAGTACGAAGATGAGACAGTGAGGTTATATCAGTGTGTGTAGCAAACAGTGAACTGACACTGTCCCAGCAATCCAACTTAGAAATTATTGTCTGTTTGCCAGATCAAGAAAAACTGAGCTCAGATTAGGTCACCATTTTCTAAGCCATTTCTTCAATGCTTATTTTCACAGAATCTCTATGGTGGGTGAGCACGTCATTTGGTCCACCCCAGTTCACACTGACCCTCCGAAAAAGATCCCACCCAGACCAATTCCCCCCAGCATTTCCCGGTAATCCTGATTTCCCGTGGTTAATCCAAATCGCCTGCACATCTCTGGACACGATGGGCAATTTAGCATGGCCGCTTCACCTCAGCTGCACATCTTTGGATTGTGGGAGGAAAGCGGAGGACCCAGAGGAAACCCACACAAACACGGGGAGAACGTGCAAACTCCACACAGTCACCTGAGGCTGGAATCGAACCCGGGTCCCTCACACTGTGAGGCAGCAGGTGCTGACCACTGAGACACTGTGCCACGCTGAACAGGAGCCGAATCTAGTTTCCAACTCCAGGGAACTGAGTGTTGATAATTGAACCCGAGGTGAGAGGTTAAAGTGTCTCAGAGTTCTCGACCTATTGTATGTTTTTTTAATCAGGCTGATTGATGACTGAGTAGGAGAAGGTAAGGACTGCAGATGTTGGAGCTCAGAGTCGAGAGTGTGGTGTTGGAACAGTACAGCAGATCAGGCAGCATCCGAGGAGCAGGAGAATCGATGTTTCAGACCTCATGAAGGTCTTAGGCCTGAAACGTCGACTCGGATGCTGCCTGACCTGCTGTACTTTTCCAGCACTACACTCTCGAGTTTGATAATTGAACTGAAAGTAAATGACACAACAACAAAGTGAATGCAGCAGAAGGGAGATTTGACAGGATGAGTACACCTCTCAGAGAATGTTAGGCCGAGTTGAAAACGTTTGTTATGAACCAGATGAATCCCCCTCAAAACATTTCAAGGAGTCAGTCTGGACTCTACTTTTTATTTTATTACAAAGCAAGTGTCACGTACTGCGTCCCAGATGTGATTTGATTGGTTAAACTACTGAGCTGTAAGCCTTTCCTTACTCTGCATTTCAAATGCAAACAAAGGGGAATTCGCAAAATAACGTGTGATTTAACTGCTATTCAGAACTGTTCCAGTGTAACAGCATTCCAGAAATACACCCTTTGCAAAGGCCAATTCAGCAAAACTCAATTCCTTCACTTGTTCGAACAAAACATGAAACAGGTAGGACGGGTCAAATACATACAATTAGCTGTATAATTGCATAAAATACTGATTACAGCCCATTCTGGGGAATTTTAATTCTTTCCCGGTTATGAGGAAAGACATCACGATCCATGAGGAGGTTAGAGAACATATTGATGAGAACGGTTTCAGGAATTTGGTATTTCAGGGAATGTCAGGGTGCTCTGTTTAGAATAGAGAAAGATTTACTGGCAGAATTCAAACTCCTAAAGAAGAGCAATATTTTACACAGCGAGCTCTTGTCACCCATCAATCACTGCAAGAGAGGGAAGTGGAAACAGGTCCAATGGCAACTTCCTGAAAACAATTGGATTTAGGAACAAAACCATGAAATGAGGAGAACTGGAAAACTCCTCCAAAGCCCAGCCCAGTCACGATAAGGTGGAATGCCCCCTCTGCTGTATGGATCATTCTATGATTGTGAGATGGACTGAATTATCTCCAATCCCCCGTAAAGTGGCATGATTCCAACCATGATGGCAATGCAGCAGCTCAGCTTCTCCTCCAGGAGCTCCTCATCCTGGGTCAAAGAGCAATCTCCATTCAGCAGCACCTCGTCACTCACCCTTACAGATCTGGAAACGGTACCCTTGATTCAACCCGAAATGATACAGCTCAGGAAATAAAGGATAAATGTCTAGCTGTAAGATGGAGTTTGAATAAACTCTGAATATGCTGTCCCAATGATCCCTATCTCTTTCTCACTGAGTCTTCCTTTGAGCTGGGATACGTATCCTGATCTTCGCAAGACACTTATGGCAGTGGGTGAAAGTGAGGACTGCAAATGCTGGAGAGTCAGAGTCGAAATATATGGCGCTGGAAATGCACAGCAGCTCAGGCAACAGCCGAGGAGAATGGGAGTCAATGTTTCGGACATAGGCCTTTCATCAGGAATCTGGAAGGGAAGGGATCTGAGAGATAAATAGAGGGGGTTGGGAGTGGGGTGGGGGAAGGTGGGTGGGAAGGTGGATGCAAGTGGGGGTGTAAAGGTGGTGGGTCGGTAGGGAGGGTGGAGCAGATAGGTGGGAAGGAAGATAAACCGGACAAGAGGGCGGTTCGGAGTTGGAGGGTTTGATCTGGGATGAGATGGGGAGAGGTGAGTAATTCGAAACGAGTGAAGTCGATGTTGATGCTGGGTGGGTGAAGGGTCCCAAGGCAGAAGGTTTCCGTGTCAGTGTTTGATCTGACGTTAAGATGCTGAGGGAAGGGAGTCAGCTGGAGGTTTTCGTGTCAGTGTTTAATCTGTCACCATGTGGCTGAGGGAGAGGGGTTACCAAGAGGTTTCCGGGTCAGTGTTTGACCTGACGCCATGAGGCTAGGGAGAGGAGTCAGGAGGAGGTTTCCATGTGAGCATTTGATCTAACACAATCAGGCTTACTTATGTCACATTGTTGCTTGAACAGTCTGTGGGGTAGCTCTCCCAACTCTGGCCCGAGCACACAGACGTTAGGAAGAAGCGCTTTGCGGTGTAGAAACGGCTTTTTACTTTTTACTTTAACTGAATGGCCTCGCCTGTGCCGTGTGACATTGTCTCTATGACTCTTGTGATTGGACCCTCTTTCAGTTACTTCCAGTCTCTTATCTGTTGAATCGATTCCTACAATTTGTTCTTCATTGAGTCATTGTGGAATTCTATTTTCAAGCTGCCTCCCTGGCCATCTGCATCTTTGATTGCCAATGCCACCTGCGGTTATCTCCATCTCTATCTCTGCAACCAAACTTACCTCCACAATATTCATCGTCTATCCCAGACCTATCGATCACCGAAAATTCCTCCAAATTTACACTCTTCCCTCAATCTCCTCCTACCACCCTGGTGTTGCACTCATTCAATTCTTTCGAACTTCCTCCAATCGCTTTACCACTTACATCTCTCTGACACCCTCAGGCCCCTTTCGCCTTCCCTACCTTTCTAACAAACTTCAGGCCCTACATCTCTCCCAATCTCTGCCACAGCTTCCAGACCCTAAACCTCTCCCTATTTAAGTCACATCCTCCAGCCCCAACACCCATCGCTATCTCTTTAAACTCTTTCCTGCCCTTCCATTTCTCCCTATCTCTGTCACCTCGTAGAAGCTACACAACCCTCCCTATCTCTGTAATTTCTGCCAGCCACTATGACCCTCACGATGCACAAACTCCTTCAAGGCTGATCTCCTCCAGGTCCTACAAGCCTGCCTGCCGGTGTCACTTCCTTCAGCTACTACACCAATCCCTATCCCTTTCTGTTAGCTTTACAAGTCCCTACACTCATACCTATCTCTCTCACCTCCTTCCTATCTCTTTCAGCTTTTCCAGCACCTACACTACTCCCTATCTCTCTCACCTCCATGCCACCTCTGTCACTTTTCCAGACCATAAAACACTCCATACCTCTCTCATTTCCTGCCTGCCTCTGTCACGTTTCCAGCCCCTCCACAATTCTCTCGCTGTTTAACATCTCGCCCGTATACTCCCTCTGGATCATTGTCACCTCTTCCAGCCAGTACATCCACCTTTTTAACTCAGGAAACTCTATTCCCTACACGCCTCATTTTCTTTGTAACCATCTCCGACCCTGACAGCCTTTCCCTTCCTCTATAACCCCTACACCTTCTCACTATCTCCGCAAACTCCGCCAGCCTTTACACCCTCTCCTTATCTCTGGAAACCATTTCAACTCCGACACACCCTCCCTTTCACTAACCCCCTCCAGCATCTAAACTCCCGACCAATCTCTGTAACGCCCTCCAGCACCGTCAACCACTCCCTCTCTCTTTAAGCTCCTCCAGCCCCTAAACATCCTCGCTATCTCGCATCCCCCTCCAGTCTCTCCACTACCTAGCTATCTCTGTAACCCCCTCAATCCCCCACACACCCTCTCTATCTCTGCAACACCTTGCAGCTACCACACCACTCATCTCTATAACTCCCTCCAGCCCCACACCCCCGCCCTATCGCAATAAATTCCTGCAGCTCCTACACTGCTCCCTATCTCTGTAACCCCCTTCAGCCCCTGCACCCCCTCTCTATCTCTGTAACCTCGAACCTCTACACCCCTCCCGTTCTCTGAAACCTCAAGCCCCTACACTCCACTCCCTTCCATTTCTCTAACCTTTTCGGTTCATTGTCACAAAGCTGGTCCTTTTTTTTTCAAAAAGCTGTTCCCTTTCTGACAGAAACAGTGTCCTCGATGTTTTTCCTGGTGTCGTTTATAAATTTCGTGCTTCGAAACAACTGATTTGAAACAGAGATGGAAGGGTTTACTGAGTTGCCTTTTTGTTTATATGTGAACGGATGAAACTTTTGGCAAAAGCTTTCATGCCTTATGACTAAACTGTACACTGAAAGGGGAGTGGTAAGTCCGAAAAGCTGAAGTCTTGTTTGAGTTAGTTCAGCAATGGAGCTGTGTGAAAACACGCTGAGAGACTCGCACACTCCTTCTCCCTTTTGTAACTTTGACTGGAAGTCTTTGCTTCATTTTGACTTTGTGTTTAAGGGGGTTTGTTTTTTGGACTGTTGTATATTTCAGGAACAGCATAATAAAGTCGAGTTTGGAAAGAAACTGTTCTTTAAACGGTTCTTTATGTTTCATTCCGTAATTTTGTGAATACACTTTTATCTGTTTTAAACCTAATATGAGGAATGATGAGATGGTTTCAGCAGTAGCTCAGCGTTTAATTTTGCTTCAAACACCATCAGAAAATGTAGAGATTACAATAATGCAACTGCAAATAAAGTAGTTTGAGTTAGAGACGAGAGAGAAGGAAACGGCCGCAGAAAACAACCCGTTTAAGTGAAGGTTAAAATCAGAAAAGAAAGAAAAAAACAACAAAGAGCTTTCACAGAAGAGAA